>NW_028262290.1:80937500-81562500 GCF_047370975.1 Nipponia nippon | reverse complement strand
GTGGTGGCGGCGGGCCCGGCTTCGGGGAGGAAGGCTGACCCTGGTCCCCAGCTCTCGGCCCGTCCTCAGCTTACGAAACGGGTGGAGTTCGCCGTTTCTCCAGCAGTCCCTGCAGCTCCTCCACCAGTTAGATGCAATTTGTGCTTTGGTGTCACGCTACATTATTTTACATTTTGCAGCAGCGGCTCCCTTGATGGAGACCAGCGTCATCAGCATCGGTCTGAACTCTAGCCGGGAAACGTAAACACAACTTGGCGACTTCAGAGTTGTTGGGGTTATTTTTTCCATATCGTTAAATGTTCATTTAACATTCATCCTCACTAGGAGCGTGGCGAGGCACTGGAACAGGTTGCCCAGAGCAGCTGTGGATGCCCCCTCCCTGGAAGCGTTCAAGGCCAGGTTGGATGGGGCGCTGAGCAACCTGGTGTAGTGGGAGGTGTCCCTGCCCGTGGCAGGGGGGTCGGACAAGATGATCTTTAAGGTCCCTTCCAACCCAAACCGTTCTATGATTTCCTCACCAATTCACCCATTACCAAGATGAAATGCATTCATCCAGAACAAAGTTCACCCTTGCCAGGTACCTTCCCTTTTAGCAGTCTTTTAGGTGCAATTTGTCCCAGCTGTATGTAGAGAATTTGCATAGACCGGTGTAATTTCTTTTCCGGTTACACATTAAAGAACAATTTTCTTCCTTCTCCCTAGGGACTTTGCAGGAAAAAGAGAAGGGAATTGTAATGGTCTAAACAAGTGACGCAGACTTAAATCTTTTACAGAGTTATAAGCAGTGTGCTCCAGCACGGAGCTAGGACAAACTTACAGGGTTTTTTGTTGTTGTTTTTTTTTTTTTTCTTTTTTCTAAAATATTGTAAGATATTAAAATGGTTGGAGATAGAAAATCAAACTCTTTGTGAAACAGTGAAGAGATTTGTACTCTCTGGCATGAATATCAGATTGTTTCTCCATCTATTTCAGTTAACCTGGGCAAGGAACGAAACAGACAAAACCTGTTTAATATTGGTGTGCCCAGCGCTCACTTATATGCGTGCACTCATAGAAAGCCACGAACACACTTATCTGAGTATAAAGAAAATCTCAGCTTAAAAACCAGCTAAGAACAGCAAGAGTAAATAGTTGACTTAAGAGGCCTGAAGCTGCCAGTTGTGCAGCACTGTGTGCTACTCCATAGAAAAATCAATTTTTAAAAAAAAAAATATTTCTAAGCACCAGCTCTATGCCTCTCTGCAGCATCAGCTAGCCGGTGCTTCCCCTTTGGACGTGCAGTTTGTGGTTTAACATCTCTGTCTCTCAGGAGGTCCAGCTGAGAGAGACGCTGTTAGGATATAGCAGCATCCACCTGCGAAGGCTCCAAGGTATCTGGGATTGGTTTGAGCCATGTCTTGCCTGCAGCTACCACATGCTTCAGCTTCCCTTGCCAGCTTCCTTCTCGCCTTGGCCAGGCCAGTGTCCATCCCACCTGATGGTTTAGCATCCCAGACAAAGCCAAATTTGCCTCTTTCTGCCCTCTCTCAACCTGTGTTAAAATCTTAGGATTTAATAGGTGATTTCCTTGTGCAGATGGGCCTGAAAGTTAATGTTTATCTGGTTGCTGACTCATTAAGGGAAGAGAGATGAAGCACGCATAGTACAAACCCTGCAGATCAACCCCCATATCAGCGGGTCCTTCCCACTTCCCGGCTCTCTGCTCTCAGCTCGGGGCATTTATTCAGCACTTCAGTGCAAGCCAGAGAATAGCCTGTGCCCCTCTACGCATGTTCTTACTGGGAATAAACTCTGGGGCAATCAATCACGTGGCGATCACTTACTTGAAACCTCTTGAGGTATTTTTTTAACGAACACTGTCCATATGCCTTTTCTTCCCCCTTAAGCTCTTTCTGGACCTCTTCCCTGAGCCACTTAGGGAGAGCTCTCTACTGCCCTTTCCCCTTCGTGGGCTCCAGCAGGAGAATATCGTCTCTCCTCCTTGCAAGTCACTGACACTGGACGGCCTCTACCTCCCCTGCAAGCCCCTCCTTGGTCTGGGATGCAGGCAGCTCTGGTGAGGCTGAGCTGAGCAACAGAGGCCTCCTGCACTCTGCGTTGGACGGCTTGGGGTGAGCTTATGCCATTCCTGTTAGCTGAGCAAGAGTTAGGATAATCCTAAGGAGAGCAAGCAAGGTCTAGGTCTAAACCAGGATCAACTGCAAAAAGGGGATAGCAACTAACTGGAAGGCAGTTTCTGTTACAGACTCTGCAGAAGGGCAAACACACTGCTGCAAGGGTTCAGAAAGCTTCAGAAAGTATGAACTACCCCAAAATATCTTGGAAAACAATATTGGGAGCTAGAGAAGGCCTTACTTAGAGTATGCATTGAACATGTTTCCGCAGAAGTAATGCCTCCCCTGCTTCGCCCCCCAGTAGGCAGCAGCTCTGTGGAGACAAGGGGAGAGCTCCAGGGAGCTCCGACTGGAAGCAGCCTGAGTTTGAGTCTCTTCCTCCAGACTTTCTGGTCATGGCGTTTTACACATATTTATGATACCGAGACATGGCTATATGCTGATGGCAAACCCCTACCGCTTGGGGATATTTATGATATTTCCTTCCTTTAGGGGAGCATTATGAACCTGCCCATAACATGAACCTCCAGGTTTTTCTGCAGGTCATGGCGTCTCCAAGCTGCAGGCATGACTGCGACTACCTCCCTCCACTTGTACCCCCACGAGACTGCACAGCAATTACAGCAAAAGCTTATACTGAAAGCCACGCTAAGCAAGTATGAAGACATTTTAACCATCCCTGTTTCAACCCACAAATCAGCAGCAGAAGCAAGTGCCGTGTTCTTGCTCCCATCTGCAGGTGAGCAGCAGGATTACCACAGCCCAAAGAATGTAAATGATTCAAAAGGAGAGCAAAAATTGTCTGCTGAGACAAAGGCAACAGCATCCAACCCAGTAAAAGTAGGAAACCTGGGTGCAGAACAGGTGAGAGCCTCACCCTTCACTTTTTCAAGTCCATTATTAACAGTCAGGAAGCATTTCCCTATTTATCATCATTGATTGTTATTACAAAGGCCAGGTAAAGTTCAATGCATAGATAAAAGTAATGCCCATGCAGCTACGATCTGCAGCGCAGGAGCTTCCTATAGCTGATCACCAGCTTGGTGAGATGCCAAAACTTAGAGGACAGGTCTACGAACTTACCAACACTTCTCTTTGAGTGGTTAATTCTGCTCTGTTTTTCTTGCTCAGTGAACTGGTCTCTGTTCTTACTTGCCTTTCTGTCACGTCGCCTCTGCATCTCCCCTCCAGAGTATCCCCCCAGCTGGATTTCTCTCCCCTGACTTCTTTTGCCGGGGGTAGAAAATGAGTCTCTACAGACTCAGCTCGTCTTCACAGATCAACAAGCTGTGAGAGGATCTGGCTTCCTGTTTCATTTCCGTTGAAGTTTTCAAAGTCACCCAGGCTGTGTATGCTTCTCCATATCCAAGCCACAAGAAAAAAAAAAAACCTCGAGCATAACTCAGCTATTTATAAAGGTCACATTGCCACCTCCCTCTGCATCTTCCAAGTTGTTTGAGGGCCAGAGATTGCAGGGTGATTTTCAGACCGTGATGTACTATCCATACCTGGTCTCTGTCTTGCTGGTAGTCCTCGGAGAGTCACAGCCTCTTTTTTTCAACGCCAGTGTCATGTTTGGTTGCCAAGCATTTAACATTACTTATGCAATCAACGTGCTTTCTGTAGAAACACTGTGACCGTGAAGAGGAAACAGGTGGTCCACACAAGCATCCCTTCTCTATTAAGATATGGACCTAGCACGCTATGTAAAAGCAGAGCTTACACAGATATGATTAAATCACCTCATAGATACAGGATTTTTAATAAGAGTAAGCAAAGGGCCCTTTGAGAGATTCTTTCCTTTCCCCTCCTCGCTCATCATTTTAAGTTAAGTAAGACCGGTGGTTTCTCTACAGTCTGAGGCTACTAATTGCTTCTTAGTTACACCATAGAAAGATACATCCCAATGCTGTAGCATACGAGTTCACTAAATCCAGTCTCCCTCTCTGAAAATACCCACAAGTTCTTATTTCAGAGGCGGAAGCAGCCATTTGCCCTGCCAGGTTCCTCTTCTGTTGCCTGTTGCTCCACGTTACAGATGGATTTAAAAAAAATTGCTGGAACCCAAATGGTAACCGATTCATATTTTCCCTTTCGCTGGAATGTTGATTTCCCTTTCGACATCTTTTATTACACTATTTTTGTTAAATTAGTTTAAAAACTCTATTTCTCCATTATCATCCTTGGATCAGGAGCATTGGCTTAAAACAATAAAGGAAATTTGGAAAAGTGGGGTTGGGGATAACCTAAATATTGTTTGTTGGCACCTCAGGAACTGAAGGTGAAATCTGCTTTCCCTGCTCTAGTCCAAGGCTTGGGGCCCATGACTGCAAGCCTGCAAACACTTCTTATTTCACCATTTACTGTGGGGGAAGGAAGACAGGAACAATGAAGAATTTTCTGTCTTTCAGTGTTCACTTGCTGCCTTTGAATGCCCTCATGCTACTCATGCTCCATGCCAGTGAGCACCCAAAGGCAGCAAGCGAACACTTAAAGACAGAAAATATATATCTATTTGCACATATTTATATGTATATATGCATGTATTTCTTTGCGTTCAGTTTCCATTAGTAGAATAAGATAATTCTGAGAGGGGAAAAACTGCGGGCTGGCTACAGGATCAGTGCATCTCCAAGGGGAGTTTTGGAAAGAAAACTAGTAGGAGAGAAGAAAGAAACACTTCATATAACCCTCTTTTGCTTCACTTGCTCAGTACTGCTTTTTTAAATAAAGCAAAAAAAAGCAATCTGTTTAGTTTAAATTATACAGTGAAGATTAACTGTCTTCACTGCATTGAATTCCCTTTCATCATCTTAAATTTCTCTGTTGTACTTCTTAATCCATTTTGTCCAGCCAGAAACAGTTCTGGATGTTTAGCACTGCCTACTCATCCTCTTTTCTTGGAGTTCCCACACTCTTTGTACCATATCTCTCAACCAAGAATAGATGGTTCACCTGGATAAGTCTTTAATAACTCTTTAGGGTTTATCCAAGCAGGAAAAGCATGGATTACCTCACTTTCCTGCCATGCTGGGGCATGAATATTTGCCTGAGCTCTGCATTTCTTCCATAGACCTGTGAGCATTTTCAGAGCATGGTGAAAATGCTGGGACACCTGGACACTCTGTGTGGCAGAGATCTAGGAACTTGGAGGAGTTTTGGAAAGCAATGTCATCTTTGCTCCAACAGGATCAGGCTACAGGCAACAAAGGGCTCCAAAAGGGAGAAGAGGACAGACCAGGATCTTCTGCACCCCTTCCTTGGCAGGAAAGCCTCAGCTGAGCTTTGGAACTGGACTAAGTTACGAAAAATACAGGATAAATTCCACCCCCCGCCCCCCATGCCTTTTTTAATTAGAAACAACTAAGAGGTTTATGCAGGGTCATGGGGAGAAGAGAAAGACAAACCTAAAATGGAAGATGACAAGTTTGGTGTGCTAGAGGCAGTGACCACTGGGCTGACGACAAACTAAGCATAGCTGTGTTTTACTAAGTAGCTAGTGTTTGCATGCCTGCCTATTTGCACTCTTTATCACATTCACAAGCTGACGAGGAAATTTCCTTTGTCCACCCCCATGCTTCTGTGGCGGGTGTTATCAGATGGCCTCTCCTACCCGTGACATTCCCTTGTAGTTCTGTGAGATGTAGAAAATGAGGTCTGCATTTGACTTCACCACAGCTCAACGCGCTTGTTTCCCTGCTCGCAAATGATAGGAGAGCTCTTGGTCTTCAGTGGCAGTTTGGAAACCCAGACATGACGTGGCACAACATCATCCCGCAGTCTGCAAGCTTTAAGCACAAATGCTTTAGAGATGCAGCGACCGCCTGAGTTTGTCCCAGAGTTGCAGGCAGTTTCATCTCAATTACTGAGCTCTAGAGCCAACTTCTTCCTTTCTTTCTGCTTTCTCCCTTTCTATCGGAAGCAGGGTAGGGTTCCAGAGACAAATATCCCCAACTTCTCATTGCATGTAGTCACTTTTGTTCTGCTGCAACAAGTTGTCCTACCCTGTCGTTTGTTAGCTGGAAGAAACTCACCCTTTTAGGAACAATTATCCTTAGCATTGGCAACCTTCTGCTGCAGCCAAGAGGCTGGAGACAGGAGAGGTGCTGTCCTATGCAGGTGCACAACAGGTTACTTAGGGGGTCAACAGGTTATCCTTTTCCTTCTGAAGACTAATAATGGGACTAGCATCGATACAATCTGCTTTCTGGACAGATTAGGATTTTGGAAGCATCAAGCAAGTTAGTGCAGAGTTGCCTCCTGTGCCTGGGCTTGAGGACAGGAGACCAACATCTTCAGGAAAAGAAATCCCTGTTACAAAATCTGTGACAGGCCTTGCCTTTGCACAGTTCTTTGTAAATCGGATATTTCATACTTGGAATAAGAATCCATATTATGGCTTCTTTTTCTTTAGAAATCAACATGCAAAGATTCAGAATTCA
Organism: Nipponia nippon; assembly: GCF_047370975.1. Lineage (NCBI taxonomy): Eukaryota > Metazoa > Chordata > Aves > Pelecaniformes > Threskiornithidae > Nipponia > Nipponia nippon. The sequence goes on along the minus strand of NW_028262290.1, from coordinate 81,555,944 downwards.
GTTGTTTCTCCTTCAGGCTGTAAGACATTACTGCCAGAAGAAACAAGACACGGCCTATTTGTAGGCACTTGCCTTTTTTTTTTTCTTTTTTGTCTAGTGTCAGTGCCTGGCTTTGCAACAGTGACTAAATATTTATGTTTCGCTGTCAAAAGTGCGTAGCAGCAAATCAAAGTAAGCATTTTAAAACCTGGGTGCTGTGAGTGACTCACTGAGACTACAGATCCGAAGATCAGAGCACCCCCTTCCCTGGGCTTCTCTTCTGAAGGAGGAGGAGCGAGCCACTTTCTGCCACCTCCGCTAAGAACCGCAGCAGTCATCAGCGATATCGTTTTGTACTGAAATAGCAAAACAGGATCACTAAGGGGAAGAAAAGAGCTCATTCTTTTCGGAGGAAGGAGTCACCCCAACCCAAAACATCAAATGCCATCAGTGAAAAGAACTTTCTTCAGAGGGAGACTTCGCAACAAGCAGGAAAATGAAACAGATGTAAAAACCAAGGCCAGAAAGAGAAAGCAGTAGCCTGTACACACAGGAGCAACAGTGCTGACAGAAAAGTCATGGAGAGAGACAAGGGCTTGCGCATGTACATGCCCCCTTTCATAATGCAGCTTATTGATCTAAATGACTTTTAGATTACTAGAAACAGTAACAGAAGATGTTGCTTTCTGAAAGACTCTTTGTGCAGATGATAGTTTGCTTATTCTGGATTGCAAAGATAAACATCCTGGTTCTATTTGCCATTTTCTTTCCAGCATCTCCTAACAGAATCACCATCCATGCTGACAGCAGAAATTAATATATGTGCTTCTTCATTTATCAAAACAACCTGCTGCTAAGCTAATATACGCCCTACTTGTCTATATATTTCACAACACAGAAGAAAGGATGACATTAATTTCTTTTAATTAGGATATGGGACAGGAATTCAGAGGCTGAATTTCTATTTTTGCAGTTGCATCTTCAGCAAATCCTTTTACCACCTGTTAAAAAAGGGGAAAGGAAATAAAAAGCTTTCTCCATCTGTAAAGCAAAGCTTGATGATTAAAATTGAGAGATGCTGAAAATACCATGGTGATGAAGACTCTTCAGCGAAGCATACAGCCCCTGCTGTGATGACAAGCAGCACTCTCTTTGCCCTTTGCAGTCAGTGACAATAAAGACAGAATTCTCCTACTTAGGGATGTTCAGCACCTTCCTCACAAAGGATTCAGTGATTTCTTTTTCTGTAATTTTTTATGGATCTTATCCCTTTTGACATTCTACTATTTAGACTGCAAGTATTAGGATTTCTGCTTTTATGGCAAATAAATGACATAAATTTTACTTTAAAAATAGCCTGTGTTGAGAATGTAAAAATGAAATTTCCCGGCTGTTCCCATATGGCTTCTTCTCAAACGTATACATACAGACACATTTCCCTGGACCCCCCTTCCACCACAGAAATTTTGTCTCAGTGGCTTTGGATGTTTATAGGATTTCCAGAGATCCCACAGCCCTGCAAGAACTGTTGTTGCCTCAGCATGTCAGGCATGCAGCGATCCCAGATTGTGCACAAAGCAGCCTGTGCAACATAGCACAGAAGGTTTGATCCATCTTCAGCCCGTTGGACTCCAAGCATGTTCGCTACAAGTTACAGGAGTCAGGAGCTGGTGCTTCATTTCAGGTTCTTGCATCCATTTTACAGAAGGAAGGTGCGGATTTTGAGTAGCACTAGAAGAACAAAGCAGAAGTCTTTCTTCTAAGTTCGGGAGAAGGAGGACTGTGTCTTGGACTCTGCCTTTATTTCCTGAAAATTTCTTCTAGATGTAATCATATCCTCTGAACAATCTGGATTTACATTACATCAGAATAATGCTACTTTCTGTGGCACTTCAGGATGACAGTTTGAAGATACTCGAAGCTGCCACCACATTTTTATGGGAAGGTTTTACATTTAAAAGGATCATTAACTATACAATCATATAATTGGATCCTTCTGTCACAGGTTTTGTTTGAAAAGCTTAAACGGTTTCTACATATGTTAATAAACTTGTTTTAGCGCCGAGAGCATAAATGCATGACAAATTGCCTGGGAGGAGAAATGAAAGGGAGACCATCTAAACTTCCATTTTTGTGAGGGAAGAAATCTGACACGCTAGAGGCACAGCAGGAAACCAACGAGGAACAGAATGTACAACCATTGCTGCTGTTAAATATAGATCCTCAGCTCTGAGGCGTTGAAGAGCCTTGCTCTTGGGGTCTCTTCTTCTGACAAGCATCTCATATCCCAAAAACACCTCACCTTCATGACATTTCAAAAAGTTGAGTCAGATGAGGGTATTCTGCCTCTTTCTCCGTCTACTGTAAGTTATTCCAGAAGGTGCTGGAGCACTTTTCTACAGGTCATACAAGCATAATGTTGCTGGATTTTCTTTTTTTAAGCTTTTTTAATTAAATCTAACATAACTGTCAAATGCACAACTCTATTCTGCCATCAGTTGTGCATTACAAGTGAAAAAACCCAAGCAGACGACTCTTTATGCTTTGCTACATTTGTTTTTTTCCAAGCGATATAGTATCAGTCTTTTCCTCCACTGACCTTCAAGTATTGCTCTGACACAAACTGTACTAGTATGACTCAAACAGCACAATTACAGCAGCATCATGGTAAAGTAAATATCATATAGTTATCCTTCCTTCCACTGGCAATATTTCCAGGAGACAGACTTCATAAAGAGCTACACCCAATAGTAAAATAATTTGCGCTCAATAAACAAATACAGAGAGCTGTTATAAAGGCCAACATGGAGCTCAGCCAGAAATGAGCCACTACTTTTAAGTGGCAATATGTCAGCTGCAAATGAGCAACTCAACAGAAGCTGAGATATTTGTATAGTCAAACTAGTAGGAGGCCTAAAATGGCGAAGTTAAGGCTGCGGGTGGTAGTAGGTTTTGCAAACTGAACACCCTGTGTCTCCATACATGGACCTATAGTTTTTGAAAGCTCCCTGCCCCTTCCCCCCAATGTAACATTAGATTTGTCTTGTTTATGGAATTAATGGAAACATTTCAAAAAAGCAGCCTAAGCGTGGCTGAGGGAATGGCAAATACATGCTAGCTGGCTGCCATACCTCATATTTTCCTCATCGGCAACAAAGACGGGATTTCACAGCGCAACCTAAGCAGAGACCTCAGCTACCTTCCTGCCTCCATCGCCTGACTGCTGTGATAGACTTGCTGAGCCAAACACCACTGCTACGAACAGTTAAAGCAGGTTTGGCTTTTTATATGGGAGCTCAACGGTGTGAAAGTCAGCTGCCTTGCTGGAACCAGGAAGCTGAGGTGGCTGTGGCACGGGCGGATTTAGGATGCAATGCCTGCTCGGTCACCTCAAAAGGCATATATAAAATGTTTTATACATAACTCATTTAAGTGCTGGATCTCCATGTGCATAGATTCTTCCCAACAAAACTGCTCTCAACACCTGAGCACTTTGTTTGTAGGACAGGGTACTTTTTGGACAAAAAGCTGTGTCCTTGTGGTGAGTACATCCCTCCTGCCCATCTAATGCCCATCACCATAACTGAGGATAGGCAGTCAGCAGACGAACATGGATTCCCACACAGCTCTCGTGATTTGCCATTTGTGCCTCTTCTTTTTCCCGACACAAGTGTTTCTACATCCTCCCTCCCAAGAGCAGCTAGGAAAGACCTTTTCAAGTGTTTCATAATTAGCAAAGAGCCCTTTCACTTTCTCTCCCACAGAGTGGTGTCGGAGAGCTGTAAGTATGCACAGAAGGGAAGAACTTGGAGAAAGAGGAGTAGACATTTTGGGACACCAGCTCCAGCGGAGCTCCCCAGAGTGATGCAAACAGAGCTCTGGGGATTGCGTCCTCCAGCAGAAAGATTAGAACAGCAATCCCTGCTAAAGGTAACGCCTTTCAGTGCAATGCTGCTCTACAAGGAAATAACGTCATTTTTCACTTCCAGTGGCCAGAGAAACTCTTAAATGTTAAAAAATAAAAAAGACTTGATGACAAGAAATAGCTGCAAATAGCTGCAGGGTGGCAGCTGCCCCATGACAGCACCACAGCATGGAAGAGAAATACAACAGCTGTTTATACTTAAGACAACCCACCCTTAAACTACTTTGTTATAGAAGACCTCCAACATTTACACAGAGATGTATTCTTCATCTAATACCCCTTTAACGCATTGGAAAGCTTTTCCCTTGCACCTCTAAAATACAACAGAGAGAGAAGCTCAAGTAACATGGTAGAAGTTGATACTTGTCTGCCTGACTTGGGCAAAAAGGTCAATGTTTGACATGAAGCAAACTTAACCATGGAAAATAAAGCCCTGCATTATATAGGACAGTAATATGAAGGCTCTGAAAAAAAAAAAAACCCAAAACCTTTACAACTTCAGCTGAAGCTTTCACGCTGTTAGATTCCACAGCATGTACATGTGGTTTCAATACTTCTTTTTTTTTAAAAAGCCACTTCAAATGTAAGTAGATTATCACAATTGTTGCTTGCTAATACAGCGTCTGATGTGTGATAGAAACGATAAATCAGACAAGCAAGATTGCTAGAAAAAAATACTCAGGTTATCTGGGAATAGATTTGTAAAGCAGATAAAGAGTTTCTGTAGAGCACTTAAGTGCAGAAACAGTTCGCATCTGAACTAATGGTAAAGACCGTTAGCATTTCCTCCTTATTTTTTTTAAAACCGACAGATGATGTTTAGGCCTTGTAAAAGGTTACCCCTCTCAACTCTTGCAGCTGACTAACAGAGAAAAATATGTTCCTTGATTGTTTGTCAAACCAAACATTACAGACTCAAGAGGAAGATTCAACTTTAATCAACTACTTGCACTACTTACCTAACCACTCACAACTGGAAAAGTCACGGCATGCAAACAGAAACAGATGTTTTCTTTCACAAACAAATGCCATCCCTACCCATCCATAAATCCTTTGGAGGATGAAAAGGAATCATTGTCCTCTCGGCCATGTACTGACTATCCCAGAAAATTCTTACTCAAAGATATTTATAATATCTTTATGAAATACCAAATAAAGATATTTTCCTCTCTGAACTTTATCTCTGCAGTCTCTTTGGGACACTAGCTTCCAAGACAAGCGGCAAATACTTCTAGGGGAATGCTTTTAACTTGCACAGTGAATTATTTTGAAGGGATGCCATCTATTCTCCATATAGTCTTATCTTGCCTCCACTTGACCCATTAGCTTATCAGAAATTACTGGAAATACTTTTTAGAGTAAAAATCTTGATAACTATTCTGCATGTTTGAACACATTTCCAAGCCAATCCTCCTCTTTCCCATCTCCAGGGGTTACCATCCTCTTCAGCTTTTCTCCCATCCTGCTCCAAAGATGTTGAAAGTTGGCTGCAATGGCTTTCTCATGGCTGAACTGCTGGATGGCAGTGCACTCTCTAGAGCCAGTTGTGACCTAGTAACAACTTACAGCCAGTACAAAGAGGTAGCAAATAGCATTGTATCAGTGCAGAGAAAAAGACATTTAAGTCAATTAGATATTTGTTGTAAAGTTCCATACCAAAAAGCAGAACACGCACAGGCAGCCATGCGATGGTTTCTGTAGGTGCACCGTTCTTCCCTTGGTCAGACTCTGAGGCGGTGGCAGGGATCAGATGCACAGTTAAAGTCCAGAGTTGTCCATGCCTACTCTGAAGGAGGCTAACTTATTGGCATCCTAGTTAGACATGTATAGTAACCTGCTTTCTGTGTTTGCCTGCCGTCTTTCACTTGTTTCTCTCTGTAGTCTTATTTCTCCCCAATCTCCATCTGTATTGGCCTCCCTGAGTACATTTTGAATTGCTGGCTGTCTTGAATTGGACATAGCACCCTTGGCTTTTCCACGACATCAGGCAGAACAAGCTCATGCTGTTATCATGTCATGAGTACCATGAGTAACTCAGATTTGGGAAAAGCTTTAATTTCTTTCCCAGGAACTACCACATAATCCAACTCTGAGGCAAAGCCCTAAGGAACCAGGCTCCCTTTCTTTGTGCATATAAATAATCACCTATGTCTCTCTTCACCACTGCTATATTTCTACTTACAGAGAAAGCAAAGGAAGGGCAAATATCATTTTATGCATGACATTAGATTGTAACCCCTGAATTCAGAAAAGAACCCCACAAGTAGTGTATGTGCAGTCAACATACCTTGAAGAAATCTATACACTTTGTCAACATATGTCTTTTTGCAGTATTTGCAGCATGCATGCACTCCACTGCAGCTTCCACCCTTTCTTACAGCACAACATTATCCGTTTCTGCCAATGTAATTTAGCAGTACAGACATTATATCCTTCATTTCCTCACATCTGATGATCTTTCAGAAGTAAGGTAGTTGGAGAAACAGCAACATATGGAGAACGTTTTAAGGAGTTCCAGTGAATGACTAGTTTTCTTTTCTCTTGTGAGTGCTTGCATACATGCCCCACACTGTGTGATAACTCCAGGCAACACCATACACGTTCGCACAGTAACTGAATGTGTATCTATCTCAGACTGACACTGAGCAACAACAGAAGCATCAGACATGGAAACTGAGGAACAGTGTAGTGCCTATGTGCAAATGCAACTCACCAACAATGACTTTGCAAATCAGAAAGAGAAGGACATTTTCCACTGCTATTGCCTGAGTTGCAGTGGAGAATGCTCTCAGCAAAGGTAGTGGATCTACCTTGACAGTCTTGCTGCAGGTCATGAAACTGCCAGCTAGCCAGTGAGACAAATTCCTCGGGGTCACATCATTAGATCATTTAGTTTTGGCAACCACCATGTATGAAGATTGCCCTGAAAGGTTTGATTTTCTACAGAACAAAGGACAAAGCTGAAGTTTTATGTGAACTATGAAGCAACTCCTTGACGACAGAAATGTGCTAGAGGGAAAAGAAAACAATGACATTAATTTCTTGACTCCTGGCAGAAACAACACACAGCTATTGGCCCAGCATAAGCTCTTAAGCAAATCCGATAAATTACCTGGAAGAAAACAACATTAAAAGGAACAGTTATGAGACCTGAATCTCTCTCATGCTCCTGGAAGAAAAAAAAGAAGTTTGTCAAAAGGTGAAGCGGTTACAAGCTCAGATGATTGCCTCATCCATATCATGACCACCAGAGTAACAGCAATTCAGCTAAGATTGTCATACCTAAAAATTCCCTCGAGTGGGATGAGAGAAAACAGAGAGCCTCTTACAGCAAGCAGATGACTTCCCCAGTAGAGATGCTGACCCCTATTGCAACCTCATACTTGATGATGTATCAGATATTTATACTATATCCATACTTCATCAAATAGCGAATATAATATTTCCATTTTAAAAACTAACAGACTGTTAAGCACGTGGAGGTCTTGAAAAGCAAATAAATAGATAAACATTAACCAAAAAATCAGGTTCACTTAGAAAAATTAGTACTTAATCCAAAAAGACAAATAAAGACAAATAAAGACTAGACTTGCTTTAAACTTGAGAACCATTCAACACCCAAGCTGTGAGATGGAGTACAACAGCATGCTTTAGGTTCCTTGCAAGCAGGTATGAAAAGTGAGGTAAGATCTCCAGTTGTCCTCCACAACAGGTAACCAGGGTAAAAGGAGCAATAATGACCAGATTTACACCCTGCCTTACTTTGTGAAAGATCCTTGGAAGAAACAAGTTTAGGTCTCCATCAGACTCCAAGAGCAGTGAGTAATGTTGATGTTCAGGCACTTTTTGGCAGTGATCGAGTTACCCTCAGGACACCCCATCCTAAAAGCCTCCTGTTAAGACTTCATGATACACCATAACATTCTTGTCCCATCCGTGTGATCAGCTAAGACTGTCCACTAGCATCTAAAGCTCCCAACACCACCAACAAAACCAGAACAAAGAAATGGATGCATTAACTCCTGTAACTGGGACTAGCACAGATTCCCAGCTCTGAGTTTTCCTGGCAAGCAGTCCTGAACCCTCCGAGTCCCAGGAGAGAGCTCCATCACCAAAGAAGGAAATACTCTCTCACCATCAGTCTTGAGAGATGGCAAATTAAATGACATCATTCTGCAAATACTCAGTGGATCTTGGCATCACTGCAGGGAAAGTCTGAGAGCTTGAAGAACCATCTCTCTCAGAGGATCACATGGTTTTCAGCAACACACAGGCAAGATGTGTAAAAACAGGCAAGATATGTGATGTAAACTGGTATTCAACCAGAGTGATTAGGCAGATTCCCAATGGTACAACAGGGCAAACTTCCAGCTGCTGCCAGGTCTTCCTCAGTATTTGGGAGTAACCCTTGAGATAGCAAGCCCTCGGAGAGACTGAGTTCAGGGGGTGCTAAGTGAATTCCTGTTCCTAACTACTGCCAGGTGAATCTTCAGGAATCTTAATGTGAAATTTCTGCAAGTAATCTTTGGAGATAGTCCTGACGTGTAATTTCAGTGTTGAAACAAGCCTCCTGCTTGAGACCCAAGTAAATCCTCTTGTTGAAGTGAGGGTGCTAGCCTCACTAAAATCAGTGTTTGAAATTTAATTTGAAAGTGAGAGTTTCAGCTTAATCAAGTCCAAGGCAGGTTACAGTTTCCTCCCTTAGTATGAGAAGAAATGAGTTTGATGGCTACAGGAGCTGGCAAGAAAACTCTCTCTTGTCAGGATAGACTTCTGTGAAAGGAGTTCTTGAAAAAGTCAGGGGAGCTAGGCTGGCTATCTGAATAATAAAATGAAGGCCAGCAGTAGTCAGCTTCTGTTTTTTTAATATGAGATCTCCATGCTCAGTTCCATCAGAACAATCTCTCCTTAAGGCAATCATACTACCTCAGCTTCGTAGGCTGAAATAAAGAGGCTGAGAAAATTCAATGAGAGAAAACTAGTGCTCACAGGGGATGTGCTGAAAGGGGAATCCAAGTTTTACATAAATGATCACGGGCTGTAAACTGACCGTTGCTGCTCAACTTGGGAACATGATCTCAGGATTTAATATTTAAGAAGTATCAGCTCAAAAGAAGTCAAAGCAAGGTGAAGATTTGGAATTTTTAGGAAAGGAATAGAGAACAAAGTGCCATTTTGCAACTGTGTAACTCATGATGCACCTGTATCATGAATATTGTGTGAGCTTTGCCCCCTCCCGTCATAGACAATATACAACTTGGAACTAGGGAAGGTTCAGAGAAAGGCAATTAAGATGATAAATAGCTTCCCCATGAGGAATAAATAGACCAGTACTCTTTAGCTTGGTAAACAGATGACCAAATGAAAAGTAAGGTAGAAGACTGTAAAAGCAGAGGTAGGACACAAAAGTTGGGGAGATGAACTGCTCATTGTCTTTTCTAAAACAAAACTTCAGAGACATCAAAGGAAGATGTTGGTGCGTTCTTCACACAGTATGGAGCTCAAATGCATAACCTGTTGCTACACAAAGTTATGGATATCAATGGTTTATTGCTATTCGAAACCAATAATTAGATATTACGTAATCCTCAATGTACTTTTCTTCCATGAGATGTGAAGACATCATTTTGTCAGGAAGACCACTTAGTATGACAGAGGAGAATACACTGGGGTGGTAATGTACAGACTGTCTTTGGGGTGCTGGAAATTCAGTTTGCAGAGATTAGTGTTGCTTTGGTGTTAAGGTTTCATCCTTTCTGTAGTTCAATATATTCATCCTCTTTGAATGGAAGATATTTTCCTTCAGAAACCCAGAAATTTGGAGCAATGAGAACCAATACACCACCACAGGCGTAATGACGGAATCTAAAGCTTCATCCACTGCAATCGATGCAGTCTCAAGTACCTCATCTACACATTTCCTTAAACAACAAGCACGAAAAGTCCCTCCAGCAGTCAACAGAAGAATATGTGTTAAGAAGAAAACTCATAAAAAAAGCAGCTTTCAGATTACTGCTCTTGACAATTAGACAATGAAAACATCTTTCCTGAAGACAGCTCAAAGAGTTCATGTATTAAACCTCAGACATCTCTCTAGCATGTTTCATCATTTTAACCTACAGCCAGTGGGGAAAACTGGAAGCTTGGTGCTGCTCTTCAGTACTAGGGTTCATTATGGTTCTTTTATTGGAAGGCAGATTGGCTGATGGGAGTTCATTATTAGCAGGCTTGGTGCTGGCTCTCCTCACATTACTAGGGGAATAGGAGGGGATCCAATAACTCCAGCTGCCCCTCCAGCCCCATTCCCCTGAAGCTTTTTGGGTAGGGCTAAGGGGATTGAATTAGGGGAGATGAGAAGCGTTCCTGTTTTGAGGACAAAGACATCACGAGAGAAGCATATTCTGCTGTTCTACACATCAGGCTCTTAGTCCCTGTGGCAGGTCAGCAAAATGGGAGATCTCAGTCTTGTATTGATGCTTGGTGTTACGGCACGGCACAAAGGACCACTGAGTGCATTTACTTGGGAAATAGTGAGGTGACCGCCAGGTGTGTGAAGTGTGAGGTGCTGGGTATGTGCCTTTGCTTGCCAGGAAGGAGAGAAAACAGCGGGCACCAGCTCCTTTGTGGTGATGAGAGTTCATCGTGCTCTTGCATTATGGTGCACCAGAAAAAGCCTTTTGTCTTGACTGCTTGGGCAGATGTGAATGTGCAAAAAGTACTGGGAGTACAACCTCTGCAGATGCAAAACCTATCTATTACTCTCTAATATAACCTCCATCAAGATTTAATTTCAGAAAAAAATTCGCAAGTTGTTTGCCTGAGGGATAAAGCAGTGGTTCTGACAAAAACACAATACCTGGAGCTGGTTTGAACAAATACAGAAACTTGGTCTTACCTGGTTCTACCTCCCTCCACATGCAGCTGAATCCCTATAGCAGAGAAATTAGTAACATACCCACACTGAGTCTATACACACACAGAAAGAGTATGCGAAGCTTAGCTCATCTTCTGGACATGGTAACACTCCTTACACTAATCCCTAGCACACAAATACACTGCTGTTCGCAGCAAAGATCAGCTGTCGAAATACTTCACTAAATACCAGCTACTCATAGCTTTCACTACCCCAGCCACTGGTTAAGTATACTCCTGTCCTCATTTCTCTTAAGATTTTGAGGACCATGGGGCTTAACCTCGTCAGCCACCAGCTTTCCCCTTGGTTACATTAATTTCTCACTCACCAGTCCCTCTTTTTGATGGAGTCCTTCACTGACTCCCTCAGCAGTGGGGTTTTAACGTTTCCTCACAATATCACGCAGTACGTGACATGCAAAGAATATCCCATTATGTTTTCAGGCACCTTCTACTACCAATCAGGTTTGCACAGGTACTGAAATCTTTTCAGGAAGCCAGATGCTTTTGCTGTGTCATTCTGGAGGGTCTCTGCTGCGCCCTGGCCTGAACATGCTTTTGGATTTGCAGAGAGAAAAAAACCAATTATTTTTTTCTTCTATTCATTAACACATTAATAGGCCCATCCGAGAATGAGAATGACTTACTGTTAAGTGACCTCTATACTCAGACAAGAGAAAACAAGGCTCTCCCATCCTACTCCTTATGAGCACAGGCAGGTATATGTTAAGCCTCTGCCCATTAGGAAGACTGTAGGTTGTGTCCCCGACCATGGAAATATTATCTAGCCAGGCTTTCTACTTAGCAGTTGCACAATGGTTTTCAAGTTAAGCTGCGTTCCTCAAATGCACAACGGAGAACTCCTGCACTCCCAAACCCTGCTTGAAAAGTACTGACTCATGCACTGACTTTACAGTCTGGCAACGTCTTCTCTTCTTCCTAAACTATCAGTAAGAAGTGATTGGGGTATGTTATCAAAGAGAAACATTCAGACACATTCTTCTCTTGAACCTCCCTGGCTCTATCAGCTACGATATTGACTGCCATTCCCTAAGCTCTACAGTGTTCCCACATCAGAAACCTCATACCAGCTGCTTTCACCCACGCTTTTGGTTTCCACTCTCTGTCAAACTGAGGTGCTGGTTTGTTGTGGGCAGGACAGTCGGGCACTCAACTGTGCCCAGCTGAGTCCAAGGGGCATCTGCAGCCCCAACTACACAATTTAGCAAAACAAAAGGACCCTACACATACATTATCTCTTCAAAGCATTTGAAGAGATATCCAAGTTGAGGAGCCCGTCATTCAAGCTCTCTTCAGCTGGAAGCTCTTGCACCAAACAGCAGCTTTTAGTGCAAAACTCTGCTCTGTCAAAAGATGTTAGCTTTCCCAAGTAAGAGGGCTCACAGAGAGGGCCAGAAACAGTGCACTCTGGTTCACATATGAGTGGAAGAATGTATCTCTGCTACTTAAAACACCTACAAGCGCATTATTTCTCTGTATAGCTTTTGGGTAACTTCTCCCCAGTTGAGTGTACCTTCAGCCAAGGAAAAGCATTTTTGAGCACTCAAGGATACAAACTGTTCCATGGAGCACGTTGCCATCTATTTCCCTGCCATGGGAAAAGCTTCCAGTCACTCATCCTTGGCAGTACATCCTTCCTGAATATTCTGTCTCTGTCAATGTAAGATGTCTCTCTCAACTGTCTCTCAGTAGTAAATTGTGAGGAATAAAGGGACTGTTTCATCACTTCACAGGTAATAGCGGAAAAAGGAGTGGGAAAAAAAAAATCACGTATACAATGCGGTAACAAGCATAAACACTCTGTATTGTTCCCTGACCTTTCATTTCATTTTGAATTGCAAATGGATTAATGATAGCAGAAAAAGGAGAGAGAGATGTACACAATGAAAAGCTTTTCTGCTTCATCCCTTATAGGATGCAAACAGAGTTTAGCTGCAAAACCTGTCTTTACAGTTGAAAGTAACTTTTCTTCATAATGAATCTGGAATGCCTAAAAGATGTGGGAAATCTGTTCCCCAGTTTAATATTAAACTAAATATGATCCTTCGGTCTTTAACTGGGAACATCTGGTAGAAAACTTTGCTGGTCAAAGTTTACTGGCTAATAAAGACTAATAAATTTCCACAGCTAGAGTTACGCATGTTTTATATAAAAGCAATCACGACACTACAAAGCACTCAACACTTAGAGCAAAGGCAAATATTATTTTGTAAGGCATGAAAGAAAGATACATCATTGCAATTTAAAATTAATTTTATGGCAATAAAATAATGTACTTTTTTCTTTTTAAATACAGAGCCTAATTAAATTATAACCAAACCTAAACCTTCAAACTCCTTAAAGCAAGAGATCAGACAAATATGTCAAATATGTTTAATTTTTTTCAAAATAACTGATGGCAAAATAAAATATTTACATCACATCATACTGTGTAAACATGTAACGTCACTGTACAAAGAAATATACATGCAAACTAAAGCAAAAATTTAACTAAAACAATAAAGGAAAATAATACACAAACATAATGATATGAGGTTGGTACGAATACACATCCAGTTTCGAAGTCAGTTGTATTTCTTTTAAAAAGTTTCTGTACAACTTTACAAAAAAAATCCAAAAAACAAAAAAGGAATAAATAGAATACAGTGGAAGCCGCAAAGCTCAAAACTAACCCAAGCTAGGTTATGGCTTAAGACCCATATATCTAACTATCGTGGGATGTCGGCTTGGTTTCTTTAAACATGGCATTTCACACAAACATAGATGACAACACACCCATATGAACTCAGTGATGCACCGAAAACCATCTCTTTTTAAATAGCTCACGTTAATACTACTTCAACCTTAAAAAGTTACTAAGACAATTACATTACGTGTCAGATTCTCATCTGACCACTACTTTCTGAATGTATTCTTCACCAAAGAGCACAAAATTCATTTGTTCATTTCACAGAAAGAAGTAAACACAGATTTGAAAATTCTAAAAAGTAGTAAGTGTTGAGACTGATTTGGGGAAAGTCAGACTTTGGCATTTTGAATATAATAATAAATTTTAAAAAGTGTCACCCTACTTCTTAACCAGTTTGAGATTTGGGATATGAATCTCTCTTTTTTTTTTTTTTTTTTTGTTGAAAAAACCTTAGAACTGACTAGTCTTGACTAAATTCTATGCTAACCCTCGTCTTAAACTAATAATGACAGTGTGGTACAACACACCTGCCCCTGCCCACCCAGAAACCCCAAACACACAAACAAAACCATAAAGCTCGCCGTACTAAGTATGTGCTTTTTCTATATATTTATTACAGTTACAACAGAGGTCCTCATAAATAGTTGCATAAAATGTTAAAGCCACAACATTGCACATGATATGAAAGAAAACAAAATCCCAAATGAGTGCATTTACAGTATTTCATCCTGCTGTATACTGCTTGACAATCGGGTCAGCAAGCTGGGCACCAACCCGAAGTCCTTTTCTAAGGGGACAGTGAGTACTGACCCAAACTGAAGACCCGCACAGTGGTATACCACCATTTAGGAAGGAGGGGGGAAAAAAAGGACAAGGGGAGGGGGGAAAAAAAAATTACAGACCGAAGGCAGGTAACCGTCTATATACAAGTAAGGCCTACATTTTATCAGAGCAAAACGATTCATTCTATTTGTATGCAAAAACTTTGAGGTTGGATGCACTTAAAAGCAGAGTCTGATCTCAGTGCACTGCTACGTGAGATACATACAGGCGAGGCAACTGGAAAGCTCTAGGACCAAGTGAAAACCAGATGTTATAAATGGAGGCCGTCTCAATGGGCAGCCATTTTGGTGAGTCTTCTCCAGGCATGATTTCACTTTTGTTTAACACCAGTGCTTTGAACATAGGCATTTCTTCCTTGAATAAATCTTGAAAACGGTAGTTAAGTTCACTTGCAAAATTCAACTCTTGTTTATTAAAAAAACTATTTTTTTTTTTTTTGCAGAAACCTGAATAAAATACTGTTACTGTATCGCTCGTGACTGCTTTTTGCAGAGTACAGTGCTATCGTCCTCCACCCCAGTGAAGTCTGCATTGCCAGTCCCCCGCGCCACCCCATGCGGGTCCCCCTGGAATGCGTTTGCACACGAACATTCATTAGCAGCTGGTTGGCTCGGGGTTTGCTTTCCTCAAAATTCAAGTCAACAGCTGATTGGCAGGAGGATTCTATCTCGATTCTGACTGATTGGCAGGAGGAGTCTATTTTGAGTCTGATTGATTGGCAGGAGTCCATCTCCAGTCTGATTGGCAGGTGAAAGAGAATGAGAGAGAACTTCAAGCAAGGTCAAACTCTTGGCAAGAGCCTGCTCTGTAAGAAGTTTTTAATGCTACGGATGGGTCGAACATCATTCTGGTGTTTTCGCCGCTCAATGAACGAAGTCAGTCTGGATGTGTCAATGCTGTCAGCACTTCTGCTATTCCCCAGCTGCAGCCATTGCTCCTGGAGGGCCAGTGCAGCCGAGGGACGCTTAGCTGGGTCATCCTGAAGTAGGAAGCATACAAAATCTTTGGCCTTCTGGCTAACTCCTTTGAAGTAGTCATCTGGGAAACTAAAGTCTAAGCGGCAAATATTCAGGCAAGTTTCCTCTACGCTTTCATCCAGGAAAGGAGAGACGCCACTAAGAAGGACATATGTGAGCACTCCAATGCTCCAAACATCTGAAGTGAGGGAAACAGGATTTCCAAGAATAATTTCAGGAGCTGCAAACTCTGGGTTTCCAAGTAACTGGTGGATATAATACGTGGTATTGAGCTGGACTGCGTCTCCAAAGTCAGCCAGTTTTATTGTTGGCTTAGTGGAACTCTGATCCACCAAAATATTTTCAGGCTAGAAAACATAAAAGCAAAAGTTAACATGTCTCTTTTCAAGTCAGTCTAACACACATTTAATGCTCCAGCATTACTGTTTGCCAGCCAGTGCTGTCAGCTCAAGAACATAACAAACAGCTACAAGCTATGAGGATTACTGCTGAAGACCAGCTCTGCAAAGCTCCTAGGCAGGTCTACCAAGGCTTCCCCCAGACCAACCAGCAGGCAGTCTCTTGCCAACTACAGTGCGCAATGATTGTGTTTCAGCTGCTGGCACTATAATTTTTGCAGGAAATATAGTTCTGCCAGGTAATACGGCAGATGTTTACAGTAACAGCTCTGCAAAGTTTCACAGGAACCTGTGTTTGGGAACTTAAGCTTAAAGAACAGCAATTATAAATACAGGGTGAATAAAGCAACTGCTCTATTTGCTTTATGACAGAGAGGCAACAAAACCCTTGCATTTAAAGACTGGAAGACCTTGTCAGAATTTTCATGATGCTTTCAACAGAATTCAGCTTTACTTGGTGATTCTTTAACGCAACGCAGCTGTACAGATGGAAGTCAAGCACTGTTATGAAACTATGGCAGCGGCAGACCCTGTTGGATGCACATGGCTTCAAGAGAACTGCCCCATGATTGGTGAGCTGAAAGTGCAATTATTTTTACGGTTTTATTTCTGAAGCCACTGCTGCTGTGGCTGTGATCTTAGCAAAATAAGAGTGACTTACTACAACTAGTTTTTAAGACTGGAAAAAGTACTGGTGAACTCCATATAGCACTAGAAAACTTTAGATGTTGGGTCTCCATGATATGCAGACCTGACTGGTTCTGCTTGGAAAACAGAAGTATGTAGAGGGAAGATGCCACCACTTTTTGCTTTTTCTCACCATGACCCCTTTTGGCTAAAGAGACCCTGCCTACAAAGATGACTTTTGAATGCTAAAATTCCTTATTATCCAAATACAGGTGGAAAATAAGAGTATAAAGGATAAGTTTTTAATTAATATTCACCTTAAGACCTTCTTATATAGCTTTTCCTACCAGAATGCATCAAATCCTTGTGGCTCAAGTAAAATTCACAGGGTAGAATAGAGGACCAATAGGTACCATTCACACAGATACCACAACCCTCAAAGTGCAATGATGACAAACAGATTTGCAGGAACAGAGGAAAACAGTCTCTTTCACAACAAATTCTATGCTTCCTGAGAAAGAAATGGATTTCTGCTGCAAGTTCCTCAGAAAATACATAAATAAAAAATAATCAAACAAAACTGTTCCTATCAGCAATTATTTCCAGTGAAAAGGAATACACATGGCCAGCAAGCTTTAAGGAGAAAGCACAGGGAATTCAAAATTTCTGCTTTGCTGGCTATCTAAAGCATTTGGGGATGGAGCCCTGCTCCACACCCTTCTTCAAACAGTCTCAAAGCAATTCACAGTTCTATGCTCTGATCTGCCAGTTTCCTAGAAGAGGGAGGGTTTTAGGCCTGGAGTGGCACACACTGGCAGGATTGCCATTTACTCCTCACCTTTAGGTCCAAATGTGCTATTCTGCAGTTGTGAAGATACTGCACAGCTTCCAGAATCTCTCCCAGGTAGAGTCTGATCTTCCCTTCTGTGAGGTTTCCCCATCGCACGACATAGTCTAGAAGGCGACCCTGGTCAGCCCTATTGGAATTACAAGGGTTATATTTTGTTTTATTTCAGATATCAGAACTGAAAGGAAAACATAAGTTTTGAAAGTTATATGAAAAAGTGCTTAAGGCAAGTGTCCCTTAAAAAATACAACTGCATCAAGTAATCACCGTTTCTGACATTTGGCTTGATCATCTGTGAAACTGTTCTATGTCAGTTACAGCTGACCTGCACCTACAATTCTGAAGTGGGAGCAGAGGGTGAAGGCAGAGAAGGAAAGGAAGAAATGCTGTAATTTTAGCCAGACTTGAAAAACCAGGTATGTCCTGCCATGGACTACAGGAATAACCATAGCCTGCAGCACCTAGAAGACAGAGGACTAGTGTATGAAGAGGAGATTTGATTTCAAGCTACCAGATCACAACATTCCTAATTCACTTGTATAATTGCTCTATATAAAATCATTTCTGGACCTTCAGACTAAGGTAATCACCTACATATCAGTTTAATATATCCACTTATTTCCTTCTGAGTATATTATTAAACTCAACATTTTAATAACAGCATTAGACACCTGCAATCTTTTATTTAGGTGTCTTCAAACTTCTGTGAAACCTTAAAGTTCCTTATTCATAAACCACTATAAAAGCCCTGGCAAGTCAGCTGCACAGGTTGTATTTTGCAGATAACATTATGGTCCACACACATTTCTAACACTAGTATGTAGTTGGTGGAGGTCTCAAAGGTATCGAGAAGGCCAACGAGCTGGGGATGCTGGAGATTCTGCATGACTCCAAGTTCATGGGTAACCTGGTCTCGCTTCATCAACTTCTTATTCACAAACTTAGTGGCTACTGCTCGCTTGGTTCCCTTCTGGTCACACTTCTTAACGACAGAAAATCTGCCCCTGGAATACAATATTGAAAGGAAGGAATTAACAGAGAGATGCACTAAGGACATACCTTTACTTTGAAAGATATCCTGAGAGAGATCTCATTTTAGATTTCTAATAAGCTACCCTTACAGAGCAGTTTCTGGACATAAACAAGAGTTGTAAGTACATGCACCTTCTACAAAATGTGTCTGCATAATAATTAGCTCCTGATAGAGATCTGTTTTATCACATTTGCAGAGAACTCAAGTCAGAATAGCATCCAGCTTTCAAAGGTCATGATTAAGTTGGAGAAATGAATATTCTATGTGACTTATTTTGCTCATTTTCATACTTTTCTGTCTGTAATTTTCATACCCTAAATAAAAATGTTTAGGAGAGCTTCACTGCACAAACAGTGTCAGTCACTCTAAGGCAGGCTTAAAAGAAAAAAAAAAGGCTATGTAGCCTTCCAAAGTATTTGAAAAACACACATCCCTTAAGCTATGATACCACTTCAGCCTAAATATGTTCTGTTTATGCAGTGCCATCTAGTGCTGGTAAAATTTGCTCTTCCGAATTTCTACTTAATCCAATGTAATTCTGGCCTTTTAGGCTCATATGATAAGTCTTTTTCAAAGAGAATTTCATTTTTTGAATGAGAAGTTCATATTTTGACATAGACAACTTTGGGGATCAGCATACAGAACGCACCTGCCAAGCTCAGCCACTTCACTGTAGAGGGACTCAAAGTTGTCTTTCCAGATTACCATGATCCCATCACTTCCAGGACCTACAAAAAAAGAGGACAGTATGGCTAACATTTAATATTGTCGGATCCTCCTCAGAACAAAACTGTTGACATTATAACCAATGGATTGTTTTAGATGTTTGCAAAAGGAGGAATATTTGGACTTCATATTCAGTTTGTGAATAGACTTCAGGAGGAATTTGCCTCAGTCAGACTGGCCCCTACCATCTTTTGCTTGAACCTGAGTGTGTGCATATTAAAAAGCAACTCATGGCCTCATGTTGTCCATCCGCTTGCAGCTGAGAAAGAAAATGATTTCTGTAATCAACTACTTTGCGGATGGTTTATAAAGACTACTACAACAACAGAAAGCAAAGAGTATTCTGGAGGAGATAATGCACAAGAATTGACTACAATCAAACGGCAAGTCCTTCAAGTCCAAAGGACTGAAAAAGACTTCACAGACTGATGTTGAAACCTTCCTTTTTGATACAGCCTTAAGAGTTTTCATTTTGCTCTTACAGACTGCGGAAACGAGGGGTAGGATGGCCGCAGAGAAACTGGGGCCAGGACTTCGTAAAAGTGTTGGTAGAGCTCAGTAGAAGGGCTAGGGAAATACAGCTGTCTTTTGAAGTCTAGTTGCAGAGTAATGAAGACATACCAAATTCTGGTTTAGTTTTGATCGGAAAGTGAACGCTTACTTTCGGACAAGGTCAGTAAGACCAAGGACTGTTGCTGAAAAATAGCAGTTTAGTCTGCAAGACTTCTGTGACTCTGATTCTGGCCAAATCACAGTTTTGAGCTTCTGTACTGATGTAGGAAGGACACTCATTACACCAGTTCCTTAAAGCACGCAGTTTCACACTGATTCTTGTCCATCAAGAGCTTTTTACTCCCCTGACTAGGAAGTTTCCTTGGCTGATACACTATCAGTGGAACCACCCCGTCCTGTTAATCCCCATATGACACAGGGTGGCAGCAAGACAAACTGTATTACACACCAAAGCAGCCTGGCCAATGCAGCAGAACAAATTCTATAGTGGAACTAATTCAGGTGCAGTGGGAACTGTCTGTACAGGAATGAGTAACGTTGGCAAGTTGAAGGAAACAGCAAAAAAAAAGGTATCTTGCATTATGTCTCATTATCAACAATACACCTGCCACTGGGAAAAAAAAAGTGATCAGACGGTGTAGCAGCTACCTGAAAAAAAAAGCTCTGTTTTTCAGGAAACATTAGTGTAAAGACCACAATTTTGTTTTCTGCCTCTTGCAACACACCCATCCTAGGGCTTAACTACCGGCTGTCTTGAGTCGGTTAGCAGGAGGTGCTGGGAATAATCACCACCTCAATACGTGGGCAGTAAGGCACTCACTGTGGCTGCCAACACGCTGAGCTCAAAGTGGCAGCACTGATTATAAACGCCAAAAAATTCAGATGAGGTTTTGGAAGGGACACATCTTTCACAGTCTCATTTCAACATTCCAGGAAAATGGCGAAGTTTTTTGGAGAGAAGACAAAAAAAACCAAAAAACAAAAAATGGGAAGAAAGAACACATTTTGTAGGGGTTTGGGAAAACTGTACAAGTCTCCATATCAGCTGGGACAGATGTACAAAGACAGAATGCAGCACTTCATATCTTATTTTCTTTTATATGAGTCAATTTGAGACGGAGTCATTCTACCTAAAATCTATTAATTAATTCTCACCAATGGATAAATATATGGGCCTCTCAATAGATCAAAGGACCCAGATCGCATCAATTGTTATAAACTGCAAGAAAGCAAGCCTGCTATGCTGTTGTCTCACTCTGTTTTCCCTGTTCCTAAAAATGGAGGATCCAGACACTTAGGAGAAGAATAACTGGATGCACAAACACACATTGAAACTTATCACTATGCCAAACACATCAAGTAAAAAACATTTGTGTTTTTCCTTTGCTGTCTGCCTCCAAAACACAGGAATTTTTCATCTTTGCAGGTTTTATTTTCATTCTCTCACAAACATTCAAGTTGCCCCTCTTCAGGTACTGAAATAAGGTAATTTAAGTGTAGATCCATGATGTAAAGACAAGAAATAGTTATATGTTCTCCTGAACAATGTGGCTTTACAATTCAAGCAAAGGAGCATATTAAAATACAGAGAAACACTACTCTTCTTATCTGTACACTTCAGAAATTATATATGTTGACATAAGAACTTTCATTGAGACTAAACTAAGAACGTAGATGATAAAATATGATTTTATCATAGCATGTTTGAACTAGTATTGACAGACAAGGTAAATGAACGTTGACAGTACTGTGTAGGCATCTTGTCTGTATGAACCTCTAATTAGTTACATCCTAAAAGTGCATCTATTCCTGCTGAAACAAGTAATGTACCACAGGTGAAAAGGTTTGTTATAATATTCCTTTAATAGAGAGATGCCCAAGAGCCAGGGTTTTGTTTCTCCTGTACTATGGGTACCAGACATGTTGAATGTAATTAGATAAAAAAAGCAAAGAGACAGGCCTACCTAAAACTCGTAGACTGGCGGAAGATGAAACCGAACCCATATCGTTTGCAGCTATACATGTATAGATACCATCGTCTTCTGCAGTGACGCCAATGATTTTCAGTGAAGCCTCTCCTAAGTCACTGGGAAACACAATGGCATCCGTTAACTTTATATTCATTTTTCAGACCTGAAGTTATGGAAATCAGACAAAGTTAGATTGATACTATCAATATTTCTTATTCTCCAGCCCCTATCTCTCTCTGGACAAACATTACTAACCCTGTCCCTGCCATTTCAGAAGCATCTGCCAGAATTTGAGCACTTTGTGTCCAGCAAGTATTTTGGAATGTCCTACAGACTATTAGAAAAACATCCTCACTGACACCCTGTCTCAGTATGTCCTAGGCTCCATTGTGTTTGAAAAATCAAATGCTCTCCCCTGTTTCTTCCTGCTTCCTCCTCTTCTTTCAAATTACAAGAAGCTGTATCGAGACAACCATCCATCACTGTTCTTTCTGAAAGGTTAGTTTCCATCCCTGACTCCCAGCATATAGAAGCTGATGTAACATTTGTACTTTCAGAGCATTCATCCCTTGTAAGAGAGGGCTCTACCTTCAACACAAAAGGTGCACCTCACCAGAGCTTCGGAGACCTCAGAATCTGGGAGAATGAGGATGGGAGGAAACTAAAAAAGTTTTCCCTCTGCTCCAGGGCAGAGACAGCAATAAGCTATGCAAGACCACAGGAGAAAGATTCTGCAGACTCTTCCTTAATCTTTCTCACTGCTCAACCACCCTTTTTGTTTGATGGTTTGTCTTAAAAACGTCTACTTAACCGTTCCTCTGTGCAATTCATGGCTAGTACTTTTTTGACTATCTGCCATGGACATGAACAGCAGATAATTCTATTTGCAGAAGTCTCTTACAAATGTGAATGCTTGGCAAGTCCTCCCTGCACTTTTCAACCCTAGGCTCAAAACAACCCTAACATTGTGTTATTCTTTCACAATAGGGCACATTTTCAAGATTTTCTATCATTCTTATCGCTTTCCTTTGGATTCATCCCAGTTACTGCAAGCCATTTGACTGACTGAACCAAAAGCTATTTGTCATGGTCTTCACCACATGACTTAATTTCAGGAAAAAAAAAAAATGAACGTAAATTTTAGGAACATAGGAAGATGACCCCCTCCCCCAGCTACAAGAACATTTCATGATTATTATTTCTAAAAGTCTGTCAGCCACAGCCAACAGGATTTACTGAATATAATTCCGTAACAGTAATGGATCACAGTGAATTAAACCTAATGAATCTAACTCTTACTTATCTCTCGCAATGGTCCTGGATACAGTAGCAAAGCTGCCACAATGACTCTGTCTCCCATAAAAAAAATTATACCCAGTGAAAAGGAAAAAGCAGCAGCAGCAGGAGGTAAAAAAGAACAGTATAACATGCCATTGAGTCTGCAGGTAAGCTGGGCTATACTGTACAACCTCTAAGAAGATGACATACTCTTCTATCTACTAATGAGGGAAGTTTTCACAAAAACCCCACTCATGCTGAATTGAGATCATAATTCATAAATAAGACATTTCTTCACACTGAAGTTACTCATTAAACAATACCTTCTGCATATAAAGGAATGCATTTTCAGAAAAAAACCCCAACCTGTTCTCACATGCAGTGTCACATTCCAAAATATAGCAATTTCTCTCACTAATCAGGTGTTTGAGTTCCCAGTTAGTCTCTTAAGTTCTATCATAGCAAAGCTAAAACCAGACAAAAATGTTAACTTCCATGCTTCAACAATGAAGACAGTGACACTGCCATGTCAGCAGGAACCAGAGGCTTTTCTTTGCAGAATACTGCACTGTGATCTGAAAGCAGTCATTTGCCTCAAAAATGATGGTATGCTACCAATGGAAATAAGGGATTGGCAGACGGCATGTCACAGCACTGGCATGTCACAACATACTATTCTGGTTCAAGCACTAGGTCAGTGTGACAGAACCACAATGGCTTCTGCAACAGCTAATCAGAAGTACCAGCTGAAATTTTTTTTTTTTTTTAAAAATCAACCGAATATGGCATTTGGGTACCCCAGCCATACACAGAAGTTACACAACATTTCCAGAAAATCCCAGCTGTGAAATATTTCTGTCTGAGGGCAACCCTATCTTTATGCCTCAAAGCCAAAAGCTATCCCATACCAAGGATGCAAACAGAAAATGTAACAGTTTCAGCAGTTCCTGTTGAACATTACACAAATTACTGTACCTGTACGAAATGCTGTGATGACCGTCATTGCTCAGTGTGTTATGATCAGGACCTTTCCAAGTAACTGAAGCCTTGGGGCGACCACAGACTTTACACCTAAGCACGATGGTCTCTCCTGTCTCACATGTTACCTCACTCAATGGTATTATAAACTCTGGGGGAACTGGAAAAAGAAAGTTAATGGCATTAGGTCACTTGAAGTCAGTCAATTTGCTTTTCTGGTCCTTACACTCTCTCTCTTCTATTAGACAAAGTAGTATGGTGCTTTCAATTTCCAAGGTGTATCTACCCTTCTACCCTTGGAGCACATCCATGGTTAAGTCACTTGCTGGGGCTTTGCAGAGCTAGTGAATTTTTCTCTGCATGAACTTGGACATAACACTATTGCTATGCCATGGTTAACCCTGAAGCCTACCACGGTGAACCAAACACCCTGTTTATGGCAAGCTGAGGAAACCCTACAATGAAAAGTATTTAAGGAGATGCTCAGCCAGGCTATCTTTATATCCACCTAAGTTTGCAAAAGGGAACACAAAACACCTCCCTCATCCACTGCGGCACTGTAGTGGTTTTTCTTTTTTCATACAGGTGAAACTCAAAAAGTTTGGTTCTGTTTATTAAGATAAAAACCCAGTCTGGCTCTGACCCCAGAGGGCCACTATCTTTGTCCTGATCAGCCTCTGCATTGGGCAGGCCCTGAATGTTCCCTTGGGTGCAAGGTTAAAAATAAAGCTGGTGGTCTCCAATTCCTGGCCTTGTTATTTTGCAAATTCAGCAAGGCCCAACTTCCATATAGTCTCCATGCAAATGCAGTAGAGTGCAAATCTTTCTGAACGTGTCAGGACCTTAGTCCATGTGTTTTATGTTGTTTTGGACTTGTGAATAAAAATGTGTTCCTTGCATCTTAAAAAATAAATACGACATACTTCATTAACTGTCTCCCTTGTCCAAAAAGGGCCAATGTGTATTTTGACAGAAAACACTCAGTTCCTGATGTAATTCATGTCAAGCAAATTTAAACAAAGTAAATCATGTTCTTATCAAATTATATTTACTGAGACTTTTAAAAATTAAAGCAACTTACCATCATAAATGTAATTGGGGTTGAGAAGCTGGAAAGGAGAAATTAAAGAATTAATGTCCTTGTAACATTATAAGAAATTAAAGAACGGCAGAAAACAAAGTACAGGGATGGTTCGAAGTTAGCTGTACCCGCAAAGATCCAAGAAACATCTGAACACCAGAATTTACGCACCACTATGCTCTTTCTGCACTAACCTTATGCTGTATCATGCTTGCAGGCTCAAAGATTCTATCTTCCTGTTTTCACATTTGGCAAACACTGTCCATTAAAATCACTGTTGCCTCCAATTTCTTCATGTGAAATTCTGACAGCAGTTACTTTTAAAGAAATCCCAACACAGCTGCTTTTGGAAACTACTAGCTCTTTGTAACATTTACCTTTACAGAAACCTTGTTGGCAAGTCCTTCTCGGGATTTGCGGTAACCATTTTCTAGCTTGCCTTCCCTTTTGCCGTCTTTATCTTTTTTCTCAGATTTCTTCCTTAAACGGAGTGCTGTGTGCCAAGACGTTGACTTCCTGAATACAGAACATTAAACTTTGATCAATTTTTTTCAACTCCAGGTTACATGTTATAGTCTCTACTTTCAAATGGCATGGGAAAAGTATGTCAAAATGTTATTTCATTGTATTAAAGTATACTGAAATGAAATAAATTAAGTATTCCACAAGGCATGGTACCCTTGGTTAAAACTGTAAGCAAGCTAGTAAGATTAGTCTATAGTTCAGTATTTCTTTCAATCATTGCTGGAATGGTAAACTTTCTATATGAAAATACAAACTGTCAATCAAACTGAGCAATGATCAGTATGAAATCTGTATCAAATACAGCCTATAGAAGCTTTACATAAAGCTTTACTGCTAAGAACTTTGCTATAATTTCTCCCATTGCAGATTTGAGAGAGATCTTCCTAGCATAACCAGATATTTTCAATAGGTTTGTGGCTCAAAGAGGAAATCTAGGAACTCTGAAATCTGATTTCACTTGAAACAAACATTTATGACTGTTTTCCTAAACAAAGGTGCCTAGCCTGACAACTCATTCCATTAAATAAACCAGGAACTATTGTTGCTCTTAAATCAGGTATTATTTCATCACCTTTTCCCCGAAGTGCACTACTACAGCTTTTTAAATAAGGAATATGTGCTCGCTCTTTCTTATATTTGGAAGTTTGCTAAGGGACCTCTCAAGTCCTCATTCTGCTTGATGTTCATTTATTTCTCAAAGATCACATCAACTTTTGGTTTAAAAGGTTCAAAGCCTTGTCTAAATTGGAAATTTTTCTTCTTTCTTCCCCTTCTACACACACCCAGGCACTCACTTGATGGTTCCATCAGGGTTGTCAATGATGACTGCACTGGTATGCCCCAAGACATAGCCGGGAATCCAGCCCTCGGCTGCGGGGCACTGATCAGTGGCGGCTCTGAACACCAAAAACATGTTCTGTTGGTTGCTGGCTAGAATCTGCACGACCTCTCCTTGGTAGACATTTATCTCATCCTCCTTCACTGCCGTGTAATCGTGTGTCACCAGCATGGTGGAGATATTGCTACTGCTGCTACTTTCACTCTGCAAGTGTCAGTTGAAAGCACAAAGAGGGGGAGAAAAAAGAAGCAAGTTTAAAGTTCATGAAGATGACAAGCTCTTCTTGGCCTGCTACATTACAGCCATTACCTGCATGATCCACATAAGCTGTAGTCAAAGAAGAGAGCCACTATTTCTCTTTGAGAGCTGCCTGTGTCTATTTATCTTGTGCGAATTAGTTTGATCTTTGAGTACCTTCATGTACAGCTGCTGCAGAAATGTATTCCCGTTACTTTTACTCAAGATTACTTCCTTTAACTAAGAGTCAGTTTATACATAAATCTCAACTGGTCTTCCTTTCAAGCTCAGACATCGAACCTTGCATCTTTATCAGGCAACAAAACTACAGTACAGCACATAGGACAGTTTTTCATGGTGTCACAGGTGCAGTTTCAAAATCATAACAGGTCAAGACTTTACCTCATAAAGACCGGAAATTCCAACAACAAAAAATCTATATAGTCTTTCTTAGTACTATTTGTCAGATCTCAGACACCAGCCTTCTGCACACAAAACATGACAAAGTACAGAAGAACAAAATAGGCTTTTGACAGTGTCTCTCAAAACCTCAAGGCTTGTCTCTGGTTGAATCTCTATGATCAGGTTTGTTCCTTTAAACACATAGGATGAGGTAAATTACTGACATAAGAAGTTATTCATTTCTTGGGCAAAATAGGCCCACTGAACTATCAGAATAAAGCTAGAAATCTCACTCCTAACTGACTAATGACTATGATAGTTGAGTGTTGTTAGCTGTTTATCATACACTTTCATCTAGTGTTCATGAATGTTGCTTGTTTCCTCACTGAGCATTTGCAGAAAGCTAATTATGGCTGATCAGGTGTACATTAAAAGTCATGCTACTTTTCCAAACAAAAAGCCTTCTCCTGGACATGAATCCACTAGAAATTATTATTTTTTAAAAGTAAGACTAATTTTGTCCATTTGCATGCATTTCTCATATGAGGTTTAATACATGGAAGTGTGAAATCTATTTAAGACTATGCAACCTATTCCCTGAAATAAGTTATTTCCTTCTTGAAAGAAGTTAAAACCAAAGTGGATGGCCTATTAATGA
Source organism: Nipponia nippon (assembly GCF_047370975.1). Lineage (NCBI taxonomy): Eukaryota > Metazoa > Chordata > Aves > Pelecaniformes > Threskiornithidae > Nipponia > Nipponia nippon. The sequence continues at coordinate 81,528,487 of NW_028262290.1, read as the reverse complement.
TGTGGTGTGAGGCGTGTATGTGTGTGCGCCTATCTTTTATCTCTGTTGTTACTTCAAACTTTTTCCGTTCACTACCAGTGAGGGCTCACTATTGCTTAGTAGTAGCTGAGTTGAAGAGGTGAAATCAGTACCCAGCTGTAGCTGGAGACTACCATGACTTATATAGCATAAGCACAGGTTAGCACCACGTATGTGCTAGCAGTGAGTGGAAAGCTTGGCACATAGGATTAAAACAACGTCAGTGTTTTTTTCTTCAAAACGGTCAAATATTTCTCCCCTCAGTGTTGAGGAAATACAGCAGCGGTCAGCGGACAGCATAGTACAATGGCAGCGCGGAAAACCACGTTCTCTTCCAACCTGGTAATGGCCTTGATCAAGTCACTCCATCTCTTGGTGCCTGTATTCCCCATGAGTATTTTGGCTGGCTAGTCTACTGAGAAACCAAGACATCTGGAAAGGAATAGTCTCAGATTACTCATTCATAGCATGTGCTATGCATTCATTGATGCTTGGGTTTCCAGTGAGTCTGTATGTTTTATTCTAGCTGGACTACTTTATTCAACTGGGTGAGTAAAGTCCATTCTGTCTTTTTTCCCTATTAGGATGATGAAGCAAGTGCTACCACAGAGAAAGATCTCATCCTGGATTGCACCTCTACTGTAGGATATTTATGTTTAATTCCAGATGCTGTATTTCCAGTGGCAGAACTCATTTTGCCTGGCTTAGAAGACTGTCTGCGTGGTCTTTTTTACTAGCAAGCCCCTTCCAAGATTCAGGCAAACTGGGAATAGTAGAACCAAAAAACCAGTCTCATTTTCAGTCATTATTTAAGTTAAGACTACAACTTGCTAGATTATTTTAGCTAGATGAAAAACAACTCTATTCAGAGAAAGCTGTTTTTTTAAATTCCTGTTAGACTTACAGGAGGAGAGGAAGCGAAGGCTGAAGTAGCAAAACTAACCTAAGCCCCAAACCTTGCCCCACACACTATTCCTGAACATTCTGTTTCTTAGCATGCAGCAGAATTTGTATAACTGCAGCAATGACCCTCCTGTAACATAACATTTGTTTTTAAGTTAGGTCTTGAAGGATCATATTAAACTCTGAATATTTCTTATTTTCAATAAGCACAGATAAATCTGTCAAATAAACAAGTGTCTGGTAACTACTAAGTGACAAATGTTCTTGTGAACATGTTTATATCAGAACTTATTCTCACCATAGAAAGACAGCCTTTTCTTCTGCCTTGCAAGGAAGTAATGATTCTTGCACAATTAATGATTTTCTACATTGACCAGCGATCACTGACCTCAATTATGGGATTAAAGGAGGATTTACAATCAAAATATAAAAAATTCCTCCCATATTCCTGAAATACTAGCAAAAGCAATTCCTTTTTCTTCTTCTTAGAAGTAACTTTTCCATAAGTAACCAACTGTAACCATATATGCATGTAAATGCAGACACACAAATGGTTCAATCAAAATAAACCTTCGCAACCTATTCTCTCTAGCCTGTTGAATGTGGTGTGAAATCCTGCTGAAGTATGGTCTAGAAATGAGGTTATAAATGAAGAATTATGACCCATCTCATTTATCAAACTAAAAGAAACACAGTTGTGAAGCAGAAGGCATGCATTCAGATATTATGTTTTACAGTAGGATAAAAACAAGTAATGGTGTCTTTGCTGAGATAGTATCAAAATTCAAATGTTTTGAAAACTCAGTGCCATCCTGTCTCTCCCTCTCTCTTTTTTTAATGGAAGGACATCATTTAATACTGTGCAAGTCTTCTCTGCATATAAAAAGTACCACCATCTTGACTCACATGCTGTGCAATAATTGCAAAATACTCCAATTATTCCAGATATTATATTATCATCACGTTTTGCTAGACTGAAGATAAACACAAGACAGCTAAACCAAATGAAAAGCTGAAAGAAGATCAGGATAAAAATACAATACATGCAAAGCATAATTTTTTTTTTCTGAAGCTATTATAAAAGTAAGTGTAAGAACTAAGAAGTCAAGAAAGCTCTGTGTGTTAAACAGTTCTATAAAGAAATGCATGCATTTAAAAAAAGTCCGGCAAGTTAGGTGATTTGCAAAATTGATATTGCATACGATTTGTGAGAGAGTGGAAAAACAAACATTCGTGAACACAACACTTAGTGAGAGAAAAATCGAATGTGAGTTTAAAAAGAAAGGCACCGTAGCCTGCCTACCACATCCATGGCAAGTGCCTTGAAATTTTTGCTTTATATTTGCACATGCCCCTGTGATTGCTGTGTTGCGTTTCCTGGTGGACGTTACTACAGAGAATGTGGATTCTGTTGATACCCCAGCTTTCCGCAAAAACACACCAAGTGCATACTAAAAGGTTGAATCTCCAGACGCCCAAAACCAGTTCTTCTTACAAAGTAGAAAAGACAAGTGGAGCCGCTATTTATTTTGGTTGTAGCAGAAGGAGGACTATTTTAGCTAGGTTTTGTTGGCCTATTTTGAATGGATTGCAGGGAGCTTCTTTGACCAGACACAGGATTTTAAAAGAGAATGTTGTACATCAACTAAGGCTGAAAGGAGAGGGGGGAAAAATAAATTAATAAAAAATAAAAATTAAGCAGCCCAGGGAACATACTGTAGATGTCTCCACGAAGTTAAAACTCCACAGGACAATGGTGGCGGATTTGTGCGCGAAAGGGAAAAAAGCCCCAAGGCAGTCTGCCAAAATCTCGAAGTCAGATTTAAGTGCTGGCCGCAATGCATACCCCAAGGTGCTCTGGCTGCCACGCTTCAGCATGTTAATTATGTGCCTTCAAATTAGAGACGAAAAAAGCAAGGAGAGCGAGTTAGTAAGTATCAGCCTAGTGATCTATTTTTTCAGCAGAGGCAGAAATTGCATCTAATGTTAGCAGTTGCTTTTGTGTCTGTATACATATCCATGTTTGGATGTATACATACACAGAGAAGTAGATAATTTTGGTTTTTTAATGTGCAGAAGATATTCGAACAGTTGATTATTTCAGAGCAGTACAGCACTGGAGAGCCAGAAGTTAGTACGGAGAGTGATGGTAACGCACAGAAAGGGAGCATGGGAAGGTTTTAGAAGAGCTCGCAGGACAGAGGTGCTCCGCTCTTACCCCATTACTCTGGGTGGAGTGAACTGACTGCTCGCTGGTCGAGGAGCATGTGCTCATGCGGTCTGTGTCCTTGCTGTGTGAAGAGTGGCGGTGGACCTGCCGCTGGAGGGAGTCATTGTCCCCAGGGAAAGTGAAGGAGCCAGGGCGGCTGGCAGGGGATGCTGGGATGGAGCTCCAAAAGGAGCCCTTCTGCAGGGGGCTGCTGGGTGGAAAGCTTTCTTTGCCAAAAGGAGAAGGGAAAGTCGTGGAGAGAGGAGAGTTCATTGGTGAGATGGCTCCTGGCCTTGGCTTCCCAAGCGTCAGTGATCCTATGCTGTTTCTTGAGCGACTGTCCTCTGAGCTTCCACGTGAGTCTTTCTGGGCTCCATCAGCTGAGCCAGAAATGTTTCCCGCTGTCTTCCTGGGACTTTCAATAACCTTCATCTTGGGAATCTGCTCAGCTTCTCTCTGAGGACCATCCGGTTCTGCATTGGGAGGGTGCCTGTCTGGCTGGCTCAGGCCAGTTTCTAAGGAGGTGTTGTAGTGTGGCAGGGGGAGATTGTGAATGGACATACCTGACATCTTGTCTGCCTCTGCTTGGGCCGAGGCTGCAGAGGAGACCAGGACTGGGGAATGGTGTCTGACAGGCTGGGGGATCCGGGATGGCCGGCTACGGCTGGAGCTGGGGATGCCACTACAGCTGCTGGGGCCGCTGCTGTTACCGCTGCTGCTCCCGCTGCCACCTCCACCACTGCTGTGGTTCCTCTGGTACTCGATTGGGGATGTCAAGGCTGCAATGGGGGCAGGAGGGGCGATCGGGGAAGGGAGGGCAGGAAGGGGAACAAGAACAATTTAAAACAGACATGTTTACTGGCAAAAGGAGAGTGCTGTTCAAATAAGATAAATTCCCTTAGCAATGCTGGTCATGCCGTAGACCTCAAGTCACTTTTCTACATCACACCTTCATGACCTGCTATATGTACCTCCATTAAAGATGAAAAATCTGAAACCAGGAAGAAATGTTTTCCTCTAGGATCACATTGTCAGTCAGCAGCTCAGCTGGGAAAAAACAGGTGTGACTGAATTCTCAGCTTGTTGTTCCATCCATTACAACTCTTTAAAAAAAAAAATCTAGATTGGGGCAACAGCTGATGAGTACAAAAATACAGCAAGAACCTTCTAGTGTCACAGCAGACGTTACCGTCTTCTACTTTTCTCCTGCAGAATCTAAATGTAAAGGTGTGACAACAATGGCCACAAAAATAACACAAGCAAAACATATTCTGAATAGATGCTTAAAGTTCCACTTGGGTTTAGCCTTTAAAGGCTTGCATTTGATTAAAAGGGGTACACAAGCTCTCCACCTGAATGGATGGTGCCAATCTCGATTCACTCCTGCAAAACATTTGGAAAATTTCACCAAGAGAACACCGTGTAAATTAAGACTACCACTCTTATAATAAATGCTAGCATCTGTTCTGAAGCAGAAATGTGGCACATACTCTCCAACTGTTCTGTGTTAGCTCAGGAAAAACGAAACTTGCAAAACATTTCAAAGCCAAGAAACAACAGATGAGAGAGAAGTCGTTCAATTATGAACTTCCAGTGAGAGGAAATCATTTACCATTTAAAAAGTTGCGCTGGTTTTCCAAAATTTGGTTAATTTCATGGATCCATAACTGGCGGACTCCTGGACTGGCAGAATGCAAAATAAAGGTCTCCGTGACATCGCCCGTTCTTGATGTTAGTGCAAATTTACATGGATCACTGTCCACATTTTCCTCCAGGGAAAGGCAACTCACCTTCATGAAAAAAACCAAAAGATAATTTCCTTCATGTATTTTATGAGAAACATACTTCCAAAATCTCTTAACTTAGGAGCTTAGAGTCAGATCTTCAAATGAAGACCATCCTTTCCTTCAGTAAAATAATACCATGAAATGAAGGATTACAGTAAACTAAGGATCAGCGTACAGCTTACTGACACACTGTGCCTGAACAATCTCCAGCTGGTCAGTACGGCCCAATGTTCTCCATCAGCCCTCACTCTCCCTTCGTGTTATTTAAAATGCTGACCCCGCTGTGTAGCTCTACCGGTGGCCGACAGCGAAGGCTTCTGCTGCAGAGACAGCAATGCCTTGGAACGGGCTCTCCAGCCGGTGCTGAATGGGATGCTCAGCTGGCAGCAGAGCACCAAGGCAAATTAATGGAAGCAGGGTCCATGCAAAACGCTTCACCAGGAGGGCTGGTGCGCACTAATACCAACAGTTTTTGTTTCAGAGAAGGCTTGAAGTGGGAGCAAACAATTTTTGTTTGACAGATTCGCTTGCAGAAGAGCTGACATGTCTAAGAAGGTGGCATTACCTAGAGATGTTACCTACACATTTGGTCTGATTTCAGCTGAAACTCAAAAGAAGGGATACGTAAAGAGTTATTATCTTTATTTGCAATGCGGTATACACACAGCACAGAGCTGAAGACTAAACTCTTTGTGAATGCTTGTCCAGGTTTGTACAAGAACACCAGTTTTGGCATGCTTCCCATGTGAAGCATGCCAAGTGCTGGAATCCAAAGATTTCCATTTATCATCAGAACGAGCACAAATTTGGTAGGAAGTAATTTCACGAAATGACTGACACCTCCCTGTGCTATATGATTGCACATCTAGATGTCACTAGTGACTCCACACTGAATCAGAAACTGTTACCTTAGCAGAGTTTGTGCAGGGGACGCAAAGACTCACGCACAACAGTTACCTTGATACTGTTTTTAAACAAGAATCCGGGCATGGAGAAACCTTTCTTTTTATCTAGCAGCTCACTGAAAATGACAATCTGCTCAAACAGGAAGACCCGTCTCTCCTTGCAGCGTGGCAGAAGTCCCGTGTCCTGGTCTGTAACCAAGAATGTGTCCTGGAGCAGGAGCTTACCCTGGGCTACAATTTTACCCTAAACACACAGGCAAGCAGAAACATATTTAGTGCGGTTCTTAATTTCTTTCCCCAATCAACCTTTTTGAGCAGATGCTCATGCCAAAATAGCTTTGTATATTTCCCAGTTTCTGAGTGTCACTGACCATTATATATTCATTGATCCTCTTATACACAAGACATTCTTATGCCCTTTCTTAAAAAACAAACACCGTCAAGAAAAAAAAATTGAAAAAAAAAATCCACCCCACCCATTTCAATTCATACTGCAGTTTGAGGTTTAGTAACACTGAGGCTTTCATCTCTCTAGCCTCAATAACTCAGTCCTTGCCACCCCCAACACAGTAACTCGTATATTCTTCTAATGTCTTCCAGGGTGCTGGAAAGGGGAAGAATTTGAGTTCATACCTGCATCACAGAGCAGAAAGGGCTCTGCAAGTAGAGCACGTAACTATAGCCTGACTGATGCATACAGCTTCAATAGACAATTTCCATCTCTTCTAGACTTAGCAAAACAAGGAGAAGGGCTACAGTTGCCTCAGGTACTTTACTGACCTTAGCAACTCCTACTTTGCCTACACTGCTGAATTCATGTCTGCTCACCTGCTGATACCTGACTACTTCACTATTTTGCAAGTCATTAGTCAACAAGGGAACTGTAATAACACCAACGCTTCCTAGATTTTGCAGAAGGACTTGCGTAGTGTGACTGACACAACAGGTAAAGCTTCCCAGGAAGAAGTCCTTGGCAGGGCTATGACTTGATTTTTCATTCACTGCTTTTTCACCAGCTAAACAGATAGTAAGAGAGCACCCTACCTCATTTGTCCCCCCAACTCTCCCCACAACATTAACGGTTAATTTCTGGAGAACCTGACAAAAACTCTAAGCAAAACTCCGTCCAACTTACATCAAATCCTTGCAGGCGGCCAACATTCATCATGTCATTACACCGTTTTGGTACTATACACATGACCTCTACAGCTCTCTGTTCAAGACAAAGAAAAAGTCAAAGCTTTATTTTCCAAATGAGTTAGCAGGATAAAATTTTGTTTCATTTGCTATGGTTGCTTTAGAACAGAAATGCGAAAAGTAAACACTTATCATAATCACATTCTGAAGAAGATCAGAAAAGGAAAACAACTCTATGTCAAAAGAAGTAGAAGTTTACAGTAAAGAGCATCCAAATCACTAAGAGAAAATGTCTCAAGTACCTCTAGTTCTGTTGTGTCAAGGTTAGCTTTTTTAGAGTATTTGAGGAAGTCCTGAAAAAGGAAAAAACAATAATATGAGTTCTTTTTTCATTAATCAGCAATGAGAAATCTTAGAAAGTCTGCATTTGCTATCCTCTGTCAGACAATGACAGACTGCAGACAACACACAGAAAAATTTTCTTTTTAAAGCTTCTTGCTGTAGTGCTTTCTCCCTCTTATTTTTTAAGATTTATTCACTATTTTTGACTTAGATCATACAAGAACATGTATTAAGGGAATGACCTCTGTGATACACAGGGTTGCTCTTCAGTAAACATTTATGTGATATTAAAATGGTTACAGATGTAACTGAAAAAGTTGGGATGAGTCCCAACAACTCATATCACGTTTACATCTGAAAACAGTTGGGAGATCCCTGTCCCCCTCATATGACATTGGTACTAATTCTAAACATTTCCATGTCACTAGCTTGAGTTCATTTCGTTTTAACTGTTTTTAAAAAAAAAAAAAAAAAAAAAAAGGCAAAATTCTGCCCAAGCTACTTACTGCAGTTTTTATAACTATCTGAATATGCTCAGAAAATAATCATATTACATTGCTTACAAATCGGGGTTCTGTTTGGGAGAAGAGTGGAAAAGCATCAGCAATATTTAAAAAATAAAACACATCTGTTACCATATATATTAAATCATTCATCACTTTACCTTTAGTAACAGCTGGTATTTCATAATTCTCTGCACAGGTTTTATTAGCAAGTCCGTGAGCTGAAGTCTGTGGCCCAGGCGTTGCTTTAGATCCTGAGGGTTGTAAAACAAACATGTTTTTATTTGTTCAGTTAGAAACAACTTTGTTCTGTTTTGTTGAGTTAGAAACACAGCAGGATATATCACTATTAATGGCTATCAGAGCAGAAATTGGCAAAAAGTCAGAGCAGGACCTAATCTTCAGTTAGCAAAAGCTAGAGTCCTTTCCCTTATCTGTATCAGTTTTGTTTCCAAAGCATTCTCCCCTCCAAGCATCTTCCATATCTTTTTTTTGAGAAGATTGTAGAGTGAAATGTAATTTTTCAATCACAGGTTGTATATAGTCTATTTTTGACAGTGATTTTTGCTCATCTAAAATTGCCGCTTGACATAATACGCACTGTTAACTGCCTGGGCTAGGGCTAGTAAGGATGAGACTCTACTGATGAATTAATATCTTATATCTAAACTTTAGTTTTCTTCCCCTAGAGATGAATATATCTCTGGGAGCCTGTATCAGACTTGAGAAATCAGAACAGAAGTGGCAAGAAATTGTAATTTAAAGCAATGACAATTATATGTGCTCCCTTTTTTTTTCCCTGGTCAACAGATCTGATAATGCTTATGATTTGTACACACCCTTCACCTTGCATATATCCTCTCTCAGAAACTTACCTCAAAAAACGTATCAATGTATTCTGAGACAATGTGCTCAGACTTTGGTTTGTTTTGACAGTAAACTATGTACATGTGCAACCTTCTCTCCTAGAAGAACAAAGATACAGAATGATACATCATCATCACCAAAAAAGCATGCCAGATTGAAATGGAGTATTATTTTAAGAAGTACAGCTGTTCAAAAGTATGAACTTAAAGATCCTTTTGAGGAAAAGAAGCAGCTATATATGCAGAAATTATAGACCTGAAAACACATTTATTTGAGAATATCATGATGATTTTAGAAAGGCAACACACGTTAGAAAACTGCCACAGTTATAAATATTCCTGAACATTTAGAGATGATAGCTCAGCAGGTCCCACAATAAAATTAGATAGTAAAATGGTTATATTTTTCTTTCAGCAACAACAATGGATGAAACCTTTGAAATATCATATTTTTATTTGATTTTAATAATCTGATTATTATTCTAATATATTAGAATAATGACCTCCTTCTGCTTAGCTGTACAGAGCAGTTAGGAGAAACCTCTCAGTCTTCTATTTACTATTAGCTGTCCTATTGGAGTTTGAGTGCAGACATAGGTGATGTAGCCTGGAAATGGTGGTTGTAGCCTGGAAATGGTGGTGCTAATATTTTTTAACTCTGATTCTGTATTTTGTGCATGTGCTTTTAACACCAAGGCAACAACGAAAAAGAGAGAGAGCATAACTTCAGCCTTTAAGATTCATTCTTGATTACCAACCTTGCTAGTTAAGAAACACAGACATACACCATATGTGCCTATTACCTACTCCAAAATCTTCCTTATCATTTTACTAGGATTGGTTTGCCGTTAGAGGCTGTGCTGCTCAGAGACTTATGCAGTACTGACCATTGAAGACAAATGGAAAGCAAAAAAGGAAGAAATAAGACAGACTGAAAAGGGCACAGAACATAGATTAAGAGCAGGAACTGAATCGTCACGTTCCGATAGTCAGGGTTTTGCTAGAGGATGTTGTAATAACATCACAGCTTGCCTTTCCATCTGGAGTGGTAAGGGTGCTTTTCAAAGACAACTGAGTTACAAATATACCAGGAGAAAGTAAAAAGGCAATCAGAAACAGGGAGAGTCACTCTCTTCAGGTTTTCCATTTTACCAGTGGCAGAATTCTCCCCTCTTCCCATGCCTTTTTTTTTTTTTTTTTTTTTTAATAATAATAATCCCTCAGAAATGAAACAGCCCATTCCTCATCATTAGTCCAGGAATTAGGCCTGGCTTCCAGTGTTACTGTTCCATTAATGTTTGGTTCTGTGCTCTTTTGCTACCCTGGTATTGACTTCAAACACAGACCACAAGGAAAATCTGAAACCCATTAAATCTGCTTTAATCCAGTCTGTCTTCAGTCTTTGCACACTTGTGCAAACGATCATATTTAGCAGGCAAGTTTCCCTTCTGCTTTGTGTGATTCGGAGTACCTTGAGACATCATTTCAAACAGATATTAAATTGTATTTCTACACAAAGAGACACCAAAATGACTGATTAGTGGCATGTCTGATGTGTCCTGAATTTTGATATCTAGTTTCTAGATAACTAGTTCATCTGATTTCCTTCCAAAGTGTTATAATATCCACATGTATCACATGGTCATTCCTTTTAATAAATAAATGAAAAGTGGAAAAAAAGGGACTTGTATAAAGCTATAAAAAGGGTACTGGGCTGGACTAAAATTAAACATAATGAATTTCTGGCGTACTCAATTCCTTCCCCAAGTGAAGAGGGAAGAATCTCAGCCACTGCTGTGATTCTTAGAAAGGGAAAGGATACAGAACTAGAATGCACTGAAACCAGTAAGAAGAATAAGCTGCTTTCCTGTTTTTGCTTCCTGTGTTCCATGGCACTGCATGGATACCTGGGATTAGAAGACAGTCTATCTGGTCATATGAAATGACAATTCCTCGCACAGAACCGGAACTGAATTGAAAAACAGGGCCCACGTTAGTATTTCCTCTCCACAGGAAGATACTGGGAACAAAAACTAGACTATTTACTTAGTCTGTTTATAAGCTTATATAACCTATCTCTCCACCTCTTACAGTGAGGAATATTTTACAGCACTTTCTTAACTGTGTTGTACCATAGATAAACCCTTAATAATCAAACATGTTGGTCAGTAGCAGGAATAGGGGTTGCCAAAGACAACGTTTGCACTTACATGCTTAACAAACAGGGATCCCAGCTTTTCTGGATCTTCAAGGCACTTCTCCAACTCTCCTAAAAAGAAGCTGAACATAAAGAGAATAAGCAATTTTCTTCTGATAGCACACACTATAGCAACAGGTGATTGCAAGGCAAAGTGGTCTTACTGCAAGGTCCACTTTGTGTCCCCTATCAGCAGCTTTGGATATTAATATATGTCCAAAATGACAATGTTGACAATGTAATATTTTAATATAGATTTCCCAAAGGACACACTGAATCCACGCCAAGATGAAAAAATACTGGTGTTCATTAATAAAATTCTTTAATTTCATATACCGATTGAAACTTTTTTCCTTCCTAGTCTGAGTGCCTGAGGTGCTCATATTGCCATGCTAACCCCTAACAAATTGTTTAGCCTGTATTCTTAGAGAAAACATTTTTGAAAACAAAGCCTCAAACAACGTACAAACTTCTGTACATAATACTATCCATAATATAGATTCTCAGTTGAAGCACTTGGTGTATATAAGCACCCTTGTTTAAAGGAAATCTTCATACCAACATTTGCAAGCTGAATCTACGGTATCTACAACTCAAGGCACAAGACTAACTGTATTTATCTTGTATCTGAATATTTGAAGAAAAAAAAAAATTTCTTAAAGTCAATCTAGTATATTTCAGGTAGAATTGTTCAGCAGTTGGTTTTCAAGGTAATACGTACTCTCTGTGCCAGTCATAAATCTGGTGAATGTTTCCAAATACAATCTTGTCTTTGCCTTTCATGTCATCAGGTACGCCATCTTCCTTCATAAGTGCCATGTAACCCTGCAACAGTCCAAGGAAATTCACTGTGAACGTTTTAACTTTTAAAAAGTGAGTTGTCTTTTAATCCCCCTTTTCCCAGAAGCTTTCCAAATTGCCCGTGACAACAGCTTGCTTGGGACACAAAAACAAACCAAAACACTGCGCTATAACATAGCATAACATTGAGCATAGACACAAAATATCACATATTTCTAGCCCAGTGCTAGAAAGATGAATTCACTCTAGCTAATTTAGCCTGCATGAACAGGCTCAAAGCATAGAGAAGACTTCTACAGCCCTTCTCCTTATTGTCTGAAGCAGCTACAAAGCTTTGCCAGGTAGGGCTGATACCAAGTACAAGTCAGAGCCACTGAACTGGCTTCTGCGCTCCTTTGCTCGCTGTTTCTTATTTCAGTCATCCACAATAACCCGACACCAAAGTGCGCTGAGGAAGAAAGCAGCTGCACTGCGTATGGGACTGCACTGCATGGACTACTACTTGTGGTACGAGCAACTGAACACCAAAAAAACTGAACATCAATTCTATTAGCAAGCATTCTGGATGCAATGAAGTTCGTTTTCCATCTTCCCATAGTCCTGTCTTCTCCTTTTTGGTGTATAAATACATTCATCTCACTGTGCAATTCTATCACATAGTTAGAGCTCGGAGTGTTTTTAAATTTTGTAATATTCATACAACTCTATTCCTTCTATTTTTTCCTAATACTTCTATTCCTAATTAGCCAGGTCTGGTTTTAGTTTGCAAAGTTTATGTTTTGATGTCTAGCACTTTCATCAGGAATTATTTTATTAGTTACAAAAATACGTCTGTTCATAGCCTTCTAATGCACTCTTTAAATACTGTAAAAAGACTATCACAATGCTGATCTTTCTTTCGCCCCTCCCTTTAAAACAGAGTTTAAGAATTGAACCTTGCTAGCCTGGAAATCACTGCCATGCTCACACTCTCTACTCTTCCAAATGCATTTTGTTAGTAGCTGAAGACTGAAGGGAGATGTGTGATGTTATCTCATCTTACAGAAGGGGAAACTAGGAAGTCTAAGAGAAGCCTAGCAGTAGGAGAGAAAGCAAGTCTTTCAAATCCAGGATAGTTCCTCTACCTGCTGAGTTACAATGCTTTTTTGAATTTAGTTGTGCTAACTAAAACCTAGTCTAAGATACTATTAGGCCAGAAGTAGTGATCTTAAAAAAAATTACTAACTACACTCCTCAGAAGAACAATAAGGTGTACACAATAACGGGAAGAAAAAAAAAAAGGAATGAGATCTTATGCAATATTTCTAATATGTTAAAAGCCCACAGGAGGGAAAACTCAGAATGCAAACATTCACATTTTCAGTTTCTTCCTGTGTTTTGTTTTGAAAAAACTGTGAGGTTCAAGCGACGCAGCTGGTTGCTACCACATTTAAAAGAAAAAAAAAAAAAACAAAAACCAAAAAACTAAAAAAAAGAAAAATCAAGAGAATGAAAAACATCATACCTCAACTACGTAGCCCAGATCTCGTACATAATCTCGCTCTGTCTCCACTAATTCCTGTAAGACATAGCTACAATGGAAAGAAAATGGTGAACACACATTTCACTAAAAAAATGAAACAAATTCTTAAAGAGGATTAATGGCATACATCTTTTCAGACATTTGCAGTCACATATGTTTGATAAGCAGAGCTGAAACAGAAGAATTAATGTACATTCTTTCTAAGCAAGATGCTGCTTTGACTTTGGAACCGGAGCAGGCTTAATTCTGTTTATCCAAAGTCAAATGTTTTCTTACACGTGTCATTAAAATTAAACATTTAACTATTGTTTAAAATAAAATGCTATTATATCTCTGGTCTGGAGACTCTTAAGGATATGAACTGTTATTTCTACCCACAGATTTAAATAGTTTTGAAACCAGGCATGTTTTTGTTCTACCATGGTAACAGTTTACTGTTACATAAAGAAATTAAGAGTACGGTGGAACAGAAGAAGGGGAATGACCAATTTTTTGAAGCCTAATCACCCTCTAAACATTTAAAGATCAGCATCTTCCTGCGTAACCGAGACTGACGTGACAGAAGTCAAAGACAGGTATAACTAAAATTAAAAATCACAGGGAATTGAAACTGTGACTGTTTAAGACAATTTTTTTTCTTTGCATAATGTGACTGCATGCTTGACACCTAACACAAGTCCCCCCCCTTCCAAATTAACAGTTTCTGCTGCCAGCTCAAAATGGACATTTTTAAAACATTTCATTCATCTCTTCAGAACATTGTCAAAAAAGGACTGAAATTTGGTCTTACTGTCGTCTTTTTAAGGAACTGGATTTCCTTTCTTCCATCTCATCTATGGGTGATGAGGAGGAAAGAAGTGAGTTATCTGAAGGATTGAAGGATGGACTGCTGCTGTCACCTTGATCTACCAACAAGGAACTTGGACGGTCCTCCAGGGCCTGAGAAGGTGTTCAAGAGAGACAGCAACAATTATTTAGTTCCCCTTTATTCACATTTACATGCAGCTGTATATGGGAACCTATGGGAGATCAATTACTGCAATATATCTTGGCAAAGGCAGTCTCAAGATTCCAGGAAACCAACCAACAACTTGGCTCTCCAGGACAGATAACCTAACCTTATAGAAGCACATCAGTCTTTCCTTCACAGGAAAAGAAAGGAGTTCAGTTGGTTTAAGCAGTGAGAGATAAAAATCAGACTATCCTGCTCAGGATGTAAGTACTTCTATGGTGGAAGCTTCACAGATGTGTGCCTATTGCTGAGGATTAATTATATTTGCCATACTTTAGTTCCGGCATATGCAAGTTACTTTCAATAATAAATAGGACATCTTTAAAGGACATTCTTTGAATGTTACATTTTTTATTACAACAGAAGTGGCATTCTTTGTCAGATATTTGTTTATCATTAACTAGCCAAAATACTGACTCATTGAAGAAAATAATGACTTCTACAGTCAACGTTGCTTTTGAGCTTCATGACAGTTCAGATCCTAGGAAAGATTCCCTATCTCTTCTGCCAGTTACACTGTCTCCCTTGCATGGACTCAGCAGTCTTCTGTTTGTACAAAAGATGGAGAAGCCACAGGAGAAATAATATGAACAAGCTTCTATGAAGTATTTATTGGACTTCTTTAATTTAAGCCCATAATCTTGGATCAAGCTACAGTTATGTATCACTTTTTCCTTGAATGTGGTACAGGCTTTAATGCAAGACACATTTAGTTCGCCAGGGTGGGGTTCAGCTGTAATCTTTTTTGTTTCCCTACAAAAAGTAAAAACCCAATAATGATATGACTGGCCAAAAAACCAAGAGAAGCTGACCCTTGGCTAAAATTGTGAAATGAGAACATCTCCACCAGGGACTATATGCACAGATCATTAAGTTACATCCACTGCTAGGCTGCCTGAAAGACACATGGACTGTCAAACTTGCCATTTACAAAAGGCTGCTTTGAATTTTCTCACAGATTACTTCTTATTCACCTCCTGGTACAACAGAAGTAAAAAGCAAAGTTAATACTCTAAGAGAGTGCAGAAATTATTTTATGCAGTAATGTAAGTGAAGTGTAAGTCTTTCTGAATGAGGAAATATAAAATGGAAATTAAAATTTCTCATTCTGAAATTCAAAGCTGCTTAAATTTAGAACAAGCCTGGGAAATTTCAACCTCTGGTAACATGGGGCTGCCACGCTGCAATTCTCTGTAGAGTTTTCACAGTGGCACTTCTACTAAGCCCAACAGGGTCCATGTTGCAAATACCAGGCTTAAAGGTTTTAAGTGAATCACAGAATTGCTGAGGGACCTCCTGAGACCATATGGTCCAATCCCCCTTCTCAAACAGGGTCACATCTAGAGCAGGTTTTCCAGGACTGGGTCAAGTCAGGTTTTGACTATGAAGGAGGGCCTTCCTGGTATTATCCATACTCCCTGTTCTTTGTCAATGAGCATCTTCAGAAACATAGGAATTTTAAAACACAGAAACTTAAAAAAAGCTGACACAAATTTCTCCTACTTAATTTGTTAGCACACACTGCAAAGCAAGGAAGGAGCCGCTAACATATGAAATGAGTCTTTTACTCTTTTACTTATTTCTTCATTATCACGTTGCCCAAAAACCAGCCTGATAGCATAAATGTCCCTGTGTGAGGGTTATCTGCTTTACTGTTGAACTCTGCAGGATTTGCTGTAAATTCAGTCTCAGAGATTCTTCTCATAAAGGTCTATCAGGCAAATCAGGGTAACCCTGGGTCTTAACATTCATTTTACTAATAGAGCATTTTCTTTTTACTAATAGGAGATACATTTGCTGTCTTCTCTCCCTCATATTTATTGGTTTTTTGCTTCTCTACACAGCCATTTACCTATTCAGTAAGTGCTTTCACAATAGAGGGTGTACAAAGCAACTCCTACACCAACCCAGAAAGTGACTTTTGAAACAGGCATCAAGTTTTACAAGTCAAAGGTGTATGCTCAGGATGGGCATGTAGCTTTTCTTTGAATAGCAAGTCGGGACTTGAAGACACAACTTCTTTAAACACATGCATCTGCCAGTCAGCCTCACCATTTTACTTTTGACGAGCTCTTCAATTGCACTGACTAGTTCTGCAGCACTGGGTGTCTCAGAGCTGGTCGGCCGCACCAGTAATCGAGAGGATGTCTGTGCAATGACACAAAGGAAGGAGAATCCCAGAGTTAGCCTGGTACTTGCTCAAGGATCAAGACACCTCCTTCACTTCTCTGTTAGACATAGGTACCTAACAGTAACAGTCAGTGTAATGTAACACTAAGATCATCCCTTCCAACTTGGGCAACTACAATTGGAAATGTCAAGTAACCCCCACAGAAGTTAAATGCTGGGATAAAAATTCCTGTTCCTACATGCAACAGAAGTCAAGGAAATATCCTTCATCTTGCTGATTATAATAATGCCGGACAAATAGCTATAAAAACTGCCTGAGCTGACCCAATGGACAACAAACACTTTGTTAACGTGTTTCATTCGTGGTGAAACAAAGCAACAACTGCAGAAAAGTAACAGGAACCAAGACTTGAAATAAAGGAGGAAGCATCTTTAAGCTAAGAATACACACACCAGTAACTCAGGGGTCATTTAGTTTTCTAAAGGAGCTGGGGTATATTGCCCAGATTCAGAGGGGAAATTGAGCTCACCATTCCTTGTGCCATCCATTTTCCCCAATGGTATGTGTAGAGCATAGATGATCTCTGGCCTCACAAGCTATAAAATGCCAGTTTATAGATACAACTGAAGGTAAAAGGTGTTCACAGTAAAGGATTCTGGGAAAGGGCCATTAAATTCAGCCTCAGTAATTTGCAAACAGAGCTGTTTGCATATTACATTTATCATTAAATAACTGGAAAGTGGAAACAGGGTGTAATATGAACCTTACTTCATATTACGAACAGGACAGTGAACATCATGTAGCACAGAGTAAGCTGTCCTGCAAATGCTTCCAACAAACTGGACAAAGAAATGGCACGTATAATGACTTAGCACAAGAGGTTCTGCTCAAATCAAACATGGGTGTAACAAGGCTCCCCATAAATCAATACAAAAAAGGAATATACAGATTTTAGGCAGTTTGCCTTGTATTTGTCTTATTCGGAGAGGAAAACGGGTTGGGTAAGCAAAGGAAATACAGACAACTTTAAACAGAAAGATAGGGGAACTGAGCCAAAGCAGAGACAGAACACAAGTCAACATAATGCTGCATCAGAGTTTACAAAAAGAGAAAACAAAAAGCAAAAATAATTAGTTTCATATTAACATAACTGATCTTGAAACTTTAATACTGCTTATCCAAAAAATAAATGCAAACAACTTGCAAGCTGCCATCAAATGTAAATCCATAAAGTGTACAATGATTCTACTGAACAGAAGAATGCATACTGTGTAGATGAGTTCTTCGGAGAGAAAATGGTTGTGTTATTTAGTGATATTAGACAAATCAGCATGGCCTAGCATATGATGTTTGCATGCACACCAAAATTTGAGCAATCCCACGGCTAGTGTGTCTTTTAGGCAATTGCATGCTCCTGACATGCGACTGTTGACCAGGTTTTCCAAAGCTGTGCTTGTATGCGGGTTTTCACTTTGGATGTGGAGCTCAGCTTAGCCTTACAAAACACTGGCACTGTTGGAATCAGACTCGGGTTAAGGTCTCTTCTCTCTCTTATTGCTCTATGGCAGTATATGGGGTGTGACTGTTCGTAAAACTTCAGAACTGGTTGGCTTCCAGTTCATATCTTATATCATGTATTATCTGAAAAAGAAGGAGCTGCCAGGCTACGCAGATGAAGCCTGCCTGCTGACCTTCTTTCTGATGATGTACTGTGGGAGCAGAGTACTCCCCTTGCCTAGAAAATCAGGAAAGGTGGAGGGAGCAACTGAGCACGTGCAGGTGTGAGATATTGCTGGAGCTCACAGCGAGCTGGGTAAGGAGGCAGAAACCCAGCAAGCAGGGAGTTTCCAGCACTGAGCACGGACCAGGAGCTCTAGAGAGAAAGAAATGCTTGCAGTGAGGCACAGATGAAAGCCAAGCCTCTAAGGTCACGGAAAGGAGGAGACATTCCTCAGGATCCAGAGGAGCTAGGCAACCCAAGAAACCACTGAGTGTGGCAGGAATGTGAAGGAGGACTCCACCCAGAAGGCAGACAACTGGGAATTTGTTTGCAAGCCTTTTATTAATCAGTAACTCCATCAATAGGGCCAACTGACTTCTGTTGGGTAAAACTTTGCTCTGGCTTCTCACTTCTGCATTCCAGTAAAGCATTTGCTTTAGGTACTGGAAATCGGTGGTATGCTTTGGCGTGTGGACTTCAGGGAGTCACACAACCTCCCAGGCTGCCACATGAGGGGACTTTTTTGCCTTACACCATGCAGTAGGACAGATATTGCACAAAACCAATGCACCTTAAATGAATCACGATTTACATGTTTTGAAAAATTATGGTATTATTAACTGTACCAAATTTTAACTTCTCGGAAGTCTTTTCTAGAATGCAGTTTAAGCTACTTAACAAACTGTCCCAACATGTTTTTACTGCAGTGGGTGCATGTTAACCTCTTAAGAAGTGAAAAGTAAAATTTTACGGGGGATTGAAAGCTACTCAAAGCCTCTTACTCTACTGTGATGAGGTCTCATTTTGCACCAGAAATACAAAAGTGAATGGACACTAATTTAAAGGCATATCCCTTCACTGTTCTAACTGTGCAAAAAGAACTATATAAGCAAGAGCCACTTTTCTCTGGAGAACTTTTTATAAGGCTTACATATAAATTTTTTTATATCACTGAAGGGACATGCAAATGTGGCAGCTTATCAGCAGGAACTTTAACATATTTTCACCAACATCATTTTTATTCTATTTCTAAACCTGAAATTGAGATGATTATTTTCTAGCAATAAAATATTCTCGCAGGTCTAAAGGCTGGCAAAATTATAAAATGCCTACTTTACCTGCTTTGTTTCAAGAATATTTCCCAATATATTAACTCTCCCAACTCATATATTATACTTTTTGGATTTGGAAAACATGTAGAAATTAAATACACATAGAGCATGGGAGTCAGCCATTTTGATCCTACAAATGATAGCTTCAGGGATGATTGAGATCCCCACCGAAAGGCAGTGGGATAAAAGGAAGAAAAAAGAGAAGTCAATAAGATCAGCCAAAGTTATCAATAACATCTGCATCACTCAGAACAGTGAGTAACCACCCACAAAATTCACTAACAATGTTCATGCTGTAGGTTACAACGGCTAAAAATTTTAAGCAGCAAAATGGGAAGTAAACAGTGAATGTGAATATTTGCTGCAGAAGTCCACACTGTTTCTACTCTAACACCTTCTATTTCCAGGCTTGATAGTTGTCCCCTAAACATTTGATCCAGGTTGAAAAGTGAAATAATTCTTCCCAATATATGAACATCACAATGTTTAAGAAAAACAGGTAACATGCAAGTAAGATCTTCTTCATGTTGTTACTAACTACATCCAGAATTTCATTACTGATGCAAAATTTTTACCCTCAATTTTAATGTGTCCTTGTTTGTAAAAACCAGCTGGATTATTACCCTTATTTGGATATTAACTTCTTAGTACACTTGTAGAGCCACCACAAAAAAGAAAAAAAAAAAAAAAGAAGCTATTCTGCTACACGAAAACACTTTAGAGTTGATGTGAACAGGTCCTTCTGCTAAGACATATACCTAGAATTCTTTTTCCTCCTGAACTAAGACTATCCAAAATAGTAGGGGGCTTGGTGAACAGCCTATGATCTAAAAACATTATGTACAACTGTTAATTTCTCCAGATAAGCCTTGCTTGTACATAGTATTTTAACCTCAGTACCCAAAGGTATGATTACAAAACAAGTAAATTCTAATCACTAAATATGGCATCTGTTAAACAGATGTAAATAGGCCTGCAAACACACAAAGCAGCCCATTTCCACTTTTAAAGTGCTAGCAGAAAAATTTCTGCACTTGTGCTTTTAAAATAGAGATGCATTTAATTCACGCTCTTTCCACAGGAAAGCCTTTTAACGTTGTCTAAAGTGGCGTAGTGATTACTTCTGACGACCATAAAGCTATAGTACATACATTACAGAGATTTTTGGAAAGAGAAAAAAGATTTGAGCAAACAGAGGTTCTCTCAACATGTGAAGCCTTGCCCGCTTCCTCCTCCTACCTTGTCATCCTGCGAGTCGGGCTGGAGAAGACTGTGTTGCTGAATTGCCATTGGAGGAGGAAGCGGTACAGCATCCGCTCCCTCTTCACCTTCCTCCTCTCCACAGCTCTGCATGCCTGAAGAGGATGACTTGGAGAGAGTACCACTGCTCAGCCCCTCGTTCCGACCTCTCTGTAAATGAAATCAAGACATTCAAGCTCTGTTACCTCCTCAGCAGCATGAAGCCTGTTCAACACAAACTTGTCTTAAACAAGTCTGTTCTGTAGATTCACCTCTCTCAACAAGTCAAGATGATCCTACAAACACAGTGCTGCTCCTCAACAGAGGGGGAAAAAAGCAGATGCCAAAGATAATGTTTTCAGTGTTTGGTAAAAGCAGATGGATTGAGATACTGAGAACAAGACATTCAGCTTGAAATTTACGGCAGGAAAGTGTTACCAAAGCCATGCTTGCTTTCCAAGTTCAATTCTGTAAAGAGCCACATTCCTCTAATTGAGAAACTCAAGAACTTTGTATCTGAAGTACCAACCCTCATAGCAAGACTTCTAAAGGATATTAAAAAAACCTATTACAATGTGAAGTATTTTGTCAATTATCCTTTTTGTTTGTGTCCCTCCCGAAGTAGTGAGAGCAGATTGCTCGCATAATTTTTACAGTTGTGTTGAAAGACAGTCCTCCCAATTATACAAGGAACTAGGATTTCAATTAGCCAAAGTTTAATGTCACTGATCTTACAGGATAACTTAACTATCTTTAAAGCAAGACAGCATAGGTGATTATTGTTTTTTCCTGACTTTAAGGCACTGGCCCTAGGTTTTCCCTCCCTCACAGAACTGCAGAATAACAGATACTTCCAAAACAATGCTACAACTGCATCACAGGGGATCTCTTTCTATAGCCTGACATTCAAGGACAGAGGCCAATATTCCTTCCCAAACCACATCTCCCAATGCACCATGCTGCCAAGTCTCTATTCTTTTCTTTCCCTACATTTACTGTATAACTTCACTGATGTTCCAAGCTCACAGCAAAGTATGTTGGGAGCAAGGAAAAAAACTGTACTAAATAATTAATTGGGCATCTGAGACCACTTTTCTGTGTAACTACCAAAACTGCTATTCCGATTCAAGTCTGGTAAAAGGGAATAACTGTATAGCATGCAAATGGCTGTGTCCTTGGAAGCAGTAAGATGCCATTCATTTCAGCCTGAACCATAGGTTTTTAACAGAAGAGAATTTGGCTCTGTCTGCACCTAACCGGAGGCAGGCTTTGCTCATACATGAGTTCCAGGCTTAGAAGGATGGGCATATGTTTGTGGGAGGAAGGGAAACCTTCAGTAGATGTTCTTGGTGGCAAAATCTGGCATATTTCACAATTTTCTTCCCTCCAATGAAAACTGCCATGTTTATTATTTGACCGATGGCGACTACCTTTTGCTTTGAAGGTCTAGTAATTTTTCTGTGCTCTAACTCTTGCTCAAGGTGTAAATACAGCTTTAAGCAGTTAAGCAGCTCTCCCAGTATTTTCCCTGATCCACCACCAAGAAAAGGAAAGGAAATACAAAATAACCTGATTATTCCCAGAACATGAAGCTCCTTTACTCACAAAGCCTCTTTCCCGAGTGGGATAAGAGAACAAAGCCAAAGAACAACTTCTTATTCTCCCATTTCTCTTTTTCAACTAGACATCCCTCTCCACAGAGCTTTACTAATGCTCTCAAAGCAGAAGGGCACAAACTGTGCCTGGCACAGTACTTATGCAGAGTACAGCAGTCATCAGGAATGAGCACATGGCGCATACCACCTTGCTCAACTGGTGGACAGTCAACTGAGGAGACAGCCTTCACCTGACAACATTTAGTTCTTTGAAAAACATAAAAACACATCTTGGGAAGCTGCCCTGAATGCTTACCTCTTCAACAGTTTCGTCTTGCGGGGTCGCTGCACTATCATCAGAATCCTTCTGAGAGCCCGCATCGGCACTTTTGCGAACCTCTCTACTCTTCTTGTGCTTGTGGGCTAGTTTTTTGACATGCCCGTCTGCTTTTCCACTGCTAAGACGCCTCACGGGACTGGTAAGCCATTTTCTCAAAGTGTTGCCGGGGCGCTTGGGGCCTGGGGAGCTCTGTGCACCGATCATGTGGGGCTGAAGTGATGTTACTGAAGCAGGAGGACTGGCATCATTGCTGGAGACCGAAAGGGAGTCTGAAAAAAGAACGAGAGGAGCATTTCAAAGCTGAAACACTGGTAAGTGAGAAACAAGGCCAACGACATATGTAATAATGGATATCAGATTGGATTTATGGATGAATCTACCAGATTATTTTGAAGTACCCTGGCCTTTAACACCACCACAACTATCAGTGCTCATGCTGCACGTGGCCGCCCACACATAAGCACCATTTATATGCTTACAACAGTCAAGCTTCATTAATTTGCTCCTGCCTCAATTACAATTCATACTTACCACTGCTGATAGTTATTTGATAGTGGATTATACCTTCCATATGTCATCTAACTTTACAGAAGGATATGCTTGTTATATCTTTTAATGTATACAGCTTTGAGCATGGACATGAAGAGTAGAAATAATTGCCTCAGTGAGATAAGTAAATTATTTTTCAAACACCAAATTTTATTACAAATGCTCCAATTACTTTCATTATTTATTTATTTCCCCTACCCTTAGGGAAAGGGAGAAGAATAATCCAGAAAGCAGCTAAATGTCTGTCTTTTGCTTAAATCTTCTCAGTTTTGGCTGTTTTTTTGGTTGGTTGGTTGGTTTCTTTAAGGCACAGAACATCTGTGTTTAAAAGCCCATTTGCTCAGATCTCAGGATCAGCAGTATTTCTCAGCATGACAATGCCTGAAGTTCTGTAGTCAAAGAAAGGATACACTTTTCTCAAGCCATAGTTATATGTGCATGAGGTCAATACTACTTTCCCACCGAGGCTCCTGTCACTTGAACTGGACCATACGCTCATGATAAACACCCACTGGCTAGCTATTGTAAGACTACATTTCTTTTTTCCCCATGCAGCACAATGCTTTTCCCCCCAGCAATTCTCTTTTCCTAAAAACATACTTTTTTTCTGGACACATTCTTGTAACACCACTCCTATGAATATTATCTACCACGAGGGTATTAACAAGACTCTCCTAGGTTGTCAAATATGTTTTTTTTCCACCCTGTGTGTGCACTATTGTAGATAGATAGTTTATATAAGGATGACATAAATAATGTTTTGTTGAATGTTTCTACTGCTGGGAATTAAATGCAGTGCTTGTGTTCCTTCTTGAAGCTTGACACAGATGTTCAGGTCATCTCTTCTGGCAGCTTTTCCGTAAGAGGCGTATTGCCAGTCTGACCAGAGGTAGTTTGAATTTTGTAGAATAATATGGTCACACTGATGTCGCAATACACTTTACTGTAAACACCCAAATGCCTTGGATCTACACACAAGTATGTGAGCCTGCTCTGTTTCCAGAGAGCATTAAGTACAAATTATGGCTTTGAAGTGAGATGGGGAAAGAGACATAAAATGTGAATATAAGAAGTTAGGACTTTTTTATTTTTCCTTCACTGTTCAAGCTGTTCAAAAAAGAGCATCCATTCCTTGGAGTCCAAAATGGTGATCTATCAGGCTGTTTGTCAAGATATTTCTCTATGCTAATAAAACCTAAATGCTATTCTAATAAAACCCAAATGGCATGTGACTGTTAAGATACATCAGCTCTGATGCTAAGAACTCCTGCGGCTTATATTGTATGAACACATACATAGTAACTGCTATTAACCACCACTTTCATCATGTTTCCATAAAGCAGAAGGTAAACAAACTTTATAAAGCACACTTTCAGTCCAACAAGGTAGGTGCTAACACTTTAAAGCAAGTCACCCAGAATCAGGATTCATCTACAGAATTATCTTCTAGCCACAGCTGTAGCTGTGCTGCACATGGGTAAGGAGACTTCCTATTATGCCATTAACTGGTTTCAAGGCTTTAATTAATGGGTACTACCAAAAAGCAGATGCAGAATTAAATTAGTCGGCTTTGTATCTCAATCTTGGGATAGCAGTGCTACAGAATTACCACATTATTTTCTGGCTGAAGCAGGAAACATAAGGAAGAAATTAATTATCTACAACAATGGTTTCCAACTTGCAATCTGCGTATCCCTCGAGGCCCCTGGAATACTGCTTAAGGGTCCTCAGCATATACGTAAGAAAAGCAAGCCTACTAAGCCATCAGTATCCACATCACAACAGATTTTTTTACTTTATTTAAAAAAAAAAAAAAAGTGGTCTGCTTATTAAAAAAAATTCCAAACAAAACTTCCAACCATCTGCAGGCTCTCCACAGGAATCCAAACAATCTCCTATTAAACCTCTGTAAGAAGTTAGTTTGACTTCTCTTTCACCAAACTCAACTTCACCTTTATTGTAACATGCATCTTTTAATTTTTTTATCAGATATCTTGTTTCAGAAATCATAGAAAACATCAGCTGATGGCTATCTTAATAAATAACCTTCTGCCACTCTGCTAGTAGAACACAGAAGAGGAGAAAACAGTGCTGGCGTTCTTGGTAAATAAGTTTCTTAAAGCACAAACCAAATGCTTTGTTTTCAAGAGTCCCAAGCTTGAAGATGTTATAATCACTCAGCCAAGTTTTTCTTTCATTTGTATATATTTTTCTTCCCAATAATGGTTCATACAAGTTCCTTCCATACAAATAAAATGGAACACATTCACTTGTTTATAAAAAAAAAAAGGCAATCAAGCCTTCGCAGAAGTTCACCGTGTACCGTTTTGTATTTTTGTATCTGTTGCATTTCTTTCCTTTACAAGTACTCCCTTCTAAGAAAAAGGCAGTGTGGTGGTGCAGTAACTGATTGCGTAAGATTTACTTTTACATAAACATGCCTATCCCTAAGCATGTAACATGCCTGCAGTTAATAAACCCATTTTCTTTTTATAAAACCTGTGTTCCACCTCCTCAAATTCTCACCCATCCTTTTCCCACCCATCCCAATCAACGCTTATCAACTACCAAATTTCTTGTAAAACCAAATAGTACAATGCAGAGCCCCTGAAACTGTGGGAGATGAGTATTTTTGTCTGACTTTTGCTGTACCACTCCTACTCTTAACCCAAGTCAGCCAACAGTTTGTGGGCAGGAGGGAAGAGAGCAGGAAGAAATACATACACTCCGCTCAAGTGGAGAGGATCTAAGAGACAAAACAAGGTTAGCCAGACATGTTTCGCAGCACATACTTTATCCATATCCTCCCACACAGCATTAGTTTTCATTTGGCGTGCAGCATGTAACTGCTTCTCATCTTCTCTTCTGCATGATTTAATATGAAGTGCTTATTGAAGTATTATTAGGGCTTCAGGGAATCATAAAAGTGGACAAAGTGTAAGTAGCACACCAAAATGATAGCACTGTACCACTTTGCTCTTTAAAGCATGAAAGCACTGGGGGAGAAGGAAAAGCTTAAAATGAATAAAAATACTGCATTGCCATAAAGGCTTCAGCTTAAATATCAAATTTTATTAAAAGAGGTGCTTCAAAAAAAAAAAAAAAAAAAAAAAAAAAAGAGGGAGAGAGGGAGGTTTAACATCACCAGTGTTAACCTGAATGGAATACCAACCCAACAGCCTCTTCAGAGATCAGGCCCAATTTTTTGCCCCTCCTTAAATTTGCAGACAACGTCCCTACAGCCTCATAGGTCAATGTTAATACTCACTACAAATATTCCACGCCAGTATTTTCCCAGTGAGACCCTTTACCGTCCACTTTCCCATCCCATCCCAGCTGTCAGGAGTCCAGATTCTCCAATTCTTACTCCCATCCGCTTCTCAGGAGACCAGTTACCATACTAGAGCACAGTCATGAAAAAACCTAGGTGCTCAAGTTCATATATTTAAGCAGAGGCATTGCCAGATCCAGACGTTAGGGAATATCAATACAGGCAATGCCAATACAGGCATTTTCAAGAGCACAGAAAGACCTTCCACCTTCACTATGAGAACAGCCACAGGGGTGTGTCTTATTTCCCCCTGCCCCATCACTATATACTACTTCTATCTATATAATTAGGGATACAGGCTTGGTTTGATTGATTACCATGCTTGGGAATGTTTACACTAAATTGGCTTTGTTTCCTGTATGACTACATAGCAAATTGTTTTTCTAGGGTTGCTCAAGAATATTTTATCACTAAAACATGCTAAGAGGAAAAAGGAGTATTCAAAATTAAACCAAGAACAACATGGACTTTTAAAACCAAAACAGATGGAATAAATTTGGGGTATGCTAACCCCAACTGTGTTTCAAGTACAGCAAACTTTCTAGTGAGTGTCAGATTCCCTTTTAGAAAAAGATAAATGCAACAGATGGCCATCTTGGAGAGAAGAAAAACAACACACACATAACGATCACACACAGCAACACCAATCCAGCAAGAAACCATCAAATTTAATAAAATCACTATTTGCTCAAGTAGAGACAGCTTTGTAATTCAATAAAGTATTTAAAAAAAAACTAATGGATGGGCTTTGTTTTATAATTCATAGCCACAATAGAAAAGAAGGCATTTAACTCCCTTTTCTCTCAAAGTAAAAACCACATATGTTGCTCTGGTGGTGAGGTCAGAGAGTTCACTGAGAGTCCATAAATATATTTTTGAAGCGAAAGAAAAAGGGCAGGCAGCATGGGTTCTGACCCCCTCAAACTAGAAGATAAAGTTACCTCCAACGAACAGGCAAATTTTTGAAACTGGAAGGGAAATGGGAATTCTCATTCTAGTCCCAGCTTTCTTAACACTAGGAACATGCACATCTGTGATTAATAAACTGCTTTTTCTCCCGAAAAAATAAATCAGCCATGTTAAGCTAGTTGATGACTTGAAAGACTCTGCTTCATATTAACTATTTCCATATTGCTGTTTTTAGAGTTTTAGTATTTACAAGGAGAGCAAGGGGCTACACAAACCTGACTTCCTAACCTAGGGAATCAAACCGAGCCTGTTTGATGCCTGCTCTGCACCTCTTATCCCAAAATGCTGCAAAACCAAAAATAAAAACATTTCACTGTCTTTGGACTATGAAACAGGGATGGGGCAAGGAGTGAAAAATGGAGCAAAGCAAACCTAGTAACCCCAACTGGCACGTGAAACTGCCACTGCAGACCTGCCATCCACCACGGACTGTAAGGACCAGAGAGCCCACAAAAGCCGTCAGACAGGGCAATTAACCAGCTGATCAGTAAGATTTGATGCAGGTACATTACGAATACTTGGGGACAAGAACTGCTTGTTGGTTCAAACCACAGAGAGCATGATCTACACTAATGCACTTGCAAGTTCAATATGTAAATTGGAAACAGCTAGAGTTGAGTGATCTCCCAAGCCCATATCTACCTACAAACACACATGCCCCATCTGAGTCAAGTCAACGTACCATCAGAGGAAGCAAAAATAGTTTACAAGCATCTAATGACAAAAGCCCATGAAACATCGCCTGTGTACACAGTCATCATTTGTTAGTAGATGAGATGGGGAAAGCTTGAAAAAAAGAGTGCGACGTTTATTTTATCCGTGGATGCACACATGCACAGTTTCTGCCTGGGAACTGCTTTTGAAGTAAGGGGCTATCAATCTGCCATGTACAAGACCATTCAGATACTTTTGTATGTGTCAGGAATTTTATTTCTCTCCTGCTGGGTATCCTCTTTAGACTACCCTCACTGTGTATTTTTTGTAAACCTATACTGGAATATACATGAAAAGGCATTAGGTGTGTTTCAACTTTAACGAGCCACCATAAAAGCAGTTACCATTTAAATACAATGCAGCTTGAGCTTTATCAGGCTTGCAAATGGGGAATTTCCACCACCCCCTTTGGGAAGCATGAGTTTCACTTACGATATAGAGATACTGCAATAATTTTCCACAAAATGCAGAAAGCTAGTACTCAATACATAAAAGAAAATCCTTCAATCACATTTGTGTTTGGAGTGGAACAAACACACTCGCTCTTCATCTCTGGTCAGCAAACTTTTCCTGCCTTTTATTTCAACTCATGCACTACGCTGAAATACAATTTGTAATATTTTCAGTGTGTGAATAGACAAAGAGTTCAACTCTTTAGTGTATATTCCCTGATTAATGAGTTATTTGTATTAATTTTGACTGATATAGACACTAGTGCAGAGCATTTGGATTTAGATGTATTCAATAATTAAGTCTTCCAAGTCATAAAAAGCTGACTGTGTTAATATCAGACAGACTAGAATTCTAAGCTTGAGGCTAGATACTCTTCAGCTTCTCTTAACGAGATACTAAGCTGCCCCACAAGCATGTCTGCAATTAAAAAAACCCCAAACCCTCCCCCCAAGACAGACACTGTCATCTTAATAACTTCCAAAGGTCTTTCTGAAATTGAGAAAAGGCATCCAACGAGACATATTTGCAACAGCACTAGAGAAAGGAATGAAGAAAATCTCTGATTAAGGGCAAAAAGAACATACTGTTCATTTGCGTTAGAAAATTAGTGGCATGTGCCTGAAGGGTTTAATACACTGATGTTTTTTTGGTTTTTTTTTTTTTAAATATCCTCTCCTGCCTTCCTACCCCATAAATGTAAAACTAAGGTTTTCCATTTAAACTTTTAAATAATTTCACATGCATTATAGCTTGCACACAGAGAGAGCTGTAAACACATCAACCGCTATCTAGAAGCTAAACAGCAACAAAATTTAGATGGAAAAAAATCCTCCTCTTACAACTGCTGGATGG
This sequence comes from Nipponia nippon, assembly GCF_047370975.1. Lineage (NCBI taxonomy): Eukaryota > Metazoa > Chordata > Aves > Pelecaniformes > Threskiornithidae > Nipponia > Nipponia nippon. The sequence goes on along the minus strand of NW_028262290.1, from coordinate 81,499,280 downwards.
TTTTGTATCCACACTTGTTCTTCCCTTTTTTTTTTTTAAGCAGGAAGAAGGCATGATACTGTGCCAGAAAAAACTTTCCCAGGTTAACAGAAGTAGTTCTGTTTGTGCTCCCTGGAATGCAGACCACAGGGATACAAAACCCCAAACTAAATCTTGTATATTACTACAAGAACAAGGCAGCACTACAGAAGGGGAGAGTTGACTTTGTGGGGCATTTCATTCTTTGCAATAAACTTATTCTCTCCTATTTCTGGAGAGAAATATATTTTCTGTCACAAGTAGGAAGTATTAAAACTTACGCACACTGCTGAAGTTTAGTTTCACAGTTTGTGAAAACCACAAGCTTTTAATAGATAAAATCTCAGCTTCCCTGTACACAGCTTATATTTTAGCAGGCAACGTCTTGATCTCAGCTCTGCTCTATTGGCCACCTGTTTGCTCAGATTTAAAGACAACTACATCCACGTGCCTGGCAGGACAAGCCAAGGCCAGATTTATGTAATTTAGTACTGTTTCTCAGTCAAGTTCTCACTCTATGTCAGTGCACTAAGCTACCCTGTCTTATCTCTCTACAAATCAAAGCAAGTGCCTTCATCATTTTAATATGATTATATCCCCCTGAAGTGGGGGTGTATTTCTACTAACCACTAATCGCACAGGGGTTTGCATGCTTTTACGTAAGAGAAGCCCATGTTCTAATTTTTAGGCAGTTTTCTCCTTTTCATGCACAATCTCCAGTGAGTTTCTTTGGGCCAACCGGGGCCATCAGTTAGTTAGTTACTTCACCTGTGCCTCCTGATGTACATCATCGTTTTACATCATCAGGAAGGAACACATAACATTATTTGCTCTGCAGAGCTACAATAGGCAAGATTTTCACTGACAGATTTAAGTTACATACAGTTAACTCCCTCATATGGGCTGACACATACCATGTAATTAAGAATATTAAGGTGACACCCTTCTTTCATTAAATAGTTGTGAAAGTTCTTCAGTGCAAACAGAGAAAGAAAAGAAGAGAAACACTGCTTTTATATATTAGACAGCAAGTTTTCCCACAGCAACAATGTAATTTCCCTGTTTCCCTTTAAGTACAGTAGCTTTCAAGATCAACTTCTCACTGAGGTGTTCCACAAAGTCTCAACTACATCACCCATTTCCAAAGCGTGGGTGTTTCGGAGCTTTCCTACAGAATCATGTATATTTTTAAAAGTCTGATTTATATGCTATTTTTGCCAGATGCCCAGCATCAGCAATATCCAACTACTTTAGGATGACCGAAGTAGAAGCTCAGATGAAGGCATGGCCTGTCCACTCCTCCCTCCAGAAGAACAGATGCAAGAGGAGCAGTGAATACCAGGAACGACTGCGTTCCAGGCCGAGGGCCACTGCCTCCATGCTAGGTAGGAGTTGTAGAAGAGCTGCACATAACCCCTCGCCTCTAGCCTGCTCCCCGCTACTGCTGCTGCTCGTTAGTTTAAGATCTCAGCAAAAGAAGCTGGTTGAGGGCACAGCACAGCTCCTGAAGCAGTGGGAGCTGGCAGCATTAGCTTCCTTCCAACTGCTCCAAGTTACAGCACTCCCTGCCTTTGACAAAAACAAGCAGCTAGCTGGTGGGGAGAAGTGAGGTCTGAGCCAAAGGAGGAAAAGAGTGAAGGCAGAAGCTTTGGGCCTGGGCCTTGTAGGCAGCGCTGGCACTTAAGACACTAGGACAGAGAGTTTTGCTGTTGACAAGCTATTTGTCTTGTGCGTGCTGTGTGCAACCTACTTTTGAAGAGCCATGCTGCGTGACGTTAGCAGCAAAGATGAAGCTCTGCTCTTGGTGGAGAGCTGTATGTCACCTATTACAAGTGGGAACCGCTACTGACACAAGATTTGTGATAAGCAGTTTCAGATTTTAACTGGGGCAACTGCACAATCCATTTTCGCTCATCTGTTACTGAGCTGTAAGGTTTTATCATCTGCTACTTTAATTTTTGCTGCAAAATATCTTTCCCTAGGAAGTGGATAAAAATAAATGCCAATCCTAGAAATACAGCTCTGAAGCAGCACAGCAGCGTATCTGATACTGTGTGCATCAGTCCAGAAGAGGAAGATATGAACAGATATGAAACAAAACTGTCCATATCAATACAGATAACAGAACAGCCAACCACAGGGAAAAAAAAAAAAAAGATACATTCAGCAAGTCCTCAGCTGTACTGAAAGCAGAGAAAGACGTGGGGGAAGGAAGGGAGAGAAGCAAGTCTGCAGAAATTGCATTAGGAAGAATCACGGTCGCAGACATTACTTAAAGCAACACATTTCATGCTTCCTTGTGCAAAAGCTCAGCAATGCAGAGCATCCCAATGGAAGGAATTTATGCCATGCAGATTTTTAAAACATCCTCCACTGCTCCAACAAAAAGGCTGCATATTAACTAGGTTATTGCAAGCAAGTCTGATCTCAAAAAGGAAACAGGGGATGTACAGTTCTACCGGTGCACTTCTGAAACTGAGAATATACTCACAGATAGGGAGGAAATTAGCTTCCACCACCCTTATGTAAGTTATAAAAACAGGCTTCACAATTATGAAGACAGAAACCAGTCATACATAAAATCAGCATAAAATGCTGAGCCAACATTATTTTTTTTTTTCTTGTGTCCAGAAGTTTGAAAAAATTTGAGCAAGTATAACCTCTGCCATGTATTTACAAATGAGTGGCCTCTAGGAGAAGATGAAAGTAGATGTCTTTTCCAAATGCCTTAAAAATTCCAAAATGCCTTAAAAATTTCCAACACACGAGAAGACCTCTAAAAATTCTCCAGTAAAACTGAGAGAATATATAACAAGAGTCAATAAACATACTTTGAAATACAAAGGGCAGATACTAATAATAATTGCTAAGTGTATCCTCAAGGGTATTACTAGACTTCATAAAGAGACAGTACACAGTGCTAGTATTGAGTTACAAGAACAAATGATACAAAAGAAATTACTTTACCAAATTTTATTTGTTTAAAACCCCCAAGTTATTAGACTACTTGTACTAGAAAAATACTTGTTTCCTCTTCTCTTCACCTACTGCAGTTACATGTTAACCTAAATACACATACTAATCCAACAGCAATTTTAACAGTCTTTTTTTCTTTTCCCCCATCCTCTTGATTCAAAGCAGAAGAGTTCATTAGAACAACTAGCGATTGTTTGGAGCCACAGCTTTAGCAACAGCTGTACAAACACATCAATCTCAAGTTAGGAACTTTGCCATAAGCTTAATAATAATATACTCATATGGTTTAGCTTTGGGGCTATACAATAACTTTGGTCATTTTCTCTTTCCAAATGTTATACTGCTGTAGCCCTCAAAAAATAAATTGAGAAATTAATTAAAGGAATTGGGAGGCAAGATGAAACGGCTAAAACAGTGAGAAAAATTGGTCTTCCAAAATTCCTATATAAAAAAGATGTTTCCTGCTTATCCAACTATGATATGAGTGATAGTGATAGAAGCTAATTGTAGTTACATTGCTTTGCATCGTAAAACATTGAATTTTTCAGTGCACACACTACCTGGAGTCTTAACGAGCAGAGTCAGGCCCTCGCAGCCATGCCCCTGCTATCAGCCTCCACGCTACGTAACTAGATGACTGTAGGTGATGACAGACAACTTCCTCCGAGTTCAGTCCCACCTCAATAACTACATTATCAAGAGCAGTCTTAGATGACAGTGACTGGAAACCGAGCTAGTTTTAAACTTCTTGTCTTCCGATAGAAATGTAACCTGAGCAATGCAACGAGAGCACACATGATTTTAATAACGGTCAGTCACACTGGAAATGTAGTATTTTTTTTAGACAGACTCACAGTCAAGGCTGACTAGCAGATAGCTATTGAAAGTCATAATGGCAAACTTCTGCACAGATGTCTTTTCAGGATGAAGTATTTTAAGGGACTAGGAAAAAGGAAGATACTCCTCCACAACTTTGTCAATCAATAAAGGTTGAGTTAAAAGGGGAAAAATAACTCCTTGGTATAGACATATTTTAAAACAAGCAAACTATAAATTAATGAAAGATGTGACCTTTTATCTCAATGTGCAATTAAGATACACTGAATACTAAAAACTGAATCTATCATTGCCATTAACTTGATTACAGTCTCTTCAGGAATAACATATGCACTGCCGAATTTTCTTTGGCATGATCAAGCCCACATCACACACAAAAAAAGCTACATTTTGCCATGCAACTTTTCCGTTGCTTTTATTTCCTTCAATTATTCCCAATAAAGGCTCACGAGGAAGGCGATGTCATGAACTGCCTTGTCCACCCAGTCATCTATATCTCGATTACTCAAATCAATCCTCAGCTCCCATCCATCTAATATTACTTGAGTGGCCACAGGAAAATGATGTGATAGGATCATGGCAGAGCTGTCCAAAACTGGGTTGAAAGTAGGAATCAAAAGGAAACAAAAAGGAAAGAAAAAGAGCAAACACACTTCTTCTGAAAGGCAATAAACTAGAATTCTTTAGACTTGCTTTAATTAGACACGAAGCGGGGCGAGGAAGGGGGGAAATCAGTATCAATAACTTCTACACAACAATACTGTTACAGTAAATAACCTTTTATAAGTTATAGCCTCAACTGTAAGCTTAAATTTAGGGGAAAAATAAGTTATCTGGAAGAAACAAGATAAGGAATTTTATTAGCTTCTATTCCTTTTTCTACTGAAAAAAACATTTCTTCTTTTCATCAAGTCCCCAGCACTTCCTACCATGCATCTAGACCGTGGATCTCCATGAAACTCTCCTCTTACTGCAAACTACCCCATGTAGTTGGATATGTTGGGTTGTATTTTTTAAACCAGTCATTCAAGAAGATTGACTGGAAGTGTTCAATCCCATGCTCAAATGCAAGGAAACAAACAAACAAACAAAAGTGGTTAAATAAACATGCTTTACTATTCTCTGTGAGTAAAACCAATCCTTACAGGGAAAGGATTGTTACGCTACTGATGTCGTCTTTGCAAAGCAGGATGGAATGTTCTTACACCACCTAAATTCTGTTCTTCTCATTTCCTCCACTAAAGGAGAGAGAGAGTCAGCACAAGCCTTGATGAGCAAATTCAATGGATTGTTACAGCTGCTTGTAGCCCAGCCACGTTCAAAGGCAGGCTATGAACACATTGTTCATTACTAGTCTCACAATGAGAACCTAGAGGAAACTTTCATTATGTGAGGTGATAGCTCATTCTTATGCTGCAGCCTCACTGAAGTAATTCATTTAAAACAGAGCTATAACATAGCAAGAGGCAAGTTAAATCGAAAGATGAGCTGAGGCAGTTCTGCTGTGCTCAGTTTAAGCCCACCCATTCAATACAGATTTTTAACCATGATACAAAACTGTATGCATGAGATGTTTCGTTACAGGTATGCTCTGAAAGATGTGACAAGAAGGTAAAGAGGCAGCCATATTTTTCCTGGTATGTAATCAAACTTCACCCTTCTTTTCAAAGTTTCATCAATAATCCTTCTGATTTCTCTCTCTAGGAAGCCTTCTCGGTATTGACTACTCGTTTTCCCATCATCTTTTTTGAAGTTAAACCTAGGAGTTCTTCACTACTTAACATTTTGAATATGCTTCACTAGTGATATACAGGAATACAGTCATCTTAGCAAAATCCCAAAAGGCTTATATGAAAGTGTTTTTTTCTTATTACAGAAATGGAGTTACAAGCCCTCATTACATGCAGGTGGCATTATAAACCTAACTACATCTCCTTCAGAAGAGTATCCATTTTCCATTTACATCTTTCAAAAGTCTTTAAAACTAGGAGCTGAGTAGCTGGTTTGAGAAGGAGCTGGAGGTAACAGAACCATTTTAAATGACTCCATTTTCATGCAGTACTTATGCAAGGCCAGAGTGGAAAGCACTGCAGTGGGGGGAGCAGGCTTCCAAGGACTGGAGGCAGAAGGCTGCCTGGGGCTAACTCCATGCACACATCTGATCCGCACTGCTGCTCAGTCTTGGCTCATTTCACAAAGCAGGTAACCCGCCTGACAGCTACATGAATGAAAATATGGCATTTTCAAATGACTGAAAAGATATAGCTGAATTATAGGACATAAAAATTAGGAGTAGTTCAGATGAAACTATGGATAACTCTGGATCTTATCAGCTCGCTCAGAGCAAAAAACCTGAGCCTTAAATGTTCAGGTTCACGAGCAGGGATGGCAGTTATGAAGGACATCAGTATCCCTCTTGCATAAGCTCCTACACCTGAAAACTTTTTTTTTTTTTTTTTTTTTTTTGGAGTGGAGGGAGGGGTACAGCAATTTCTGCCAGATCAAGTCCCTGGTCTGGCTGCCTGCGTGATTGCTAGTGCTGATGCAACAGAAGCAGCTAGCTCACATGTGCGTGCAGAGGGTAAATAAGCTGGCGGTATCTGACACGTAGTTCAGTTTTTACTAACCAAGAAACAGCACCTTCAGCTGACTCTCTTGCAAGTCCTACAGCTGAAGGATTCAAAAAAGCCATGTTGCAAGAACAGTGAGGAAGGACACAGAGGTCAGGAAAGGAGTACCTTTGCATATGTAACTATATAGCTGATACATGAGCTCAGTTTCAGGAGGATTTTTGTTGCATGCTCTTTGTGGAGATGGAAAAGCACACACAGCTCATACTTAACAGCTTCCATCTGTATTCCAAAAGAATAGACTTTCAAAGTACAGAGGTGGATCTATGCCAAGAATTACACCAACCCATTAGTAATACTGGACTCTCCCACTGCATCCTCTGAGTCCAGTCCTCGGAGACCTCTTATCCTCTCTTGGACACCATTTGCTAACAATTACTCTATAGTAAAAGCATCCTGTTTTATGGATGAGTTATTTCTGAGGCTTGATATACCACCAAGTGTTATAAAAGAGGAAAAAGAAAGCTAGGTTGATTCATATACATTCTTTTAAGCAATCTAAGCACATATAATAAATGTATTTCTTCAAAGCCAAATGTGAACTCTCTCTACTCCTACAACCACCTTTCCTCCTCCAAAAACCAGCCCCCAGATGGTTAATAACTTCAGGATAAATTTTGGTTTTTTAGATTTATTCTTTGGATTTCATCCATGAGATTTGCCTCTCAAATTTCCCAAGTGAAATATAGACTCACATGATCCACTTAGGGACTGAAACACATACATCCTATTGTTTCTTTTAGCTGAAAAAAGATGTTATTATTTCCAATATTCAGTTCCAGACAAACTACTCAACACTCTCTTCAGCCAGATAACCGTAAACAACTTTGATATTTATCCACACTTGTCTCAAATGCAGAGCATTTTTAAGTTACAGCAATGGGTGGAATTACCATGAGAATTGGTTTCCTCCTACCATTGCTGCTTTCTCCAACTGATGTCAGATAAATGTAAAAATACAATACTTATTTATTAATTTCAGTTTCTTGCCAATTCATTACTTAAAGCCCTATTCTCTTTCTCCATAAATCTGAATGCATTTTTCCTCCTTCAGACTTCATGAATAAGTGGGGAAAAACCTCAGATCATTTAATTAAACAGGAGTACATACTTATTAATTGCACATGTACTCTTAACATTTTAATGAGGAATAAACCAAACTTTAATTCCTTAAAAATTCTTTAAGCAAAGTCGAAGCCTCAGTTAAAGTCTTCTATGAATAAAATCATGCACTAGAGTACATTCTGAATATTCACCTAAACCCCAGATTGCCAGTTTTAAGTTTACAGTGGCCAGAAATACCACAGATACAATTTTTACTCTTTCCAGTTCAAGAGATGGCATAGCTACAGTTACACTGGGGCATGCAAGTAAGCTTTGTTCCCCTATTATGAAAGGCTATTGAGCCTCCTTACAACATGGTCTGTACACACGGACATCTGTTTTTAAGAAACAGAAAGAGAACAATGAAGAATGTTTGTGAAATCATGTATGCTTGCCAAACAAGACTTCATACATGTCTATGATCTTAATTTATGGTAATAACAGAAAGCATCTCACTGATCGGGATTGACTACACCCAGCACGTTACAAAACATGTTTTCTAAAAATTCTTTGGAAATAAGAACTAGATAGATCTGAGCCTGATTAACCACTGCAGCCATAAGAGTTCAAAAATGAAGCAAATGAGCTCCAGCAAAGACAGGACAATGCAAAACAACAGAAAGGGGAAAAGACCACGGCCGTGCCATGAACAGACCTCCAGCCGACTAGGTAGTCACAGCTCTGGGTGAGCACTTGCTGCAAAATATTTTGCTGCAAAGCATTCTGCCTATCAGTTATTAATTGTAATTGACTCCTTTCACCTCCACCTCCCTCCAACATACTCTGTACTTGTTTACTTCTAAAAACTGGAATATTCGTTGTTTTAGGAAGTGATTGCATAGCACTGGGGGCTACGGAGCAGTTTTCTGAGAACAGAGCTCTGTTGCCAGGATCAGACATGATAGCCTGCTAATATTAACTCCCTCTGGCTGGTACTCCGATGCCTCATTATCTTCTGAGGAACTACTGAGAGTTACTACTATCCCACTGATATGCAACCTTGTTTTCAGATGTCCCCTATAAGATTACTTTCCATTACATCCTTGATTTCATGTTTGCAACTCTTCTACCATCCCCCTTCTCAGTCCATCTGTAACAGCAGACTGGATACTAACAAATGAAATAGGATTATAACTTGCCTTTTGCTGCTTATTTTAAGTATATGCACACAGCATACAGCAACAGGTATGTAAGACTTGAACCTAGCTGCAAACAACTTGCATCTGAAAAGGAAGCACCCCGACAGCTGCACCAGCTCCAGACACTGAAGGTTAGCACTGTTTCATCCTGCAGACATTTCAGACTGTTACGTATGAGAATTGAACTTGTTCTGCAACAACAGTCCAAATGCCAAGGACAAAAATCGTTTCCTGCTAAAATTACAAGGAAGGAGGAGGAGAAGACACAACAACAACTGAGATTAACATGAACATCCCTACTCTAACCTCTGTGCTTCTCCAGTCAAGACTGAAACAGCATAGCTTTCGTCCATATTACATTTCAGAATCAATGATGTGTCTAAATAAATTTCACACAGATCAATTTGTTTCCCAACCAGCCTTTCTTTTCAAGCTCTATTCCCAAAAACATTACTTCTCAACAATAATTTAACAGAGCAATAGATACTAAACAATCTATGATTTTTTTGGTTTAGCAGCAACATTTCTGCTAAGCAGAAAATTTCTGCTAAGCTCTTAAAACAAATTACTACCATTAATAACACTCCACAAAGCAAGAGTTACCATTTCTCATTTCCACAGTTCAACTCAAAAAAAAAAAAAAAAAAAAAGGTGGCACATGCATTTTAAATGCTTTTTCTGAAAGAGCTTACTGTACAGGATCCCAGTAGTTTACAGAGCAGAGTCATTCCATAATTGCTCCCTTTCCCATACAGGTCCTTTCTGTTATACTCCGCATTTTTTGACTGGGGTCAGAGGGAGGGGGAGAGTAGAGGCAGAGAGAGAAGGAGAAAAGAAAGCATCCTACTAAACTGCTATGATTTGAAAACATTCCCCAACCAACCAACCTTCTTCCTCCCAGCCCATTATCTCTATTGCACATATTTGTACCTAAATCCAGGATCCAGTATTTACAGCCACTCGGCTGCCCGTTGCTGCAGCAGGTAGGATTTACTGAGTGAAGCGATCCCAGAGTGTCAATCTGTTTAATCCTGTTTGGCATGGTGAGGAATCAGCTGTTCTGATACCCACAGCTTACAAATAACCTACTCGCCTGCACCCCAGGGATGTGTTACAGCTTCTCCTGGAGATGTTCACCCAGATAGCATTACAACCAATGCCATCAGATTGAGGAAGTCCCTGTTATCTTCTCAGCCTGGTTTAGCTCCCTGCCCTGCCGTCAGAGCAGCTCCTCTCTTCTAGGGATGCTCTCCTCTGACTCACTGAGCGCAGTTCCAGTCTTTAAATTCACATGTGGGAATAGCCAGATGCAGCACATTACACTCTACCGTAACTACTCTAATTGAGGCTCAAGTTGATCTTAAAAAAATACAGCAAACCAGCTATTTTCCCTCTCAGCCTTCAGAAAAGATACAGTCTAGTACCTCTACAAAGCTTTACAGTAACTCGCATGCACAAAACCAAGCTTTAACGCCTCCTTTTATTTTACAGTGCATAGTTAGGTTTTAATGCTTTAGCTAAAGCCATAAATAACAAAAAAGACAGACATTTTCCGGTCAGCTAAACCATGCACCACTTGCCCTGCAACTTCCATTTTTCTTGATAAAACCTGTACCAAAGAACAGATTCTGCCCTTACCTTTATCTTCTCTTGAGCCTTGTTTGTGAAAAACAAAAAAAAATCCAAACACTAGAAAATCCACACCTTTTGATAAATTCATTTAAGATCTTGCCCTGTTTTAAAATGCATTTCAGATCTCTTCACCTCTAAGCTCATATTCTGCAAGTTAAATTTCTAGTTCATCATGTTGTCTTCCTGTTCACTAAACTGACACTGCGTGTATTTTATTTTATCTATGCATTCTTCACCTAGCATGCCACGCAAGCATTTGTCCATAAATATTCATTTATGGGGTTTTTTAGGTAAGCACTTTACAAACCTAGAAAAGATGTTTGGTTTCTTCCCCTGAACACCTCATCATCTAATTTTAAAGGACATACAAAAAGCTACAATCACTAGATAGATAAACAGCTATGAAGCCAAACCAAGGATTAAATTTCTGTAAAAACAGAAATTAAACACTTTCATCATATTGTCATGAAAAAAGAGCCCTAAAATGAGACTGAACAAAGAGTACTGTAAAATACACAAGCATGTAGTGAGAAAGAAGAAGAAAAAGCAGCGAGGGGGTTGCCAGTGATAATAGCACAAACAAATGCATGTAATGCAAGGATAAATAGGAATTTTCTGTGGAGCTGATAGCATACAGGGTGCCAGAGTCAAAGAAGGGTTACCATTAGCACTTAACACAAATTGGGTACACACATGTTAATGCTGTTTGCACTATTAAAGAGCTCTGCTCACCCTCCACCTGAGACTAAAGTTTTGCTTTCTTCACATTTCTAAGGAAAGCCAACCTACTCTGAATTCGTTTCTCCTTCGTAGCCTCCTGCACTGAATCCATTAATTCTGATTCCTTAACATTTTTCTACTGACCCAAGACGACTTTCAAATGACACTGAATTCCTAAGTGGCAGGGGTGGGGAGAGGTGAGGGTGGGAAGCAGCAGAAGAAAAAACCCCTCTTTCTTCAGGATAAGTGATTTTTATAGTTTGCCACCTATGGTGAGACTTCCACTAAGGCTAGTTTATTCTTCATGAAATTGTAGAACATATGAAAATGATTCTAGTTTCTAGTTGAGTAAGAAAAACAATAAATGAAACAATCCCTTTCCTCTGCTCCCCGACAGTTCCCACGCACATCGAGCATACTAAAGGATATCCAGCCATTCTTATTGGTAGTTAAACTCGCATATCTTTAACATTTAGAAAAACTCCGTGAAGTTATCAATGTAGTTTTGAAATAGTGATTTCCATATGTAAGAAAGCTTCTGAATAAAATGCAGCAAAATTTTATACGTAAACCTGTTTTTGGGTTAGTTTTGTTTTGCTTTTTAACTGCATGTAGACTGACCTTATAACACCAATAACATATGCAGGAAGACATTTTAAATGCTCTGGAAACCACATCATTTGCAGCTTGCTATTGCAGAAAGTTCTTCCATTCCTACTCAGATCAAACACCATTATTTTTAGGTTTTGCTTTAGCCCTTTCTCTTCTCAGAAGACAAATCTGACAAGTAAATCAAGGTGGCTGGGGAGAGAGAATGACCATGTGAACCACTACGTAAAGCCCATTTCCCAGGTTACATGGGTAAGAAGAAAGGATCACGGATACGCAGTTGTCTTCAACGTACACAACTGTTGTAATAAGCAATCGCTCCACAGCAACACTGCAGTGAAGACAGCAGACTCCACATGAACATGCTGCAGAGTGACTGTGGGTATTAGGTAAGAATTTGATGGAAAAACATCTCAATGCGTATACTGAAACAATAGCTACAGCTTTCTTATGGTTCAAGACAGAAAGCTCAGACCCATAACTTCTCCTACTGAAGTAAAAGCAAAAGGGAGCTGACTTCTACACCACAAACCCAACATTTCTTAATTTAACATGCAGGGACCATTATTTAGTACCACTACCATCTTAGATTAGACTTAAGCAACCGAAGATGTATCACAATTCTCAATTTCCATCTGGGACAGTGACCTGTATCAATATATGTAATTTTAAGTCCAAACAAGCAGCCTATTAACGCCTTTCCATGGTTTACTTCAGGCTGTACCACAAAGCTCTCTTTGTCCTTTAGCTCCATCAGGTTTTCTGTATTCCAGAGCCTTACCCTGCATTAGCTCTCCCTGTCTGCTCGACAGCTCTTCCTGCGGCTCCTCGCAGCAGCAATTTTTTGTAGGAACTCATCCTCGGTAATAACGAACCAGTCAGGTAATCTTAATTTGGCAGGCAAGAATACATCTACGTGGAGAACACCTTTAGGCAAAACCCAGGCTGGGCACAGTGCACAAACTCAGCGCCGAAGAGGCTGGATTGCACAGCACATTGCACTGCAGCACTGACCTGCCCTCACCCTCATCCTCTGCTTAAATATTCCTAGACCCCAGCCCAATGGGACAACAAACTTTGACCAAATTAGCAAAGAAAAAAAGCTCATATACTGACCCATGCCATTTGCTAGCATTTAAAATAGTACTTTTTTTAAAAGGAAAAATTACCTGTTTCTTTTCTCACCTTACCTGCATAAAGCAAAAATGAATTTTCTTGGCTATACATTATATATCCTTTCCTTTAAAAAAGTAGACAGCTACCAGCCTCATTTCTGAAAGTGAAGTACTGATGAAAGGCCCTTCAGACCCCTAGCTATTCAAGACATTTCTCAGTTACTTAAACTTGTGACAAAAGTGTCCAGGTGAAAATTTTGTCAATGGCTATTTCATGAAGATTTTAGAATTCCAGGCAAAAGAGCACTCTTGCTTTTAAGATAGCATTTGGTAAGAAAGCCTATATCCCAGTGAGTAAACAAAGAAACTAAAGAAAAAACAATTAGAAGAGCATTGTATATCCTCAGTAGATAAGGTAGCACAAACGAAGCATCGCACGCCCGTGTCTATTACTACAGTGAAGGAATGGAATCAACTCCCTGCAGTTAATCTTGGGGCTCGCTGATGGACGCTGTCAGACTGCTAAAACCATTTTAAGATATTAATGTTTTGCCAGCTCACCCCACCGCAGAAGTAACAGCTCATCAGTCTCTGCCACTGAGAGACAAGAAATTAGCTTGCTACAGCTTCAGCTTCTCACAAGTACCAGCTCCTACCTGCAGCATCTGCAACCACCGTTTGCCACTGCATGAACCTCCCTATGGAAGTGCTGCCTCATCTGTAGGTAGTATTAGCCTTGCATGTAAGAATGGAAACATTCATCTCTTCCTTCGTTTAAGATGACAACTGGAGTTAAACTGACTGCATTTCTCATACTCCAAGACATTTGCATGGTAATAGAAATAACTTATATTAAAACAACGATAAACAGCATTCCAACCTAATCTTTGTAAGGCCCCGTTACATTTTGCACCATCTTGGGGAAAATAAGCAGAACAAGAAAAGGAAGCTAATAAAATGCAGAAATTTCATTTTTAAACACCTATTTGTGTTGCTTTACAGCCTAAAAAAGAAGCCAAAGAGCCAACCTTTTTTTCCTTAATATCTACCTTCCGTGAGAAAAAAAAGTTTCAAAGCTTATAGCATTAAAAACCCAGCTTCAAAATTCTTGATCTAAATCTGTCTTCTCCGGAATCTTCCCCCTTGTATGCCAGACATTCTATTTACAAAAGGAATTAATATATTTTACAATCAGTACTACAAAAGTTATTTTAAAAAATTCTTGTTCATCATAAAAGTGGAGAAGTGTATACAAGATAGTTGAAATCAAGAGTGAACTCTTTATTCAGTTCTGCCAGCATCCAAATGTCACTATTTTAAAACCATTTTTGAAGTGATCTATAAGACAAATGCTTTCATCATTTAGAAGTGCACAGTTCTTATAATTTTGAGTCATGTTTCTGCATGTGGCAGAGAAAAGATTTAGCCTTTTCCAAAACTCTGCAGGACCAAAGACCATCCAGACCTAGGAGCCAAAGTTAGACATAAATCCATAACTATTAAAATTTTTGAACTACATTAACATTGCACAAACCAATAGGAATTTTATTTACAATATGCATTTCCCATTTAAAAAAGAAAAAAAAAAATCAGGCAGACTTTGCATACAAATCCTGTCTTTGGCAAGTTCGACTCTCTGCCTCACACCAGAATACTCTAACACAACCAAGAAATTGTAGAAGAGCAAAAACGCATCAATAAATAAATCTGAGGTTCAATCTTCAAAGGTGAGCTCCCACACTATGATTAAAATTCTGAAAGGAGCCTAACTTTGCCTTTTCCTCAGTGTACAATGTGTCCACAGTTTAACTGCTTGGAACACAGCTGCGCCACTAGGATCTGGTTTCTTCAGCTCCATGCACAAAGATCATCCTGTTCCCAAAAAAAAGCCTCGCTGCTCCTCAGTCTCACAGATAACACTGCCGGTCTGCAAGGAGCGGAATCGTTACAACAGTGGCTCTTTGGACTCACATTCAGCGTGATGTTTCCTGTTCCTTACTACCAGTGCTGCCAGCTGCCAGAGACACTTTAAATTGAATCAGTCAAACTGTAGTTTGCAATGAATTGTGTGAACATCCTTAATTTGAGATTTCCAAGAACTCCTTTCAAAATACTAGTGTGTTTCAATCAAAAAAAACCCCAACCAACAACCACGTCTAAAAAAACATGCAGGCTATCTAATTAGCTGGCAAACCTGAGAAAAGTATTTTCTGATTTCAGGTAAAGAGGTATGTTCAGCTGGGTGGTTAATAACCTTCCCTTCTACATCTTGGGTAAAGCATTTGTCAAGAGCAACTGATATGAAGACACTGAAGTATTCAGGCTTTAATTAAAAATACTGGGAAATGAACCATTTATCCAACTATTCAGTCACCAAGGCCAGGATCTAAACAAGTCCTTCCTGTGTCCAGCTTTGCAGAACATGCCCTAGCTGTTGTTCATGCCTACAGCAGGAAAGAGTATCAAAAAGCACATCACATCGTAAACTCTCTCCCATTGTAATCATTTGGCTATTATTTTCTTGAGTTTTTAACTCTGTTCTGTGCTGTAGCCAAGGAATTGGAGCCTGTATGCCACTCCCAAGAATGAAGAGGCCTTTCAAAGAAACGATGAGATGTTCGGTGTCCCTGGTCTTCTCTTTATCTGGAAAAGCTTTGGGAAAATTCTGACTCCTCAACAGAGTCACCACTGCAGCATGCCAAATCAGCTTGAAGGATCCCAGCCACTGTCAGCAAAACCACAACAAACCAGATAATTCAAACAAAATCTTTTGGATGAGTGTAAGGAATGTTGTTCCACATACATTCACTACTTAGCAAGGGGTGGGAGGGGAGAAGAAATATGCCATGCCTTGTCTCTACATTGGAGAAAACACAAAAAGTGTTCCAAGCGAGAAATACTTGCTGTCCTAATCAGACATATTGAAGAAACACTCATTTTTTACATTAATTTTATTTTCCAGGTTACCCTTCATCATCCTTTTTTTTCTTCATTTGAATTTTCTCATATAGTCTCCTCAACTGTATTTAAAACACCCTTTCTCTTCCCTTCCCACTCCAAAGAAAAAAGGAATCAACCTGTTGGTGTGAAAAAACAATCTGGTCAAAACAAGGTTTAATTTCCAAACCAGTTGTAACTGCACGTACAGGAGTTGGGATTCTTTTTAACATAAATTTCTTAGCTTATTAACTTAACTGGAAATGCATGCAAAGACAAAAGGAAAGGGTAAGAATATATTCATCAGAACTGTTCAGAATATTGAATTATGTTCTTGACTTAAAATTCATTTCTTTTAAGTCACTTAAAAGGAAAACGAACAGTTCTAGTAACCAAACTAAGTCATTTAAAACAAAACAAATGCTTTTAAAATTGCACACATACTCCCTGTACGAAATACTGATGCTAAAGTTCCATACATATTCATCTGGAGGAATTGCTTCTGCAAGCTGTGTGGGCTACTTGCTGGTTGGTATTAGTGACCAAAACACTTTTCTTATTCCCCTTCTGCTAAGTTCAAATCATACAAATGCATTTTGGTTAGTAACAAATGGTTTTCATCAAGACCTCGCCTCCTTTTGTCTCTGCTCAGTACCGCCTACGAGAAGTCACGTCCATGTAATAGACCAGGTTGTCGCACAGCGCTGCTAGGTATGGCAGATGGGCCCCAGCCGTGACCCAACACCTGCTGCTTCTGGAAGCTGGAAAGGCACATGGGCACTGAGAGCACCTGTCTGGATTTCAAACGTTAGCATTTAACGCAAAAAACTTACTTACTTTCGCAGCTTCTTTTATTATATTAAAAGACACTTTAGCAAAACGAAGCAACTTCCACAACTCCTCTGCACTACATCTAAGAGAAGAGCAAAATCAGAAATGGGCATTTGCTCTCTCTCTTTTAACTTGGATTTCACGTGCTGCTTTTTTGTAAATTATAAACACAGATCCGTTACTAAATACAATTAAGTATATTTGGAGGCTAGCTTTGCCATAGGGAGAAGAAAAAGAAGGGAGCGAAAAATCCACAGGACAGAGGTTTATTATTCTACATTACCTATCAGATGTTAAAACACAGAAACACCAGAAAATGCGTACTGCCAAACAATTCTGCAAATGTGAGTGATTCTGTATCGTAATTAACATTTTTTTATATCTACTCTGAATTCTAGATGTAGGATACTTCAGTCCTGAAAAAGAGAAGACATTTCCATTTGGGTTACACACTACATGTTTTACTTCCATTTAAAAGAAAATTAGCTCTGAACCAAAAATCGAACATGGCTGCACACTTCCCAAAATTGAAAAGGGTACACTTTCTACAAATTACATCATCACCACTCACTAGAATTGGGGAAATGCAGTTATAGAATAGCCACTCTAGTTCTACGCTTTAGGTATTTCAGAAAGCAACTACGCTTAGTTTAAGAAAATGATGCTCCTTTAGGATAGCAATTAAAATTTAGGTGGACGAAATTTTTTTTAATGTCACAAAATTTTTGCATATTCTCTTTTCCCAGTTAGTTCCTCCTGAAGAAAGCATGCCATCATGGTAGAAGTCTGAGATTGGTAATAATGTTAACTTCCTGAAGCACACAAAAAGACCTAAACAGACTCTATATCCTAATACGCATGCCTCTTGCTGACAAAAGAATGAGGTTAGTATTCTTAAGAACTTAAACTTTTCCAAAAGGTAACACTGTCTTTCAAAACCTCTCAATCTGACAAAACAGTGCTATCTCCTTCTGCAATTTAGAATGGTATTTTGCTTTATAAAAACAATAAAAATGCTTCTATGTGAAAGATGAGACTGTCAAAATAGATAAAATACTTATTTCTCAAATGAAAATCACTACAGAAATGTAAATGCTTGTCATCACCCCTACAACTTCAATAACAGAGCAAGGCCTTGTTATTCCACGAACAAGGAGATTGCAAAATACTACTACTAATATTTTACTCCAGTTCTGATGACGGTAATCTCAGCATAGTCTTATGAAGATGATATGAGTGAGCACTGGATTCCATAGCCTGGACTTTCACTCAAGGAAGCAACCAGGATACAAAAAGAACACAGCACGTATCTCTCCAGGGTACGATCTACTGTGCGCGCCTTTTCTTTCGCTGTTACTCTGGGCCTTTCAACAGAGCTGAGTCAGTGGTTTCCAAACTGGTTATGGTACGACTGCATTTAGTCCTGCTACATCTTCAGGGTGAACACACCTAAGCTTGTTCTACTAAATCAACCAGCAATTAGAGTGCATGTATTTTGTTACCCCCGAGACAATGAGAAAAGGTAGCACAAAACACACTAGGACAGACCACACAACCAAGTCCAGCTATGATAAATAAACTCTTAGCTACTGACATAAAAATTTTAAGATGTGTGGTTAATGATTTGGTGGTTTTCACCAATCAAGCTTTTCTGTTTATAATATTGCCTAAAGTAACCCACTCACTCAACCAGTCTTCAGCCTTTTGGTTTTTTGTGGTGGTTGTGGTTTTTTTTTTTTTTTTTCCCTAAAAAAACCCAAACCTTTTACTTGATACACTTTTTTGCTAGTGAGCCCTGCTTTCTTTCTCATTCTCTTTCAGGATCTTTTTCATCACTACCAATTCCCTACATTTAACATTCTTAAGTAGCCTCTCCTCTTATTAATAAGGGGAAGAGCAACAGCTTGAATTTAGACCTTGACAACCCCATTTACTTCCACGTCCCTTAAGCTTTTCTGTAGAAAGCAAGAGATGACCATTTAGCTTTACTCATTCCTCTTTGCAGGTGGCTTCCCAAGCAGCTTTCCTTCCTTCAAGCATATTTGCAGGTTCTTACATGCAACTAGATTTCCCTAGACTCTATGTTTAAGGAATCTCCATATCACTAATACTTTAAAGCGTACATTAACAAATGAACATATGCCTAACAAGGCTATGATGACACCCAGCATGGTGCAACAAGAATAACTAGCGCTTTTCATGAGCGGAAATACTTTTCATGATTCCTTTCCATTTCTTACATGGAATGAATATATTTTGGGGCAAAATCTTAAGCATTTCTGATATCCCAGAGACACTAAGGTGAGTCCAAGACTCCAGGGAACACTTAGAATATAACAAGTCCGTGCTGGTAATTCTAACTTTTAGCACAGGATCACAGGATCACTCAAGCTGAAACGGGCCTCAAAAATCCATACAGTCCAACCTTCTGCTCAAAAGGGTGGGTCAGTTCTGAGATCAGACCAGATTACTTGGGGCTTTGTCCAGTCTGCTCTTGAAAACCTGACATACTTTTAACCGCTTCTTGTAACAGGGACTATTTCTGCTGCATTGTAAATGGTTAACATACAGTAGGTTGGACACGGCTGGTTTATGACCCAGGGAAAATGACTACAGTATTCTGGTCATCCGGGACAACTCGATAACAAGCTTACCTAAGATAGCCTTTATTATTATGCCTGCATGTCAGTGATATAGATGTTTTCTGTCACTATAGTGGTTAACCATTATGCATCCATCCTAGGAAATGCATACTGCAAATTTCTGAAAGCGTTATGAGTACTTTTCCTGGGACCATGAAATGTTTTAATGGTGCTATTCACTTACTACAACAGCCTCTTTTACACAGTTTGCTCCAAGAATTCCATCACTTATTTGCGTAACTTCCATGTTAGAGAATGATGAATTTAAGTTCAATAGTTGTCCCAGGTAGGGAAAAATGGCTTGCTATTTGTACTCAACACAAAGCTAGGAGAAAACACAAGCATGTTCCAAACTGGAACTATACCTGTATCAGTGAATATGCACGCAAAATGGTAGCAAAAACATGGCATAATGAAGCAGTGATTTGAAACCAATGTCAACAACTTAAGAGATGTCAAGGGCATCTGTTAAAAAGCTTCTGAGAGTTGCGTTAGAAGTGATGCAGCATTTCTGATTTAGCATGCATAACAGACTAATATTTTACTATTTGATTGCAGGAAAAGTGAAATGAAGTCAATGGGACACGGACTTTCAGCAGTCTCCTCACAAAAACAGAACTGGAGGAAGTCAGTGGAATGCTAAATCCTGCTACTTTCACCTGCAGGTGGTAATGATGATAGATGATGTGATGTAATGTGGTGATGTCCTGAAAGGTGCACAAGAACATTGGCTCTAGACTGCTCCTCAACAATTTTCTCCTCTCCACTAAACACAAAACACATAAATACTCTTCCCAATACCAAGTTTAAGAATATGAGTCACAGCAGCAAAAGTGCCAGAAAACTAGAAAGTCGGAAAAAGAACAGAAGTCCTTATGGACACCATCAATATTATACAGTTCTGTGACAGAAGAAAAACGCATAGTGTAAAACATCTCAGATGGTCCTTGGAAATGAACAGCCATCCCAGCTGCAGAAAAATATACACCAATAGGTCCTTGTCGTCCGTCACAAACAAGGCAGTTACCACACAGCTGTGACAACTCCATGTTTATAGGAGCACTGTCCTGTCCAAACAGGTGACCCTGGCCCCACTCTCCCTGTCCCTCACTACCCTGCCAAGCTACTTACTCATTGAAATGGAAGAAAAATTCTTTGGGTTGCTCTCAGGTGCTCTTTGGAGCACCAGGTCTGAAGATTTACTTAATCCAAAGCAAAATATGGACAACAGAGACACCCTCAAGAAGTAAATTCTCAACACTGAAGCAACTTTTTCAACAGTTTGTTGCACATGAAGAGGGACAGTTAAGGAAAATAAACACCACTCCAGGATGTTTTTCTTCAACTGCAACATACAAACAACATTTGCAGGATATGATTTTAGTTTGCACTCTGTTCTGCCTCAAAACCTCGGTTAGAAAAAGAACCTGCTGTCAGAGAAAGGCTAATTGCAAGCAAAGTAACAACTCTCTTGGGAAATCTAAAGCCATCAGAATTGCTGGTTTATATCCACCTTCTACCTCCCAGAGATCAGCTGTGCAAATACATCTGTTCTGAAGCAGATACTTCTTACACAACAATTTCCTTTCCAACTATGATATATAAGAGAAATATATTTGGCAGCTGTCTGGACCAAAAGTACATTCAAGCCAGTATTATAAAATTTCTTCTTTTTCTCAGCTGTAATACTGAGAAAATACTTTGCCCAAGCAGGGCAAAAAGCTTTCATTACCTATGAAATTCCAGACACAAATTAACCACATACTTATGCCCACAAATAGAGTCAGCATGGGAAATACAGATATTATCTGACAGGTCTTTCTGGGCTGGGTTATAATAAAAGAATAGTGCAGGAGTTAAAGGCAGGTTTATGCAGAAATAAATCCTATGATGTTTCGGAGCACATATAAACCTGATTTAGAGAGAACTCTTCTAGAAATTCAAATTGTGAGATTCATTGAATCTCTTTATCTAGTTTAGGACTGCACAATGCCAAGGAAGCAATTCATACAGACTTTACTGTTTATTCAAGGCCGAATTAGAATTTGGCTATTAACTCTGACCATCTGATATAGTTTGGCTATAAAGCTCAATGAAAAGATTATGATCTAATGGACCACAGTCAATTGCTGACATTATATTTAAGTTTAGTTATGCTCAAACCATGTTTTTAACTGCAAACTCAACTAAAACCACAAGGTGGGAAAGTCAGGATAGAGAATTCTTGTTTTACTTGATATTGCAGCTATTTTATTTACCTGGACTAAAGCATGAGAACACGTTTGAAAAACCACACACACACACACAAAACCTAAATTCAAACAATCTTTGCCACTACTCGACTAATAATGCTTTTTGGCAAAATATTTGTGATTACATGGAGATTTATGATTTATTAGGCTTTCAAAACAACTGATAATTGTGAAGCTGAACTTTAGCTATTAAAAAACGTCTGCACCTCTGTTCAAGCTCAAGTCTGCCTGATAAATAAGTTGAACTGACACTGCAGCATGGCTATTACAATTTTTGGCTAAGTTACACAAGTGGAGTGTGAAATCCAACTCACTGCTCGGCTTTGCCTCCTGTGAGCTCCTCATAAGGCTTTCTACTACCTGGTTATCTGGATGGGCAGCCTGTTATTAGGAAATTTTATGAGGAGATAACTGATTCATCAAGAAACAGAATTTTTTAGATTAACATTTAGCATCTTGTACAAGATATTCCTCGATATCACTTTCTGCATGTGATCGCATCCAGCTGTGTAGCAGAAGCAGATCCCTTTCTGTATGGTGCCCTGGAAACTGGAGTCCTCACCTTTTGCCACATGGCCTCAAGGCACCAAGGCAAAGCAAGTCCGGACCTACTCATTGGTAGGAGTTACTTTCCCTGCTGGCCTGGGCTGTAACTTTCATTTCCTGCAGCTGCAAACACTGTCAGACAGTCCCACAGGCAGCACTCTGGCTCTGAGCCACGGGTGGGGATCCTTTTTCCTTACACATGGCCCATGCTTCTCTTGCTTGGAGTCTCAAAACAGCAAATCCTCCCCTTCTACAGCCTCCCTCTGCTTGCAAGCAGACAATTGCTGCCCAAGTCATCCTCCTTTTCTTCCACTACAAACACTGAGTCCTTCTTCAATTATTCAAACTGGACTCCCATTTTACTTGATCAAATTCTGCTGCTACATAAAAGTACTTGGACTCAACATGGAAACACTGTTTCTCATTTCAAAGCTCTTTATCATAGGTGAGACGTTTTACCTTTACTCTCTCCCCTTCCCCTTTCATCTAAAATTAAAATTCTGAATAGAAAGTCTCCAGTTGTGCAAGAGCAAGTTTACTTAATGTAACAAATTCAAGACTGTTTCATCCCATTTTGTGGCCTCACCTATAAAATCTCTCTCTTTTCTGGGGAAATATCTCTAGATCACCAATGCAATTTTTCTTTTTCTTAATTCCTGAATAGGAGGTCCCTACACCAATTCAAGAGCAGCTCTGACACCTCCAACATCTGCCCTACATCACTCCTTCCCGTCTTGCCGGTGTAGAAAAGGCCTTACTACACAGCTCTTTAAACAAATTTGTCAACCTTTGTCTTGAAAAGCGTCAACCGTTTGATCCTCCTTATTATGGTAGATTCTTTGAGAGATACTACAGATGGGAAAAAAAAACAAACTGCTGAAATAACATTTTTCTGTTTATGGCACAGGACAATATCCTGAAAACAAAATCAAAAGCCAGTATTCAGTACTGCAGTGGTGCATAGTATGTTACCATGTTCCTGAGACATAGAATCATAGAATCATTAAGGTTGAAAAAGACCCTTAAGATCCTCAAGTCCCACCGTTAACCTACCACTGCCAAGTCCACCACTAAACCATGTCCTCGAGCACCACATCTACCCTTCTTTTAAATACCTCCAGGGATGGAAACTCAACCACTTCCCTGGGCAGCCTGTTCCAATGCCTAATTACCCTTTCGGTGAAGAAGTTTTTCCTAATGTCTAACCTAAACCTCCCCTGGTGCAGTTTGAGGCCGTTTCCTCTCGTCCTATCACTTGTTACTAGGGAGAAGAGACTGACCCCCACCTCACTACAGCCTCCTTGCAGGTAGTTGTAGAGAGCAATAAGGTCTCCCCTCAGCCTCCTTTTCTCCAGGCTGAACATCCCCAGTTCCCACAGCCACTCCTCATAAGACTTGTGCTCCAGACCCTTCACCAATTTCATTGCCCTCCTCTGGACACGCTCCAGCCCCTTGATGTCCTTCTTGTAGGGAGGGGCCTAAAACTGAACACAGTACTCGAGGTGCAGCCTCACCAGTGCTGAGTACAGGGGCACTATCACCTCCCTGGTCCTGTTGGCCACACTATTCCTGATACAGGCCAGGATGCCATTGGCCCTCTTGGCCACCTGGGCACACTGCTGGCTCATGTTCCAGCGGCTGTCGACCAACCCCCCCAGGTCCTTTTCTGCCAGGCAGCTCTCCAGCCACTCTTCCCCAAGCCTGTAGCGTTGCATGGGGTGGTTGTGACCCAAGTGCAGGACCCGGCACTTAGCCTTGTTGAATCTCATGCAGTTGGCCCTGGCCCATCGATCCAGCCTGTCCAGATCTCTCTGCAGGGCCTTCCTACCCTCCAGCAGATCAACACTGCCACCCAACTTGGTGTCAACTGCAAACTTAGTGAGGGTGCATTCGATCCCCTCATCCAGATCATCAGTGAAGGTATTGAACAGGACCGGCCCCGGTACTGAGCCCTGGGGAACACCACTCGTGACCGGCCACCAACTGGATTTGACTCCATTCACCACCTCTCTCTGGGCTCGGCCGTCCAGCCAGTTTTTAACCCAGTGCAGAGTGCACTTACCCAAGCCGTGAGCAGCCAGCTTCTCCAGGAGAATGCTGTGGGAGACAGTGTCAAAGGCCTTACTAAAGTCCAAGTAGACAACATCCACAGCCTTCCCCTCATCCACTAAGCGCGTCACCTTGTCATAGAAGGAGACCAGGTTAGTGAAGCAGGACCTCCCTTTCATGAACCCATGCTGGCTGGGCCTGATCCCTTGGTTGTCCTGCACTTGCTGCATAATGGCACTCAAGATGATCTGCTCCATGACCTTCCCCGGCACCGAGGTCAGGCTGACAGGCCTGTAGTTCCCTGGATCCTCCTTCGGACCCTTCTTGTAGAGGGGCGTCACGTTTGCTAGCTTCCAGTCATCTGGGACCTCCCCGGTTGACCAGGACTGATGATAAATAATGGAGAGTGGCTTGGCAAGCTCCTCTGCCAGCTCCCTCAGTATCCTTGGGTGGATCCTGTCTGGCCCCATGGACTTGTGCGCATCCAGGTGGAGGAGCAGGTCAGTGACTGCCACCTCTTCGACAACTGGGGCATCATTCTGCGTCCTATCTCCATCTCCCGGCTCAGGGGCCTGAAAAACCCGAGGATGACTAGCTTGACTATTAAAGACTGAGGCAAAGAAGGCATTAAGAACCTCAGCCTTCTCCTCATCCTTCATGGCAATGTTTCCCTCTGCATCCAACAAAGGAGGGAGATTCTCCCTGGCCCTCCTTTTGTCACTAACATATTTATAAAAACTTTTTTTGTTGTCTTTAATGGCGGTGGCCAGTTTAAGTTCCAGCTGCGCCTTCGCCTTTCTAATCTTCTCCCTGCATATCCTCGCAACATCCTCGTACTCCTCCTGAGTCGCCTGCCCCTTCTTCCAAAGGCGGTAGGCTCTCCTTTTTTTCCCAAGTTCTAGCCAAAGCTCTCTGTTCAGCCAGGCCGGTCTTCTCCCCCGCCTGCTCGACTTGCAGCACGTGGGGACGGCCTGCTCCTGCGCCTTTGAGACTTCCTTCCTGAATAATGTCCAGCCTTCCTGGACTCCTTTGCCCTTCAGGACTGCCTCCCAAGGGACTCTGTCAACCAGACTCCCGAACAGCCCAAAGTCCGCCCTTCTAAAGTTCAGGGTAGCAGTCTTGCTGACCCCCTTCCTTACCATTCCTAGAATTGAAAACTCTATCATTTCATGGTCACTGAGCCCAAGACAGCCTCCAACCACCACATCGCCCACCAGGCCCTCTCTGTTCGTGAACAGCAGGTCCAGCGGGGCGCCTCCCCTGGTTGGCTCGCTTACCAGCTGGGTCAGGAAGTTATCTCCCACACCCTCCAGGAACCTCCGAGACTGCTTTCTCTCTGCTGTGTTGTATTTCCAGCAGAGATCTGGTAAGTTGAAGTCTCCCACAAGAACAAGGGCTAGGGATTGTGAGACTTCAGCCAACCGCTTGTAGAATACTTCATCTGTTTCCTCATCCTGGTTGGGTGGTCTGTAACAGACTCCCACCAGGGTATCTGCCTTATTAGCCTTCCCCCGATCTTTACCCATAAGCACTCAACCTTATCATTACTGTTGTTAAGCTCTAGACAGTCAAAACACTCCCTAACATACAGGGCTACCCTTCCCCTTCTCTTTCCTAGCCTGTCCCTTCTAAAGAGCTTGTAGCCATTCGTTACAGCACTCCAGTTGTGTGAGTCATCCCACCATGTTTCCGTGATGGCGACCATATCATAGTTTTCCTGCCACGCAATGGCTTCCAGCTCCTCCTGTTTATTGCCCATGCTGCGTGCATTGGTGTAAACGCACTTCAGTTGGGCTATAGATCTCTTCTCCAACACAGGCATGCCACCCCTAGGCTCATCCCCAGCAAGCCTGGTTTTAGCTCTCTCAATGAGGCCTGCTAACTCCTGAGTCAGAATCCTTTTCCCCCTTTGCGACAAGTGAACCCCATCTGTCTCCAGCAGCCCTGGTGCCATGTAAACTGCCCCATGGTCGAAAAACCCAAAATTCCGCCACTGGCACCAGCCCCCAAGCCACGTGTTGATGAGGTGGGTCTTCCTGTTCCTTTCCATATGCCTCCCAGCTATGGATGGGATGGGGGAAACCTGCACTCCTGATCCTTCAAGTAATTGCCCCAGTTCTCTAAAGTCCCTTTTGATCGTCTTTGTGCCTCTATCAGCTACCTCATCACTGCCAACCTGAACAACCAATAGCAGATAATAATCAGATGATTTTACCAGCATAGGGAGCTTCCTCGTAATGTCTCTTACCCTTGCCCCAGGGAGGCAGCAGACTTCTCTATGGGATGGGTCCGGTCGGCATATCGGGCCCTCTGTTCCCCTCAGAAGGGAGTCGCCTATGACAACTACCCTTCTTTTTTTCTTACCAGTGGCCATTGTAATGCATAGGGCCGACTGGTTCCCCCTAGTCAACCCCTTGGATGGATCACTGTCCATATCTTCATCCTCCTGGCCCTCAAGTTCCAGAGCCTCAAACCTGTTGTGTAAGGGCACCTGGGGGGGCGAGGTAGGCTGGGAGAGGATTTGCCTGCTGTGCTGAGCAGGGATCTGCATCCATTCTCCTCCGTCTCTTGGGTCCCCTTCTTCTGCCTGGTGGCAAGAGGGTAGGGGAGCCTCTCCTTCTCTTGATGCTTCCATCTGGCGTGCTCATCTCAGGGATGGTAGGGAGTGGCTCCACCAGTCTGTCTCCCTCTTGCACTCCCTGATACTCCTCAGTCTTGCTACTTCTTCTTTCAGCTCTGCCACCACGCTGAGCCAGTCCTCCACCTGCTTGCACCTCATGCAGGTGTTGTCTCAGCAGCCCTCTGTCACCCAAGCAGGGCCCTGGCACTCCCTGCAGCCAGAGACCTGAGTGGCTGCATGTTTTAGTGGGAGCTCCGTCTGTGTCGCCACATCCCTTCTGGCCATAGCTTTTGTCCGAGTGGAAACCATGGCTAAGTCTCATCCCTACCTTTCAGGTCCGAACAAACCTATACAGATACTTGAATTATAAGAATGTATAAAACAAGCAGACATTGTACCTCCAGGTAAACAAAAAGATGTCTGTGGACAAGTTTTGAACCAAACAGATAGTAACATGAATTGGCAGTTAGATGTGGTCCCCAAAACACCTCATAACTTATAAAGAAGACATGTTAATGTAAGCCTCATGAGCAAAGGCTTGTTGTAACCTTTGTAGTTCTCCAAACAGTAGCATCTACAGAAGGGATATGATGGACTGTCACAAATTCTTCAGACTTCAGAAGTACTCATAAAGTTGGAAAAGACAGTGAACTTGCGATCTAAACAGGCAAGAGATTCACAAACAATTTTAAATACCTGCCAATTTTTCTGAGCTTACAAGTTTAATTTCATTATACTGAATCCTGTCCCCTGCCCTTTACCCAAAGGTCTGTAGCTCTGTAAATGTCCTGCAAACAAAGGAAAGAAGAAGAGCACGTATAAAAAGGATGTACCACAGAATGAAAAGAAACCCTTGTTAAAAAAGAGAGAAGCACCAAATAAAACAACAGGAACATTCTTTCTCCCCCACACCCAATAACATGTGGAGAATCATTGCAAAAAAAATTGTTGCCTTATGTATTACTTGTGAAAAACATGTTCTTCCAAAGCTAGTAATTTTTTTTTTTGTAGAGTGCACCAACTGTTCTTCAACCTCTTCACTACCCACTTGTTTGTCTTTTTTCCCCATTATAAAATGGATTTAGATTTTTTAAAATGTACTCAGCTGTGAACTGCACCTCAAATTGATTAAATGACCCAAATAACTTAAAAAATAGATTTGATATCCAGCAGAACGAGCAAGAGGTCTTGAATCTGCAATCAACCCTCCCCCTAAATGACTATCCACCTAGTGAATGCCTTTTTTCTATGTAATGCTTTCCCCATACTCTTAACAAAATGTTTGTTAACTACTATAAAATTTTAAAGATTGAAGATACTGTAAATGCATTTTTTTTACCCATTGATACTGATCAGATATTGAAAGCAATACACATTCTTAGAGGACAAGTAACATCTACACTTCTAGGCAAGTGATGAGGGTCATTTTTGGGGCTGCCTTCTAACATGAGAATAAAACAACGCTACCTTTCATGGTTGACAGATAACATGTGGACTGACAAGGAATGGCCAAGGTCAGCTGTCAGAACTAGTCTTCATTGAACATACTTTTTGTTCGAATAATCTTTCATGTTACCCTACTTTGGATAATAATTTCAGATTATTTAAGGCATTAAATACCACCCCACATTTCTGTATTCAGTGATGAAATGTGGTTTTACACAACTTAAGAACCAGCTGTAAATTAGAAGAGGTTTGCCATTTCAAAACTTTGAAGCTCACTTCACCTCTGATATATAATTTAAGTATATCAAGCTCTCCAACTTGTTTAGCTGGCAAGCAGTATTGATAAACACTGTTGAAAAGATCAAAATTGTAGGGTCCATAGATACTGAAAGGAGTGCAAAATTCTTCGCTTCAACAAACCATTTGTATAGCGTAAGCACTCAACATCCAAGCATCTACCCCCACCACTTCTGATGGTGATCACCTCACTTTTTCCTTTGGAATTACATAAAACCTCTCTCTCCCTGAGCCTCTCACAACAGCTTGCGATGCCAGACATGCACAAATTCCAGACTTGTGTCTGCTGCACGTGGCCTAGCCCATGAACTGTACAGAATGACTCAGAGCTG
This sequence comes from Nipponia nippon, assembly GCF_047370975.1. Lineage (NCBI taxonomy): Eukaryota > Metazoa > Chordata > Aves > Pelecaniformes > Threskiornithidae > Nipponia > Nipponia nippon. The sequence goes on along the minus strand of NW_028262290.1, from coordinate 81,470,548 downwards.
ATGCTCACACTGCAAGCCTGACATATCACATGTATTTTCAGACCTAAAAACTCCAGAGGGCAATATCCTAATTTGTTGAATCATTCAAAAACCCTGAAAGTTTTACTGAATTATGGTCAAAAAAGGAAAAATATCCGTATTCAAAGACTGAAGTTGCAGAATCAAGCACTAGAAATCTAGGAAATATAACATTTAAGAGTTATCCACGCAAGTACATGGACTGCCTTAAATTACATTAGTCATTCACTCACTCTTTGTTATGGGGGTTGTTTTCTGTTTTGTTTTATTTTTTAGGAATTCATACCTCAATCAATGCCCACAATGAACAATTCTGAGAATATAATAATTGTTTTTCCATTCTTCTGATTAGCATATTCCCCAATGCCTTATTTAAAGATCTTTAATCAAACGCAGCACTTGAGAATGAGTAATTGTTTTGTGGGATTGTCTGAGGTACTTTTCACTATGGGGGAAAAAATAAAATCAAAGCACTCCACTAATTTTGCTTAATTTTTGTAATCCCTCTGTGAAGTGAACACTATCAACCTCTTTCAAGCAATAGGAAGTTGAGGTAGAGACCGAAGTCAAACGTACCCAGTGGTTTCAAGTACTCAGTCTAAAGTAATTTCATTTTTCGCCTTTTTATTTCCTCCCTGGATTACTTAACATATAATAGTTTGCATGTTCAAGACAGTTCATACTGACTTCTGTCACAGTCACATGCATGGGAAACTTTACAAATCAAACATCCAGCTCCTAAAGCCTGACACCCAGTAATGTGGGAATAAACAATTAGCAGCTGCTTCTTATCAGCTGGGGTTTACATGGCATGCCATAACATCCCACAGGAAGGCTGTGACAGAGGCAGGGACAGAAGTCACTTCTGAGGCTGCATTCAACCCTGCAAATCATGCTCATTCTAGCAATGGCCTTTTCTTCTTCAGTCTCCATGATTAATATAATTAATTAACGCTCTTCATTTCAAAGCAACATGTTAAACAGAAACTAAAGTAACTTTACAATGCTCTGCTCCATTTTCCCCAAACAACCATTAAAGGAAAAAAAGCAATACAAGTTATGTCCACTGGTTTGATTAATAAAAGTAACCTCTCAAAGACAAAAACAGCTCTGTCTCTCCCTCAGGAGTCTGACAAGCTCAATGTTCTTCACATAACATATATTGTCCAGTACAATCTGCCTCTCCTAATAAAATTCTCTGCATTCAAAGGTGAAGTCCCCTAGCTCCAAAGGAAATTGGATTTATCAATTCTGTGAGCGTTGTTAAAAAAAAAAAAAAAAATCCTGTTGACACTTCCGTGATTTCACCTCCTAGTCAAAGGAAAAAATGTTCCAGTGATACCTAACTACATTTTCCAATTTTATCATCAGAACAACTGCAAACTTTCTCTATCCAAATTGTTATAGGACACAAGAGGATGAAAAAGCATTCCAACTATACAGGTCAATCCTTCAGACTTCCCCTCCCAATTGCCCTGCATTCAGGAAGTTCCTGCTGTGCATGCTCCTAATGTAAGAAACACAAGCTGTCCCCTCTTTTAGCCAAGCACATTAATACAGCGTCTGAAAAAAATGGGAAAAATTGTAATGTGATAGCTGGGATGGACTGAATAATTGAAAAATTTGTGGTTATATTTATGAAAAACTCTCCAAAACTGGAATTTTGTGTTTTGGAAAACAAGTTTTCCCCAACGCCACTTTCCTGCTAATCTTGTTATTTGCAATAACAAACTTTTTGAAATGCATCTTTTCCCCTAGCATGTGATGAAACACCTTCTAATGAACTGGTTTTCTGTTTTTTTTTTTTTAATTCACATTGCTTTCTATTCACAGGCTGTAAACTCAAGTAGTTTCAAAAAGAGCAAGCAAGCACTTTCTCTAATAAGAAACTACTCTGTGAGCCTGGGGAGTTTACGGAGCCAAAGGACTACAGCACACCAAAGCCTTAAAAACTTTCAAAAAATTATCGGGTTTTTGTTGCACCCTTCAGGGGCACATTCTTTCATGCATCTGAAAAAACAAAGTAAGATTTCAGAGCTGCTCTGGGAAAAAGGGATGAACATCCCACTGCTATTTTGGAAAACTCAGTTAAGTAAAATACATGAGTCCAAATAGCCAGTTCCTGTGCCAGGGCATACGAATGTGTGTATTTACCTTTTCCATCGCTGAGCCTGATGTTGTCATAACTTCTTACTGCAGGGTTTCTCAGGAGCCACTGATATTGCATGCTGGAGATTTTCTTCCCTCCCCCCTTTCAGCACACGACACGTATAGATCTTCCTATCATCACAGCTTGATCTAACATGATATATAACTGTTCACCAAGACATAATTTGCTTAAAGCTCTTCCCTGTCTTCAGCCACATTTTCATTTAACATTGAGAATTGCTGACTGCTTATTTCGGAATAGACAGTGTGACTGCAGGTTGCTAGAAGCATTGTGTTTTATCTAATTAAAAACTAGAAACTGAAGCAGCGCAAGAATGCCGAAGTGGCTCTTTGCACAGTACTCCCCATTACCCAAAACTTGCACCACTGATGACGAGACTTTGTTTCCAGCATTTCTTACCTTTGTGGTTAAAAATCCCCTCCATCTCCATACTACTGCGAGAGTGAGCGATGCAGAGGGACCCGCAGGGGACCAGGCCTTCTGCAGCTGGGGACCGGTCTGTGGTTCGAACCAGACACCAGTCGGGCTTGTCATGGGGCCTCTCCAGGACCTCCACCGTCTGCCCACGGCGGATTGTCAGCTCATTACTGTTGCAGGCAGTGAAGTCGTGGATTACCACCGTCAGCTCGCACCCACCAGACAACTGTGAGGGGAAAAACAAGAAGGAGAAGCCAGATGAATGCTCGTTATCAAACCGCCCGTCACGCACCATTACCTATTTAGGATTCCTGGCAGGATTCCTACTTTGGATGAGATAGCAAGCTTCTGGGACTTTCCACATCAAGAAGAGATCATTTCAAAATCAGGCAGTTCTGGCGTTTTAGAACAGATTTTTAACTCTGCTTGTCTCTGCCTATGTACAAAGCACACCGGTTGTGACAGTGGTGGGCGGAGGATTTAAGCGGTTTTTCTTGCTAGACGGCTCCTTACGCCGAAAGCTGAAGTAGCAGTCGCTTCAGAACATATTTTATGGGTGATAATTGGCAACACAAAGCCAGATATTACTAAATGCAGTCACTCATGAGCTTTGTTATCTTGCAAATTCAAGGCAGAAAGAGGGATCTTTTTTGAATGAGCTTACTGCCTTATTCCCACCCCATTCAGTTTACTCTCTACATATGCAGGTCACAAAATCATCTGGGATACACCATACATAATTATAAAAATCAGCATGAAGTTCTTCCCAGATACTTAACTATTTGATACAAAATCCACACGGGCTTACAACTTTCACATTTTTGCTGATTCCCCAAATAAAACCACACAAACTTGAATTAAAAGTGTGCAAGCTCAGGGTTTTCCTCCCCCTCTTCGAAACACTTCATTAGAATTACTTTGCCTAAGCTTAAGTTTCGTCTCTTTGATTGTTTCATCTACTTTGATGTGAAATGAAAATTATTATCAGAATTTTGCAAAGTTCCCAAGATCGCTCAGCACCAGAGCACCCATCCAACTTAAGCAAACAGCCTGGGAATTCCTTCTCCATCCACATGGCAACGGCATTCCAGGCTACTTCAGCTTTTCTTGTGCGAATATTTCTATAGCTCAGGCTGCTTCAGTACAACATTCAAATCAGGTCTCAGCTGGTAGGCAACTTCTATGAATTCATTAATTTTGGACCAAGCCAGTAAACTCCTTCAACTCAGCGAGGTAATCCTGCAATGCTCGCGCTGACAAAGGGGGACAAATACCCTGTGAGTGTTCCAACTGCAGCAAATATAGAAGCATGTGCTACACCAACGTACTGCACAGTTCCTGCCGCGTTATTTTTGACTGTTACATTTAGGCTCTTGCATGGCTGCCAGCTACATCCCATGAGTTTTCAGAAAAGGAGATAAGAGACTGCATTGTTACTTATTTGTTAGTTTTCATTACAAGCCTGGAACTGAAGCACCAGATCAAAACTTTTCTAGAATAACACTGTTATCTAGCAAGAATTCTAGAGCAAATGATAAAGCCAGCAACACCCCAGTAAGACTCAAAGGCTATTTCCAACCTTCTCTTCCTCAAGCCTGCAACAAACGACAGGACATAACTCCTAGCAGATGGTCTGCAGTAACTCCAGAGCTTTCCCATGGTCTCTGCTTGCTAATCTCACCAGCTACCCTTGCTTGTGTGTGCACACAAAGAAGAAAAAAGTTTTCTTGGGGGGATGCAGGGGCCAAGCAGGGCAGAAAAGCCACATACATCTAGTGTTTAAGGAAGATAAATGAGGTTGCACCCATTTAGATCCAGGCTAAAAATTAATCACATTGCTTCTACTACATCTCTCCAGACAGCCCCAGTACCCAAATTGCAGGGGGTGGGTACATCTTCAAAACATGCTACCTCCTCCCTCATTAAAAAGTTTCCTGTTCCCTTACGCTCATTCTCCATCTTATATTAGTTTTCAGTCCATGCAAAACTATGCCAAAGGGGAAAAAGTAAAGAGCTTTCCCTTGTTTTCTGGTATTGATTTATGTCACAGCCTTCCTCAGACAAACTCAGAAACAATTGAAACCATCTGTATGCCTGATGGGGACTAACAAAAAAGCTGATGAAGTATGACTTCACAAGGTGTCCAATGCAGACCAAATTTTTCTCAGGAGAGTCCATATCCGCCCCCAATCAGTGCAAGCACCAAGACAATAACAAGTTGACACTTTCCAGAAACTGCATCTAGCCTTTGTATTTTCTCCTAAATACCTACAGGAGCATAGCTTTGGTGCTCTGCTTGCTTTCCTGACCCTTCAATTCCTACAAATAGAGATTAAAATATACTTTATGACCGGTGCAACAGCCACATGTTTTTGGCTTTAATATAGATGTTATTTCTTCTCCTTCCCCTAATAATAAAAAAAACCCCGTAAGATCTCAGATTTTATGTTCACTACGTATTTTATGTAGTATTAAGGAAAAAGCAAACAAAGGCTGTCAGTGGCTATGTCAGAAACTATTAAAGTACAAAAAAATCCCAGTCTTTCAGCCTGTGTAGAAATCAGATATCCTAGCTGATCAGCATTTCCACTGAAATTCAATATTCAATCACACTTCAGTACAGTGTGTCAGAGACTTCCCGCACGCCACTGTTGGTCCTACACCATCCTCAAACGTGCACTAATGCTGTTAGATGCCATTTAGTGCAGGAATTTCTCCACTGCTGCCTAACACACCAAAAACGATGATGATCTCTACCCAGCACACATCTACGTCGTCATGGAGAACTGACCAAGAAAGCTTTTACCAATTTTCCCCTCCTTTGGGATAACAACCCTTCTTTCTCCCCACAACAGTTACGGTTAGGAAATGCTGCTTTCCTCTTTGTTTCATTGCTCATTTTCTCTCCGTGACACACTTTCTGAAAGCAGTTTCATTTTTCGCACTGATTAAATGCAGTTGGACAGCAAGGAGTGTCTGTGATTAAGCGCACTGCTCAACAGCTGTTGTTGGACAGCTTTGGCAAGGCTCTCTAGGCTGGCTGGAGGGAAGAGCAAGAGGCACAGCAGAACTGGGAGACTGACTTGCACTGAAGAGTTACAAACCATCTAAATCCAAATTTAGGCTGAACAAGGGCTTTATATACTTTATCCATCCTTCTCAAGAAACCCTTTATGTAAACTGAATTAATCATGCAAGATAAAAATAAATGAGGCTATGTCTGAAACATGGCAACTAGAGACAGAGACAAGATGAGAAACAAAAGCCAGACAGAAATATAACCGCAGATTAAAAAAGGCGCAAGGTTTAATTAAACAGCTTATCATAGGACATAGTGTCTTGCTGTTGCTGAAATTAATGTTAACCATCTATGTTCATCTCTCTGAGGCCTTTTAATCACTGTTGCTTGTAGAGAGGAAAGAAATAAAACCACAACACACTCACTGGCTGAATACACTCTTAGCATAGGTTTGCTGAAGTCAGAGACACCACACCAAGAGTTCATCTGCCACCAGTATCTGAGATCACCACCACTGACAAGAGTTTTGCCACATACAACGGCCTTTACATCGGGCCATATAACCTCCTCTCAGGACTGCAAATTAAATTTACTGTCGCATAGTAGTTTTACATTGAGGAGATGGGACAGGAAAGAGAGCAGCTAGTAAGATTTCTCAATTATTTCAAGCATGAAAATCTTTAATCCCCTTTTAAAATGGAAAGAAGCGCACTATGGGAAGAAAGAAATGGGAGACTAACAAAAGTTCTGTCTCGAATAGAGAGTATTTTGCTTTGACCAGGTAGCTGCCCAGACTTGGTTTCTGACTCTGAAAAGAGGTGTATACTCAGAGCCACGTCTGGTTTTTGGCTAGCATTTTTTCTACTGATGGGAGCTTTTTCTCTTCTGCGGTCTCAGCTGGCAGAATTAAATACTTGGTTGTCTCCTGCTGCTTCAGTCCTTTTTCTGTTTTCCAAAGTACTACACACAAACTTAAAGAAGCATGAGAATGAAATACAACTTCACACAGACAGCAGTACAAAACGTTACCAGCTGCGCACAAAAGACAATTCGTTAAAAATAAAATATTGCTCCACTGACCACCCAGGGAAGCTAGCATAATTCTTACTATTTAGGATAACACCCTATGACAGCTTTTCTTCTAAAAGCCTCTCATCTTCTCAGCTACCAAAATAGTAGTTTGGATTATTTCACGTTTCTACCATCTCACTTAATACAAACATGAAAAGACCTATCAGACCTACACTGTTTCCTTCAGCCTCTCCATTTCATTTCCTATGCATTGGATCAAGTTCAAAAGACATTAAGATCTGATCAAGCTCTGAGGCTAGGATCTGTTGAAGGGTGGAATGAATGGGCCAAGTGTCATCTCTCTTATTCGTTAGCCACCTAAAATGCTGGCTACACAACTAGAGAAGGTGAATGGAAGGAATGCTGCAAAAGGTGAAGAGAGAAATATTTACTGAGAAGGGTACAGTAAGAGCACTCATTCAGAAAACTGAGATGCTTTGATGGAGTAGAAATATCCCTCTCAAAAAATTTTATATTTCACTCTGGACTCTGTTATACCTTCCAATACTTCAGGATGCGTCAGTGCTACGGATGTATTCAGCATGTCTTGCAATATGAAGATACACCCTATGATATTAAAAACAGGCTGGAAAGGGATCTTAAGTTACCCAAGTCCACTTCTTTCTCTTCCTCTAGAGCATGATCAACTACATCTATGCGAATCATGATTAACATTTATCCAAACTGTTCTCAAAGATCTTCAGTTATGGAGATTCTGCAGTCTTCACAACTACTCTGCTCTAGGGCTTCACATTTTCATACCCATAAAAAAAAAATTACTGCAATCTTTAATAAAAGATAAGTCCTCTGATACAATTCTGTCCACTGGAAATACGGGTAAAAGACTGATCTGTAACTATGTGTAGTAGCTTTTTTTACACACTTGAAGACCTAAAGCTCTTCCTCCTGCCTTTTTTCTTTAGACTCATTAGTCCCACGTCTTCATTTTGCCTTGTAAGTTATGTATGGTACATGTCTAATCAGTCCCCCGCCTCCCCCCCCCCCCCCCGAATTCTTCCAATGGCCCACAAATTTGCTAAAATTCTGTACTCAGAACTCGATGCTGTACCTAATAGAGGCCTTATGAGTGCTGAGTAAAGAATGAGGACTTTGTGTCCTGCAGCTCAGCATCCTATTTCTACAAGCCAATATAGGGCTGTTGCCCCCCCTTCATAATTGCATCACGCTGTTAAAATAATAAACAGCTTGTGAACCTCTATCGTTTCTAGATCATCTTCTCAAAAACTGTTCAATACTCTCACTGTTTTCATTAGTAGTTAACTATTTCCACTTATTCACATTAGCTCCACCGCAATTAAATTGCATGGTATTTTGCCAATTGATTTCTCCCATTTGGCAAGGCGATTCTGAATTTCAATTCCTCTTTCCAATATAGTTTTCAGATGACATGAAGCTGGGAAGGATGTCAACTTTGTAAACATACGGTCTATTGCATCATCCCAGTCATTACTGAAAAGCAGTGTGCAACAGTGAGGCCAACAATCAAAATTCTAGCCCAAAAAGCCAGGGTGGAGAAGAAAAAAGCTAATCATGAAGTTATTCTCTGTTGTTAAGGCATTTACAATTATGTCAGAAAACAGGATGCAAGGAAGGAAGCTCATCTGGACAATACTCAACCACTTACCACCAAGGGTAAAGATTTTTAGCTCTTTCAAAGTATATCTCTGAGGAGGTCAGAACGAGTATGGAGTTTTGGATAAAGGATTTCATTCTTGATATTCTCCCTGTATAACAGCTTAGCACTTCTAACCAAAACATTTATTTTAAAAGAATCAACTATCTGAACATACAATTGGAAAAAATAAAAGAATGGTTTTACTTGGCTGTTGATTAGTATGACACGTTTGCTATTTGTTGTCTTTTCTTTATTACAATAGTGGATACACATGAACAGAAAAATGTTCCGCAACAGCGTAATAAGTGATACAGTGATAAACATTTTACCACTTAATTAACACTATTTTAAATTACTTGATAATTTTCATGTTTCTCAGTTTGGAATCCCAGCTCAGTTTGGGACATGCTTCAAATCTGACCGAAGAGTTCCACTGCTCCATCTGGCTAACCACATCAATAGCACCTAAAATTCCTAAAACTGTTTCACTCCATCTCTAAGACATTCATACATACTTCAAGCTTCTAGGCTGAGAAAAGAGTAAATTTTAAACCCCAAATGGACTGCAGCTAATGAATTTGCAACATACAAAGTGAGAGATTACTTCAGATTCAGCAAGAGTGTTAAGATACCCTACAGATTTCACTGGCCTTCTGCCTGTTACTGTTCCTTAATAATTTTTATTCTGTATTTTTAAACAGATTAAAAATTTTCTCTGCTTAATGTATTTAACAAATCAAAACATAATTCAAACATTAAAAAAACCCTATTCTGGTAATTCACACACTTTTAAAAAGTGCACAAACAGTAAATTTCTTCCTTGGACATACAATACATAGCACAAGTAACTTCCAGGGAGTCTCCCAGTTTTCAGTTTGTTTTCCTTGTCAAAGAAAAGTCTAACAAAAATTTTATACACTAACATGAGAACTCAAAACTACTTTAAAAACAACACTATGCTCACTAACCAACTGTAAAACTTAATTTGCCAGGAAAATATTTAAAAAGCATTCTCCATTCCTCCTTCTTTTAACTCCTGTGGAACAGGTTGTTGCTAAGACTCCTCCTCACATCAGACTGGAAAACAACCCTGAGGGCATTTCACTTGGCCAACTTTCTTAGCAATTCTCACATGATGCATGAAATATTGCAGGAGGGGCAAGAAGAGATAATCCATGCTATTCCCCAGTAAACAGTACATCACAAACAGCTGAAGACAGGCAATGGTTGTGCGTAGCAGGGATGGACTCCACCTCCATTTGAACTGAAGCACAATGCAGCCAGGCTGTGTGCATGCGGCTTGACGTCTCAGCCAACAATCAGGGAAATGAGAGAGAGCATGTCTTGCTTTTGAGTGTGATAGATTACCCAAAGTCTTAAGAACACATAAAAAAAAAAACTAAACTGTTTGCTAGTATACACAGTTTTTGTAAATCACTAAATAGCAAAGAATGCAAAGAATAAAATAGCAAAACAAGAGTCATCAAAAGACTCTTTTTTTTTTGCTCTAACAGACCATTTTTCCCACAGATATCCTTAGAAGAAATCACTACCAAAGCTACAGACCAACTTCAATACAAATGCACAAGGTCTAAAAGAGCAACCCTAAGCACCTTCTGCTTCCCTTCTGTCCTCCTCTTCTTTACGTGGAAAAATTAAAACCATAGAGTTTAAGTGGCATGCAAAAATACAGACAACTAACTCTCTTTTAGATGACAATGGGAATGGTCAAAATATTACTCTGAGAACTATTCACTTAGCTGCCCTGTAATATACTGATTATTTACCTGCGTAGTTTGAGTGGCTCATCAGAACAACTTTACCCTATGAGGTGAAACCAGAAATCCCTAACCATGTTTTCAAGTAATTTGCTATGCAGCTTCTATGTTTTAACTTATTCTTCTATTTGATAAACTTCTGTTATTCACCTCTACCTCCCTCCAAGGTCCTAACACTTCTCACTTGTCAGAAATCTTCTTTCAATTCCAAAGTAACAGACACATGTTTCATGTAAGAATTTTTACTCTTTTGATGCCTTTCTTCCACGCATGAGAAACTCTGGCTGTGCTGTCCTTACGGGATAATGCAGCCAGAATCTATAGGCAGAGATGGAGGACAGGAAACACTAGCACTAGTATCATGGGATAGTGTTATGGGTTACTCCTCTTTAATATGGTGATTTCCATCAGCTCTCATGCAGAAAGTGAACACTCCTACTCTCTAACCCATGAACACTGGATAGTGTTCTTCCTTCACAAAAGTAGCCACCAACCTCAAGCTAATACAAAAAGTAGATGGTATGCTTTCAGAAAGGCTGAGACTGACATCCAGGAAAATTCTGTGCATGAGTATCAGATTTTATCGAAAATAAAACTTTCTTTTTAAACTGGGTCAAAGCTTCAAACAATCTGCAGAAGAGAGGCGACCAAAATGGTTTCAGTTTGGAACAAACATAATTCCTTCACGACCTATTAGATTTAAACAATCACTCCTGCTCCCCCACGGTATCAAGATATTTTCTCTATTGTAGACAGCTATTTTTAAGAGATTGCATATTTCCACACCTCCTCTCTGAAGGTACTAAGGACTAATCTTGGGTGCTAACTCACACTAAGGGAAGAATAATTTGCTCTCAGAACAGAGCAACACCTGGGAAACTTACCTTATCGCTGTCTAGCGTGTTCTGTGAGGTTCGTGAGGCAATTGAAATAGTATCAGGTTGGCTGCTACCATCTCCCTGACTGTCCAGGTCCTCGCCGTCTCTGCAAATAATTCAGTTTTCGTTACAGTATTAGCATTGTTTGTAAGATGTTAGTTCCCTATTTGCAACTCTAAAGAAGGGGCACCTAGACAGTATGGCAACAGACACCAGCCAGACAAACTAATGGATGCAAAAATCAAATATTCAGCACTTAATACTTTGTTCTACACTTTAAGACAACAGATTCATTTGCTCAAGGTCTACATCCTGTGGAATTAAGGCAACAACCAACAAGTCAGAACTATGGCAAGAAACTTAGACAGCCACTTAGCCAAAGCTAGCAAGCAGACTACTCAGTCACACATCTTAAGCTCCATGAAAGGAAACGAAGGACCTGAATAACACAGGCAGAATTGTAAAAATCTAAAAATGTACAGCTATCCTGTGCTGCAGTTCCAAATCCCTTCTGTAATGGCTGAATGTACACAAGTCAGGGCCTGTTCAGAGCAGAAATCTCAACAAATTCAGCATTGCAGAAAACCAGAAATTAATTATAAGATAAAGCTGGCCACAGGGACTCTTGGTTTTGTCCGATTCACCAAAAGTCATTAGAAATTCAACACTAGAGAAAGAGTACTGTTGTGTACTTGGAGATCTCCGATTATTTTAAATACTACTTACCTTCTTCCTTTCTGTTTTGTTGTTGGTGCAGTTTTGGGGATGTGGATTGGCTCTTTCAATGCTCCTTTCAGATGAATGGTCCTTTCTTGTATCACTTCCCGGATGTGTTTGATCCAGTCCTGTTTATTCTCTATACTGGATGCCTTTGATATGCAAAAGAAACAAAGCCCCCACAATGGACTATTATAGCTGAGAAGATCCACAAATACAGTCAGCTAATAAACACAAAGAGGAAGGCATAAAGAATGACTTTGTGAATCATTTTTGAAAACATGAACAGAGAAAAGGAACTCAAGCTAGTTGTCTTCATTCTGAATCGCCAACACTACTTTACACTTCTCAACATTATTAATATTGTTCATTTAAAAAACATTTTATTTTAGATTCAGATTCCTCTTTCATAACTTGAAGGCTAAAGTCCTGTACGCATCTCATTATAGACAGGGTGGACTGACTTTCTTAAAGAATTCCAGTAATAACACCTTGAACATTAGTATTTGGACTAGGTGACCTTTAAAGGTCCCTTCCAACCCAAACTATTCTATGATTCTATGCCATGATTTTCCTGTGGCCTATCAGTTGCTCTGTCAGCTAGTGGCTGAAGACTTCGAGCTATAGAAGTCCATGGGATCAAACCTTTTTGAACTCCAATTTGTGAAAGCAAGTTTGTTTAATCCTTCAGTAGATCACACAGATTCCCCTCTGCTGTCAAGCCATGCAAGTTAGATATACATCACATCCTTTACAAAGGAAAATGATCTGTAAGCAGCTGTCCCTCTCAAAGCAGGAAAAGTCATCACTTGTTGCCTTCTCAACAGGCATGAACAACAACTACAAGACTTGGTATAGACTGCACAAGCACATCTGCTAAGATTACCTTGAGAACAATTTTGTTGTCTGAAGTTGGTGTCCTTCCAACCCATAGAGCAAACTTGCAGGGATCTCCTTCTACATGTTCTGTGACACCCAGTTCAGAAGTCTGGAATCAAGAAAAATTTGTTAGGATGACATGGCATTTTTTTTCTTAGAAGCCACAAAGGGATGCTGATATTCTCAATAACTGAGCTCTGCTATTTAAAGAGACTTTTTAGAAGCTTAAGTCCAACTCATATGCTAGCGAGAATCCTTTATTCTGGTGGCAGTGGTGTTGTTTCTTCAAAAACGGAAGAACTGCAAGCTAAACATTTTTTCCTGTAAAGTAACAATAAACAATAGCATTTATAATCTGAAATACCAAAGTGCTTATTTTACATTTTTGACTTAATAAAAGCCTTGTAACGCTAAAGAAAGGTGCTTGGTAAAAAATAAGTGTTGGCTTCTCTCCTTGTTGATTTTCATCAGGGAACACTCATTACTTCTTGATTTTTAAGTTTTCTCTCAGATAAGATATGCTTAAGAATTTTCTTGATATCTTCAAAAACTCTGATCTCTTTTCTGCCAAAAGAGCCCTTCCTATTGTGTTTCCTTCCCTCTGAAACAGATGAAATAATCCCTGGAGAATTTTGTGGGATAGCTACATTAACAATCAGTCTTTGGGAATGTTCTGATGTCAGACCTTAATGGCTAATTATCATCCAAAATGTTTTCACTTTCCAACTGGAATAACATCTCAATCATGTGAATTGGCTTCCAGTTAAACAATTCATATAGGCTCTGCTCCAAAAAAAATTACAAACTAAGAAATACAGCTCAAACTACAAGAACCCTCACTCCAAATGACAGCTGCTAAGCATTCTTACATTATTAGAAGCTGTATTTTTCCCTTCGTATGCATCATCACTAGCACATACACAGCTCATTACAAGAGATGTTGGATACACAGTACCTGAGTAAAGGTAATTTTTTTCTTATCTCACTTGGATGCCAACTTGTTTTGTTGTTTAGTTTTGGGTCCGTCCGTGTCCGTCCCCTCTGTCGTCATCACGTCCCACCCCCCCCCTGCAACATCTCAACCCAACACATCCAACCTTTCAGCATTGTCGTCTCTTTTTGGTAAAATGGACTCTTCTTCATTGAAATACTTAAAAGTCTGTGATGTGTTTTAAACTTGACTCACCAACAACTCCTATGTGTGTTAAAAAGCTTGTAAAATACTTAATCCAACATTACATTATGTAACTCAAAGAAAATACACCCTACCACGCTACCCAATATAAAGTCTGAATAGGTAGGAGAGTACAGTTCTTAATGTTGTTTATTTTTTAAAGCCTAGTAAATTTAGAAGCCTTGGTACACTTGTGAATATAATTAATTTTACAAGGGACAACTGAGGGACAATGCAGTAGAGGTCTGCACAGTAAGAAATGGCAAAGCCAACATATGTTGTTCACTGTCCCTTTCAATGCTGGTAGGCATCAAGTGAAACTAGTAGGAGGGAGTCAGGTTGAAAACCCAACACATGGAGGTTGGCCTGCACCCAGTACGTAGTTGAGCAATACAACTCTTTGCCAAAGGATGCTCTAAATGCTAAAAGTCTGCATGAGGTCCAAGGACAAACTCACGGAAGAGAAACGTGTTGCAGGTTATTGAATCCACAGAAAACACATTCAGGTGAGGAAGCCCCTGAACCTCCAGTTACTGGTGACTGTAGTGACACCTGCTTGCCTTGTTCCCATAGCCCTCCTTAGGCATTTGCTTTTGGACACTTTATCTCTTGCCAAAGGAGTTCATGAACACATTCTTCCACTAATACAAGTCGTGCCATTGAGTATCCTATGCTGGAGAAACCATGATGGTCATCACGCCCAAAGTAAGAAGGACCTCACTTTTGTAACACCACCCTCCAGAGACAGGAGACAGGATAATGTGCAAAAAAGATCTTTAGCTCAAATCAACATGCATGCTTTCAATATCTGTATGAATACCTTTCCTGAAGATCAAACTATAAGAACTGCTATAACAGTAAGCTGCACTACAGGATATTTTGCCAAATAGAATATGAAGACAAAAAGATATGCTTTTATTTGAAAACTGAGGCACAATGAGAGTCTTCAAGATTCCCAGAAACTTCTCTAGGACCCAAGGCTATTACTTAATTCTTGCCAGAGGAACTGACATGACAAGCTTACGGGACCCATTTTTCAGCTCTGTCTCCCCTCCCATGTAATGCCTTGGCACCAGAAGTTTTTTGTATTTCAAGTTCTTGAGAACACCAAAGAAAGGTGTGATCAACAAAACAGCTGCAGCTGTGTTACCTGCTAGCTACCTTACATCAGGAAGGAGAGCAAGTGTTGGAAATGAAGTGACAGAATATGCAAAGTAAGATAGGGAAAAAAGAGGTCTTTTTGAACCAGCCTGCTTTACCAGTTTGGACACAGAGGTGGGAAGGGGGAAAGAATGAAGGAAAAGGAGCTGAAGCAGGGAGAAAAGGCTCAGTATTTGTACCATCTAGACTTAGTCATATATCCCAATAGGATCAATAGAAGAATGTCTTTTAGAGCATGATTCTGAAAACTAATTTCAAGTACTCATTCTAAACTGTCTAGTAGAAAAGCTAATCTTGCCTCCGACAGATGCAGAGCAAGCCATGGGAGACTGTCTTCTCATTTGGCTACCTAAATTTACAGAGTGTGAATACTGCTCTCAACCAAGTCATCCAATGAGACAGAAAAGGAAGGGTATGAATTCCAGGGTCACATTTTGTAAAGCATACGTGGTACAGATCAGGAAAGCAAGAGTGGATTATTTATTTTTTTTTTTTTAAATGGGGAGATAAACATTTCCATCTTTACATCCTTTCAGTAGACCATAAGAGCTATCATTTTATTTACAAAATATTATTGTAAGACTGCTAGTCTCAGTAGACTGGAATGAACTCTTACATAACAAGGAGTTCTTGCCTTTCCAGATCAGTATGTGTAGAATATCCACCCAAAATGAATCCTTACCATGGATATTACTACAACAGCAATAATAAACAAGCATGATGAAGGCAGCTTGTTAACGCCTTCCATCTTTCTGTTTTATACAAATGAGCCTTAAAGAACCAGCAATCATAGACACAATTAACACAAAATCAGTCCAGCCCAATCTTGATTTTCCTTTGTCCTGACACACCAAGATTGACACGTAGCCTTCAGTAGCTGCTTTCAGCCTACTCTTTCTCCTCAAAAGCATGACAAAGCAGCAAACTTAGAAGATTCAGTCTACACATTCCAAGGCTGCTTTTTCTGTCCACTATAATAGTTGTTCAAATTCTTCAGGGACATTTAAAATCATGTGAACTTAGTCACAGTCTATTCTAGACAGTTTTCTAAATACGATCACTTGTTCTCCCATACTTACGAACAGTTTACTCTTGTAAATGTACTTGCTCCTTCCACTGGAGTCCTTTACTTCTTTACTGAAAACCAAGGACATCTCAAAAAGGAAAAGGTGCCTCTCTCTTCCCTTTCGAATTAGAGTTTTAGGGTCCCACACTTGGAAGGATTCTTGAAGGATGAGCTCTCCCTGAGATTCTATATTTTCATCAAAGCCTAAAAACCCAGGGAGAGGAAAGGGTCATCATGAAAAGTTGATAATATGAGAAAATGAAAAAGCACAGCTTTTGTTTATTAAGCAATCTGATTTTTTTTTTCCAAATACAGCTTGCAAAAGATGGGATTCCAAGGAAGCAATACTAAAAACAAGACTTGATTTCAACATTGTAATATTCTAAATGTAACTGTAGCTCAAGTCTATGTCTAAATTTAGAGATCCAACTATTAAGAAGTTTATCAACTCTTCTGGCAATATTTCAACAAATAACAGGTGTCTCTATGTCAGCTTCTGGTAACCTCTTCCGTGATGAAAATGACTTCTCTTGTAAGCTTTCTGCCACTGTAGAAAGTGAGCAACTTGCAAGGACACAGAGACCACATCAGGTTGTTCTGACATCGGCAAGCTCCCAAATGCCACATTTTCCAGTGGTACACCTTCCCTACCATGTATGCAATGAGCACGCAAACATGTTCCAATAGGGGATGAGAAAAGATGGCAGCTTGGAGCTGTTGCCATGTGATCAGCCTGCTATTGAGTCACTCTAGCATTGATCCACAATACAGAAATAGCAGCTGGATTACTTATCTTGAGACATAAGATTGAGAATATCAATAATTTTACCTCCACTGTAGCAGTACAGTGTTCTCCCAGTTTAATATACAGCTTTAGAGTTGCAGCATAACAGAATTTAGTCTACCATACTCTTCTGAGTGGTATTAAACTGCATTTTAAATACATACTGCTTGCCAATATTCTCTGAACAGAAGAGCACCATCCTTCTTGAGAAAACAACAGTTCTCACTGTTCTAAACAGGGCAACAGTATGGAGAGCATCAGAGGCAAGTTGCATCAGGATGTTCATTCAAGATCCTCCAGAGACATAAAGAGGAAATGTACTCACTCACTATATTTGTCTAACATGGGATGACTCAACGATATACGCATGATTTCTTATAAAACCAAGTTATGTAAAAGATTAGGATATTCTCCAAAGTCGCATTCCCAGTGTTAAAAGATTATTACCAGTGCTGGTCAGCATTTATACTAACACCATCTCCTGAACAAAGCATTTGGAACTGATCCTGCAAACTGACCAACACTGCTGTTGTTTAAAATCAGGGAAGAACAGTGATTTTGAGCATTCACATGATCAAGGATCACATGTCAAACCAAGATGAGTTTTATAGTAACTTGCACGATACTGGAAATTCCATGACAAACTCCATTTTACTACTAGAAGGCAGAGAGGAGGAAAAGGAATATTGACTAAAAGCACCTGTAAGTCTTTATTCAGCAGCTGCAAGGTAAGGCAGCTCTGCTTTTATCTCAAAAACATTAAATGCCAGAGAAAAACACCTTTATTACTAAATGTATGATGGCACCATCGTACATGATAACGTGTCAATTACAAAACAGATTTTGGCAGAAAGTTGTTCTTAACACATAGAAGCAATTACATTCATCCTCTACTGTCTGCCATGAACGTGATTATGCTATTCTGGCTAAGGTTCAGGCTAAATTGGCTTATGCTGACATTTTACTGCCAGAATAGACATTTCTTTTCAACTATAAGTCTGTTATGGAACAGGCAGTAAACAGATGTGAAAACGACAAACTTCTTGGAGACAATTATTTGATACATAAATCAGCAAAATCACCTCTAATACACTTATGCTCCTCATATAAAGAAGCCAAGGATACTGGTTGGAAAATGTAGCTGAAGCTACTGTATCTGAGCATTTACCTATTACATTTTAGGCGAGTAGTGAAAAACTTTGTTAGCCTACATATTTTTCAAATCTGCAGTGGCAGAGCTATAGATCAGGATGAAAGAACATTCAAAAAATTAACAAAAATGTACCAGTTGTCTGTCACAATTCATTTTCCTAAATAAGTTTGCATTTTATATACCTCCAAATAAAAAGGCATATAAAATACAAACTCAGAGATAAGAAAATGTTCACATTCTTCAGATCTTCTTAACATATAGTAATATAAAAAGTTATTAAACAAAGTTAATCTACAGCATACGACTGAATTGGAAAGCCAGTTTGAATCCTACCTTCCAGCATGCTGAGGTGCATGGCATCATTGGCTCGCTTTGGCACACTAAGCATCACCTCCAGGCCATCCTTAATCTCACCTTTACCTTCTTCACAGCACGTGAGCAGCTCCTGCAAAAGACAAGCAGACATGAGTACTCTCTATCATGTGTTTCTACAGTAATATGATAGACAACCAAATACTACTTCTAACAAGCAAAGAATCATTTCTGGCATGTCAAATCTTTTTGAACATCTTACTCTGCCAATGACATGACAGCATACTCATTATTTATCATGATCTGTTCTTCAAGGAGCAGTCCAAGCTTTCAGTTAACCACTTCTAATTTAAACAAGATCATCTGCTTAATAAGAAATCCTTAAAAGTTACATTAAGGACAACACTTTTTCTGATAAGCACAGACACAGCTGTCGGATGCAGCACTACATCAACACCCAGAACAACGCAGCTGCTAAGTCATGAAGATGGTGGAAAGCAGGACAGCACCAAAGGACCGCCCCCCCATCTCAATCTTTGCTCCACTGCACTGAAGACCTGCTCTGTACCACTGCTGATAAAAGGATTTACATTGTTTCATTTCAAGTATTCAGTGAATTACTCTATTTCTGCGTTCACACAGTTAAAGCATCCTACAGACAAAACTTCTGAATACAAACAAACATTAACTAATGGACAGAAGTTAGAGAATGGCATATATGCCGAAACGCTTTAGTGGAATTTAGGGCGATGCAGCTCCCTGCCCATTCAGCATCCCACCGATATTAACATAACAGCCCCCGAGCTGATATGCAAATTTCCTCACATCCTTTGAGCATTTGAACAGTATCAGGATAAAATGCAGCTTACGTAACCAAAAGGGCATATTGTGTTCCTTCTATTATTCAAAAGGCCTACTTAATTCATTCCCTCAGGTTGAATTCCCTTTTCCTTTTTAAAGGGAAAGCCAGGTGATTCCTACTATTATCATCATTACACTACTTTAATTTAACTGCCAATACCACCATCACAGAAAAACACCCCATCATCACACTTAAATTTTGCATCGCAACGCCACAGAAAAGTGAGTGTAACTAAGTATCTTCCAGGAGGCACAGAAGATAAGCAGCTTCAATACCATTTGGAAAAGTAAGCAGAACTTCTAGAATTGTAAATTGCTTCAGCTATTGTTCAAGTTTTGGGCTCTCCATCTTTACATGTTTTACGTCTCTCTTCTTATGGGGGGAAAAAAAAAAAAAAGAAAAAGAAAACCCAGCAACCACCACATAAATCCATTTTACTATGCAGCAAAGCCATCTGGCTCTGCAAAGACTGGTGAAATCGATCTATCCCATCACTTCAATAATGTACTGGCTAAAGCATATTTAGATTTTAAAAAAATAATGGTTGGAATCAATACCCCAGAGTTTCTGAAACAGCACAGCCTAGAGTATTTCTGTAAGTTATAACTTAGTCAAGTACAACTTTGTGCAAGTGGAGAACAGACAATATGTTTCAGTTAAAAATGACAGGCTTGTTTCCATCCAACTTGACCTGAAATAGACTGAAATGTTTTCCAGAAATTTTAAAAACAATCATCCATGGCAGTTCTCAAGTAGAAAGGGGAGATACAGATCAGTTACAGTGCTTTTGTAGGCAGCTATTACAAAACAAGCAGTGCTACCTAACAGAGACCCAGCACAGTTCAAGAACACTGCTGCTCAGTCAACAAGACATCTGTCCACTGAGTGAAAGCTCTAACAGGCTTCCAAAAGTTTTGTTTATTTTAACATCTACTATTTACTTGACATTTCCAGTCAACATTACAAGTAAGAACTGTTTGTGCAACAGCCCTATAGGTACTCAGTGTGTGTGTATACACACACACACACATATATATACACATATATATATTTATATATTTTATAGATATTTTATATTATAGTTTATATATATATAAATATATAAAATTTTATATATCTTACAGTACTTAATACCATAAACATAGCTAATGGCTTGCCAAAATTTCTTGCAGAAACCATTACAAAAATGCGCCTGTCTATATGGCCATGAATTACTTTTTTACTCTGGAAATGCAAATTACATTTTCTAAGTAAACATTAGTAGAGAGATATCTTTTTTGACTTACAGGAGTCTGGACAAAATGTTGCTTATTTATACCTTTTCATTTTCAGTGGTCTCCTAAAAAATATCGCAGCAATATTTCAGGCTGCCCAGGATGCTGTAGTCTCAGACTGCAGAGTAAAAAAAGCCCTCCTGATTTCAGCAAAAGCTTTGCCTTCGTAAGAACAGCAGAATCAGATGAAGAACTTCGAATTAATACTGACCTTTAACAGAAGCTGATATTTTGTTATCCTTTGGACAGGCTTGATCAGGTAAGAAGAGATAGAGTTGGCCAGTCCATGTCGTTGCTGTATCTCCTACATGAAAAACACAAATATTTGAGGACTGTGAGCACCAACACTGAGATATAGACTGCTTTGTGGGCTATGCAATAACATACGTTAACTACAAATTTTATTTTAGCAAGGAGAAATAAAAAAAAAAGACAGGATGACAAGATATTCCAGCTGCAGCAAATGGTTATGTGTGCATCTGCCTGCTCACTTTGTATAAACAAAAGATTATTACCTCCAACGGTACCTGTGAAGCATTTCAACAAACCTAAATACAAATAGCAATGGTTAGGGATATCGAACATGTGGCAACGCCTTTTTTCAAAAAAATTGAAATCTGTATTTCTTTTGTTACTCGCAAGAGAGAAAAGAAACCAAACTTCAGTGTTCCAGGAAACAGCCAGGACTGTCACAGGAAGGCTGAGGCGGAGGTTTCTTAGCATCATCTGCTAGTTTCAACTGTTCGTAGTCACAGAAAGCATTTTCCCCCACAAGGGGGAGCACGAAGTAACATTTGCTAACTAAAGGAAAGAGATTAACGAGCACTTAAAAAGAACACGGCCACTTACAAACAAAAAAAGAATGACCTCCACAAAGCTAAAGGAGTAATACAGAATTAGATGATAATTAGATGGGATAATTACAGATTAAATACTGATCATGGTTGAACTTCACGGCCAGTGTTTGCCATTTATCACAGTGTCAGGTATATTTTAGCCTCACAATTTCAAACAGCAGTTATACACGGCAGCTATGTGCTTTCTAACCATCATTACAGCATCAGAAATTCCCAAGATGGGATACACTGGTCCACTGGTGGACAGTGGAAGCTTTTGAAGTTGCCTGTGCACAGAATTAGGTCTTTACACTTCTAATCCACTTTAGGTGGATTAGGGGATGGAGAGCTCTGGATACACCGGTTAAGACAGAGGGATGAAAGGAGGCGGTGGCAAGAACATATTTCTAATATGGTTTTATCAGAGCCCCTTGTTATTTTTTTACAATAATATTTACTAAATTTTATTTGAAATTTTTTTGTCATATCTGCCTGATTTCCCGTAACTTGTCTGTTGTTCTTCAAGCACTGAAAACTTAACAGAGGCTTCACAGAAAGGCTTTACCTTACAATGTTTAGAATTCTCATCTCCTCAGTGATAGACTTTTGAAATTAACCCCAAGAGCTTCAATGATTTTTTGTTCGTTTGTTTTTCATTATGTCCTTCCCTCTGCTTCTACAAACAATTCTAAAAAAATTTGTGGTGTCACTACACAGCTGGTGGCTCAGCACAGTGGAGCAGGCAGCAAAAAGGGGTAGAGAGCACTGTAATTGAATCATCTGTAAATACACATTCAACCAAAGCACCCCAGCAAATGCACAAAGTGCTTCAGTGTGGCCAAAATTCCCCAGCTAGTGTGGTTCCCTAAAACCTTAAAGAGCTGCTACCTTTTGGTCCTTTCTTAAGCGGAATATTATATGTAGACCAAGTAACCTAGGAACTGAACAAGCAAACTGGGTGGTTTAGCAGCTCTGAACAATGCCAGTCAACTGAATTACCACTACATTCGATTACAATTTAAAGGTGCTCTAACAAATTTAACAAGGATTTCCATCTTCATTACATACAATGCAAACTAAGTGCATCAAAATGCTAAGATCTGCAGAATGTGCACGTAAGAGCTGAAGATTCATGTCTCAGCTGTTGCTGCCTGAACCTGCTTCCAGTTCTGAACTGCTCTGATATGCGACAGTGACTTTTTACATTTGATTTGACAGCTTTATGAGACCAACTGAACAATATAAGTTAACCATGTGAGATACATGATTGATTTTCTCAAGCTGATGCTAAATTGCAGCATTAGTACCAGGAAACTTGCATCTTCTTAAGAACTTAGGCACTCAGCATAACTGCAAGTACATGATTCAAACTGCCAAGGCATACTTTTAAAGATGGACACAAAGTACTTACATCGAAGTACGCTCCTGCATGTTCTAGTATCAGCTGGGTAGAATCTGGCTTATTTTTACAGTAAGTAACGTACATTTGGAATTTGTCTGCCTGCAGAACAAAATGCAAATTTACATAGGTTATCAGAGAGCATAATTTCTGTCTCAAGAAGTTTTTACGCAGTTATCAGAGAGCGTATCTCCTCTCAAGAAATTAAGCTATAAGAATTTTTTCCCATTCAAACTGGCAGCATAAGAAAATACATCAGGCAAGACTGAAAACAATAGCAATGCATGCAAAACCAGGTTATTCATAGCTAAGATACCAAACCAAATCTGAACACAGGTTTAGGTACCTTCCTTAACTTCAAGAGCAGCTAAGCATTGGCATCTGACAGCAGTGACTTAATTTTTTTTCTTCTCAGTTAAAGATACAAACATTGTTACTCAAATCTGAAGGAAGAGGTACTTTCACAAATTTTACAAATTAAAAAGGGACCTGAGAGCAAGAATCCATCCCTTCATGCTTCCTATCTCTCTTGTTACTTCTAAACATAAGTGACTTCATTACCCATGTAACAAAGCAGTGTCCAACATCTTCTGGTAACTGTTCATATTTTTCCAGCTCCTTGAGGAATATACTATGGGTAGAAAAGAAACAAATAGTATAAGGCACACGCAACATTTTCATTAGGGCAGCTTATATTGATCTAAATATTACATTGTCTGTGAATAAAGGCGGTTGGAAAACTTGCTGTGATTCATACCAACAGCATGAGTTAAAGAAATAAAAGATAACAGGAATGGATAAAAATATGTAATAACAGAACTAATATAAAATGTAATTCAATACAAATTCTGATGTGAAGATCAGAAATTGATCCAGTAGACACGCAGTTAACACGTAAGAGTACACAAATTTAATAACTGATGTTGTTCAACATCAAGAAGGTTTCCTACTGTTTCAGTTTCAAGGAAAGTTTAGCCTTCATCTCAAGAGAAAACGGAGGTGACTTGCTTTTTGCATGCTCAAGTTAACACACGGCATACAGAGGAATGTAAAATCAGGTTCTGGAATATGCTAAATTAAAAGAATCATAACCCAATACAAATGCCAATGAATTAACAGAGATGGGAGATTCAGAACAAGAATTCTGTATACACATCTGCCTAGGAACCATTCCACTCAGAAGAAATGTAGTGGACAAGCATCTTTCATGCTCCGTACTCAACTAAATGTAACAATGGTTTCAACAAGTACATTTCATGCTCCATACTCAACAATGTAACAGAAGCTTCAAAGAGCCAAGGAAGAGGAGGGAGCCCTACTGTTTCCCACTAGCAGTCGCACTTGGAGATCAGGAATGAGGGTTCTGAAGGAATGACAGAGTCTTTAATTGATGTTTATGCTATATGTGTGTTCTGCTGAGTTCAGTTGTTTCCATCTCTTTAGGACAACTGAAAAACCTACAGCAAAATTTTAACGTAACCTAATAATTTCTTAAAAGCTGAAAGATGTCTGAGACTAAAAAAGACAGACCTACCTGGCTGCAAAAACCAACAACTGAAACAATTTAGCAATGTTAGAATAAATCCTTTAGGTTTTTTTATAGAAAAGCATCCATCATTCATACGCACAACATTTTTACTAGGAAATCCCTCAGGTCATCATTTGGATTTAGCAGTAATATGGAAATGGAAGATAAGTTACTCACTTATTGTGGAACTCATAGATTTCCTGCATGTTTCCAAAGATAATGTGTTCTTTGTTTACAATACCAGGTGGGATCTCCTCAACTCCGCTTGTCATTTCCCATAGATATGTCTGCCCAGAACAAAAAAGATGCACTAAAGTCATAATAAACTCTCAACAGAAGCACCCAGGTATCTGTAAGCATTCATTCCTGGAGAGAAATCGGGGAAAGATCACGCAGCATCATCATCTCCAATTGTGACAGTACCCGTTGTGTCAAATATACCTTGTGATTTTGACAGTAAAATCCAAGTTCTAAAACTGACAATTTAACACAGTCCCTGAGACTTCATCATTTAAAATGCATAGTGTTCTTGACAACCTCTAATGCTTCAGGATATTCCTTATCAAGGTCATGTCTGCAGTCTAGAAGTTCATGCTTTGTGCAACAGCTAACAGTGAACAGTACTTGCTTCAGCGTAACAATTACTGGGCACTTTTCCATGGAATCTCTCTGAATTTCTATTCAAAAAGTCAGCTAGTAGCAGAACATGTGATACAGATAACAAAGGAATTAACACAAGCTCTTCTCTATTGCTAGCAAAGCAAATAAAGTAAACACCTCTTTTTTCCCCTCCCCTCTCTAAAACAAAAAAACCCACACGTTTTTGAATTGGGAAAAGACCAAATGATTAAACTCAGTACTGACAAAAGCAAAACATACATGATGCATACTGAAGTGGCTGTTATCAGTGTAATTCTACGTTTCTTCTTAATAGCAGAAAGATACTTAATTTGGTCCTATGACTGCAAACCAATCATGCCTGGCGTTAAAACCAGAAAGAAACAGAAAGCAATGGATTGAATTCTGTCTTCAAAGATTAGTGAAAAAAAGAAAACTTACATCCATGCATTCCCGGAGGTCTCTCACGTAAGCCTTTTCTGTCTGAATTAGCTCAGCCATAATGAACCTTAGGTGACAACAGAAAGAATAATCAAATCTCAGTCTGTTAGATCATTATGAATGCATAATAACCAGAATACATCTTTCTCCTCATCAGCTTTTGCTTTTTTCACTGCTGCAAAAGAAATCTGAGAACTGAAATATGAAGAGAGAACAACAGATGAAGGAAACATAAGAGGTAACATCCCTCCATTACTAACTAGCGCAAAAAGAAATGGGGAAGGAGATGGAATTTTTTCTCAGATGCTTTTCACTTCCTGCAGTCATTTAACTGTTGTCCTCCCTCCTCCCCTTATACATTTATTTCACATTATTTTTAAAAAGAGAAAGCATATTAAAAGAAGTCTAACATAGTTTTGAAAGTTTAAGATTCTGACATGCTAGAATTATCTGTGAGAACATGCATGTGAATAAAAGCAATAGGAGCTATTGAGTAACATCACTCTCTTTTTACCATTTATCCGATTTCTAAGCTGCCAGACAAGCCATGACAGTTGTTTCATTATCAGGATTGATTTATGCATTCTCATTGATTAAAAATAAATAAATTTATTACTCTTTTCTGCGGGCAGACTTTCGTTTTTCTTCATTAAGCTCATGAGCAGCATCACGCAGTTTCACCTCTGACCCAGGGACACTGGCTGGTATTATATCCAGCTGCAAGCTTTTGCTCTTTAGTAAAGAAAGGAAGAATTAATTCAGGAAGGAGACAACAGAAAATGATAGCTAAATCAAATGCAAGCAAAGCTTGTTTGTCTGTCATCACACTCAAATTTCTCTTACCGATTTATTGGAATCCGAGGAAATACCCAGAGCTTTCTCTAAAGAGGTCCTGTATTTCTCCATGCGCAGGGAAAAGTCTCTGTACCTCTTATCCACTGCTGTGACACATTTTTTAATCTCTGTTGCATGAGCATGCCCTTTTTCACAAAAGCCATCAGCCAGCTGTATCAACAACTTCACCCTCTCTTTGGTTTGCTATGAAAACAGGAAAATATCAAAAGAGTTACTAGATCTACCTGTCATGAAGGGAGTCATTTTGCTTAACCTGCTCCTAAGCGCAGTTGGAGAAGCCATCAAAGGAGCTAGCTTCCTCTTCTCTCTATTCCCAGAACTCCTTTAAACAGATACCTTTTTCTTAATAAAAATAGCACAAGATGAATATAGGTTTCCTTGGGTTTTATTATTACATGACTAGAAGCAGGTTGGTTATTTTCCTTTCAAAAACGTGCTCGTATCTAACCCAGAGATTAAATTCTGCTAGGCAAGCTTTTCAGAGCACGAGTATTCTCCTCACATCAATACAAAGGGGGTTTGATGCCAAAGAGGATATTTTGTTCATTACCACTGAAGCCCTGGTATTGGACCTGGCCCACAGCCCCAGGAGTCTACCTTCTTTAGAAATCACTGAAATGTTGAGATGGAGGTAAGTCTTGTTATAGGCTTTACACTTTAACGGATTAAGACTATATTCTTTAGATCTTTTTTTATGTTATGTTATGTTGTCACACAGTTGTTTGAGAGAAACTAAGAAAACAAGTACCCACCACCAAACCTGTAACTAAGCACTTTTCCCAACTAACAAGCTGCCTAAGACTATGCACTTTCTTTCATGTAAATCATAACTTATCCACAACAGGTGAGTTTACACCTCCACCCCTCTCTCTCTCTCTCTCTGATACCATGTCAGAGTAAAGTGTACTGTCAGGGTCTTTGGTAAGAGGGAATGAAGCAAAACAGTCAATAAGAACTTGGCTTTTTTGTGTCAGTTGGAAAATCAACAGTTTGTCCTTTTTTTTTTTTTTTTTTTTTTAAATTATTTTTCTTTCCTAATAGTCCCTCGCCCGAGCATTTCTTTTCACTATGGAATTAGCATGGGCTAATACATCCTCCCAACAGGTAGCCAAACGCCAAGGGAGTGGCACTAATAACATCCTTTCAAAGAGGCACCCACGTCACCGCTGACTGACAGAGGAAACAAGGGGGGCAGGGGTGCTCTGCATGCTGGAAGGGATCCAGCAGAACAAAGGCTGGAACAAAACCCAGAAGGAAGAAAATCTGGGTTTGAAAAGCAAAAGTGATCTCTGTTCTTTCTGGATTCTCTTTTCTCCCCTCCCACATGTCCCATGACCAACTCCATCTCCAAGTCTCTTCTCTTCTGAGGCAGTCCTTCAGACAAATGAACACTTGCTTACTTTCTTGGGCTCATTTTTTCCTCTGTGAAGATTAGAAAGCCAAGATGTGGAAACAGGTGACAGTTTGAACAGGTGACAAAACAAAACACAGAGAGAGACGAGGTTACGTAAGCTCAGGTACTGAGGTCACGCCCTCAGTCACATGTGAAAATTTTCAAGCCTCACAAGTGACATCTGCATCTCTGTATAGGCCTCCAAAGATGTACAATACCATAATGCTGCCATGGCTCAAAAAGTTACAGCAGAATCACAGAATACTTCAATAAAATGAGTAACCTAACAAGTAAAGCTTTAATTTTTCTACTATCTTCTAGTTAAATCACAGCTGAATAATAATATGCCTTGCTGTATTTTATATCCTAAATGAACATGCAGTAATCCACAGACATGAGGATATAAAAGTGGAAATCAAAGGCCCTGAAAGGTTTGTAGGTTTTTTTTAAAAACATTTTTAAGCTATCTCACTACAATTCTGTCACAAGAAATCAACTACACATAGGGCTGATGGAGCTCCCATAACAGTGATTCTCTTCTGATTATCTTTGGTTTTATTCTGTTCCCAGCAGAAATACAGAGAGAAAGCCACTACAAGTAAACAAATCTCGATGGACACATCCTTGGGTTTTTTTTTAGGCAGGAGGGGGGAATTTGGGTTGTTTTGGTTTTTTTAAATCTTACTTAATTTTATTTATATATTTTACCTTTGCTGTGATCTGAAATTCTTCATGTTCTTTTAACAACTCTTGAGTGTGCTGGAT
Source organism: Nipponia nippon (assembly GCF_047370975.1). NCBI lineage: Eukaryota > Metazoa > Chordata > Aves > Pelecaniformes > Threskiornithidae > Nipponia > Nipponia nippon. The sequence goes on along the minus strand of NW_028262290.1, from coordinate 81,442,344 downwards.
ACTGGAGCCAGTAGAAGTATGTGTGGATAAATAAAACTCCCCATTGTCATGAATCCATTCCAGAGCCTACATAAAGCAATAATGAAGTAAAAAGTAAGAAAGGCGGCAACATATTACTGCCAACAGAAACCATCTGTAATCAGTATTCCACAAACACAGACTGGCCATAGGCAAATTTTATTTTCTATCATGTCACTCGTGGCAATAATCTAATACCTCAACAATATCAAATAATTCATTTAGTCTATGAAGCAATGCTTAAAGAACTAAAGAAAAACAACTGACACATGAATCTGAATACTTCAGGGAAGTCCACTACTACAGGACTATAGCAGTCCACTATTAAAAGGATCTAACTGATGATGTCTACAGTTTTGTTAATATATTCCCCAACTGAGCAAAAATCACTTTTTTGGTGCAACACAAGACAGCTGTACTCAGAAATATTTTCCAACTTGTAAAAATGTATATAAGACTGCCAAATGTGTAGGCTAAACTTTCCAAGCATGTAAGATTTAATTATCATTTAATTCTTTAGCTGACATGTATTCCAGCCTTACTAAGTATGGTCTGTAGTTAGATGTACTCCTAGAAATTAAACCTGCAGCAGAGGAGGAATGGCGAGATGTATCAGTTAAACCAATGAATGTATGTATAGGTAGTAAAAGACAAGAACTAAGAATGGCAATCTAAAATTGTTTCCCTTCCACATCCTGGCACCTTACTCTCTCACTATTACGAACCATGCCGATCCAGGTTATTATTATATTCTGCCCACATTAGTATTTCCTGCCCTTTTAAGCATAACTCAGTGATTTTGAGGAATCCTACTCTCTGGCTGGGGGGGGGGGGGGGGGGGGGGTGTGCGGGGGGGAAAGAGAGAAGAGTCCTTTCAAACTGAAGAATTCACCATACAAGAACTGAAGAAATCAATTTAGTGACCAGGTGAGCCCTTAAATCTGGAACGATTTGAGAGTCTACCATTTTCCTCGCAAACTACTATGGTATCTACTCCCATAGCAGGGCATCAGGTTCTCAAAGCACAAAGAATGGGTTTTTCCAACTTCCAAACAAACTTCCAACTTCCAAACAAAAAACTAAATGAAGACAGCAACATTTCCATTTTCTGGCTAATCAGTGTGGAGTCCAATACCATTTGCAATGACTGAACTGGTGATTGCTGAAAAATGGGATTTACAATGAAAATGCTGACAGATCTTTATCTTCAGTGTTTGACTGTTAGTCAGTAATCTCTATACAAAAGCAAGCAGGTCATGTGCTTGGCAGAGGCTGGAGTTAAGGTTATTCAAAAGTGGGGTGGGGGGCAGGGAAGGGGCAGTGTTGTTGTTTTAAAGAGGTATTAAACTTTAACTTCACTCCAAGATTTATCTTGCGTTACCTCCTTTGTGAAATCATGAAAGACAGACCTTAGAAATCTTTCAAGAGATGAAAACAGACCACTAATATTTAAGCCTCTGTCTACAGTGGCTGTCAGAAAGAAATAAAAAATTAGGTTTTCGAGTCCTTTAAAGTAGATCTAACTATATTTCACACTGTGGGCGTTGTATCCTTTTCTGCAGAACAGGAACAGATAGCTTCCTTTCTTTGTCCTATATGCAGTTAAAAAAAAAAGTAGTAAAAAACCCACTCCAGATCATTGCAGTTACTAATTCTGCCTCGGAACCCCCTACTTATTTTTACGGCTTGTGTTTTGATTGGTGAAGTGGATTTTTTCTGTGTGTGGTAGTTACTCAATAGTTCTTTCCAGACTGATAAATTCAACAACATACAGAGAGGTGGATCTACCATGCAATAAACCATGAAACCAAGTACATGCAGAATTGCAAAAACTTTGGAGAGTCATTCACTTGTTATTGTTTAATGAGTTATACAACTTGTCAGTTTTCTAGAACTGCCAGTCAACTTAATTAGATGTTTTTTTTCCCCAACATGGGAGAAAAATGTTGCTGCCTGTTATTTCCCTGGTCAAATTAGGTGTCTGTGTAAAGTTAACAAGCGTAACAATTTGTCAAACACAAGCTTGCAGAAATGAGATTCACCAGTATCAGATCAAGCTGGCAGAAGCAAAAGACTAACTTTCAGTTACAGCAATAAAGACACCCTGCCTCAACAGATTTTTGTTGTTCTGTATTAAAGGAAAAGCAAATAATTTAACTTACTTTCTATTTTAATCATTGATCTTTCAGCCATTTGAAATACTGAATTCGATGGCAAATTTGTTATTGTGGGACAAGTCAGTGCATGTCAAACCTCGATCACACTGAAGAGGATTTACGCTCACCTGTTTGGCACTTCTTTCAAACACTACATACTGTTGGCATTGATCAAGACGTCTTTTACGCATGGTCCAATAATGCAGCACACGGTTCTCCCTCTGGAAGAGTTCATTCAAGATATCTGAAGAAAGGAAAACAGTTTCAGAGGTTATGACAACCAATTTTGAAATATCACATTAAAATCAACGGAATAAAGTACTTTATATTGTAGAATTTACACTACACTTACTCTTTCTGTTACGCTTTGTTTTGCTCTTTTTCCTGATATTAATGAAACACAGAGTGTTCTTGTTTCATTATTCTTTACAGAAATGTTGGTTAAAGAAACTAGAGATGCAATTAAAACTTACTAGTAACACCTTTCTTCTCTCAAATATTTTTCGTACAGGGACTGCCACTGTTTATAAAAGAATTGAAAATGTAGTCTAATAAAGATGGTTCTTGATGGGGTTTCCTCAGAAAGAATGAGCACGCACAAGTAATCACAACATGCTTAACATATCATATTAATCATAACAAAAAAAACCCACAACTTTTCTGAATATACCAGTCTCCTATAAAATATTTTAATAATTTAATACATATGGACAAATACATAACATTAGTTCACTACAAGGACAAATGCAACATAAGCAGATATTAAATGTATGGAAACCCAAGTAATAAAAAATACACAAAATGACTAAGTTTGTAACTCTCCTTCAAAAAAAAAAAAAAATCAAAACCAACAGCAGTATAATTGAGTAAGCTGACTTGTTCAAATATGAGTGTTCATTGAGCTTTGAGAGAATTTCCAGGTAATCAAATAATTAACTCCACAATTTGTTATGCCATTCCTGAGTATCAGAAACTGTCTGCCATTGGGAAGTCACATCCAAATTCCACTGTTAACCTGTAGTTCCACATGTCTGGCTTATCAGTTCCTCCTGGATGGCAAAGATCTTCTGCTTACAATATGCAGAAGATTTTATCTGAACTCTGCTTCTTTAATGTTTATTCTTTTTTTTCTTCAAACAAAGAATCCTAGCAGTTTCTTGTGAAGCTCACTTTACTCACTGCTTCTTCCAAAGCAGCAGCCCTAGCAGACTTTGTAGCTACTGCAAACCCAGATGGCTAGCTGAAGTACATGGAGATGGATACACCTGACGCTCTGCCAGGTGATTCTGTTGGAAGTGCAAAGAACCCAAGGGGAGGTCTACCAGAAGCAAAGAGACCACAAAAAAGGCTCATTCTTCACAATAACGCTTTACTGCTTCTCTACTTATACCTACAGCTGGCTATTTTCCACAATTGCAAATGGAGGCCCTCGGTTGCTAGGCCTCTTAACGCCTCTGCATTCCCCTGCCCCACCGTGTGGGTCCGCCATGCCTTACATCCCAAAAGCTAACTCCTCCAAGTAACAGTTTGACAGAGAAGCTCAAATAAAGGGAGCCTGAGGGGAAAAGCATCTCCCTCTATCTCTGTCAGTGATCTGGGACCAATTACAACCACTCTCACAGCCTCCCTGAGAATTAGGAAACCTGTTTGCATTGCTGCCAACATCCTCCTGCTTGGAAGCACTGTATTCCCACTTGCCACAGAGCACTGAGATCACCCAGGACTTACTCTTGGTTGGAATCTGGTCACTGCAGCTAAGGTTTTCTTCCTGCTGGGTAGGCTACCCTCAAATATGCCTCAACCGATCTGTCCCTTAACCAAGCCATGAGCTGATCTGCTACGAGCCTCACCTGCTTTCTCAGTTTTATTTCTGCCTTACACAACCTCCAAAACGCTTGCTCAGAATATATGTCAGATTTTGAGGGAGCAGACACACAGACAACTATCATTATACAATATAATACACCCAACTGGACACACCATATAAAAAGAGACATCTTGATAGTGACGCAAGCGAAGTAGTACTGACAAAGAGCAAGCAAGGTGAATTTAGCTAATTGGAACAGCATTTGTCCTGTCAGGACATGATACAGATGGCAAGCCAGTGAGAGACATTTGGCTGGGCACCATTAGTGTTATTGCCATTAATTTCTTGGACTGACAAGGTAGAGAAAAAAAATATTCTATAAAATACTTGAAGGAAGTTATAGAATATCAACATTTAATACTAGGTTTGGATGAGCAGCTCTACCTCAAGCCTTCTGAACTATAGTCCCTGTTGTTATTTTCTTTGATTCCAACATTTATTAGTATTGTTTCCTAAACGTCCAGCTTATTCTCCAGGCTCGGACAGCTTTCAGCTGTCCCTATGCATCTTGCACTCTCTGTCAACCTATCTAAAAATATGAGCACCACTAGACAAGTTCCTGCACTACGTTCAGTTGCAAGCCGTACAGCAGAGCGAGAGGTAACAAAGAAGCACGCAAAATTAGCAGCAGAAGCAAAGATGAAGATGCTCTGTTTCTGAGCTTACAGCAATTGTCACCGACTGAATCAACCTGCCACAGCACAGTTTCAGGCCACAACCCCTTCCTAAAATTCAGCTTTGGCACGGTGTCCGATACAGTATTTGGATACTCTTAGCTGCAGGTCAAGGCAGTTATTTACACTGGTATGAAGGGCAGAAGGACACCTCCCAGAGTTCAGTACCATTCTGATTCCTGTTTCCCATGTGCTTAGCTAAACTTTCCCTAGATTAAGACATTGTTTTTCTAGACACCATAATCTGCAGCTGGGAATAAGGATCAAGTATGCCACTGAATGAGGTTTTTGAAAAATGTTAAGCAGTTCTGCAGAAACTCAAGGGTTACCCAAGTTTTTAAAGTGTTCACTTATATACTATCTACTGATCACAGTTTGACACACTGTTTCGAGCATACACCCCAGTATGAGTGTGTAATGGTCCAGCAGAACACATGTAACCTCTATTTCACCAAAATGAAATGGTTTTTTTTCCTCTATCTGTTTAGAAAAGAGATGAAAAGAGATTTTTTTCCTTACATGCATATTTAAAGAGGAAGATCAGAGCGAGCTTTTAAGTCATTTGGTCAGCTACCACCATACCACTGAGACCTAAAAGGAAGGAGTCCTTGCTGGTTTTATCTTGACTCATGCTTAATTCTCAGAAGCATATATTACATGGCTTATGGGGAAAAAGCATTAGAACACATAGCTTATTTTTTTCCTGCTTGGGGATTTTTGTTGCTTTTTTTGGTGCTTTTTAAACATGTATCATTCATCCAAGATTTTAAACATACACAGAACATGCATAGAACTATGGTTCTGACATATAATTATTCTTAAGGACATTAGCAGAGACTTTTCTACTCTTTCCTCATCTGAACACATTTACCTTTCTCAGAATGACTGTTTCTACACAGATTTCAAAAATGAATTTTTAAAAAAGTTTGTCTAAAAGCCCTAACATTTTTTTCTTATACTCAGTAAATTTGGTAGCTACAACTTCCTGCTTGCTTCTGCTTTGTTCTCTTTGTCTACTACCAAGAGAAGAGCTAAGTGACAAATGTCAGCAACGCTTCTTCAGTTATTGATACTCCTAGCATTTGTGTTGAGATTCTGTCTTGTACAGTTCTATAAATGTTGATGCCTTGGGGACAGAGGAAAAACAATCCTTTGTCTTAGCTCTACATGCTCAAAGTTTCAACTGCCACAACCCAATTATTTCCTTAGAGTGAAAAGTATGGCCAACACCCTATTATCTTTCCAACACAAAAAAATTCAACACAGGGAGATTTTCAATTTGAGTACTGTCAGATACATGGGCAGGTTTAACACAAACTGTTTTCCCCTTGTAGTAAAGTGAAGCAGTGAGCATGTCCTTTTCTGATAGAGTGATCAAATAATTTAGAGCGGAAGTGACCTCTGGAGGCCGTCTGTTCCAATCTCCTCCTCAAAGCAGGATTAACTTCAAAGTTTTTCAGGGGTTTGTTCAACTGAGTTTTCAAAAATCCCAAGGGCAGAGATTCCACTACCTCTCTGGGCAACCTGCTCTACTCAGTGCTTTCTCACTCTTGCTGTAACACTGTCTCCTTATATCCATTCAGAATTTTCCTTGCTGCAACTTTTTCCTCTGGTCCTATTGCTGTGTTCCTCTGAGTTTGGCTCCATCCTCTGCACAACTCCCCTTTGGGCAGCTGCAAACAGCAATTAATTAGATAATTAGACTTCTCTGGTTTTGAGTCTTTAGCATGGTCTGAGTCTTCAGTCACAGCTTCAAAATGCATCAAGCAGAATACAACTGGCAAATAAATGAGTAAAATGCAGTATTTATTTCCGAGTATCTCTCTCTGATCTCTGTTCTGCCTACCTCACTCATCAGTTATGCATACCCTATTAATTTCTGTCCTTTTGTCCCTGAAAGCCCTACAGATTTCTCTACTCCATTCCCCACAGTGCATATTACACCTTAAAGCTGCACTACATTGAATTAATCCCAGCAAAACCCAAGCCCCATGTATTAGTTATTTCCTGCCTCACCTCAGCTACTACCTATCTACACATCTAATTTAAACATGATGTCAGTTACCCTATACTTCATGAAGTTCCTTAATACTGATTCAACTCTATGAAGGGTCCAAGGGCATAATTCAAAGGATTTATCATGTATCACCCTGGCACTCCCAAGGAACTCGCAGAGTGCACCACACTAACACACTGAGTAAGCTTACAGCGATCAGCTCCAATTTGGCATCAGACCAAACATTATCATGTGGAAGTTTACTATCTCATCCTCTGAACAAAGCGGCACATTTGAGTCTCAAATTGAAAGAAGATTAAGTGTAAGCAGGAGATAGATAAATTCAAAGCAACTTCATTTGGGTATAAGAGAATCTGATGACTGGCAGCTCCTTCAAAATGTGCGAGAGTAAGTTTAATTATTTCCTGTTAAGCCTGACAGAACCCTTTCCAGTTGGGCAGGCTTCACTCCCCCATCATCACACACACCACAACACACGGTGATCATGTTGTTTGAAGAAATAAAGAACAAGAAACCCCTTACTTTTGACTTGTTGTTCAGGTGCTTTGATGTGTGTCACCATGCCTGGCATGTTTACGCTGTTCCTGTGCAGGTATTTCAGGAAGACATCAGCATTCCTCCGAGCCAGCGTGCAAGCCTAGAGAGTCAGAGGTATTACTTTCTTTGAAGCTGCACACATATACATCCGGAAAGAGATGAAGGGCCTTCCTCATCCCCCCTCTCCAATTTTAGAAAGCGTTGCTTGTTAAATCCTTCTACAAGTAAGCCAACCCAAGCATTAAAATAGTTTTCCCAACAAATAACAGTTAATACTTACTTATCCAGCAGAAAAAAAAAAAAAAAAAAAAGCTATTACTTTTTCTCTGAAGATCCTGGAAAGCAATTACCTGCTCTAGAGCTTTCAGCATGACTCAGAGTTGACAGAGAAGTTTGTTTTGTGTACGTGGCACATGCCACTTGAAGTTATTTATTGTGTAAACAGAGTGCACAAGCTTATGTAATCAACTGGATATTCCAAAACGTCCACCGCTACTTTAAACAAAAAGTAAATGTTCCACTGAAGTGAAACCGAAAGTGCTAAAATATTAAGACATGCCCTTAAAATACTAAGACAAGGCCTTGAGAGCTTTCAATCCTCATCACTGTATTGCCAACACTCAGCTCAGCTGCCTCCTTCATCTTAATGTACACCAAGTACTACATATGGGCCAGCTGCCTTATTTTTAATAAGCAGAACATGAAATACTACTTTAAAAGGTTAGATAAACGTAGCATGGTTAGATCCAGTAAGAGAGACACTAAGTCATTTCTCACATTGTTTTAACACAGAAACTGGAAGCTCAGATGCCAGCTGCAGAAAGATCTATATGACAGTATACTTAGAGCTATGCTAATACATTTTTGAACGTTCTCATCTGTGCACTGAGAACAAAAAGGCTTTTAATAAAACTAAGTTTTAACACTCTAGTGTCTTTCGAGATGATGCTGGAAAAAGCCTTTGGTTACAGGCTTAGTTACACTGCTTTGCAAGCATCCGTTCCACATTTATTCAGTAAGATCAATAACCCTCTTCACTAGGACATTAGTTGGAATGAAAACTTTTCATTTATCTGCAGAATATTACACAAACCCAACTACTCCCAGATGCTTGTCTAGTAATTTCCTCCTTCTGTACTCTACTGTAGTCCAAGTACATCTGAGAGCAGCTCTGATGCACAGGCAGCAATGGTACTATGTGACTGTCACTTCTCTTCCAAAGCAGCAGCCTTTAAGCATTCTTTAGAATGACAGTTGCTCAAAGCAGTGATTCCCAATTCCTCTTCAGTCACAGTGGGAGACCTGACATCTATTGAAGTTCAACAGGAAATATATTTATAAAACTGGCTACAATTTTATGCACTTGGCAGTATTCTCCTTATCACTGTCAGAAGCAGTTAACGTGCCATTTCCCACATCTTTGCAGTTTGGGACATACCTGTAGCTTCTGAATGGCACTGTTGCTTTCCACATATGTTTCAGCAGTGTAAGAGTGAGCATTTGACTGCATGCTTCCCAAGACAAAGATGACCACAAAAAAAATAGCAATCCTACCTTTAGGAACGCCTCCTTCTGTTCCAGGTGTTTGCTTATCATGGGAGTAACATGATCTGTTTCAGAGTTGGGACCCAGTTTGTCTGCTCCCCCACACCAATCTTCTTCTCGCTTATATTCTTGCTCCAGGCTTTCCAGCACGCTGCACACCTATCAGGAAGGAGTCCAACTCGAATATAATTCAGTAATACAAAAATTCCAAATTCAAGCCAAAAAAATGGAAAACCAATCTACCCCTTACAGGTACCTTAGCTTCTGACATGTTTTGACTGGAACTTAAGAGAAGGCAACAAACTTTGGCTGTAGGTTTGCAAGCCTTGGCCTGCTTACGTGGAATTGCTCAGAAGGCTATCCCTAAAGTTGCTCATCTTTCTCCACCTCTGTGACTGCATAGTTCAGGATGGGCTTAAGACACAACTGCAGAGGCAGCAACCTTGCCAGCCTTCCCCTTAACTCTTCTGCAGACAAGTAGGATGAAGCTGGTTTTTCTCTGACTCTCACACAAAAATCAGAATTAGCCATCTGAAGTACTTCCATTAAAACCTCTGCGTAACTTGTTTATGGTTTAAGCAAAACCAAGCAGAAATCCAACTAAGCACTTGTACAGTGTGTTTCATCTTAAAAATGTTTTACAAGACTTTTCTCAATTAAAAATAAGAATCTGAGGAATATTAAAGAGGAGAGTGATAGAAAAGGCAGATGAAGATTTGAGTCTTCACCAATAAGCACTGCACTTTGGTAGTGTACTTTGTTTGAAGTTTGCTAACTGAAGCAAGCGTAGCCAGATCAATTACACTGTAGTATCTTAGTAGCTGGTACAATTTGTCCACTACTTACTTATCATAGACTGGTTTGGGTTGGAAGGGACCTTTAAAGATCATCTAGTCTAACTCCCCTGCCATCGCCAGGAATCTTTCACTAGATCAGGTTGCTCAAAGCTTCGTCCAACCTGACTTTGCTATTTCCAGGAATGGGGCATCCACAACTTCTCTGGGCGACATGTTCCAGTGTCTCATCGCCCTCATCATAAAAAATTTCTTCCTTGTATCTGATCTAAATCTACCCTCCTTGAGTTTAAAACCGTTGTCCTTTGTCCTGTCACTACAGGTCTTTGTCTTATAAGACCACTTTATATACTGAAAGGCTGCAACACATAGTTTCTCTAAGGCAGCTGGTAAAAGGATTTGCTTTTTGCACTTTTTGTATAACTGCAATTGTTATCAAATTAGTAAATATAACCAAACCTGATCAACCATTTTTTTAGGTAATGCTGTTTTATGCCACACTGAAGAATTAACCAAGGCCGACACAGATCATGTAGCATTTCTGTACCTGTTCAGATGTTTTATAGAAGGCAACAGAGGCATTCACAAGCTTGAGACGGTCCTCCATCTTCAGCATCAGTTGTTGCCAATGGGAAGCAACCTTCTCTGCACACTCCCGGATCATATCCATGTCATAGTGATTAGCCTGCAGCATTGCCTCTGCCTTCTGCTGAACCTGCAGGGCACTTTGATGCGTTTTCTGACAAGAGGTGAAAATTCAGGAGTTCAGTGGAACACTTCATTTTCTTGAAGACCTCAAAGGCTCACATTTCCACTGTGTCAATGACACTTCTATATACATGCACTAACACCCATTAACTAAAAATAACTGTCTAATATTAGTCACTGCATGACTTCCCTTATGCAAATACAAAGGAAATAAATCCTGTAGAGGTGTATCATCAAATCAACAACGACTAACAGTTTACAAGCAACAGCCACTGCATAGCATTAAGCCACACATGGCATACCTACGTTGCAGTACATTTTGTCATAATTATGAATTTCAGGTTGATTTTCTTTCCCTTCATGCTGTGGAGGAAAAAGATGGAAAGGATGTATCTTATTTTGGCTTGATTGCTATTACTGTCCTCACAGCTTTACTGCAGTCTTTTGCACATTAGTAGTGAGCAAATGAAGGTGCAAGCATGCAGGACAATACAAGAGACAACTCTGCATTCACCGTAAGCAGATTTTTAACTGTAGTTCTCTGTGTAAACATATACTTGCATAAAATCTGGAACCTCTAACTATAATAGATATTATCATATCCAGTATGATCCAGAAAACTCAGAATTTAAGCTTCCTAATCATCTTTCCTTAAATTGAAAAATGTCTAGAGGTCTCATGATTTTTATACTTAAGAGTTACCAAAGCTCTCAAAGTGAAGGTACATATAGTGCAAACTGTAAAAAACCAAAACCAAAAAAACCCCAAAACAACCACAACACCAAAACAAAACAAACACCCAGAGAGAGGGAAACATAAAACTCCACAGAATGGCAAACGAACATGAAAAGAGTTATTGCACAACAGACTACTTGTGAAAATAGTTTTCCCAAACGATCATAACTTTGGTTAATCTTTCGACAACAGTAAAGTTCTTAAAAAGAATTGTGCTGTATATAATCAATATCACCCTAAAGTCCCTCAATCACACATATAATTTAATAATATTACATTCCAGTCAATCTTAAGATCTCCGCCTATTTTTCACAGAGATATGACCAATCTGGTAAGTTTAGTTTGAAATCATGGCAGGAGGATGGACACACCACCGCACACAAATTTCAGTGAAACATACTGTCAAACAAAAATGGAAACATTAAAGGACCATATGAGAATACACAAAACTGATGTTTGCTGTTCCATTTATCCTTAACTTTAACAATTAGCATTGTATTGTTGTACTCTAACAAAGGGAAACACCATTTTTGGTAAAATTGCTGTGAACAGACTTGTTCGATTTATTAATTTTTTTATTCCTCTCCAATCAAAAAATGGCTATTGCTTTACAAAGATGCAAAAAGGCACTGAGAAGATGTGCTCACCTAGAATTGCAGCTCCAAAATGAACAAGAACAAAACCCCCACCTTCCCAATAAGTGTTTTTATCTCTTTGCCATAAGATGATTTCAAGCTCAATACATGGTAGCGTTAACCCAACAGTATGAAAAGGGACAGAAGAGATACATCTCCTTACTGCAGTGCTATTTACAGAGACTCATAAAATGTAATACAGGAATTCTTGGCTATGGTCACTGAAATGGTGCTTTTACCTCTATTGCATGTTGAAACTGCTCATGCTCCCTCTGTAACTGCTCTGCCTCCTGCAAAGAGCTAGCAGTGATAAGCCCAGCATTTAACATTGACTCCCCATTTCGAATCCAGCCCAAAACCTGTAGCAAAAGAGAAGACCATGAAATATGCAATTCCACTGCCAACCAGCAAGAAAAGCATCATTGCTAGAAACGAAAACATTTAGGATCACATGTAGTACTGGAATTGATGACTAAATAATTTATTAATTATATATTTACTGCAAATTATATACTCAATAAACACAGCAAATGACATTCACTATCATTTCACTTAGCTGACATCTCCTATCTTTCAGTCAGCTACTACAGGCTTGTGCTTTCAGTTTATGCTCTGAACAAGGCTGTATTTCTGAATACCATTTCTGTCACCTGGAAAACAGGAAGAAGTTATGAGCAACATTTGCCTAAGAGCCAGTGTCAGTAATGTAAATTGAGAACATGCAGCTTAGTAAAAAGTAAGCAAATACTTTTGAATATTAATGTTGAGAAAAATGTGACCACTGAGTGTCTTCTAATTGCTTAAAGATTTTTTATTTTCAGGATGTCCCTTCTTTGACATGTCCATTGAAACCAGAAGAATCCTCGGGTGGGGAGAAGCCTCAGAGGCCACCTAGTGCATTCCTTATCAACAGCAGGAACCTGCAACCTTAAGGCCCCTCCCAAAAGATCTGTGCCTTGTTCATTACTCAAGACTCCAATAATGGACATCCCACACTCTCAAACATTTTTATCACCAGAAGTCTTGTTTCCAATATCTAACACTCACATCTCTCTCGCTTTAATTTCAGCTCATTTTGTTTTTCCTGCCCATGACAGACAAAAATACCCAAAACATTTCCTCCCTCTTCGCATCAGCTTTGTTTTTCCCCTCTCCTCTCTCCCTCAAGAACATTACTCGATTCCCTCCTCCAGGCTCCTCTTCTATTGTTGACCCCAGTCTCTTCAACCTCTCCCAAGTGAAGTTAGCCGCCTGATTTTTCTCACTGCTCTTTTACGAGCTCTCTCCAGTTGATAACCATCACTTTGATCAAAATCTTTCAAATACTGAGTAAAGCTGGGCATAATTCAGGTTATTCACTGTGATCTGTACAACTTTTCTATGGAACTGCTGCCCAGCCAGTAATTACCCCTGTGCTGTATTTGTTCAGCTGATTATTCCTGCCAGTACATCATACTCTGTATTTGTCACTAATAAAATTCATATCCTTCTTGCAGCGCAATTCTCTCATATATCAAGACCATTCTGAACTGCACTCCAGCATCTTCTGATGAACTCAAATCCCTTTCCCAGCTTCTTTTGCCTTTAACTTCAAATTTAAAAGCATAATCTCTACCCTAACATGTAGATTTTCTGACTGAAAACATGAACTAGTATCCAAACACAAACAGACTTCTACAGATTTTTTTTAGTGTTGAAATCTGTTTTCCAATCCAATGAGTCTCTTAATGACTTTTGTTACTGAGTATGGTTTTCCAGCAAGTTATTATTCACAACAACGTAGTCTCATACGACAGTCGCATAGTAAGCTAGGGACAGATAGACTGAACTAAACTATTTTAAAAGCTTTAATAGAAGGAAGATCTGTGTCATCTGCTTTTTCAGCTCTACCCAGAAGACCTCGTCACTGTTCAGGTTTAATAATCTACTTGTTTCAATATTTTTCCAGGGAATTATGTTAAACTAGCTGACCTATAGTCCTCCCTTAGCTAATCCTTTCCTGCTTTTCAGAAGTAGATGTTGAGTTCCAGTCCTCCAGAATCTCATCCAATCTCCAGAAGCTTGGAGAAGATAAGCACTAACGTCTATGACATTTCAGGCAGTTTTCTAGGTAGTCTAGGGTGAATTCATCTGGGCCCAGTTGATTTGAAAATAAGCAGTTTAAGCACACCTTCTCTAACCTTTTCCTACAAATTGATTTTAGACCTTTAACCACTGGTAATAATTTTATTAATTACCAAACCACAGTTAGCTCTTAACACTTATTAAGTACCAAATCATAATTAGCTCTTAACACTAAATACTCTCATCTAGTGATCCACGTATGATGCTACTACTAATGCTACTGCGCCAGGTTATTACTAAGTCAATCAGGATGACATGAGCATAATCGCAGACTGAAAACATGGGTGCAAACCAGGCAAAGGGCCTATTAAAACACGAATGCTTAAAAACAAAGGCACATGTGGTCTACATCCAAAGTATACTCTAACATGTCTTTAATACCTTGAAGCAACTGAGGTCTAGCCATCTTAACACAACATCCATTACCTCAAATCTGCATCACAATCTCACCTTTTGTCTTACACTGATCCAGACTGCAATATTGTTGTATTAGTAACGCATTTTTTTCTCATTTCTGCCTGCACAACGAATTGCTAACAAGTTTTTTTCCCCTGATAGCGTGTATTTGAATTCTTCTATACAAAACCTGCAAGTCTGTGGAAAAGAATAAGTCTGCAGTGTAGATGTGGGACATGACAGCAGCTCCCAGACGTATACCTGGGTGCACATTCTGCTCCTCTGGGGAGAAAGCACTGGGTCAGGTGGAGCCTTGCAGCAGGGGAGACAGCTCTGGCCTTGGAACAGCCTCTCCTGCTGCAAGGAGACACTTCCAGATCACAGTGTGGGGCAGGCAAAAGGGACCATGAAAGGAGCTGGGAGTCTCTACGTTCTTAAGATACCTGGGGGTTGTTAATACTCAAGGGAGGAAGCCCAGGTAAGCCTCAGGAGCAAGAAAAAGTGAAACTTCTGAGGGAACCACATGCGTCCAACAGACTGTAGACAGAAACTACGCTTGGAGGAAAGGATTTGTCTGTAAAAACACGGTGGGGCAGAAGATTTTTTTTAAATCCCTTTTTTATTTCTATTTTGCCTTACAAAAGCATTTCTAAGCTCCCTCTCTACCTTACAAAATAATTCTTCCAGGTACAGTGTAATGAAACACACCTTCTTAGGGTTAAAATACATTTAGCCTTCTCCAGAGAATTTATAATGAAGGAGGATGCTTAAGCAGCACCAATTGAAAGCTCTTCTTGACTTGGCACCCCATCACACACAGCAGAGCCAGCTAGCACAGAACTTGCCATTTCAAACACAGCGATTTGCCCTCCTGTTTGTTGCAGGTTAGGGTGCAAGTGCAGAAGCTGGTGGAACTCACAGGAGGGAAGTTGCCAGCAGCACTTTCTCCTTCTCTCTGCTCTGACTCAAGGGGAAAACAGAAGCGCTAGTAAATAGCACGCCTGTTCTTTTTCCAGAGCTGCTGCCTTCCAGTGCTTGTTGGCATGTTCCCATCACCTCACTGTTCAGGTGGACCACACACCCCATCTTTCCCCTCCCAGTCTTCGGCAGGCTAGAAAAGCATCAGCAGAGCATCAGCAAAACTGTGGAAATGAAACTGAGAGTCTGGGACACTTGAGAGGGTCAAGCAAGTAGTTCTATAGATAAATGCTTGATTTAAGATTAGTTTCATGGACCAATTTTTCACTCTAACTGAACATGATCACGAGACACACCTGTTTCAGCCTGCTGTCCTAGCTACATTTTCATATCCATATGGCACTGTATGGAGTGCCAGGATACTCTTCCGGAGTAGTATTTTGGGACAATCAGAGCTCAAGCACTGGACTGTGTTTGAATCAAGCTAAAAGGTCAGCATGGGAGAATACAAGGCTCCTCAAAGTACTCTTAAAGGTACAAGCTTGTACTTCATATAAGTACCTGTAGACTGTTGTGTATATATGAATATACAGGTATATACTCAAGAACATACACCGTGATCAGAGCAGCAGACAATATTGCACTGAAAAGGCTTAATGAGCATAGTAAAACCAATGCATTTTGGGGCTTGGTAACAATTTTGACCCATGCAGGTGCTGCATGTTAAGTAAAGCAAAGCACTCATTCTACAAAGCAAGTACGTGGGAGCAATTGCAGCAATAAGTAATCCAGCAGCTACATTTTAGGTGAGAAAAAGAAGTTTGTCTGGAAAACGTGCAAGTGGAGTTCTGGATGAGACAGATATTCTCTGAACTATTTCTCTGCCGACTCATATGTCTCTGCCCTGTATAAAATGGTCACATTTTCCTTTCCATGTTGTTTCTTCCATGTACAGCGGTCCCTTATTTCAGTGAGCATCCTCTTCCCCCATGTGCTGAGGTTTTCCTACACTGCAATCCTCTATCTAGTTTTGCCTTTTCTGCACCTATTACTCGTCAAGTTGAGAAGCAAATTCTTTGCAGGTTTTCTTTAAACCTCTGTTTGTCTTCTGGCCCTTCTGCATCCTCCTAGTCCTGAGGCTTGATCTACAGAACTTCAATGCCACAAAGCAGAACTGGTATGGTACTTAAGGGACAAGCAACACTGGATGTTTTCATCTGCTTTCTGTGCTTATTTAATAAGAGTTCACTAAACTCAAAGTTTCACTACCTAGTACTGAAAAGACTCCTTGCAAGTATCTGACTAAAAAACTAAGACAGGACATAGTTTGCTGGTCTCCATTACAGTAATCTGAGAGATGAACCCTATCGAAAAATTCCCGCAGTGTTCCAGTCTAACCTTTTCATATGACTACAAGCTATATATTTTTACTATATTTTTTTATATATACATATACGCGAAAATACAATAGCAGTAATGTCAGTTTGGCAGGAAAAATTCGAATGGAAATCTTGTCAAAAATCCTTGCTATGGAGACAGTATCCCATCTACATAATAATTACACCCAGTTCATCAACAATAAATCTGGCAGAAAATCACAGTAATTGAACTGGAAAACCATGTGTTCACTGCTTCAGGCATCAAAATACAAACAAAACAAACTGAAGAGGAGGTTTACTGTGTCATTTTACTCTCAGGTAAAGCACCTGCTGTGACCTGCTGAGCTATGAAGTTTTTCCCAGTGCAGAGGAAACAGGAGGAGATCATGCTTCCTGATATGTAGTAAAAACTAAAATAAATCAGATGTGGTTTTCTGAAAAGGCAACTGAAATCACAAAACTAAAAGTTACTAGCCCCAAAGCATTCCAAAGGGGATCAAAAGAAATCCTATGAGACAATATAACATTCAGTCTTAGTTCCATTCAATTTTTAGGCCTTCAGGCTGGGGAAGTATTGCAGGTTAATCTGTAGAATGAAAATCTGGAAAAGGAGTTTGTAATACACGAACATTCTGTCAGCTACATGTTCATGTAAGTTTGTTTGAAATTCACGTCTATTATGGCATTTAATTCAACATAAAATCCCACTCGATAGAGATGTGTACTAAAAATATAAATAGAATTAGTTTTTTTTCTCCAAAACCCCAGTCTACTAAAAAAAAGGCAACTTGACAGGAGAGTATACTATCTATATCTCTATTGTAAGATGAACTCATTTTTTCCAATGCTTTCTTAAAAATTTAAACTTGAGCTTCCATTTTAGTCAGGGCTAGCAGTGGTTCAGAAATGTTACAAAGATCTTACAGAACGACCTACAAACCACAGACTAAGTGCAATGTGGATATTCGTCTACAATCCATCTATTTTGTAAGAGCTCAGGACAAACAGAAAAAGGACAAGTTGCATTGGGAGCCATTATGGGACATACTAATACAATAGACTCTAGTGGACTTCTGCGATGCCACCAAGTGTTAGCAAGATCAGAACGACTTACCTTTCTAGTGTTTTGTTTGTTTTTTAAACTTGCACCTACTTCAGTGGTTTTGCCCACTGCATCTCAAATTCACCAAAAGTTTAGGTGTTTATCAGATAAGGACCTCAAAACTTGACACTTTATTGCGAGGAAAAGTAAAACTTCCTTTTTCTTCTCCTGGAAAGTAAACCCCGCTAATATTACATTATCACCATTTGTAGATGTATTCGGTCAGTGTTCAGGGCATATCACTGAACATTTTTATTAATCACCATATAGATGATAAAAGTATGGATTATTTAACATAAGTTCAAATGGCTCTACACTTCAAATACTTGACTTGCATCCAGGTAGAAAAACAGACAACGCAAATTCCAAACCACAATATTAATAGAGGATAAAGTTTCCTAGGTGCCCAATTCAAAGTCCCTCCCCCCTCCAAATCCAAGACTTTACCCAGCAGAAATTAATTTTCTACCTCTGTTTATGGGAACAGAGCTCTCCAAGAGGTGTGGACCAGCTCTGGGGGGGTCCCGGAGCACAGCCCTCGCCTACCTGCTTGACCTCGGCCTGCAGGTGACGCAGCTGCACACACTGCTCCAGGTGCTTGCGGTGCTGCTCGGCGGCCACGTCCAGCTCCTGCTGCTTCTCGTGGAGGAACTCCAGCAGGTCCTGGACCCGAGTTGCCATGTCTACGTCTCTGTCACAAAGCAGCTCAACACCTGTAACCAGCCAGTGGGTTATAAATGACTTACAAGTCTTCCGAAGACAAATAGACCATTTCCACTGTTTGATGCTTACTTGTCCAGTTCCTTCTCAAAGTTCAACTTAATTCTCAGAGCATTTGCTTAAATGAGCATAGTTTTTGTGCTCTTTAAAAATGCAATTTATTTATTTTTTTTTGAAGCAGCCTGAGATTTACCCTAGGTGACTGTATACAGTTAAAAATATTAAGTGAAGGGGCATAAGAAACCTAAAAGGAAGACTTACTGCTTGGAAACTGAGAATTATGGCTTGAGTGCATTGCTCCGAATAACTGTAAAATTAACTCCCTACTATTTACTCTAATTTTACTACTTCCTGAGTGGAATCCCTTTCTTAAAAACGTAAATATTTTCATGTGTTGCCAACTCTTCAATAAAAATTACATGCTATCATGACAATATATTCTCATGAACACAAATTATTTGAGTAAAAAGAGGAAAAAAATTGTCCACATGTCTCCAGTTTACAGTTAACCAGCATCTGTTATTTTTACACATCCCATGGAGAGACAACTGGATAATTCTTATAAAGCCACTGCCTGGAATAGCACGAAGGAGCCGTCTTACCAGATGCCTGCACTTCATTGACATACTGCAGCAGATCCTGCCCTTGGTGGATGACATCAAAGGTCAAGTTATTCATGGTCAGGGCTTTGTCTGCATGATGCTGGAGCCTCTGTTCTGCTATTGTAAGATCTTCAGTGTCAAAGTCATTCATCTGCTGAGAGAGCTCATCATTCCAAGACTCGAGGTCTGAAATTATCTGGGAGAAAAAGGAAGACGACAATGTTCACTTACTCATTAGACAACGCATGTTTATTTCGAATGTTGCACTTACAATGGAGGTCAAGAACTCCAGTTGCTTATTGTTAATTGACTTCACTGATCAGATTCAACATGGTTCAGGCATGGGTTTTAAAGAAGAAGAATCTCTGAGAACCACAACAGCCCTCCTTCAATCAGTGCTTGCAACGCTATGGGTACCCTTGCCTTGTTTAAGGTACTCCTTCACCAACATATCACTTGTGAAACAGGTGAAATTAAAATGTTTTTATCTTCACTTTTAAAGGAAAATGTTGATCTAAAACATCTTTTTAATTCTTCAGACTGCACCAAGTAATAATTCACACATCAAGTGCCAGCTTAGCTTTCAGTTATACCAGTCTCAAGCTCCTTTACAAAAAAACAGCTCTACCCCTCTTGTGAGTGCCTTGGACTTTTGCCAGACAACTGAGAAGCACTACTTGTCACAAAAGGCAGGGTACTTAGTGAATGGAGCAAAACCAAAGAATATTACTTTATTACAGTCTTACTGTAATGTCAGAGTTAAATTTACTTGCTGAAATCATTCAGCTGCACTTCAGTTTACACTTCAATTCCAGATTTTACTCTCAGCCATAAGCTGTCCAGAAAAGGGTAGCTAAGGAAGTATTTCTTAACACATGTACCACAATAGTAAGTCCTCCTTGCCTGCCCACACGAGCGCATTTTTTGTATCATGTTCCAGAACCTGGCTGAAATGTAAAATACTCCTTTTAATTAGGATACAAAACTGTTTTGAAGTCTAACAGATAATGCTTACAATCCCCTGTGATCATAGTGGGTTGAGTTCTCATGGCACAGGTTTGATGCATCAGTTATTTATTTCAAACAAGTCTGTTTGACACATCCTTCAAGCCTGTAATCCATTTTTTTCTTCAGAATTTTCAGCAGAGTTTTGCCACAAACTACTGCAGTTCATTGGGAAAGCAAAATTATAGATAAAGAACCAAGTATGGCTTAGCTCCAGAGTTCGACAATTTCAGGAGCAGGACAAACTGATGTGAATGGTGCTAAATGACAGCAGAACACCTATTTATGCACCAAGACGCAGCAAAAAGAGGATCTGACTAAAAGGGCGTTAGCAACAAAGTAGCTGGCTGCATAAATATTTAACCAGAGTAATTTGTTGTTAGCAAAAGGAATATGCCACTATGCTTTCCAAGTGGTTAATCAGAGCTGTGAAGTTTCCTGAGACAGTCAAACTACAAGAGGAATTCCAGGAAAACAAGCCTTGTAGAAAAAAAAGGAATTGAGGAAAAAGCAAAGTTAAATCATCAGTATAAAGTTTCTGTAGTCAGCTACAATCTTTCTTGAAGGGTTGTTCCCATTCTGCTCACGACACCAAAAAAAATGGACATACCAAGCAATTATTTTTAAAATTGTGGCATCAGTGAGTTAACTTCCTGTTTTAAAGGTGTTCTGTAAAAATTTGACTTGATTCACTCAGTATTCAAGTTTTGCACCATGCCATGATGGGAGATGGCAAACAATTAGGACAGCTATCTGCAATCCCTAACCCCCATCAGCTAGCTCGACCTGAGTGAAAACAGGCAGAAACTCATGTTTCAGGGGTAACACTGAAAACAAAAGAGCTGATGGACAAGCTATGCAGGAAGATATACAGGACAAGGCCTTTAGCCACTGCTTAAAGCTTCCTTCATCTCTCTTCCATGTGCTCTAAACATTACACCACAATCTATTTATGCATTATGAGTGGCTTCCCATCCCACAGAATCCTTCACAACTTCCCTTTACTTCACTTTTATTTCGTCCATGCCCAACATGTCTTATCACCTCTCTCTACTCTTCTTCTCCTTTTAACTGACCTGAAATATTTAAGAAACTTCAAGTCTTCCTGACAGTCCAGCCTGAGAAACCGCTTACTTCCAGCGAACCCCCTTTTCTGCTCTCAGGCACCTCCGACCTGCTCTTTCCAGCTCGTCTTCAAAACTCTGTGTTCATTCACTACCAAAAGCAGTGGAGGTCACCTAACATTTGTTTCTTCAAACCACTGCATTATGGCAGTTGTCACAAATCAGATTTACCATCTTATTTTCATCCAGTTCAGTTAACACCATTCGTAAGTGAAGTAGTAACTATAGTGAAGTAGTAACTACAGTAAGTAACTGTAGTTAGACTTAGTCAAGCTGAAAAATCTGAGCTTATAAAGAAGGTTGTGAGACTCCATCATCAAAACATCATCTTTCACTGTCTGTCTCAACACCATTAAAAAGTGGATTGAGATTTACCGTGGCACATTTGTGCCACTGTTATAAAAACAAGGCCAGTCCATTTTCCTTCAGAACAGACGCCAAAACCTGACCTCTCTTACTATCAAATTGAGTGGAAATAAAGTAATAAACACCATAAACTCATAATGGGAGACTGCTGTGGCTAAGTGTCAGTATTTTTATAATAATGGAATGGTTTAAGTAGATTATAGTCACTATATCCTCTCAGACTATCCCGAGATTCACTGTACCTGATATGAATGACAGGTAGTTTGAAGAAGTCAACACCATGTGTCACCTCAGCCAAGAGGTTTCAGTGATACTGCCTCCAAAGAACAACAACAACAGTAAGAATTATAACTTCTTCCCATATTATGTCATGCAACCTTGAGGTTAAGATCATGGCCCACACATTGTTTAAAGTAGTCTGAAACACTGTACAAGAGCAAGACATTCCCTGTCCCCTTCAAAAGACCAGAAAGCCCACGATTCAAATAAATAAATAATGCCAGCATGGTCCAACATTCATTCAAGTGATAAGAAGTCAGTGCGCATCACAGCTAGGGTTCCCAGCAAGGGCAGTAATCCTCACACTTTTTCAGCAGTAACTGGGTGGTTCAAGGTGATCTCTTTCAGCCTTTGCACCCACTGTGCAAATCTGAAACGCGCTGAGGGCAGAGTTAAAACAAAGATAACATTCATTAAGCACTCTGCCCCCACTCTTCAGGGCTTCCCCTGAAGTTCTGCTTTACAAGCAACACTTTCAGAGCGAGCCGGCTCCTATTTTGTGTTTAAAGTTTTGTCAAGACAATTAGCATTAAACAAACAGAACAAAGATGAATGACTAAGACATCTAAAGCAACTGAATCACAAATTAATACCGCTCTCAGGAAACGGACAACTCAGATCAAGCACAGGGTAACTACTTACCACAGCATGTATTCAAGAAGTTCCTAGTGCAGAGTCTGAGCTGCCTGACATTCCTAGGTTTTAACAAATGTAAAGGTAACACTGACAGGACACAAGGCAGAGTATAACACAGAAGGGATGCAGACTCTTACGCACTGAGTGGGGAAGAAATAAAGAACCACAAGTCTCTTCTCAGAAGGGTCTAACTAGCATTCCTTGTACCAACGGAGTGCTAACCAGGACCTGGAAAATAGTATGTGCTGGGGAGAAAGAAAAAGGTAAACGGGAAAGGGAGAACAGTTAGGTCTCTGTGATCCAGCACTTTGCATCCTTGCCTTTTCAGCTGTATGACTTAACAGGCATCTTGTAAGTACGGTCCAAAAATAGAGTAGAGATAAAGCTGTGAGTTGAAAAGTGTATGGTATGCTTTGTGTGGAGCCCTGACATAGGCATCGAGGCATTTAAGTTACAGACAAGCAAAAATGCACAGACACAGATGAGACGCGCACATTTCAGGCTGCACACATTGCCACCAGTGTTACCTACCCGCTAGCTAGGTCCATACACATCTTCCTTATGCTACTAATCACCCTAGCAAGGGACTCTTTGCATACATTTTGCTCCTTCTTGCCTTTAATACGGGCATTCACAACAGTCCTTCAAATAGCTCACAACCAATGGCACTTAAAAGCCTACCGAGGATAGAGAATGTCAGGTTTACATGCCAAGAGCAAGGGGCAAAACAGAGACAGTGCTGCAGTTTACAGCAATTTCAGAAGAGCAGGAGAATCTGAAAAGTTGCAGGATAAAAGACAGCAACTAAAAGAAACAAAGTATTTTGTCAGCGAACAATAAGGGAAGAGTAAGGACAAGAAGAGGAGGACTAACCCTGCCAGCAAATCTCACCACTCTCCCCAGAAGCACAGCTGCGCAGTGTGATCCTGCAGTGCTACGGGAACCCTTTGTCCCATTTTAGCCTGTGTTATTTTGCAAGCAGTAAGACAAGCTAGAAACACTACTCGCCTTCCAGAAAAAACTGTCCTCACAGGATGCTCCCCTGAATGAACTGCCCCTACAGCCAAGTCTCAATTGACTGGGCCAGTCACACAAAATCCAGGACAAAGGAGGAGGTCAAAACAAGGTCTGCAAGTTCCTAGCTGGCATCTGGCTCCTCCTCACTATCATGTTACTTCAGCTGAGCTTCTGCTTTCAAACAACTGACCTGGAACTAGTCCCTGCATTTTCTTCCCGGAAGTTTCCGAACAGATGTCTGCCTTCAGGGAGAAGGAAAAGAGAAGCGTGCTTTGCTGAGGAAGCAGGGAGAGGACATGGTACAGAGACAGCAAAGCAATCAACATTTTGCTGAAGACGCTCTGCAGCCAGGGTCATTTTGTTCCCTGGAGGACTCCTTGGCAATCTTAAATAAGCATGATTTTTGTTTCCAAGCCATATAAACAAAATACACCAACTTTTTCAACAAGGTAATTGGTACTTTGCTATGTTTTATGTGCCAAAATGTAAAGCATGCCAAGTGTCAGCTTCAGAAAAAGCAAGACCTGCCAAATCAGGATATGTGGCTTTCCACTGCAAACTCCTATGGTCAACACCAGACAACATACACAGAAGTACTGCTATCTATACAGATGCTATCCCGTACTGGAGGACTAGAACACATCTGCAAAGCAGGGCTACTGCAACCAGCCTTCTGCTATTATAAATTACTGGTTTAGGTAACCTAGAGCAGAGAGCAATCACCATCATGAACTTCACTCAAAACTTTAACCTAATTCTTCCATTAATTTTCTTGGTATATGCCTTGCCCCCCACAGCTGCCATTTCCTCAGTAACTGTTCTGAGAACATGACACAGAACCCATCGAGCACACATCTGCAGAGACTGTAAAATTGCTGACAGTCCTATAAAAGGGGATACCTTCTATGTTCCTCCACATACACCAGTCATCCAACTAATTATTACAATCACAATTCTATTAAGCCTTACCCTTGCATACTGAATATAGCTACTCCCACATAATCAAAGTAGTAAACTCCCTGCAGACTAGTTTCACCTCCTCAGTGTGAACTGCAAAATAGAGAACCTTCTTAGTCTTCCTTTACACCAGAGCTGTTATTAGGGTAGAGCACACACTCTCACTTCCTCTACGGGCCCAGATCAAGGAACTGTGTCTGACTATTCTTGCACTGCTCCTAATAATGTGCTTAGCTAAACCAGACTTCAGCCATTATATCTAATCCTGATTTTAAGAAAAAACCCAAACAAACCCTGAGAAGCTATCACTTCTGCCGACTGCCTCTTTGCCCTTACACCATTTGTACCTAACCAACAGTTGCAGCTTTTACTACATACAAGCAAAGGGGTAAAATTATCACCGTAACTCCCGTTTTCCAGAGTCTCGAGATAAGCCACCTATATACTCAAACTGGATCATTTACCAATGGATAACCCTGAACCTTCTGAGGCACCAACTCAGTTTCAGTCACTGTGTACAGTGCTAGTGGTTTTACAGAAGTCATATGATCAACTTAGCTGAAGCTTTATAATGCAATTCTATTAACCTAAGCTCCATGTGGAGTTTCATGTCTGGTTGTTGCATGTCTCTGCACACAAACAGAAACTTTCCAACAATAAGCTGTAACCCTCCTATAAGATTTGGATAGTCTCAAAACTTCTTGAAGTTTTGCAGGGGTGTGGCACTACAACTGCTTTTGCATTATTTTCAGAGGTGGAAAAGAATCTTATTTAAAAAAAAGACAGACAAACATCTCTTACAACATCCTCGGAGATTAAAACAGAATTCTAACCACCACTTGTAGCTGTCAACTGAAAAGAGACTGCTGAATTGGAAAAGAAAGAGAAGAGGGATGTTACTACAAAGCAACAGTTTAGAGGGTTTGTACTAAACCATCTCGCAAGTCTTATTCATATTAACTGTAAGCATACTAGTTACATCAAGGTAGCTTGATATTAAAACCACTTACCAGATGAAGCAACTGGTACACTACGATTTTACAAGACACTTGCTTAAAGACCCACTGGAAGCCAATGAGAGCTGGAGTTAATATCAAAAAGCTCAGCTCTGCACTCTCCTGACACTTTCACATACAAGATAAAGCCTTAGTTCAGGTAAGAACTAAGTCTATCAGTCATTTGAGCCACATGCCAATGCAGCTACACAATCATCTCAGCATAAACTTTCCTACACGAGAGAAGTGCAGTGCAACTCCAAGAGCAGACACTCACATCTATTGCATCTCTTTCAAATATACGGAGCTGCAGAAACAGCTCAAGCTTGATCTTGCGTTCTTGAAAAAGTTCCTCCATCTGAGATTGGGCCTCATCCAGCTGCTGCAGGACTGTCTCTATGTGGTTGATCGAGCTGTTATGGGGGGTCTTGTTACTAGAAATGGCAGAATCCCTATTCAAAGCAGAGAGAGGGGGAAGGGGGGCGGGGAGGAGAAAAAAAAGAGTATTATTGAAAAAAAAACCCATACAATTTGGATGCTATACATGACCACAAAATGTAAGATTGTTTCAGATAAGTTCAGTGCAAGTCATATTACATGAAAGCTAAGTCTGTACATCTTTGTTAATAAAAGTCCAAATTATGTTTTAGTAGTTGAAAAAGCATTAGGAAATTAGATTACTTTCATTTTTTTGACTAATTCAACATTTAAGGACATTCTTTTTACAGGAATAATAAAATTTAAAACCAGAGACAAACCCTTATATTGTGAAAAGGAAGTGGCATATGATAACTATTCACTGAACCTTCCTGGCAATGAAAAAAATCAAAATTAGATAATAATAAAAAAAATTACTTAATCTTTTACTTTAGTTTAAACCCTGCAAATTCATATATGATACTATCAGCTCCTGCAGCAAAGCGGACATGTACCAGTGCAGCTGGGGCCCAAATTTATTTAGATTGTTACTGAATGAAATGGACTTCAAACTTACAATAAAGTTACTTGTCAGCCTGCAAAACAATATCATGTGTCTCATTATAAAAAGACTTCTGCTCAGACCTCAAAACGCTGTGGAGCCCTGCATGTCAGACTACAAAGACATACGACTGCTCCTATCACAAAGGTAGCTTATGTAAACAAAATCTCCTTCTTGTGGAGGTAGTGTTTATAAGCTGAGCTTCCTGTAAACAGAGGGTTAGAGACCATCAGTACAGCATGAAACATCATTGTAGTCCTAATATTTACAAGTTTTATTTATAGCATATCTTGTAGTCATCATCTCTACCCTCAAAACAGAAAGAGCTTCACAGAATATCAGACGTACACCAGAAGAGATTTAAACAGAAATTTGTTTTACCTTAGTTGCTGTATAAGATCTTCGCCTTCTTTTATGACATTGACTGTAACCTGCAGAGTGGTCTGTTGCTGTTGACCAAAACGTTTAATCAGGTCTTGGACAGCCTCCACAGACTCAGCATAGACATCATCAAGCAGTTCTTTCTGTAACTCTTCAAGCCATGTCCACAGCTAAAGGAGAAGGGGAAAAAAAAAAAGAAACGTAAGTCCCAGGATCAGGCAGTCACTATTCCAAATCAGTCTCCCTGGACAAGAGAAAACAGACAGAGGTGGGGGGGAGAAACAGGATTTGTTTCTCTTCACAGAAAAAGCCCATCCTCAATTTAATGGAAACGAGCCTTTGTTTCAATTAAGGTTTTCGCTTCTTGGAAATACCAGGAAAGCTTTATCCGTGTTGCTAAGTCACCCTTTCTTTCCCATTTTCCTTCTACAGTACTGAGTGTATCTGACTGAGCCGCAGAGAGTTCATAGCGAGAATCCCATCTGCAGCTCTGCGAGAGAGTCCCTGGGAGGGAAATGCTATGGTAACACTCCCTGAGAGAAGGGAGGAAGGAAGGAAGGAAGGGAGATGTATTGTAGCCACCATCAAATTTACACTGCCAGGCTGACACATGCACACAGATAACATAAGACTTTTCAGTGGCCTTCAAAAAAAGGGAAAAGAAAAGGGCATTTCAGAAAACAAATTACAGAGAGATATCAGATGTGAGAAGTTATTTTTCTATCATCATCCCTACTGCTATAGTGTTTACCCTCTTGATCTCAATTTTGCACTATTACAACAAAAATCATCACAAGTAATTCCACCGGTTAATTCAACGTTTTCCCCCCCTCTATTTAACATGTGCACACATTCCTGTTCAGAACTGCCCACACATGGCAGCTTATGGAAAAATCCACAGGTACATGCTAGCTACGTGTCACTACTGGTCACTTGAACCCTACTGTGTTCTTTTCCACAATTTCATGAGGCAACCTGTTGCATCCTAAGCTCCATGTGAAAATTATTCATCAACAAACCATCAACCATCTATTGTGCAACTGATAAAAACACTGCTTGGAGAGAGGGAGCACGGCTGCCTGCTGCCGCACTCCTATGTGCAGCACTAAGAGCACAACAAAACAGCTACGCTGGCTGGAAGCATTCACACCGGGTCCCTCCTCTCTATTTTACCATCGCATCCCAAACCCTGCGATTCCAAGAACAAGGATTAGAGTTTGTTTTTCATCCTGAAGGAAGAACTCTGTTCTGATTGAAAGTATTAAGATTTTGACTACATTTTAATCTCTGCCTTTATACATATTAGAGATACAAATATGCTTTATTAACTTTGACCCTAATTAAAAGGTTAACATAGTTAAAATACAGACAGTAAGCAAACTGGCTTAATTTCAAAAGATAGAAAAAACGAATGTTTTATTTCTTTGCTTAACTTTTTCTACAGAAATACTCATTTCATGCTGCTGTTTCTGTAATGTTCTGATCATAAAGGTTTCCTAACTACCAATGGAGCTACATTAAAATAGAAAATTCAGTGAAGGATTCTAGATCTTGATTAATCAGTTCCTTTGAAGCTTTACTTTAAAACCAAATGCTATTTTTTTATATCTTAGAGCCTTACATGCCTCCTGAGGTAGGTTGTGAGTTAACCAAACTATAGGTGAAATTTTCATAAATTGGAAAGAATTAATGACATTTAACCAGACTCTTTTCGACAAATCTACTACCCCCCCCCCCAAAACGGAACTGCCTATTCATACACACTGTGTTATTCTGACTACTCATATGCTTCAAAGACAATGCCTGTCACAGATTTGAATGCAACTCCGTAGTCGTAAACACCACAAGCTCAAGCCACAGCAGTCTTTCTTATTAAAAGGGGCACAAATCAACAGAACTTAGCAAGTGGGTCAAAAGCACTCTTCAACATTCATTCCAGCATAACCCAATGTGGCATCCAAATTTTTTTTTTTCCCAAATGCATACTTAGGAATGCAAATTTCATTTTGAGACAAATGAAACTTAAGAGCAAGAAGCCTAACAATACAACCTGAAAACTTTACTCAGTTTTCAATGTCCAGCAGACATATTTTTATTCCTCTCTTAGATTATGAAGCTTATGTCTGTGCTGTAATAACAGGACACAGTGTTAGAGACCTTCCAAGTGAGCTGATGCGTACGCACAACCAGTGCAGCTTGCAACTGTGCAAATATATTCATTTGAGAGTAACACTTTGTTGTTGACTGCAGATCTCGTGTTTGGTGCTGGCTGGAAGAGCTCTACCTCACCCTTATTGCCCTGTCTATAAAGGGCCCAATTTTCAGAGATGTTTATTACAGACAAACTGGAATTAAAGCCATTTTGAGTCTCTTGGACTATATCAACTTTGCCCCTTGGTTCCCTTACAAGCACCTGCACTGTGGCTGAAGGCGGGTCTAAGAGCCACTTCAATTCTTTCCAATATGCCTTTTGTAGCTGGGTTGTGTCACACCTGTACAAGGGACACCTCACCTCTGCATTTCTTATTCTCCCCATACACTTCAGCCACTTCTCTAACTGGGTGGAGATGACCTGGCAGGAGCAACGAAACCTGTTAGCGTTGGGCTGGTGGTGTACTGTGCAGGCGAATATTTCCCTTAAAGCTCACCCTGGATGCTGGAGACCAAGCCAACACTGAACAAACAGACTTTTCCTTCTGAGTAGCCAGTTCAAAGCAACACCACCTGCCTAGAGCAGAAAGACATGGGCACTAGCACAACAGAGTGTTATGCCGACTGGCTTAGTGCCTGCTCAGCACAGCAGGAGTGTAAACATGGTATCTTGCCCCCAATGTACCAAAGGGCTCAAAAATACACTGCATTTGCCTACTTCATTAGCTGAATCGCCCACTGCTTGGGCTGGAAAAACATTTTACAAATGTGCAGAAAGAAAAGGATAGTAATTAGTATGCATTACTTGTCTAGCTGTGATTCATACGTTGTTGAAAGTGGAACAATTTAAGCCATTTCTGAAGGGACTAAACAGCTCTGTGACACTTCCATAGCAAAAGTTACTCTAATACATTACCAAATAAGCTTTTTACACTTTTCTGCTAAGTAAGTTTCTGACAAACAGCTTCCCCTCAAAATAACCTTGATGTTTATACACAAAAGTTAGAATAAAGCCAACACAGATGAACAAAACTGCCAGGTTATTAAAGCTGGATAGAAATTCATGCAATTTACTGAGAGGAGCTTAATTCATAACGGGTGGCAATAGCCGGCTGGTTTGTATACAGCTTTAAAACCAGAATGAGCACTGGATATACTGGAAATTACATAAATTACCTTGTTTTCGGATACAAAACTAAGGATGAAGACACTACAAGGTTGCACAGCAAAGCCGAAAGAAAGCAACCAGGTAAACAGAGACTGGAGCTTACCCATACATGTTCAGCAGTGCAGAACTACAGATTTTATAGTGCAATGATTTTCCGAGGTAACGGATTATTCCATAAGAGAGAGCTTGGCAACAAAAATCCGGTGGGGAAAACCAAACAAACAAACAAACAAACAAACTTGTCATTAAAAAGCTATTAACTTTCTCTGAGTGTGACCTTTTGAGCAACTTCCAGGCATTTTTTTTTCTATTTTCTGTAAAACAAGCAGCACGAAGATCCCTAAACAAACCACCGAGTCCTGTGAACTCAGTAAGAACTTTATCCAGCGGCAAGACAGCTCTAACGTACAGTGAGAAAACCGTATAAATAACTCAATCCAGTCACAGAAGGAGGCTCTTTTGCTCTTTTCATCTGCTCTTCACATCTTATCAGAATTAAAATGGGAGAGGGAAATCAAATTCTGAATCCCTGACAGGCAAATGTTTTACCCAGCAGATTTTTTTTTTTCTTGATCTAAATATAGCACAGACTAAGAAACATCTGCTTGAATGAGCCTGCATCCTGTGCTACCTCTTTCCTAAGTTCTTGGGAGCATGCCATTAGTCACTGAGATGGTATTATTTTAATTGTCTGCAACATCCTGGAAGTTTCAGTGTTTTCATCATGGGCCTCTATCCATTTAAGTCCCATCCCTGCAATCTCCTGCAACTAAATAAGACCCTGCAGTATTTTGGCGAATATAATCAGAGAACAATTGTTTTTGAGTAAATACCTTCCCAAGTGCACAGAGTTATTTTATTAGGGTAAAATATCTGTAAGTCTCTTTTGCAAGTTATTTTATTTTTCATTTTTATAATAACGGGTTTTGGATATTCAGTCAGCCTTTTCAGCAGGGGAAGACAAAGAAAGGCACACAGTGTCTGCATTTAAAAATTGCCAATTCCTCTTTTCTGCCCCTGCCCCCCAGCACGGTGTTGCAGTATGTGTATCAGCACAGGCACAATTGTTGAAGGAGCTATTATTTGTACAGGGCCAAGTGTTGCAATAGTATTCCCTAACCCAATATATCTGGGCACAGAAGGGGGCTGGTGGATGTGTGTCTGCCTGTAAGCTCTGGCTTTCAGGACACGCCGTGGACAAAAACTGTGTCTTTTTGAAGACAAAAAATGTCAGATGTTAAATCCCCAGGAGTTTGTCTTCCAGGGTCTTTCAGTGACATTTAAGATGCTAAATGCATGGATATTTTTTGAAAATTAGATTTAATTATCTTAAAAAGCTTCAAATATCCCTATCTGTTCTACAATTATAATGGAATCTATTTCCTATTCAGAATAAATTCATCCTTGAAGCAAAACCAAGTTTCTCACATCTTCCTAAAATTACATCAACTATAGTACCCTGTTAGCATTCATCCCATTTCTTAACTGAACAAGAAAAAAATTTCTATACCATAGCTTCACACAGCTTAAAGGCCTATTTCTGCCTCACTTCTCTCAAGCACTTAGCGTTACTCCAGTAAAACTTGGACTTAAATTTGGTCCCTTTTTTCAAGAAAAGTAGCTACCAGTATAGAAAAAAAGGCGAGAGAAAATCTGTGCTGAGTAACTGGATTCCAGTCCTGTCAAACCAGTAAACCGCAACACACTTTACTGTCCTGCCACTGATTGTGTTTCTCTCATTTCAGATCTAAACACTGTCCTCCTCAATTCTCAGATTCAAGACAACCAGCATATCAAAGTACTGACCAGAGCCTGCACTTCATATATTTTGCCAGACTTGTCACACTGGGCATTGCTGTGCTATAATGACACGAGAGAAATATTAGAGATGCACAAAAGCCCAAGGGACAAAGCCTTCACACTTCGATGGGGGCATTCGAAAGCTGCTCTGCTGCCTGGAAAGGGCCTGCAGAGGAGAGAGCAGCCTTATTACGACATTCACACGTAAGCTGTAGATCACCAGCACAGAAGACTCAAACACTCCGGAGTGACAGGCAACCAGAAGACCAGGTCTGTCACCTCAGGATCCACCCTGGGATGGAACAAATGAAAGGCTGCACGGATGGACACCCTTCCATACCAGAAAATGCAAAGCAGGGCATATTTCTGGCAGCGAGTCATAAGACAAAGCAAGACCATTATCAACAAGCTTTTGTGAATTAAATACACATGCCTCATAGCTAGATATGAATTACTTGGCAGCATTATGGCCAGAGCAAGGCCTCCTCAGCCTTCCCATCCATTGGCACCCTCAAAACGATGCCACCTTCCTTCAACAGCTTGCACAGATTACTGTTTCATTACTTTTGTTCAGAACAGCGAGGTTTTGTATTTGAAATCTTAGCCAATTCCACTTCCTTTTTCTTTGTTTCAACCTCAGTCTATTCTGGTGTAAAGTTTAGTTTGAGTAAGATGAAAAAAAGAAGAGAGACAGCTAGTAACACCATTAAGCATATTGTGTATACATAAAAAGCGCTCTGAGCTATTTTATAATCAACTTGTCAGAATACACACAAAAGGTTATATGCAAAAAGCCAACAGGCTCTTAAGAGATCATTCTCTTCCACATACATGCAGCCCTGGTCTGTATTCCCACACTTGACTCCAGTTAGGAAAATATCTGTTGCTCTACTTTGGCACTACTACAAACACCTGGCTTGGCCAGGATTTCAGTCTTCCCACTCATAGATGCTGAGGGAGCCATTTCAGAGCAAGTGTGTGTGCATGTGTGCCTGTATGTATGTGTACGGAAGAATCTGAATTCACACCAAAACCCTGTTCATCCCTACTTGGTGACAGATTTCACAGCAAAGACTACCATGACTCTTGCTCCTATGTTTTGCACACAACCTTTTACGATAACCGTTTCTTTATGAAACATATCTTTTATCTGTGCAATTTTTTTCTCACCTTGTCCCTCCCCAGATTATTAAATGTCAAAAGGCACAAAAGCCATAAGGGATTCACTGTCTTGCAATGGTCAACTGTTTCGGATGTTCAGTTGCATTATATCCATTATCAGGCTGGGAACCTGCCAGGACACAGTACTTTCAATGCAAAGATTCTGATAGGGATGTTTATGGTTCCAAACACTTTCAAAGCTCACCAGTGCACGGCTTAACGTCAGTACATCACTTACTGAAAAATCTGGCTTATAGATTGAAATTTCTCACCGTTTGCATGGGAGCTAAAAAAATCAATATTCACAACCTCACAAACTTAAAACTAGTAATAACGTAACAGCATGGAATCACAATTTTTATATATAGCAAGCAACTGATTTTCTTGGATCACCATTAAGAAAAATGAGTAATGGTGATACCATTACACAATATCATATTTCTGGCTTCCCTGAATACATCCTTTTTTTCCCCAATGAGAAATGTGGTCTATTGAGGTTAGTCTATGAGGAGTCTGAGAACTTATATGTTGTTTTCTGACTTTTGTAAGCCACAGGGAGCTCTATCAGCTTGTAACCACCTGGGTACAGAACTTCTGGAAACGTTACAGACAGCCATCATTTCCAATGTGCATCCTACCAGGCACACACATGACACAGCTGCTTTGTGCACAGGTATGGCAAAGTCTGTTACTCCCAGGACACGTCAAGACGATCGATTGCTTTTGCAGCAAGTACGCTGCTCCTGAAAGCAGAAACTGTGCTGATTTACTAAGCGTGAACAGAGTAACAGTAACAGATGCTGCAGGGCTGATGCTTCCCAGGGAAGCTGGGAAAAGTTGCAGGCAAATTCTGTGTCAAGTATAAAGGTTATGTAAAGCTACAGGGGAGAAGTAGTATTGGAATGGTCTCATCCAGATGGGGAGCATTCATTCAACATGAAGTATTCCTGGGGAAAGAATAAAACACAGCACAACATCCTACTTCAAAAAATCAAGGGACTGGATGGATATTGGAGCCAGATTTCAAAGCCTCAAAACAGCCAACAACTCAGATTCCCAGCTTTACTCAGCTCTGTGGTTCCCTCCAAACTGTCACACACAAACAGGGTTTTTACTCTTCATGCCTATGTTTTTAGACCAGGAAAACACAAAAAAGATACAAGAAACAAAATTCACCCTGAATACTTGAAGGGCAAAACGTGTTGGTGGTGTTTTGTTTTGATTTGTTTGGTTTGCTTGTTTGGTTTTTATTTTTTTGTTTGTTTGTTTGTTTTTAACAACTGAAACATCTCTTTCTGGTTCAACAACTAGCATAATATCTTACTACTCAAACTCCTCTCTTCAACAGCTAAGCATGCACATTAATTTCTTCCCTCCACCATACAGCAGAAAGGTTACATGCTTACAGGTATGCATTAATTTATTCAGCGACTTTCCACATCCTGCAGGAGAAATGCAATTCTCCTGCCAACAAAGCATGGATGACTTTCAGGTTTAGGGCATTTTTATCTTCCATCTGCTTTGTGATGCCTTCTCAGCACTCCACACGCATGTTTGATAACAAACAACGTGCTCTTGAAAACAGATCAGAATACAGAAAGCACAAGACAGCTTTGAGCTTGCTATTTCTTTGCACCTTACCCAAAGGACTAATCTACTAAATACGAACACCTGCCTCACTCTCTCATCTATATTGTTAAGTAGAATGCAAATAAATAAAAGGACAGTCTTGCTTACACAAATCAGTACTCTTTTTCATTTTCCTTGCTTTATTAAGTATAGAGGTCAGCCACATGACAAAAACAAAAAAATCAACATGTGTACATCAGCTACAGTAGCTTTCCCCCAAAGTCCAGACTGCAATGACGCTGCCATAGGAACAGCTGTGTGCACTTACAGGGTCACAATAATATCCATTTTCCCAAAGAAATAAATCAAGATACAGAATATCTTTTTTTGTTTCAATAAAACATTATTATCTAGGGGAGCAGTGGCAACATTCCAGCACATCTGGATCAGCCGCCCAGAATTACTCAACAGTGACTCACAGATCAGTCTGCCTTTCATTTTTTTTGGATTTTTTTTAAGCCCTTTCCTTGCAAATCCTTTTACAGTATCCATCTTTCATCACTACAACCAATTGTATCCATTTAAATACCGTTCCAGCTGCTTTTCTTGATGCTAAGAAAAACAGATAATGAAGAAATCTATAGAAACAGTGAACATGTTTCAGCAGCTGACTGCTCCTGTGCATCAAAACAGGTAATGGAACAGCACTATGTGCTTGAGGAAAGTGAAACAAAAAAGTTGCCCCATAAGAATAGCTTATGATACAGCCTTTATGTTTTGTTTAAACAAGCAGAGTCCTGGGAGTATATCGGCAAGGAAGCATCTAACAGAAAACTGATGGGGGAGCTATGTACTCATGTCTAGAGCTAAGAAGTAATTCAATCCTGACCTCCCTCAAAGACCAACTACCTCCTGCATTTGTTTCAAGTGCAAAGCAGATGTTTCACATACAAAAAACTCCCACCCTTATCCTCTACAAGGTTTTTCTGAAGAAGCTACTTTGAATACTATACTTCCCCACTGAACAGACCATTTCTTGATGTAGGGTGAAGGGAAGGAAGACACATACTCTGACATGCTGTGATCCAGAAGTGTTTCGTATTTTCACCTAGTTTGAGCAGTGAGAAGATTTAACAGGAGCTCTAAACAGAAAACAAGTAATCTACAGTTGTTGAAATTTGCCACTACCTTTAACCAAAACGGCTTACTGAAGTCCTTATTTTTTCTCTAGCCTATTCCACCCTCTCCCATAAGCTTATAAATTCGTATGATCTGTGTTCTGAATCAGACCAGAAAACTGCTCTGGCTGAAAATTGTGTTTCGCTGAATTTTCTTTTTCCTGGTGTATCAGTTCAACCTTTGAAGGAGACTAAAAATTGCAAACATGAGGCAAATCATTGTCCTTCTCAGATAAGCTCTTTAGGTTGTGAAGAGCCTTCAATACACAAGATCAAAATACAATGTGTAAAACAGAGAAAGAAAACAAAGTCTCTCTGGGCAGCAGGGTTGCCTTAAGTAGCCTTGTGCTTCTGCCATGCATTTCAGTCTCCTGAACCGTGTCAGTCTAACCATGTGTCTGACAACTCAGTTAACTGCGCTGGAGAGCTGGTTGGATTAAAAACCAAAACCCCAAAAAACCAAACCCAAAAGTGCACAATATCTCCCCATCATGCTGTCTTTCAGCTGTGTCAGTTCCCTCATCTGACCCTCCCCCCTTCCCCGTGACGGGACAAGCATGTGTACTTGCACAACAAAGGAGGCAGAAGCTGCTTGTGAAAGTAAAAAACTAAACTAAACTAAATCCACAAACCAAACAGCCACCCCAGCTCAGCCCCCAATCTGCTGTGAATTGCAAACCAAAACTCATCGTACAATAGGGGTTCATGACTTGCTATGGCAGGGTTCCAACAACAAAAGTAACATTGGACAATAACGGTTTTAAGGCTTAAAGCTGTGACCACAACTTAGCAGCAGTTTTACCTCTTTAACATGAGTGTGAAAGGACACAGACATGTCCAGCAGGATCTTGCGTTGCTCCACACGCCTAACAAAATCCTGTATCCGGTCTTCGAGCTGATGGGCGGCTTGATAAATTTCCTCCGGGTCACACTCCCCAGTCTGAGCAAGCTGTTCGGCTGCTTCTAGGAGCTTATCTGCATTGGTATATGTGTTCTGTAGAGAAATAAGTTTGTTTCACAGGATTAAATGAAAGAAAATTCAGTTGGTATATTTTAAAGCCACTCAACTAAGGAAAACACAAAGACAAAAAGGTCCTTGGAATGTATTTTTCTCTCTTCTTTTTTTAAACTTAGTAGAATATAATCTTACTAAAGGGTTTTTTTTATATATTTCTAGATACTTTTTCATTTAACTGTGAATAAATTCATTCCTTAGCTCCTTATTTATGTCTATTCAAATGTCTCCTCAATCCAGAACTTGGAAGCCTATTTACTCTTCCTTGGAACTGGTATTTTATATTCACAACCAGAATAAAGATCGCCCTAAATTAAATGTTTTATTACTTGCAAACTGGCCTATTTCAACACTGGAAAAATCACTACAGTGAAGGCCAGAAGACTTTCAAAATGTGTATTATTAGAAGTAAGAAAGTCCTAGCTGCTGGTAGAGACACTTAGCATCAAATAGACACATCCAAGCAGGAAAGTGGAAAGTGACAAGGCACAGGAGAAAATTTCTCTCCATCCTTACAGAAGTGAGGTATCCAAAATTCACACGTCAAGTGGATTGCCATTTGCGAAACAGCAGCAATAGAGGACGGTTTACAAATCAGCTATGGCTGAGTGTCAGAGGGGAATCCTGTCCCAGTACGTCACAGGATAAACAAAGTCAGATCAACGGTCCCAGGGTCACAGCACAGAACAGAATGGGAGAAGTCTGGTACCTGATGTGCTGAGAACGCTGTGGTCCAGAGAAGAGAGAGATGTTTAACAACTCTTAAAGCTTAGAACTTGCAGCCTGCACCTATATCTTTCTCATTAATTCAAAACAGGACCAATTCCAAACATCTGCTATAATTTGGATGCTCTTTTTGAGCCTAACCTTGGGTTTTCATGCCTTAGAATGGTTCTCAAAATGGGCTCATCAATAAAGCATAGAAGGATGTTAACCTCTGGAGAAAACAGATGGAAGCCAAGTCTACACTAAAGAAGCTTTGCTTATGTCACCACATCAGGTCTCCTGATAAGTTTGCACTACAGACTATTAAAAAAAAATATCTTGACAATATAAACTATACCCTTCTCTTTTCCCTTCCATCTTCTCCCAACCTCAATTACATCAGGTAAAAACACTGCTTGTCAAGATAAATTAAGGCTATGCAAATGTGCTTTTCTTTGCCGTAAATATAGTATCACACCTCCAATTAACGTTACAATATCCACAAAAGTTAAATCCCAGCCCGGCCCTAAAACTCAACTAAGGGGCAGTTAATAAGAGCTCTGCTCCAGGGTCTCAAGCAAATCACCAGGCAAGCCCAGGACAGATTACATGACTCAGTGCAGCTTTCGTGTATTTGAGGGGAGTTCCCCCTTCATTTATTATGATCTATTTATGTAAGGAATTCAATCCAAGCTGCTCCTCGATTTTGACTTATGTGCATTTTAGCCCTTCCTTAACCTTCAGCTTTTTAATTGCACGGAGAGGTAGAGAACTCCTCCCCAGTTTCCCTGGGAAAGCCTTCAGAGACTAACATAAACCTACATTTTTCAGTGGGGAGCGCACTTCTCAACGCTGCAGATCACTGGCTCAGGCCATGTTGGCCCAGAAAACACTCTGATCTGTGCTTTGGTGTTTTGACTTCCACGGTCGCAGCTCACGTGTTCAAGGGGCAAGGCTGAAGAGCCTTAAGGCACTCCTTGAACAACAACTACTTCATCAACCCAGAGAGCCACACCCAGCTGCAGATGGCTGAAACAGAAGTTTCCCATTTTAATGAAAACTTTATCTCATATGTGAAGCATTGTTTATGAATTCCAGGAGCATCTTCCGCGTAACACAGGCCCAGGCACATCAGACTTCTCTTTTTGTAAACTGGATGGTGAGTTGCCTGTGCTTAGAAACGATCACAACCTAGATGCTGCTTCAAAAGGGGCTGCAATTCTCAAACCTTAATAGCAGACACATGCCTTATCACTAAAATGTCTCTTCCAGGTAGAGTTGAAATATAATATAAATATTTATCTTGGTAGATAATAACTGCCCTTTGGAATAGAAGTCACAGCAAATAGGCGTGCTGTACTAACTACTGCCTTTCCCAACTCTCTGCTTACTTCTAAACAATGCTTAGAGGGAAAAAAGTACTAACGTGAAGATTTTGAAAATGTTGGTCCCAAGGGGCAGCCACCAGTTAGAAAGCAGAAGGTTAGACAGAGAGAGCAGGGGTTCTCCCTTGAAGCTGCCTATGCCAGTTTCCTAAATTGACAAAGGAGCCTTCACAGTGACAAATTCAACAAGGAGTTTTGAAACAGATTAACACTTCCTCAGAATTTCTCCACTAGCACACCCTCCCCAAATCCCAGGGGAAAAGAATCAGAGCTTTAAGAAGTCCTCTAGTCCATCCCTCTGTGCCCCAAGGCGTGATCACCACACTCAAATCTTTAATAGGTGTTCTTCTCCAAAATGCTGAAAGACTCTTCATAACGGAGAGTTTACCACCTTCCCCACCAACATATCCCATCGTTTTCCTAGTCTTCCTGTTGAGAAACCTTCTCTACGTATTCTTCAGAAAAAACAAACACCATATTTTTAGAAAGCATATAAAATGACACATCATAGAAACGTCAAAGGATAAATTTAAGAGACTAGTGCAGAAAGGAGTACTACTGACAATAAATACAGGAACAGAAGTGAGTGGAGGTATGGACTGAATTTCATACAAACTGGAGTTTATTGCACTATGGAGGGGGAACAGAGAGATACATGGATGGAGGGAGATTAACAGAGGTATACAAATCATGAAAGGTAGAGAAAATTAAGATAGATTACTCATTAAATACAGTGGATGCTATCACATTTAAGCATCAGACAACACACTTAAAATGAAAAAGCAAAAGCACTTTTCATCTAAGGAGCAATTAAATTGCATAACTCATTGCCACAGGATCCGGCATACATTCCAAGAGCATAAATGGGTTCAAAAAGTAGCTAGCCTAATTAAGCGAAGAAAGTCCATCAGTGACTATTAAACACTGGTTCTGATGCATCTTTCAGTTAGAGGCATCAAATAAGCCTAGACAACTGGGAGGTTAAAGGTAATTTTTTATGCATACAGTCTCTTCTCTTTGTGCACGTTTTCTTTGTCACAAGCTAATGTAAGACATGGACCCTTAGTTCGATGTATTACAGCCATGCATAGGTACAGTAAAGTGAAGAACCAGTTCAAGTACAGAGACTATTTTTGCAGCCTTAAAGGAGGTGGTAAAGGTGGTGGTAGGGAAATGATAGGTGTATTCAAATGAGGTTTGGAAGAATCTTTCTTGTGTGTCTCTTGCACCAAGCTGACTTGAGTTCTTTACTCAGATGCAGTCTGCGGATGGAGAAAAAAACCTTATCGGTGGAAGAAGATTTCACTAATTAATTCTTGCCATACACCTTTCATGCTTTTTGAATGTAGACTACTGTGAAAAAGCAGACATCGATCATAGCTGAAACCCGAGAAGCTGGCTTTGAACTTCATACAAAAATGCAGAGGGAAGTACAACCATAATATTGATCTGCATCCAGTGCTTCTAAGCTGAAAATCTGTGCCCGCCAGTGTATCAGTTATGTCAAAATCTGGAGTCTTGACACTTTGACTAAATGGTCTCATGGATACAAAGATGATCGGGGGAGAGGGGAAGAAAGAAAGGAAAAAAAGTAGAAAGTGAACTGGACAGGCTTCACATGAAAAAAGCAATACTCAACTTTACAATAGTGGGTGCAAGTCGACGTGTGTATGTGTAGCATGAATGTCAATACATTGGAATTTGGGGAGGATTATTAGTTGCCTGAGTTTTGACTATCTAGTGTTTCTGTAGTGGTAATAAAAAGTGCCAAATAAAGAGAAACAAGCCTTTATTTCACATGAACTTAAAGTGAATAATTTGTGAGCCCACAGCCCATTGACTCTGGAACATCTTTTCTGTTCTACACACAGCTTATTTCACCATCTCTTTGAATGCTGCTGAGGAATCGGCACCTCATTCACATTAAAAAAAAAAGAGGGAGGAAGCAGAAGGGAAGAAAAAAGAAATCGTAACTTTAGCTGCTCTCAAAATCAGAAGTTAGCCTTCGATCAGGAACATTTCAACATTACTGTTGGCTCCCTGCATTTGATAAAACATTGCCATGCCACTGACAATTCACTTGACGCTGCTTCCTCTCAGCTTCTGACTAGAGCTGACTGAAAACCCCTGATTAGGCCTAGGGTCCTATTAAAAAAAGGCAACAAAACCAAAACACAATAAAAAACAACAACAAAAACCCAAAGCCAAAACACAAAGACCTGGACCAACCAGAAATGTAGGTAGAGAATAAATCAGCCAAAAGTTATTCATGCTTTAACAAGGACTGCAGATTGCTGTCTTACACTTGAACATAATCTTCCTCATAGCACCAACAACAGGAATGCCTTTTGGGGCCTGCTTACACTCAAGTTTTAGAGCAAGTAAGCGGAACAACTCAGAGGGTGTGCCTCTCTTGGCAGTCACTACACATTCAAGAGTTAGAGATTAAAAAAAAATACTTATTAGATCATTTTGTCCATCCTTCCGTCAGTGGAAGACAGTCCCCTGTAGTATACTTAAGTTCTTTGACCAGTCTAAGTTTTCAGTATCTTCAAAAATAGAAATTCCACCCATCCCCTAAAGAGATCATTTTAAACTCTAGTAACATTCTGTTTTAGGAACTTTTTGCTAAGTATTTGCTTTACAACTTTCTACTTTAAAGTATAATGCAAATTAACAAGATTATTTTTTTCAACTGTTTATAACCCACTAACAATTCTACACACTTCATCCCCTTTGGTTACTCAAACATTTTTTTCTTCTTTGTTCAAATAACACAGTATTAAGTATGAGATCATTCAGGTTTCGTTAAGTGTCTTACAGAAATAGATTCTTGCTTGTCCGACCCAGAAAAATAAGTGTTTCCACATGGAAAATATTACAGATTTTATTAAAAACGAAGTATTAGGCATGCATATGGAAAATCCAGCATGTGTATACACAACACTAACAACACTTATTATTTTGGAAAATTTTATAGGAAATCAATACTGAAGAAGCTTTCTGATGCTATTTCAAGTCCTCAGTCGCTGGAGTGCTCTAAGACCATATTTACAATAAAATTTTATTAAGAGCTTAATCATCCATTAAACAGGCAGTCTGTAAACACACTTCTGATGCATCCACCATAGTAGGTGTCACTGCTGAGCTCCTGCACATTACTTCAGAACTTTCTAATAATGCACCTTCTGTTTTGACTGAAGGACCACTGTATCAGCCCGACCTTAATGATATTTTTCTTGATGAATCTTAGAGATGTTTACTCTTACCAGTCATTAAGACTGGACAGACAGTGCACGTTACTAATGGGAAGGATTCTAGCCTTCAGTTTCTCATGGGTTTTATTCACCTCCTGCCCCCTTTTTGAGGCTGCCACCCAAACCAACTTCCTCTTGTTATGCTCCCTTCCTTGGTATCTCTATTTCTTTCAGCTTGGCTTTTTTTCACAGAAAACTGTGTTTTGAAGTTCTACCATCAGTTCCACTTAAGGCTAAAATTAGAGTCTTCCTATGGAAAAAGCGTTGGTAACAGTGATTCGGAACAGGAGGGTATATACAAACTC
The DNA here is from genome assembly GCF_047370975.1 of Nipponia nippon. NCBI lineage: Eukaryota > Metazoa > Chordata > Aves > Pelecaniformes > Threskiornithidae > Nipponia > Nipponia nippon. The sequence goes on along the minus strand of NW_028262290.1, from coordinate 81,399,984 downwards.
AACTGTATTTAAAGAAAAAACCCAAAGCCAGGTTGTCCAGTTGCTGGCTCACCTGGTTTCTTAGGAGTCCCCCTCCTTCCCCCCCATTAGGCTGCTGTGGGGATTCGGGAGCTCCTCAAGCTTAATGTCAAGAAGCAGGGCTTTCAGTTCATATCCATCCTCTCTTATAGGCTACACAAAAGTTTAAATCCTAGAATCCCACGGAATTAAGTTACTTCAAAAGGAGAGCTTTCATTCTTCTGTGACTCAACATTTGAAAGTATGCTTTTTAAAATAATGATAATAAATAATAATAGCAGCAGCTCTGTTGGGCTTCAAGGCTCCCACTCTGTATGACTTTGGAAGTTTGTCTTTCTTACTGATGCTGGAGTGCAAAGGACAAATTAAATACAAGCTTGCAACAGAAACACAATAGTCCAATTCTTGGAACTGAATTTTTTGGAGTGGAGGTCCCTCTGCCCAGCCCTTCAGTGCCAGAGCAGAAATTTTTCATATATTTCCATGACAAACATACAGTTCTTCATGTGATTGTTTTTACCTGAGCAACCTCTTCAAAGTCTTCGTGGCGTTTCTGCAAAGCTCTAGCCCGATGCAGGGATTTTCCCACTCCAGTATGTTTGCTAAGGAAAGCTTCTCCATGGTTTTCAATCCAATCCAATACCTGTGGTACAGAAGAGACATACAAAAACTCTGAGTGGATGCACTGAATGTTGCAACAAAAAGACAACTATTCAAGAAACTAAGAAGCTGTAAAGGGACTCTTATAAGGAACTGTACTGTTGGATTAAAATACAGTATTGCCATTGAAGGACATTAATTACATCTCATTAACTTTTCTCAAGGCAATAACTAGCTCAAACTAGCTAAACCATGTGATTTAAGATTATATGTTTATTTTGAAGCCTACCAAGGACAACCTCATCTCTACACATTCATCAGTTTGACAGTAATCTGATCCAAGTGGCTAGATGACTTCTGAGGGTCTCTCTGTAATCTGTTTATGCCTTCAGCTGACATTTTTCTGTAATGTAACACTAATGGAGTTTGCACATTCCTCAACCATACTGATTAATAACACAGTGAAGTTTTATTTTAGATGAGAACTTGCTTCTCCTACTACATATTAGTAGCCAAGAAGAAAGATTCAGTAGTAGAATTTTTAACTAGCACAATAAAATTGAGTTGAAATCATTGAGATGAATGACAATGTCTGCATTCAGAGCATATGAAGGATTTTGCCCCAACGCTGAAGAAGCATCTCCTCAAAACATCAGATAGACATAATTGTGTATTGTAAATTTTTTAGCTGAAAAAGTGAGGAATGAAAGACATTTTAAGGACATTAAAGCTGCTACCACAATGACTGGGCTGACAGCTTTATAAATAGTAAAAATTGTACATCTAATTAGTTCCTGCCAGTTAACACAAAGGATTACTGCACACATAGCAAGTTTCTGATGAGTGAATGAACAAAAACATCTAGTCTCTCTCCAAACTAATACATCTTAGCCGTATCTTAATTCATTCATTAGCTAGCATGCATACGGTATATAATTCTTTGGAAGATACTCAGAGGTTCAAGAATGCTGTTCAAAATTAAAGACAACTGCATATAAGCAATTTTCTTAAATCAGCTAACCATTTTTATGCAGTATTTATGTAGCGGTGTGGAATACTTTACCTAACATTTATCTCCAGCATTGGTTTGTTGTTTGTTTTTGGTTTTGTTTGTTTGTTTGTTTGCTTGTTTTTTTTAAACTTTTTTGAATATACCTGCCAGAAACCTGTACCTTATCTCTCCTTATCTACTAGTGTCCTTTACTGATTCCTGAAGTTGGGTGAGTTTTTTTTCCCCCCTTTTCCTGTACTGAAAGCATTTGACACTTAGCACAACTAAAGAGAAAGACTTTCCCTCGCCCCTTCTTCCAAAAAAACTTGAGAACCATTCCTGCAACATCACTCATGGCTACATTCAATACACATGTAATCCCACACACTATGACCATACAAAACATCCATGCTTTCTTTAGTAGACAAAACGAAACCATCTGGTGTGATTTTCTCATTTATCTTGACTGTTAGAATTTTTTTTGTTTTGCAAACTCTCTCCTACTGGACATCCTCAAAACAACAAACAATCCCATAACACCGTATAACAGAGTAATCTCAAATCACCAACACTTATGCAATGTTTGTTTTTCCTAGTAAGTATTGCCAAAAGAACATTATTGTGTTTTAGGTCAATGGACCTTTTCATTTGCTTCTTTCAAGGAAAAGTATTGATCAGAGAAGGTAGAGTGAGGCCTCAGTTATCTGTAAAGTTTATATTACGAATGCTTTTGACTAGTTTCAGGAGACTACTCTGCTTTTCTTATTATAAAAAGAGCTAAAGAGAGACATGTTTGGATGACAGAATTAGACTGGACTCTGGAGACTACTAACAGTTATAAGCTAACAATGAAATCAACAGCAAGATCTGTCCCAGAAAGCACGGGATGAAAAGCAGAAAGCAGCCCAGGGAGAATGATTTTTGCTCCAAATAATGCTCAGTAACTTCTCAAGAGAAGAAATTGTCATAGAAATCCAGTACACAGATCATGACATAAACCAGTCAACTAGAGAAACGTTGCTGCCTCTAAGTGACATCAGTATGAATACAAGTCTTATTAGTGCTCAGCCTTCTTACCTTGATTCTTAACAAAACTGAGGAAGCACTCTTTATTTGGGAATTTCACAGCATATAAAAGCAAAGTTAAGGTATTCTCTTGCCTGTCAGTGAGAGCTTTTGCATACCACTTTGACCAAAGGACAATGCCATTAGCTGGCACTGATATTAGCCATTTAGCAATCCGAAATTATGCATTTTCTTCCTCTTCCTGGGAGATATAAGAGTTACAGAAACCATCATACGAACCCATTAAGGGCTTGTCTACTAATACTGAAAGCACATGGAATTCACTCCAGCAGTTCAGTAATACATAGGAATTTAAGAGGCTCAATACTTTTCAGTATTGATAATCCGCCACTGCAGCAAGTTGCTTTAATGATGCAATTAAGCTCTAACTGCAGTCTCAGCAGAACCATCCTTATGCCCAATATAGAATCCAGAAAAAAATGCTTATTCTTAATACACCAATACTGAATACATGAGAGAAGAAAACTACTATGGAAAGACGGCTTCATCTTGACAAATTCATTGCTCATGGCTGTAAAATATGTTTTGTATATGCTGTTTGCAGAAATAAACAACCTGATCTTTTGCAGACTCAACATGCTCATTTTCACCAGTCTTCCCCACATCATTATCCAGTCCTTACTCCCCCACCCTTAGCTACTTTGCACACTCTCACTTTTCTGATCTCCACCACTTACTTGGTGCTGACATAACATTCAGAAGGGGAAGATGAAAATCTCTGCCTTTCTAATCTTCGGATAGTTAAAATGTGGAAATACTCTCTCCCGAAAAGAATCATTTCACACTGGAACCACCTCCAAAAGCCACAGGGGGAATCACACAATGAAATCAGTATTATTTTGACGCTGAGCAAGCAGCAAGCATTCTTGGCCCACCCTTCATTAGTCAAGGCTGAAACAAGTGACTGTTACAACAAAAACTGGGACAGAGTCTTTGAGGCAGGCAGATCAAGGAAGGAGAAGCAGCGCATTTATCCAGAATGGACAGACAAGACACCCAAGGTCAGTGACGACCTAATAAATGTGTGTTTTGGAAAAAACCTACTACAGGTATGTTTTGCTAATCTCTGGCTTGCAAGCCATCAGGAGTGTTTTTCAGGCCCAAAAGCTTTGACTGTAGGAGTGTCACCAGTATCAGTCTGCAGAAACATTATCTTTATGTTCAGTTTTGACCTTTCATGGCTTAGCAGCACAAAACCCCACGTTGCTATTACAACTCTGCTTTATTGCTTTGTATCAGAACCATCAGAGCCAGCTCCTTTCCTTTCCTTAGGTGAAAGGCTGGTGTATGTTATCCACTTGGTAAGCTCGTTAATTCTTAAGCATAAAATTATACTTTTATTAGCATGTTTTACACTAGAGGGATTATTTTCAACAACTGAGTGCAACAGCCAATGACCTGACTTTTATTAAAAAAAAAACACCACCACCACCACCAACAACAAAAAAACCAAAATCAAAACACACCCACCCTCTTTTTTGGTGTTAATATACTAACTAACCAGGAACTCGATCTCCTGGCATGTCTCTGCTATCTAAAGTGAAACTCAGAATTCTGTTCAGTTTAAGACCATCATAACTTTCCACATTTTAAATTTCAGATTTGCTGTAATTCACATCTTATCTACTATTTTTAATATTTCATGTGCTACCTTCCTTACTACATGCTCCAAGAAATTAGCAGATGATTCCTGGTGTACATAGCTAGCACCACAGTGTTTTTGTTGATTTGGAAAGCTCCACTAGAAACACTTTCCCAATACTAAACATACAAGACAGAAGGGGGGGGAGGGGGGAACCAACAACAAAACCCCAACCAGTTTTCTAAGGTGGAAGTAACACAAAATGAAGTACCAGCTCAACACAGCCAATTCCCTCCTCCAGCTCAGCTCTGTCACTCACTTAACACTTCCATGAACTGATTTATGTCATTAATCCAGAAGAAAACTACGCCAGCAGAGGGAAGAGGAGGAAATCACAGATTCATGCTGAAGGACAGTTACACATTCACGTACAATGCACTTGGTTGCTTGCCACTATGCGCAATTTAACTACAAACAGCGGAAGAGAGCCTCACTTAGTTTATTTTGACATGAAAAAAAAAAATAACTTTACTGACAGTAATTTAAAACGGTTTTCATGCTAGTTTCTAAATCATGCTAGATAATCTTAATTGAAGTTTTTAAAGTTTGAACAAAGACCAAGAAGCCTGAGAGAATGTGCAAATGAAAATGAAAGTATTTTAGAAAGTTGCTCTGGAGCACTACCTAAGCCATTCCGGAACTGTCTTGGATATAAATTTAACCAATACCTCAAAAACCCAAGTAATTTCATGCACCGAATGGTGTCAATGATCATTCAGTCGAAGACCTAACATTTCTCAGATAAATAAGATGATCTGATAAGTTTGGGTTTTTTGTTTTGCAAGAAAAAAGAATCCTTATTATTCAAGATCACTTTTTTCCACCGATGGATTTTCAAAGCTGAGAGTGCTACAGTCTGCCAAAGCAAGGCTATTCCAAGGAAATACCATTATGTGTTTGCCATTATCTTTAAGGCATCTGCTCCTGGCTACTATTACATTAATTTGTCTGGTATGGATGTTGAATTATCGTCTTACAGCATGATCTGCAATGAAATGAAAGTATGAAAAGTGGTATTACAAAAGGGAATATTAACCATATTTCACATTGTGATTCACAAGGCAGTGCCCATAATACACCAATATCTGAAAGTTAAGTTAAAGTAACGTTACAAAGAGCTATACTTCCACGTGCAATATTTCAGAAGCCTCCAGTGTGGATGTTAACAGCCATGACAGGGATAAACCAAAGGACAATCGAGTCTCTGGCAGTGATAACTACTGCATATTAAGGGAAGGGATTAGGAACATGACAGGCAGGGGCTACATCTCTGTATGTACATCATAAGATCTAGTGTGAAATCTAAAGTGGTTGATAAAGATGTGCATTAGCACCGAAGGCTGCATCTTCAAATTGTCAAGAGGCTATCTTGATTATCTTAATGCAAGATCTGCCTTGCAAAGCATATAAAGAAACCAGAGGCATAAACAGGAAGAAAGAAATTTCTCCAACCAGTAGTTAAGGCATGTACTGAATAATGAGCCTTGATGGATTAACCCTCCTGAGCCAATTGGTTCATACTGAAAACTTCTGGTATACTCACAATCCACATGCATGATTTGGATAACACATTCTTGATACCAGAAGTTATAAAAATAGGTAAAGCTGTCTACTACTTCGTTTTCAAACCTGTGACTATTTGATGTTAAATGCGCCAGTTCCAGGGGCTGACAGGTCTCATGCAGAGAAGGAAAATCCAGCTTCTTGATGAAGAACCTGGTAGTGACTCTACAATGACTTGAGTCTAATGAAGGGTTATCTTCCAACTTCAAAGAACAAAGCAGTTTCAGAGCTAACTCCTCCACTCCAAGAGCCATGACTTCAGAAGAAGCAAAAATGAGAATTTCCTACAAACATTTTATGACTCCCAAGATAATAAAAGCAAAGAGTAGGAAAAGCACAAGACGACTCTCCATAGCATTTAATGAACACCTTCCCCCAGGAAATAAACTGCCTGCAGCCTGGCCTACAGGCCTGAAACCTGAATTATGTATCTGGTAAATAACCTCAAAGGATCCCTTGGCCTAGGTTGCTTAAGTAGGTCCTACTTGGATTGAATTCAAACTAGAGGAGAAAGTTCCAGGATTCAATCCACATTTGTTGGCACTAGGCTACCACTGAGAAGACCTATATTTTTCCCTACAAGAAGCTAACCACTGTGTTAATTTCAGTTTCTGAAGATTCCTTATGAAGCCTTTTAAGTTTAAGAGGCAATTCATTCATGGACTGTGCCTCATCAGTTTTGACAAGTGCCCTTCGCTGACTACTCATGCAAGTACCAGCACTGGACTCTCTTGACTAGCTACTCTTTGTGTAGTAATCTTGATGAAGAGCCTCTAGGATTTATACAATGGCATAATAGTGTTTTCAGTTTGGTTCTCTATGCCCTTCCTGACCATTCATAACATTGACTCTGCTTTCTTTTACTTTTTTTGTCAGCTAACATTTTTCATGCCTTTCTGCATCCTTTGTCACATCTGATTGTTGAGAAAATGGATAACTGCCTGCCTTTCAATATATGCCTCTTTTTACATCAAAAATTAAAGTAATAAAGTTTTAATAATTTTACACTTAATTTAGTGCCCAAGTATTTTTTAAGCTGTTTTCTTTAACTTACAGGAAGAGATAGGCACTGCGTATAGAAGAAAGTTGAGCTAACAAGATTGCTCACTCTTCCCACTGCCTGCCTGAATTAAGTATCTTTGTCAACTACTGTAAATGATGGACATCAGGTTATTTCACTCCCAACTGCTGACATCCAGCACCTTCTTGAAACAGGTGAGTACAAGAAATTTGGCTTAAAGTGTAGTAACTAATCTGGAAGAAACAAGATTGGTTTAACCAAAGTGTATGACTGGCTATCTAAAAACACCATCTGGAAGTTCCTGATTGTGAACACCTTTACACTGAAATGAAAGAACGTGATCAGCAAATACTGGCCATCTTTACTTTTTTATTAACATGAGGTACTAAGGGATAAATTACTAATGTCTCTGCCAATTGCGGCCTAAGGCAAACATTTTCTGTTTATTAAAAATCTATCAACAAAGGAATTCTTTATAGCTTTACCTTTTTAAGCTAAAAACATGTCAGAGATATTAATGCCTGTACTTGACCACTAACTTTTATGGATGTCATCATAATCATAATAATAAAAATATGGCAGCTAATAACCATTAATTCAAGAACAGTGTCATTGTCTGAAAGTAATCTTCTCTGTAATTTTTATACCTCTTTAGTATACTACTCTCAGGGTTTAAAGAAACCTTGATTAAGTCAATCAAGTATCACTGAGGATTTGAAACTAAAAATTTGTTACAGAACAACACTGTTAATTTTTTGCATGTTACTCCTACAAGTCTTTCTGACACTTCAAAACCAGAATTTTACCTCGAATGTGAACCTCAGCTTCCACCACAAGCTCAGAATAGCCATCTAGAATAAAAATCTTTTTCATCCTATCTGACTTAAAGTGAATAAAGAAGTTAATTTAAAAAAAGAAAAAAATGAAGTAGAGCTAACTTACAAATGTAATTTCTACCCATAACAGCCAGTATCCTCTTATAACACACAGAACTTGGAATCAGTCAATCCCATGCAACTATTCAATTGTTGAATGGAAGAACATGGGGTTTGGCAATCAAACCCCACCTGTCAATGCAACCAGCATCAAATCACAGGCTGACAGAGCAGAAGGGCATTTAGACAACATGAAATAAAACCTACCTGTTGAACATCCTGTTGAAAAACGCATAGCTGAAGCCGCTGGTGCAAGCGGACCTTTCGATGCTGCCAAATATTTTCCAGCTGGCGCTGGTGGTGCAGTACTTCATGGATGACATCCAGAACATGATGAACTGCTTTGGAGTAGTTGGCAGAAGCAGTGAGGGAATCGGAACTCCCAGGAGTCAAAGGTCTTTGAAGTTTGTCAAGCAGTGACTTTCCATCTTGGCTCACCTGACCACCGGAAAGGACGAAGAATTACTTGCCTTGCCAAAAGATTGTTAGACTATTATTTCATTCTCCACCCCCTCTCCCCATTTTAGATGTCTTTAGGAACTCAGGGAGCAGTGATGAAGATTTTTTTTCCCAGGCATGATTACATGCAGCTGTTATAGAAAAAAAAATATATATAAAAAAATGTATATTCTCCCTCTATGTAAGACAATTTTAAGAAGTAGCACTCTTCCAAATAACAGCCCGTCTTTCAATTTTTCGATTACCTTAAGAGTGCTTTTCCTTTAAAGTGATTTTTTTTTTTTAAAACAAGTCTAACTTAGAATAAATATTCTTCAGCTCTTTCTCTAGTTAACAAAGCACCTAAAATTAAGCATTTGCCCAGTATTATCCTTCCAGGAGCACCCCTCTCTTTTCATATGCTGCAAAGGTGAACAGAGAGGTTACTTTCTATAGGTTAATATTAATTTCAGGAATATATTTAGACCAACAGATACAAACTTAGGACATGCTTTGATCTCACACGATTTACAACTACTAAATTATTAGTGTTACTGGTAAGCCAAAGGCAAACTGTTGTTATGGCAAAATTAAACCTGATTAAATCACTTAAAACCTTTCCACGCAGCAAAGAGACTCTTTTCCAAAATGTGCTTAACTACCGATGGTGACAAGAAACCTTAGTCATTTCTAACTCTTGTCTTCTCTGATTCAAACCACAGCAAAAATAGTCAGATTTCCCCTGCATGCTAATTAAAAAGCAATAATCCTACCTTATCCAGTCACTATTAATGTTTAGTACTTGCCAAGGCTGTTGAAAGCACTTTTCATTGCTGTTTAACTATTCTGTCACTTTTAGCATGAAGCTCAGAACTGTTACAATTCAGTATCATTCAGCTATCTGTAAAGAACTTTTCTAGTAGCTCATCTAAAAGGCAGGAAAAATTCATCTGAAACCACAAGACTGGAGTGTAAACAATAGCCTGAATCCATCGAATCAACACCACGTCAGAAAGAAAATTTGTCAAGGCCTTCCCCCAGTGGCTACTTTCACTAACTTTCACTAACCTAGGCACATTTAAAATTTGCTATTCAGTAGTCAAACAGATCTGAATTAGAAAAGAATTTTCATACTTAGTTTACAAGTGAGTTTATTTCTCAGTTCCAATTTCAGCTTTTTCATTTTAGTAATAAGTATCAACACAGAGAAGAAAGCTCACTTGGAAAAGTAGCTCCTATAAAGTCAAGTCAGGCAGAAAAAGAGTATAGTCCACAGTAGCTATTATAATGATGTTTTTTTTTTTTCCTTTTCTGCATCCAAAGCAATTATCTTGTACAAGTCTTTCAAATATTTCAAGACAATGGACTTCAATTATCCATCCAGAGTCCATGAAATTTGGGGGGGGGGGGGGGGGGATTAATTGTGACAGCCCCTTGATCTGATTAGTTTATTAGCTTTACAAACAAACGATCATGTACATCTCCTCTTTGGAGTTAGCATGGTAAAGTTTTCTTCCTTCCCAGTGCATGACTACCTTAAGATTTCAGTGAGATATATAACTTCATGTATATATACAACTTCATTTAAGGCACAGCTATTGGATTTTCAAACACACCAGTTATCTAAGCTTGTAAGCTAGTAAGTAACTTTTCTAGTAATATACAGTAATTATCCTCAGTAAAATCAGACTGTCTAGTCTTAAAAGCATTTACTCTCTTAAAATTAGTCTTCTACTTTGCAACCAAGTCGTGCTGTCAAGACATTGTAACCTAAAATGAATGACAAAGTGTTGCAATTTCCAGTGTTCCTCTCTCTCTCCCCGCACTGTTCATTCATCACAAAATGAAAGGAGCTCCATGCTGTAACAGAAATGAAGTCATACATCTAATAATGATAAGCAATAGTTCTGTAATATCTTTACACAGAAAGATAACTCCATCAATCTTCAAAAGGAATGCGTGTTTAAATAAGACAAAATAAAACCTTCCGTCCAGAGGAGGAACATGACTTGTACATACACATACAACTATTATTTCTGCACCAATTCTGGTTGCTAAAGATAAAGCTATTACTTTACCAGATGGGGAAAAGTAATAACCTGAAATCAGAAGAAAGGCACCCTAATTTTTTTTTTTTTTGAGCAGTAGCAATGAAGATTTTGTTAAAATCTCTAGCTATCCCAAAGTCAAAAGCTACAGCTTTGAAATCCTAAACAAATTTTCAAGGTATTTGCGAGAGCAATCCTATAATCTATCCATCTAATTTATTTTCATTATGCATCACCAGGAAGCAAAGAGTATTTAACATGGTAATCCACTGTACTTATTTACATTTAGCAGCAGACTCTAATCCAGTCACACCCCTGACGAAAAAAAACCCAAAAAACCCCAATCCAAAACAAACAAAACAAACCCAAAATATCCCACTGTTTTAACTTCAGTGCTTTATAATCATTATTCCAGACAGCTCTAGCCGCCTTATTCCTTGCTGCACTCTCATGGAGCATGCACACCGGATTGCCTCTCTTCACATAAATCTACTACAAACATGCTACATTTCTGTCCCTTGTTTTACAAAGGGATCTTCCCAGTGAAGAGAGGTTATAATGAAGAAACCTTCCTACAAAACATGCTCTCAAGAATGAGTTAGAACACGTATGTGTAGTAAGATCACGAGTTTTATCACCAAAGGTGTGCTTCAGTATGTCATTAGATCAGTTGCCATAGCAAGGTGGCATATATCAGGAATGAGGGTATCAGTGTGTATTTTACACAAAAGAACAACTCCTCGTGTGAACTCTGGACATCTGACTCATGGTAATAAAGTTTATGCAAGCCCTAAGATGGCAGGTATTCAAAAAATCCAGTTTTGATATACCAACAATAGGACTGATCATCAGCACTAACCTTACCCTCCTTTCCTGTTAAATGAATGTGACCAGACTCATGATTGAGTTGCCCATAAACAGAGCTGGTTCATCAGAAAGTAGTTTTATCTTTAATGTAATGTATAAATCACAACCATTATTTCAATCCCACATGACCTTCTTTTAAAAGAAGGTGCAAGCTGTGGCCTAAGCTATATTGTGTCCACTGATCATTTTTTACCATGATTTAATGAAATGCATACTTTTATGCAACTTTTGTGACAAGAGGAACTACTGTATTTAATCCAGAATAACATCAGTCCAATTTAACAGCAAAAATAGTTTTACCCTGTGATGAGAACAACCCTGGAAAAAGAAAGCAAGAAAAGCTCAACAGGAAATACAGAAAATACCTGTTACCTAATAGTGAAGTCGATACCCATTTGATTTCTCACTTCGGCAAACTAAAGCACATGAGAGAACTCAGTATTTGAAGAAGAACAATAGATACTTTAGTCACTGCTTTCTAGGCCACTTTCAGAATAAGCATTTTATCTAAAGTTGTAAATATGTCTATCAGAAATACTAAGGAATATTATTACTTCACTGTGTGCAGAATCCAAGATTAGAGCAGCAGCATAGGATATGCTAATCTTACAAATGATGACTACATAGGCACGCTGGCTCATTTAAGTGTCTTTGAAGTTGGCAGTACTAAGCATATCACTTCCGGCTTGTCAAGTGACGTCCTTTGATGGTTAAGCCTTTTTTGTGAGGCAATTTCAGAGATGGATTTTCAAAACACACTTAAAGCAATCCATGCCAGCAAAGTATTTTCCCAAAGAATACCCAGCTAGCTTCCCTTCAGGTAAGTGTTTAGATGACAGTATCATACTGCTATTAAAAGGTAGTAATATGCAAATGTAAATTAAAACATACTTAGCACACTGCATGGGTTGTTTGTACTACACATGGTTCTATCTGGCCTTTTAAATTTCTTTCAGAAGACTAAGGGGAAGACTGAACACTTAACTTCTGAACAATAGTAGCAAAGTCCAGTATACTAAATTAAAAAAGAAGCCTGGCACTTGAGTTTCCAACTAATGCAGTATGCAACAAGTGATGCCAGTTCATGATCCAAACTTTACATTACACCATTTTATCAAGTCAGCAACCTAAGGAAACAAACAAGACACTTACCTCAGAGTAAGCCAAGGTAATATGCTCATATATCCCTTGATGATGATGGATAGCATCTTCTAAATCTTGCAGTTCTGAGGGAAGCTCCACCTCACCACAGGCTTTACACCATGAGTCCACATTGCTCATGTACTGCAACAGAGAAAAAACATTCTTCTTGATTTTGGGTTCTATCAATAAGTACACACATGTTGGCAATATACAAAAGGACTGGCATCTGTGTGACAGCCACTGAAAAGACTTTTTTAAGGGAAAAATGTTTAATGTATTTCTCTCTGAACTGACCAAAATGAAGTTTATATCAGAATAGAACCAAATATTCAAGTCTGACTATACTTGTGCTTTTATTTATATGGAACTCTCCGTGCTGTTCAGAGACAGGCAGGCTTAGTTGTATGTTGGCAGCCTTCAGAACCAATTGGCAATTTGGTTGGCAACTGCTGGCAATACTGATGCTTCAATTTTACCCTTGCTTGTCTTGACTTTGCAGCTAAGAAAAAGTTTACTTCACCCTGCACCTACCATTTCAGACGCATGAAAGCCAATTAAAGTCTTGTCTACACAAAGAGGTAAAACATGCTACAACTTTCAAGTTCAGACCCTCAGCTCTTACCCATAGCTGTCTTTTGCTGGAAAGAGATCATCAAGGAGGCAAAGCAGTGTTAGAGCACAGCAAATTCACACCTCAGTCCCCAAAGTACTAACTTCTACACGCAGAGAAGCACTAAATCCATCTGGCAAGCTACTACAGCAGCAATCGTGTAAGGGATTTAGAACTTAAGCAGGGTTCTCTTAGGACTAACGCTGAACTTGGAGCACACAGCTAAGTCAGCATAGCTGCTCAAGTCAAGCTTTTCAGGGGAAAATGAGGATACTGCAACAGAATCTCTTCTGCAGACAATTTAAGTTATCTCTGAAGCTTAAGCTGTCTTGACAGACAAGAAACTGCCTTCATAGCTGTATGCACAACAAAAGTTCTGTCAACTTATTTTTGACAGCTAGGGGGCATGAATTTTATACCCTCATTATGCTAGGAAAGGAAAGAGGAAAAAAGAATCTGTTTTTCTAGTTTTCACAGCTATTAAACTTAGTACAGCCAAGCACACGTGGTATCTGTAAACTAAATTTGTCCTCTATTCATGTCAAGTTCACGTCTCAAAAGTTTCAAGAGACCAAGCCATTTCTCTCATCATACGTATCTTAATTCCTGGAGCACACGTAGTCTTTTGAGGAAAAAGTAATCCACAGACCATTTCTGGTACTCCATTATTGTTGGAAAGCTGGGAGAAAGGGTGATAGAGTACTTAACTCTGAGATACTTATTTCATTCTCATTTCATCAAGGGACAATTTTTAAAGTCTCTAACTTTAAGCACTGAACATCAAAAGAAGCTCCATGGGGGACCACAGAGCTACACCTCTTGCATCAGTCAGCAGGCACTGATAGCTGGGTGCAGTCTTCGCTGTGTACGACAGTGGGCAGCGACACTTACCTGTCACTTTCTCTTTCCTCCTGTTTACACTTACATTTAGTGCTGAAGAAGGTAACATCGACCCTTACCATAGTTGCCCAGCACACACACACACACACAAAATTTACTCCCTTGACTTCTGATGAACATTTTCTTATGAAACAGGACAGCATTTGAGTCAGGGTATACCTGATCTGTTCATGTTTCACACTCTCTCTCCTACATGTATGGCTGACAGTGCTTAAATGTAAACCTGAATAACCCAAGCAATTAGAAAAGCTGATGAGGTACCACACGGTGTCTATCAAATGCTTCAAGCTGGCTGGTGACTTTTATACCAGAAAACAATTCCTTTGTCTCCTTTTTATGTGGCTTTTCTGTAACACCTGCTAAAAATACTTATTATAGTGGCATCGGTTTATATACTTTACCTTAGTCTAAGGACAGTTAAACCAATGTCACCGCTAACATAATGAAAAGCAATGTCTATTTGCATCTTAATGCATTCACATTTCTAATTTCTGGACATTTATGAAGTTGAGTATCTGTGTAGTAGAAATCAGGAAAAAAACTTCTTAAAATAAAGTGTGCTGCCTCTCTCTATTTCTGCAGTTATCAACTCCCAAGTGGTTCCTTCATTTAGTTCAAATTAAAGTTATATCAGACATGAGACCTTTTCTTGGATCCAATTTAGCAACGCAAATGGGAAGAAAAGTATCTACAGCAGCCATACAGCACACCAGAGCTTCAGTCAGCTATAACTATCCAAGAACCTCTGCTCTCCAAATTCAGCAGAGATGTACAGAGCAGTCAGTCTAATATCAATGGGTGACTCAACAGCACACACATAGCAACTCCTTCAGAACTGAATTCCCTTGAGGGGAAAACATGCTTTCACCATCCAGACTATTAACTCGGGGATATTTATTCCTACTTCCCCTACATACACCTCTTCTCTGGCAGTTACACACGGTTAATGACTTAATTAAAATAATTGGTATAGGCCTAAAGCTAAAATTTTTGTTTAATATAGGCAGGAATCGGCCTAAAGCTAAAATTTTTGTTTAATATAGGCAGGAATCTTTTACGTGATACTAAGTAAACATCTCCCACCACAATTTCAGATTCAAAAGACAGTTAATTAACTTCTCAACTTTCAGGCCAGTTCAACTTAGTTTTCTATAAGCAATTACTGTGAGTTAAATCTTGACACTCAAGGACTGATTGGAGTGGAGTGTTGAGGACAATAGAACAAGTGATGATTTCTGGATGTAGGAAAGGCGCAATATCGATACTGACTATACTAAGTTTTTTTCCTTTCTTTCTTTCAACTTAGAAGCTTCATAGAGTTACGCATTTCTGTCCACTTCATTTTGATTCATATAGCTAATTTGGCTAAATTGTATCTTGCATTCATATGGGCAAGGCATTTTGCAGAGAATATAAAGGCAGCAGGCTGTCCTGGGGAGAACAAGTTTTTGTTTGAGTACTAGCTGAAATTGGCAGAAATGAATGCTCTGGCCTTTTCAATCACTCTTGTACTTCTGTCTAAATCGAAAGCAAACAGTACAACTCACCGTTACAGCACAGAACTTTTGTTGGTGCTTTCCCCGTTCACTAACCTGTTCAGCTTTCTGATGGAAGATGGAGGACATATCCAGTAACGTGCTACGTTCATCCAAGGCTGCAGCAAATGCCTTCCATTCTTGCTCCAACTGACTAGCAATCTGTTTTATTTGCTGTGAAGCATAATGGCCAGACTCAACCAGGCGATTTGCTACTGACATGATGCGGTTTATGTTTACATACACATTCTATAGAGAAGAAGGAAGGAAAAATTAGCGGAAGTTAGCAGATCACTTAAATACAGATGTATACTTGCATAAAATTCTTCTTTATTACAGTACTGCTTAATAGACTGGTTTTATTTGCCAAGTTTGTGCCTGCCTAACTTTGGAATCTAGGTGTATAATGTAACAGACTACCTGTATTACTGACAAGGGAGAAGGACAACTTGAAATGACCAGAGAGTCTCAAGCTAACGTTAACGGTCAGCTTAAACAAAGTCATATTATATGAAGACCCATTATTACAACAGAAGAGGAAAAGCTAACCAAATTTTGCAACAGCCTCAATAAGAATGTTTACAAACGTTCAAGTCAACAAGACATTCAGACACACACAATACAGGAAAATCAAAGTATAATTAGCAAGCACTTGATCTACCCATGGTATGCCTGTGTGCAACATCACTCTACAAATCCTTACATCAACTTCTGAAAGCATTTCTACTTTTTAAGTAACGAAACACAGAACTCTGAGTTCTAAGGAGTTCCAACAGTTTTAGATTTTATTTTCCTGCGACTATATTGCCTCAGAGCTAGCACTGAAATATAGACAAATAAGGTCAAAGATCAGAAAGATTCTCCAGCATACTGGCATTACTCACTGATGGCTCTTAGTCACTCTAATTTTCTTTCCTTTTAGCTCACATATGCATTTTGGCTTAAAGTGTCTAAAATCTGTTCCTGTTCTGATTCTGTATGAACAAACAATATTTTTCAAAGGAAGCAATCAAGAACTTCTCATTCCTGCAAAGCCAGAAACAAGAACAACTTCACCTCCAAAAGGTTTCTGAGTAGCTCTTCCAGAGCTTCATGTATATAATGCTGAGTTGACACTTCTTTCAATTGGGCTGACTCTAATACATCTAGAATGAAGCACTTGGAATCACGGGATTTTTGAGGCTGGACATCATCTAGTCCAACACCCCTGCTCAAAGCAGGTTCAATCCAAGCAGATTGCTCGGGGTCACATCCAGTGGGGTTTTGAGAATCTCTAAGGATGGAGAGACCACAATCTCTCTGGACAACCTGTTCCAATGTGTCTTATGTTTAAATGGAATTTCTTGTGTTTCAACTTGTGCCCATTACCTCTTGTTCTGTTACTGGATACCATAGAGAAAAGTCTGGTTCTGCCTTCTTTACTCCCTCCCATCGGATATTTATATTTTTATACATGTAAGTTCCCTCCTAAGCTTTCCTTTATCCAGGGTAACCAATCCCAGCTCTCTCAGTCTCTCCTTGTACAATACAAGCATGCCATACAGGTTCTTCAGAGAAGAACTTGGTCATGGTGACTTCCCAGAAAAGGAATGAGAGCTTTCCACATAATGCTGTCCTGTAGGCACGTCCTAATTTGTGTGGGTACACTTGGAGCAACCCAAGTTCAGCCCTGTTTTGTTGATTATAGTGTCCCTTTTGCTCACATCACAGCAGACCCTTTGCTTGCCAACCCAGTCCACCACTTCTTACTTGATTGTTGGTCCTCTTCTCCCTCTCCCATCCTTCTTAACCTAAAGCTCTTCTTATCAGGTTGTCCAGCCTGCTGGCAAAGATACTTTTGCCCCACATAGTCAAATAGCAATCCTTGATCCTCAGAGGGTCCCATGGTTGTAGAAACCAAAACCCTGTTGCCTTGTTGACCTGCAAGATCCATCTACCTTCTCACCAGCAGGATTGAGAAGAAAACCACCTGGACTCCCATGCCCTTGACCATTGTGTCTGGAGCCATGTAGTCACGCTTGAGACTTTCCAGGTCACCCTGGCAGTATGGCTGGTGCTCACATGTAAGAGCGGCAGGGGGCAATAGTCTGAGGGTTGGACAACCTTTGGCAGTCTTTCCACAACGTCCCAAATCAGAACCCCCAGCAAGCAGCAACCTTCCATAGAGAATGAGCCACGTTGGCAGATGGGGGTCTCTGTTCCCTGCAGAAGGGAGTCTCCCATTACTATCACTTGGCTCTTCCTTTTGGTGCTCCTGTGTGGCTCAGACTCAGATGGCACAGATGCTTTATTTGATAGCTCCCAGCTCCTCTTCAGCTGTGAGGCCAGTGAACCTATTCAGTCGCTGCCAATCTTCAGGTGGAGCAGAAACCTTCCTCCTAGTGCCAGAAGCCATTATCTTCCAACCTTCATCATCACGGGAGTCTCCACTTCCCAAACAGACAGGCACAAACTCTGTTTGACCCTCCTCCCTTCAGTACAGTTGGTAGTTTGGGCTCTTGAAGCTGCAGAGTGTTGGAAAAGATCTGGTCAATCTCCTTCTCATTATCTCTGATGCTGTGCAGACTGCTGACCTCCTCCTGCAGCTCCTTTACTTGGTGACACAGATCCTTAATAACTGCACACCTCCTGTGGGCAAGGAAACCATCTCCTGCTGCTGCCTCCTTGACAAGAGAACACAGGCACTCCCTGCAGCCCCAGACCTGCATCCTCCTTCTGGAGCTCCCTCGGGGTTAAGGCCTCTGATATTACAGGGATAGTCGGTCCAGCAGCAGCTGGGGAATGTGCCGTGGGGCACATCACCACCATTGCTGAGGACATGGATGCTGTTCTAAGCACAGTTGCTGGCCCCTTCTACATGAACTGCAGCGTGAACTGCTGCATCTGTTGGCTACTTCCGTTAGCTGCACTCGTTCTTGCCTATATCCTAAAAATTTACATGTGAGGCTAAACTGCCAAACACTATCACACAGAACGGTTGGGAAGAAAACAACAAACACCATTAAAATCTCAACATTCTGCAGTGAAATATTTTTCCCTCTTGTCCACGCAGTGCTTTCTGGAATGCCAGCACGCAGGAAACGCCCCAGAGCAGTTAGCTACCTGTCAGCAGCAGCACCACAACCTTCCCTGATCAAGGGTTGAGGAACTCAGTCCAGTGAGCCAGGGGGACAGAACTGCCTGCAACAAGCCTCAGTAAAGGCCACAGATCAACAAGTGACAGAAGAACAACACCTGAAATTGCTGGAAAACTGTATGGTTATATTACTGTTGACAAATGTGATGGGCAGTCTGTGCCAAAATCTGACTATACCCCTGCCAGTAAGAGAGGTTGGGGAGAACGCTGGCACATGGACACCCACCGCCACATAGATACTGAGCATCTGGGGTGGAACCATTACCTGTTGGCATCGAGCCACTGCCCAGAGCCTGACACTGACTGGCTGAAGCAAGTGTTGCAGTTCCTCCAGGATTCACTGTGCTGACTCATCTGAGTGCTAATTGGCACAGGTTTCTATTAATTATAACTGTATGCACGTATGCAAGCAGGAGCATACCTGACACAGCCTAACTCTCAGCTGGTTCACTTAATAACTTGAGCACCGCAGTGTCATGTTGGCTGTTTTTCCTTCCTGCACAATACTACCTTTTCATTTTTCATTCACGCATCTATGCACTCCTCTTAAGCACAGCCGAACAACTGGGAGAGAACAGAACTGCTATTTCCAACAAATTTCAAAAGACTGGAGACCATTTAGGCCTATTAAAGTGTATGTAGCATAAATACAAGACGGCTAAATGAATCCAGAAAACCATTACATGATCTTTACAGTGGTGTGAAAAAAACAAGCGTTAAAAGAGAAAAGAATAAAGGCTATATTAGACTTCCATTTGAACTGTTTGTGTATCATAATAAAGGAATTTTGGAAATTCTGGAACATCAGTTAGATATGAAGGACAGAGCACATAAATATGAAGAAATCAAGACTGAGCTGTGGTTAAAATGCATTCATTTTCCCATGGAAATCTGGCTTCACAAGTGTGGAAGAATACCCCCTGCAGCAGTATGAATATGAATTAATATGCTGACAGTTGAACACTTTCCAAGCTATGTATATCACATTCCTTTCCTCAAAAAAAAAATCTTACAATAATCTCAACCTTCCCCGCCCCGCCCCCATCATATCCCTCACTACCTGATATATCTACTAAAGGTTTAAGTTTCGGTATTTTCGAATGCAATGACCCAAAAAAGACAGATTTAGTTAAAGAGGAAAAGAATCTCAAAAAGCAACTCACTACAATTGGACTGTCTTTAACTGATCCTTGAAGGTTAACAAATTTTGTTTAATTTTCTAAAAGGACAGGCAGGTCCACTGTCATTACTATATGACAAATGCGTATTTTGTGCTCTGCTTGAGAAGTACTGTTCCAAGTAAGCTGGTGCTCATTCCCCAGGGACTGACGTCTTACTCATTGCATGGATTTACATCCTGGTTTTAGTTAAAGAAGCAACAGCTATCAGGCAATAACTGTTAAAGACTTATTCAGCCATCTCATTTACATCATGGGAATCTGCATGAAACATCTGCAACTTCTAAATGTGTATCAACTGTCTAAAAAGTGAAAGGCTAAAGTGATACTGCATTTCTTCCATTGTGTTACACATTGCTATTGTAACAAAACTAAAAAGGGAACAATTCAAGTTACTGCATTACAGTACATATAGTAAGTACACGAATGTACTTAGTACGATTATTTTCTCTCACAATGCCCTTTAGCCAGAAGCTGAAAAGATACCTTACAATATCTGGAAAGCTCCTCATTGCAGAATTATTCCCCAAAGGGAGTGTACATATAACAAAGTATTGCTCAGCAAGGCAACACAGATTAGTAGCCTAACACAAGCGGAGGTGCACTGTGTCATTCTTTGGTGTTTGCCTGAAAGGCAAGTACACAGGGGAAAACATAGGTGACAGCCTGCCAACTTAACTGAACTTCTATCACACTCAATACAAAATAAAACTGGCAGATGCCCTGAAGGTTCTATTTTATTTCCTGATTTTCCCAGACCCATTTAGAAAATGTTTGCTTAGCTCTAAGATTTCAAACAGTGGTTTCCTGACACAGAGACTATGAAGCATTCAGTGTTAAAAACAACCACCTCAGTGACATGGTCCACAAGCATCATAATTGGCACCTCTATATAGACTGTAGTGAGTTTGAACTATTCATCTGTGATGGAAATATTTTAGCAATGGAATTTCCAAGTCATCTGCCACTTCACATACAAATGGCCACCAAGACAAGGTGTAGCATTAATGCATGAAATAACACCTCCTTTAATGATTTAAAGGTTTTCTAGTATCTCTTCTATTCTCGCTCTTTGCAGCAATGATAAAACTCTGAGTCTGGGAATCCAAACTTCAGAGATGTGGGCTGCAGAACAACTAAAGGTATCACCTGATCTCTTCCCTTGAAAAAAAATAAACTCAGCAACATCCAGACTACAATTAGGGAAAGTGCTTAACCTGTTCTTCAACTACAAGGATCCTCAAAATATTCTCAGGTAACTACTTAACCAGTGCTATCAGCACTGGAATGAGTGAAATAATTTCACTCTAACTTTCTTCAAATTTATCATCTCTCCTTCCTACATTTTTCATGGCGTACCTGAGGAATCTTACTGCAAGACTACATAGTCCAACACCAACGCCACCTTCTTTCCTCTCTTTATTTACCTTCACTTTCTAATAGTAAACGCCAATGCCTTCAACCTCTCCTTACAGCCATGTCATTTTCATCTGGATGTTCCCCATTACAACATTAAGCATGGGGCTTTAAACTGGACCTAGTTCTCTAGTAAGACCAACTGAATCAGAGCAATTTCTTTACAAATTTTAAGTTCAGCACCCCCAATAAGTATCAAGAGTGAAGTAAGATCTGTCTATTCCTTTAGTTCATGATTCATTAACATGAACATACTTGATGCTGTATTAACACCTCACCAGCTGATTGCTTTTAAAAATCTGTTTATTTGCTTCTTCCTTCTTAAGGGTTGCACATCTAGCCTATTCTGTTTCATGTTGACTTTGGAGTGCTCCTCAGAAGCTGGAAATACCCTGAACTAATTTTGCCTTTTCAGTCTCTTCTCAGGTTGGTGGCATCCAGACATTGCATGTAAGCACTAACTGCTCTGGCACCAGAAAGATTCCCTTACAAATGTGCACTCAAAGAATATCCTCCCGGTCTGACCAGGATCCGCAGCTGTGCATTCCCTGAACTTCAAGAACATCACAAATCCATGGTTTGCTTAAACTATGGTTATTCAGAACTACCAAAAACTTGACTGAATACATTTTACCTACTCTGCTGCCCCATCCCCATTTAGAGTCTTTATCTTGTCTATTAGGGGTGTTAGATTGGTTGGACAGTTGATGAATTTTACCATCTAAGTTTTATTTATTTATTTTTACTGAAAGCCCTGCCTGAGCAATCTATTATTTAAAAAACAAACAAACAAAAACCCAAAACAAACCAACAAAAAAAAAACCCCAAACCAACAAAAAAACACCAAAAAACACAAAACAGACCTGTCCCCCAGAAGACAGAAGAGCTAGCTTACTACTGTTCACCATTCTGCACAAAGTCTTTTGTGAAAATCTGCATTTCAAAGCAATCTGAGAAAGAATGTACAATTCACAACCTGTGGTCTTGCTCTGATATGCTGAAGTCTCAGAGGACCCAGGGTAGTCTAGAATTCACATGGTGCTTAAGTCTATCTCAAAGGACAACTCTTAATTTTAAATATGTATCTTTGTAACAATACAAAGAATCTCAAGAGTGAAATATATCAGTAGTACAAAGGAAGAGGAAAAAGTCACACTAGCTGTCAGCTAAGCTGATATTACCTCACCTGACCTTCTTAATGTTTTCATCTGTACCAGTCCCTGTGGCTGGATTTGAGCAAGCCACGCCAAGTCAGTCATCTTTGTAACTTTTAACTCTGTAAACCCAGTGATATTCAAGTGTTGCGTTCATACTTATATTTTAACCTCCCAAAACTCTCACCAGTGCTCATCTCTGTCACTCCCTTATTGGATGATGTTAATTATTCAATTACTACCATGATAAAGTAGTTTAGTATATGCAAATAGCCTGTTCTGAGAACGTTAATCAACTTAGCAATATGCTTACAATTGACACAGGACTTTTTGGATTATGGTTAATAAACATAGCTTCTACTGATGGTCCTATCAGCCCCAGACAAGAATTAGTCATAGCACACCCTTTAATAGTAGCCAGTCTCAGCTTTCTCCAAACAAAGTTTCCTTTTGCCTACGTGGCTTTTCAATCATTTTGACCCTCACCAGTGCAGTGCGGGGCACAGTTAAGACGTAATGAAAGCAAGGCCATTTGGTCTAGCAAGAAGAGTAGAAGAAAATATTCAAGTAGATAACATCCTCCTCCTCACCCATATTTCACATGACTGCTTTTGTTTCCCTTGTGTCCCAGCAGGCATGTGGAAAATGGCAGGAAAAAGACTGGACACACAGAGAATCAGTCTCTCCCACTCTTGCATGCAAGACTGACTAATCATATAATCATGGGTACTTTGCCTTTGCAGTTCAAAAACTTGACAGATAATTTTTGTATTTGCAACTCCTATGATGCCTTATTTGCAAGTTTCTCCCTTAAAAGGTACTAAAAACTTGTTTTGAAGTGAAGCATTGGTTTAGTCACCCAAAGAGGCACTTCAAGCTGAAACTGAGTATTGCTTAACTCAAATAAATCTCAGGAGTTGACAATAGCAATTTACTGTTGTTGAAAGCAGGCCTTTTAAATTGTACTGAAAATCCATCCTCATCTTTAGAGAGAAGAATCATTGTGAGTTTATTTTTCACCACAGTCAGGGAACATGGGATCTACTTGCCCTACACATACAGCCTTGACATTTATCAGCCTCTTGAATTCAGTAATAGCAGGTCACATACCTACAGCTGCACATGTGAACTATCTTTCAGACAGCAGCCTCTTTAGCCACATCAACCTGCGTGGTAAGCAATGGTAACCAAACGTATGTCCATCTTCAACGCACATCACTGCACCTATCCAGCTTTTCTCTGCGACAGTTTCATTGCAATAAGAACCAGTCTGTGTATTAAGCTTAAGACTTTAATGAACTTACTCCTGTTACCTTGAAGTGCAACCACATGAGCCTATCACACACTGAACAGACCAGGTTCCTAGACATATCACTTGCCAATGAAACTACTGAACGTACAATTAAATCTCCTCCCCCAATGTATTCTTCACCTTTTTGTTTTACAACATTTGGTTTAAACTTCCAACCACTTTGTGCTGTAATGCTGAAAATCAGATTTGAAAAATGGCAGAAAACCATTACAAGGAAAAAAAGAAACATTCAGCAAATCCTCTTTGTCCTCAATGTAACCAACTCCTGTTCATGACAGGAACCAAGTAGCTTTCACAACGGTTTACATCCAGGTGGCTCATTTCAGACTGGAAGACCAGATTAAAATTTTGGCATCTCACCCAAAGGCCATTGCTCTTTCTCACCTGAGTTTGGCATAAGCAGCTGCAGAAGTTGCCCTCCTGCGCCTCTTGGAAAGCCAAAATGCTACTTGGGAAGGAAGGGGAGATGGGGAGCCAGCTATTGACAGAGGGTAGCACCTGCTGTGAAGGGAGCATGTGCCCCGAGGCAACCACAATGTGTTGGGAAAAGCAGCTGCAACATCAATTATCAGGGTTAAGCTGTGAGCACGTGCAAGAGGTTGCATTTAGCTGCTTGGGCAGCATTTATCCTTGGAACAGCCCTTCCTCACCTGAAGTGAGCCTAAGGAAACTGCCTGGAAAGCAAGATCTATTAGGGTCCAGTTAGGGCCACAACGAAAAGCCTTCAAAATCTCCTGCATATAATAAACCTTATACATAGTTGACACTCTTCCTTCCTCTCTACCCCATCCAATTGAATAAATTTGCATGGTTGTAGATGGGTTAAAAGTTAAATTCCATCTCTACATGGAATTTAACTTTTAACCCATCTACAGAATCAACTCTGATTACTGAAGAGTTACACTGACAGGAACAGTGAACAAATAGTAGCTTGTTAAGCAAAGAGTGTATGTGAAGAGTGGTTAGGGAAAAGCTGAACACACTTGCAGGAGTTAAGATTGCCTGACGTTTTTCCAGTTAAAAGCTAATGAAAAATAAGGGTTGCCAAAATTCAGTCAGTTCACGTCATTTTTTTATGTCACATCCAGTTTCATCTTTCCCCCTGATCTACATTTAAGGCTTTTGCCATTTAACCAAATAAAACCCAGAAAATCTGAATGCTGCTTAAATCAAAACCAGGGACTGATCATTTTGAATTCGTATTTTCCTATTCTGTGACAAAGAACCATTTTTTGCGGGGGGGCTATGCTACAAAAAAAAAAAAAAAAAAAAATCAAAAACTACAACTTGTTTTTCCCCTTTTGAATATTTGGATGGTTTAATTTGCCCCAAATTTAAGCTGCTCCTTGCATGTTTCAAGAAATCATTGTACAGGCTGAGAAAAAGTCCTCTGTAGTTAATGCATTTGACTACTACAGGCAAAACAGAGATTAACAGCAAAAGACTAACAGCAAAAACAGAGCAGGAGGGATTATGCTACGTTGCTCAAGTGCTTTCTACTGCTGATAGCATCTGAACAGTATGAAAGTGGGTGGGGGGAAAGTCATCCAATTTGAAGAAAAGAGGACAATGGTGACTCATACCAGGACAGGCTGACAGAAGAAGAATTTAACCTTTAGAGCACAAGCCCAGGAATTGCCTGGAAGGCCATCCAAAATTACTAAGTTCCAAAAGTCATCTCATGTCAATGATACCTACTGTCCTCCTGTGAGTTTCTTTCTGCTCTACTTCATATGCAGAGCAATGAGCAACAACAATGAGGTACTCCATAAAGGAGCAATTACCCATGCCCACGGAGTGAACCTCTATCTTCCAAACCTACTGGTCAAAGTTACATCCATATATGATTTTACATAACTTAATTACAATGTTCCCTAGCATTTGCTTTACTCTTTTCAAAAAGTTCATACCTATTTTTATTTTTTTTAAACTTTTGCAAACATAGCTGAGTTGCAAAAGAAAAATGTAACTTCTCTGTTCATGTCTTCTATTGCCTTAACTCTAGCTATACTGTACACAAGAGCTGCCTTACTAGTTCTTCCATTAGTTCAGCAAGACGTATAACCTAGGTAAGTTTACTTTGCCACTCTCTTTCCACAATTAGTGGTCCTGTCCTACAAAAAACACCCTCTTGCAAGAGTTGATTGTTTTGACCATACTTTTAATTCAATTCCCATCCTTGGACTGCCAAGGATGTTAACTTCTAACAAGACTGGTAGTGTTCTTCCTTCACTGAGCTGACAGCCAGGGACTGGATTTAGACCCAGACTCCCGAAGTTATTTAAACACCTCCAGTCCTCCTAGTGAAAAGGACATAAAATGTACTTGAGAATTTAGTCCCCATGTTCAAACAGGAATTCATGAAACTGAAAATAAGCAGCTTTCACTCACCGACAGTTAAAATCCAAATTTTTAATTGCAGCCTACTGATAGCTCATCCTAAGATGATATTTGACAAAAAAAATTGTTTGTTTTAGCTCCATTCTACTGTGTCAGAAATGAGAAGTGTGTCTTAAAAATATGGAAAACAGCTCAGCTGTTGATCACTACTTCTCCGAACTTTTTGTCTGAGTTGCAATCTATTCAAAAGATCCTGAGAGTTATTTCTTTCCACATGGAGTGCTAAATTCCGTATTACACATGATTCTCTGAAATTTCCTACAAGACTCAAAGCAGTACTCAAACACACATCCCAGGTTCTAGAAGTTGAGACGCTTATATTTGAGAAGTGCTGAGGTTGTGTTGAATACTGCCATTTGTCAAAATAATTTTGTTGCTTGATCATAGTACCTCTGTACTTGGCTACCCTTTATTTTCCTCCTTTGTGTTTTACAATTTCACTGCTCAAATACAAATTTGCACTACTTGTACCAGAAGGAATGATTTATGTGTATGATTTATGAATTCTACCTTAACATAAAGCAAAGAGACAATGTGTCAGTGCTGTGAACTGAGGCCTGTTCTTACCATACAGTTCATGGCAAAGTGATTGTGCTGTGTCTGAAGCTCCATCGCATGCGGGTGACTGGTTCCGATCTCTGTGTAGCTGTTCAGAAACAGACCTTTGTTGTGTGTGATCCAGTCAAACATCTACAAGAAAATATTAAGGGAAAATAAAAAAATCACTAATTTGTTATGGCAAAAATCATAGACAAGTAATGTGAGAAATCTGTGAACACAGAAGACAGAAAGAGTCTAAGGCCATGAAAATGAACACTGATGCTCTTTCCATTGTAAGTTACCATATATTCTAACCAAATAGTTCCTGAAATCTGACTTTTTTGACCAAACAGCTGAGGCTGTTAAATCTTTACTATAGGTGTTTATATCAACAAGCTACAGTAAAGTCATAAGCATAAAGTCATAACTTTGTTACTACAAAGAAGTTGTAGTAAACAAACAGGCTTGGAGCACAGCCCTGAATTACCAAGCTTATACATTCTCTAGTGACAGCATTTCATGATGTCAGCAGCTTAGTCATTTAGAATGAAAATGACAACTCATGGAAATTAAATATAGATTCATTCTTGCTGATCAAGTACTTCAGCACCAAGTTTAATATTTTTAGTTCATAACTTTACAGCAGATTTGAAAATAACTTTTCTATTGCTAAACAAATTAAAAAAACCAAACAACTATACTTGAGCACAGAGTTGCACATTACCTTCTCCCAGACAAGTTTAAGAATAATATTTAAATATGTTTGGGTTTTGTGGTTTGTTTGTGTTTTGGTTTTTTTTTTGGGGGGGGGGGGGGGGGGGAAGTCTTTTAACATTCAAACAAATTTCAGGAAAGACCTTATCTGACAATGACCATCAACGGAAGTACATAGGTATGTTAACACTGGCACTGGAAGACAAAGTTTTCAAAGACCAAGCAACACAGCAAAAGGCTAAGTTTAACACCATGACCACCACCCCACCACCCCCCAGCCATGGTCGTGAAATCTTTGCTATATCTCAGCTCAGAAGACCCAGCTACTCTCTGGATAATCTGAAAAGGATTGTTCAGAAAAAAAATGGTAGCAATGAGCACTAAGTACTCATTTAAAGATCTTTTAAAATATCCTGACTAACAGAGCAATATTATCAAATCCATTATTCCACCCAGGTACATGACAAATCAAATTATAAGTAGACTACAATATAGTAAGGACTGTAAACCAAAAAAAGTTTTAAGAGATTAGACAACTGATACAGCTGATCACATACTCTTAAAATTTTCAGTTTCTTATCTAGACTACAGTGAAGATGTGCTAGAACATTATTCAAAATAGACACTGGTCCTGCTCGTGACCACCCTTCTCTAAGTAGTCTGACTTTGCTGCCTTCAGATACCTACAGGGCAATTCCAATCAGATTGCCTCCCACTTCACCCTTTTTTTGCCTTCTCTTCTCCTGAACCAGCCCAGATTTCTTGTGTAAAGAGTTGTGCAAGTCCGCCAAAATGAATACGTTTATTTCTCCCCATCCAATAGCCTTTATTTTTCCAACAAAGATCCAGTCCTTTCCCACACCTAAATAAACCACGTAGACATACACTGATAAAGAAGCCCTGAGCTATGAAATCTAATCTGACACAACCAGTGAAATAAGGGCTGCAAGTAGATTAAGGCAAGGGCCTTAATTGAAAAGTGAGTTGGGATACTACACAAACCTTCTTTTTAATCTTTTTCTACTGGTTGATGAGAGAATAAAGTCCCAGGTATGCTAGCTGCTGTCAACTCCATTTTGAGGTGCCTAATATTTCCCTCTATTCTGAAAGAAGATGCATTAATTTAATATAGATTTATCCTTGCAATCAGGAACCTAGAAAACACAGATAGGAGCTTAGGCAACCACATGGCAGGGCAGAGATCAATCCCACAGGCTCAAGTATGTCACAAGGAGTTTCTTAAAGCCCAAGTTATGTAGGCAACTTTTACATGACTAAATGAAGAACGTATCTTTCAATAACATGTGAGCACCACCAAAATTTATTTTGTTCATGCTGTAAGAAAGAATAATTAATGCTGTAATTAAGTGGCTAAAAGGTTGCTAAAAAGCATTTTGGGCCTGAAAGAGCAATGCTAGGCTAACAGCTTGTTATTTTCTGAATAACTTTAAAACTTTAAATTCACTTGACCAGATTTTTTTCCGCTCTTTACATGCCTCTACTATTTTCAGCTATACCCATTCAGTAAACACTTACTTTAAATGGTACTTTTAAAAAAACATTTATTTTTTAAACACTGCAGAAAACATTAGGAGTAGTGTAAAAAAAGTCCCTGAGCTGAAATGATGAGGGTAAGGGAAAGCACAGGGGAAGAAACCAGAGGAAGAAGTATTATATATGTTTGCTCTGCTTTTACTCTTCCCCATGCATCTCCTTATCACCACTGCTAGAGAGCAGCATACTGGTATAACATAGACGCTTGGTCTCATCCAGTTCAGGTGTTCTTACATAAAATATTTTAAGAAATCTGACAAAGACCATACTTACCACTTGACTGCATAGTCTAGTTACTTCTTCTCCTGGAGAAAAACTCCCCACCCTTTCTTAAAACTACTTGTTCTATGATAACAAGTTAATAAGAAGTGATTGCAAAACCGTTCTATATGAAAATAGATCTTATTTGAGCTCATCTAAAAGCACACTGCCTGCCACATTTCCTCTTCAAATTCCATGACAATCAAAGCCTTTCTCATTAGAAGGGACTGGTTAGCCCAAAACATTCTGAGAACCCTCAGTCCCCTGTTAATGACATATGCACTGTCAAAAGAGACACATCAGCTTTTAGCCTGGGACTTTAAATCCTGCATCAATGAAGCAGTTCCCCATGTCAGCCTCTTCAGACTTTGTCGGCTGCCTGTCACTGAAATCCCAAGGGTCGCTCAAAAGGAGACCAGTGTAGTCCTTAGTCATCTGTATTTATAAAGTATACAGCATTCATCTTCACTTGACGCATGCAAAAGCATCTGTCTGAAACAAAAACTTACTGAAGCAAAAGCTTTAAAGTCACTACCACTTAAAATTTTCTTCGGTGAGAGCTACCTGTGTTCTTCACAGCTTAGAATTACTACCCCATCCCCTTTACTCCAGAAGACTAAGAGTCACTCTCAATGAAGAAATCCTTTATTTCTCATTAAAAGGCTAGTGATTAAAGACAAAAACCACTATTTGCAGTTATCCTTCATACTTCTTTCAAGTCTGTCAAGCAGCACCCATTTATACTCCCCTCCCCCAATCCCTTACCTTCTCAGCATCCTGCTCAAACAGCCTGAGCTGAAAACATTGGTCCAATTTCAATTTCCGCACATGCCACATCTGATGCAGATGCTGCCGTGTTGAGTGCAGCCTGTCCAGCATGGTGGATACTTTGGGTAAAAGGTTCTGTAAGTCTGCATTCCCTGACCCAGAGTTCTTTTTGGGAAAGCTATCACTGCTCTGTATCCGCTGGAGCAGCTTTTGTCCTTCCACATCAAGGTCCTCGATAGGGGCCTTAATGACTTTCTTTTTTAATTGTGAATGCTCCTCTATCATATTGCGAGCACCTTCCAGGTCCTGAGGCATTTCCTTTTTTGACAATATATCTTGCAATTCCTCCAGTCTGGACAGCATATGGGTTGCATTGCTAATGTAGTCCTCAAAGGCAACTCTGATTTCTATCCACTCCTCATGGTTGTACTCCAAACAGCCATCAAATTCTGGGGTTAGCTGAGAAGGATCAACTACTTTGGTAAGGCCTTCCAGAGACACCATATTTGTCTAAAAATAAAAATGAAAATTTAAAACATGCTGTTACTGAAATGAATTTGAAATTTTCTTTCAAGTTTTTATTTTTCTCTTTGTCAGAGTTGATCATTTTGCTCATGAAGTCCACGCGACTTTTCTCATACACTTCTTTTCAAATATCAATTCTGATCAGCCTCCTGTCTTGCAGGTATTCTCCCCAAATGAGAGAAATATTTTATTTCTTTCTTACTTCACTACACTTAAGGAGAAAACAGCAACCACTCTTTTGACTACTGTTTTGATTAAGTTTTGACTTCGTGTTTTCGAAAGCAGCAGGAGGATAACAGCAAGGTTCACCTGGCTGCTTTCCTGGGGATGCCGGTGATTATCACAATTACCACACTGCAGACCAAGACAACAAACAGATGAAACCTAACTTTTTACCATTAGGGGTAAAACCTTAATTCCATCTTTCTCAAGCTCAGAAAAAGAATATAAATGACAACATGCACAACTACCTAGCCTAAGTACATGAAGAAAACCACATTCCCTCTAGCACCACTGGCCTAATGTACCCCTCCTCTATCTAGAACATAATTTATCTGAGAGTTTTCAAGATGCTGATCAGTAGTGAACACACTTAAAACCATGAAATAAAGCGTAAATTTGTATACCATAGGGAAAATTACCTCAAACTCAAACTTAGAGCTGCCAAAGTTAGTCCTCTGTTTCTGCCAGAAATTGTCTGGCTTGATTATCAGTGCAACATGAATACAACATGGAAAAGATTCCTGTAAAATCTTCAGCAGAGGCTTTATGGAGTCCCATTTTGACCCACGCATATCTACAATGACAGTGAATCCTCGTTTACATACCTCCTCACTGCAGAAGAAAGAAGAAAAGGTTATCAGGCAAGCGTTACTACTTCAAACACAGCACTCCACTGCACCACACTGCCTAATGAACGTGGTCTCCTCAGCTAACCCGAGGGTCTCACTGTTAACTAGCTGACACGTACAGCAGATCTCATGAATCAGTCAGGAAGCTTCTCTCCCCCCGCCCCGCCAAACTCCTCGTGGGTGACAGCTTTACACCTGTTGCTGATTTGATAATCTGCCTTTATCTCCTCTTTCATTTTCATTTTATATTCAGTTTATGTTCATGATGATTCATCTTCCAGTCTTGTTTCTCCTTCACCTTACACACACATTAAACACACCATTTACTGAAGCGGCAATATGTAATTCATTTACAATTGACTCTTCAGAACACACACGCACACTTTACTGATGACAATATACATATGCCTTTCTAATGACTGAGGGGATCCTCTAAGACAGAAGATGGCATACTGTTCTTACCTACCACTTCTGCAACTTTTTAAAACTGCCTCAGATTTAGTCCCACATTATCTGAAAGTTAAAGAGTCTGTAGAGGGAAAAAAACCCTTTATTGACAAGTCCTGCTGTAAAGGATTGATTTGTGGATAGTTAATGGATAAGAAAGCATTTTATGGCTGTGAAGAAAACTGCATCAACCTGTTTCTACAAAATTTGAGTTCAATTTTGCTGTTCAAAAGTCAACAGACCTCACACCCAAATTCTCTGGCAACTCCTCCGAGAATGGCAGATTCAATTTCTTTTCATCAGTACCTTTTGTACACTTAGTGCTTGCCGCTGATCAAAAACGGCTATCACCACCAACACCAGAAATTTTGATTTTGTTCCAGTAGAATTTGCTACATGACCTTGTTAATATGGAAAGGGAAAATATTTCAAATCCAATGCATCATACCCAATGGACTATCAAAAGGGACCAAATGTCCATTGTTTGAGTATATGAGTCACTTTCAGGGATGTGACTAATGTAAAAGCAATTCTGGAGTTCATGTGGTGAGGTTTTCAGAGTGTCCAAGAAGTAGGGAAGCTTCACCGGCATACTTCACAGAGTCTCATTGGCCACACTGTAGAAAGATGAGTTATGACTGATACAGGAGAGCAGAAAAGCTTCTGAAAGAAGTGATAATACAAGTTCCTTTAAAGAGTTTTTTTTTAAAGTTGGTTTAATTAAAAAAACCAAACCCACAAACCACCATTTAAAAAAGGAGTTTATCAAGATAAATACTGGCTGTCCCACCTGCCCATAGGAATGCTAAAAATGGCAATGGTAGCAGAAAAATAGATTAAAATTGACGAGCCTGGAATACATGCAGGCTACAACGTACAATTTTCTGACCATGGTGAAAATGTTTTCTAATAGCCTTACAGGATTAAAGGGCAAAACCAAGTACTGCTTTAAAGATACACCCATTAGTGAAAGGCTACATGCTATCATACAAGTGCTGCTCGGCCCATCCCTATCCTACCACATAAACTGAGCATTGCGTGAGGAGGAGTGCTTGCCACTAATTTACAAGGCACACATCTACTAGGGTGTACAAAGCAGCCCCTCATTATGTGATACAATACAGATGTGTCCTCCCATCACGTGGCCCCCCCATCATCTGAAAAAGATGAATCTCTTTTGGCCAAGGATCACAAATATTGTTCTAGGAGGCTTTAGCTAGCCAAGGTCATCTGTTAGGTGAACTTGAACTACAGCCCAGTCAGCACTGATGACTTAAGTTTAGCAGTATGTTTAAATCAGATAAATTGTTAAATTAGTAAAATTGTGAGACTGAATCACCTTAAGTGTTTAGATCTCTTGCCAAACAACTGATACCTCTGAATCTTCAGCTATGTAGAGGAATAGTACTGCAGTAACTAATAGACAGAGTGAATGTTCGGGACTATTTGTACCAATTGGGACTTCTTAATTAGCAAAAGTTGCATGATCAGTCCCTAAAACATGACTTGTATGAAAACTATTTGCTTTTAATAAAGCTCCTTTTATTCTCAAAGCTTTGCTGTGCTTACAGAGATATAAAACCTGCACTAACTTTCTTTTCATTTTAAATCTATTGATGCTAAACTAACATACATCTCTTGCCAAAGGATCACTGTATTTTGCCAGATTATCTCTAGAAAACTCTCTTGGGCATATTTTGATGCATATTTATCTATTAAGTTCTCTAGTAACTTGAAGCTCTAGAGAGCTAGAATACATCTCAAACATTCAAATGTGAAGTCAAGTTATTTCAGAAGTAAAAATCTCAAGCCTTCTTCCTGTCCTCCTTCCTCTACCTCCTCAAAATCCCCCAGTTAACTTTAAACAGTCCTCCACTTCAAAGTGAAATAAAGACTACAATAATTGAACTAGCAGCGATTACTCTTAAGGAAGGCCATACACACTGTCAACTAGATGCCTTGAAGTTATTTTTATGAAAGCACTTTTGTCAATCTGAAGCTGACATCTGATTACATCAGGTGCAAAGACTGCCTATAAATTAACATATTACAGAAATACGGAAGATATTGCATTCAGGGGTGTTGTTCAAGGGATTTTTTTTCAACTGTAATGACAACTGCTCTTTGAGGACATTGGCAAACATATTCAAGCACAGTCAGCATTGCTCCAGTCTGCACCAAATGCTGGTAGATTCTGAGATGGCCCTAAAGTCAGGGTCTTACAATCATTTTTGTCCCCAATTCAGTTATTACTAGGAACAAAGTTCTATGTGAACAAACTTTTTTACATATATATAATATATAACTTTACTTTTATATATATATATATATATATATATATATAAAACTTTATATATATATGACTGTATATATACACACAGAGACTAGCACTGGATTTGACTTCTGCCAATTTATTTAAATAGGACGTTGTAATTCACAGCTTAAATTGTTGATAATACAATGATATCAGTATTTTCACAAATCTCTCCACAGGTTCATCTGAGACCTGTACAAGCAATCTTACATATCTATCTCTCTCCTGGTTATTCCTGTGCTATATCAGGACACTATAACTTATCTAATACAAATAACAGTTAGGAGTGTTGTGTTGACTTCAGTCCACACAAGGCATATTGTGAATGATGACCAGCATGTTTCTAATTATTGACGTACTGAAAGCCTTTGAGTTGTATTCGCAGTCTTCAACACAGTGACAGCAATATGGCATGGCAGTGCCATTTCCAAGACACAAACTACTTCCAGCTAAAGCACACCAGCCTTTCTGCCAACAGCCTTCCTTCTACAAGGCAGAATAATTATTTAGGTCTCTTCCAAAAAGCAGTTTGAAAACAGTAACTGACAGAACTTGATATGAATTTGCTCATTTTCTTAACCTGTTCAGTTTTCTAGCTTGTGGGTGTACTGCAACATAATCCATTTATTTTGTTTTATAGCTTCAGAGCTTATCAAGTGACCATCACTTACCTAGGAATACACGCTAGGTATGAAATTAGTCTTCTAAGGTCCTCTTGCCGTATTCTATCATGATTACTACGAGCTGGAAACGTTAGAATGGGACCTCCACGCTTATCTCTGCCACCTGAAAAATTAAACATGTTAAAAGTCCCCACAGCATAACACCATTCTTGTTTACAAAACTAGTCTTCAGAATACTTTTGGAAAACTTAAGTCCTACACTTTTTCATGAATATCCACTTAAAAAGAGAAGTGATTTAAACACCAACACTGTCATTTAGAGACCAGTTTAAAATTGATTTTTGGGACTATCAATCAGCATATTGTCACAATTCCTACAATGAGGAAGTTATCTGTCAAAAAAACTGAAACAAAGAATAACCATAGCATTACACTTACACATCACAGTCACATTCAAGTCTGACTGGCAGTGTGACATCTCCAGTAACGGTGCTTTGCTAGGTATTTAACTTTTGAATCAGCAATTGTACAGATTAAATTTAAATACAGTTATGCTACTTTGTAGGCAAGTATTTAGAGGATACTCAGCATTCACTTCATTACTAGCACAGAATTTAGGCATATAGTATTTCACACCCAATGCATATACTAGATGAGTAGATGGATACTATTTAAGCATTTTATTTATATTTTTATTCTGTTCCGATATGCAGATTCTCAATTGTCAGTTTATACTTGTTAATTTTATTAGCAATGCAGCAAATTCTGAACCCGCTTAATATGTAAGGCAAAAAATCTGACTTTGAGTAGTTCCACTTAAACGTATTAATCTCATTCGTTAAATTGCATAGACTTACCCTAGTTAAACATTAAAATGCAATTTTATATCCAACCCCTTGCTAGTGACAATAAAACGTTAACTATTACTGAATGCTAAATTCATGTCAGTAGGCTGTCTTTATCAACACTTGTATAATAGCACAGACACATTCTTACAAGCTAAATTTCACATGTATGTTCTCAACCACAGATGTATCAACTGTTTTCTCCTGTCCCATGGAAACATAGAAAAACACTATCCTCTGTCCTGAATGATTTCTCATTGTAAATCAGCTCTTCATTGTAAATCCATGTTACTAAACAAAGTTTTAAAAAAAAAACCCTTAGAAAGGAAGGTCAAAAGCAAATGAATAAAATGAGTCACTCAAAAATTCATCACCATCCTTCCCAACACAGTCTGCGTGTGCTTGCTAGAGACACTAAGCCTCGCCGTCAAGGTCTCCAGGGATTGTCTGCACTGGACATGTTCCCCGTGAGGCACCAAATGAAACCCAGAAGAGGCAAAAGCAGCTCTGAATTTCTGTCAAGCTGCAATGCCAGAAACCTGAACTTGAAAAAAAATTCATATCTTCCATGATCCTCTTAAGTGGGACATGAGATTAAAAACAATTGAGTTGTCTCATTCTAACGGAGAGAGGCAAGCCTGGTCTTGACCATCCTGACCCACTTGCCCAGCAGAGAGCTTTGAGGATTTTTACATAGCAAGTGACACAATAAAAACAAGGCAGAAGCCACATGAGAGAGGAAGGATAAATGACAAGACTCAGAGCCCAACAGCCCAGGCATCCACTCAGCTCCAGAGCAATCACTGGGCTCCAAAGCTACCAAACTCAGCTGAAAGTCTGCTGCAGTCCTTAATGCTCTCCTCAGTGCATTGCAGGCCATCAGCTACAGATCTCAAAAATTTACATTTCAACTTGTAAACACTACTGATTCCAACTCCCCAGAAAAAGTGCTCAATTGCTCAGGATGGAAATCCTCTAAAAAGCAGCAGCTAGCAGGGAAGAGCACAGGCTGAATTGCCTTTAACACTCTCTAAGCTTTTTAAACAAATGCCTTGTTACACGCAGTCACCGCAGATCAGTCCTCCGGGCCTTTCCCACGCAGCAACTCCTGTAACACGTGATTTTCCAACACGGCAGAGGAAAGAACCCTATATTCTTTATGTCATTTCGGATGCCACTTCACTTGGCTCCCAGCTCCACATACACCCCAGAGAAAATCCATTTTTAAAGTATGGTGCTTAAATTTCTGATAAATCATATCCTGAAATTTTTGTACATTGGAGACAAAATCTGCCGCACAAATTTCAAGTCTAGATGAGTAATGAAGAAATTAATACACCCGTGATTTTTGGTGAAAAGAATTTCACTATCCGATCTTAAGCCAGATACCAAAGTTGTAAATATTAAGCAAAAAAGTCCCTAAGACTTGTTTTTTTCATGAGCTATACTGAAAGCTTTCTTAGGTCTTTTCCAATAACTAACTCTCATTTCCTTTTCTCCTGATGCTCCTGTGTCATACACAAACAGGAATGTTAAAAGCAACAATGTATGAGACATCAGGTGGGAATTTCCTGTCTCACAATAGTCTTTATCCAACTCAACCCCCTATTTGTCTTGGTTTAATAAAAACATATTAAGCTACTATTTTCATCAGTGAGACTTCCATTTTTACCACCTTCCTTTTATATAAAACCACCACAGCACTGAAATACTCTCTCTGTTTATGCCAAGATGTGTCATATGAGCAGCTGATCAACTCACATGAGTCACCCAATGTGAATCACTTCTGTCTAGTGCACATCACTAACAGCAGCCTTGTCAAGGGTCTCCAAATGGCACCAAAATCCAACAGGCTGAGTAGTGCAGTTTTTTCAGGAAATGCCTTTTTACCTAGTTTCACAGTACTTGGGTAAAGCTACAAGCTTTTATGGCATGTTGAAAAGCAGGACAAGTTATCAAGTTCTGTTTCCTCATATGAAACCAAGATAATTGCACCTTGTAAGAAAAAGCTCTCCTCGCGTAAGTATGTGTAGAGACGTAAGAGTATCTGTACTCCAACAGACTTCAGTTTAAACTGAACAAAAAAACTGCATCCAAGACTCCATTCGTACTTCATGGTTACACCTCCAAGAGGCTCTTCCATTTCAGGTGGTGAGACACCCAATACTCAAGCAGATTATTTCCCAGTTAGATGAAAATCAGTTCAAGGAAGCTTTTTCTCTTCCCCCCATGCCTGCCTCCCCACCCTCACCCCACTTTTTTGGTTTTATTGTTGTTTGAGAACCACTCTGTTGGCAATTTTAGAAAAACAACACAGGATTCACAGGGAAGCTGCACCCAAGCATTTGCATTCTACACATCAAGTAATTTTGCTACTTTGACCAATACGAGATACAGCAGTCCAGTCTGTCAGACTGGTTTCATGAAGGACAAGTATTTCCAATACAGAATTTATTCCAGCATCAATATGTACGGGTACCAGAATTCAGGCTAGCTTGGTGAGCTTTGGGACTTTGCAGTTATCAACCTGCATACAGCAAGACGTACTTCACAATACTTCACAGAAGTATTTGTTCTTCTCTACTTCCTTGCCTCCTGCCCTAGCAAAAAAAAAAAAAAAACAAAAACAAACCCAAAAACAAACACCCAAAAAAACTCACCAAAAAACCCACCCACTTCAAGATCTGTTTCAGAATTGAGTTCTCAGAGACTACATCTCTCCTTCTCACTCCAACTGTCATCCAATCAACTTTACCTTTTTTTTGTTTGAGCATCACAGCTACACTAACATATTTTAAGATATGCAAGGAACACGCAGATTTTAACAAGTCCAGATGACTTATCTGCACCATAGTCCTCATTTGTACATTGTCTGTTGTACAAAACTTAGGGGTTTTTCTTTGGGTATTTTTTTTTTGGTGGGGCTTTTTTTGTTTGTTTGTTTGGGGGTTTTTTGGTTTTTTTTAAAGCTATCGTGGCTGGTGCTACAGATAACAGAGGCAAGGAAAAAGAATTCTCTTCCATCTAAATCCATCTTCAGATACACTAGATTATGAAAAATCCACTCTTTTTTTCGTTTACAAAAACACATCGTTAACAGCTCAATAAAGGGGATTAAACGGGATTGTGATGATGGAGGAGAAAGCAAAAGTGAATCACATCAGATCTACTGTGATTTGTGGCAGAGGAAAAGCAACTACTGAAATAGTTCTTTCAAAGTGATGAAGTACTCAGACTGTGCAAAGAAAAAGAAATTATGTTGAGTAGATCTGTTAAATATATCCACCTGAAAACAAAGGAAAGGAATAAATGAAAAGCAAAGACTGAAACAAAGCAATATAGAACTACAGCCTAACTCAGGCTAACACCGATCGAAGAGGTACCTGTTGGAGGAGAAAAGGGAAACTCTCATAAATACAGTTTAATCACAACATAGTACACTTGGAGTAAAGTGGGAGGTATCTGCTACCAAGAGCTTTAACTTCATTAAAACACCACGATTTCTGATTGGATCAAAACATCATCTCAAGAATGGCTTAGGAGATACGTATGGTGGAAACAGTTGTTCCCCTTGTCTTCTCCATGTAGCTCCTTGCGAAGAGTGCGCCTCCATCCTCTTTGTAGCTGCCCTTTAAGTACTGGAATACCATAATAAGGTACCCCCTGAGACTTCTCCAGGGAGAAAAGACCTAACTCCTTCAGTCTTTCCTCATAAGGCAGGTTCTCCAGCCCTTTGATCACCTTTGTGGCCCTCCTGTGGACCCTCTCCGGCCTGCCTGCATTTCTCTTTAATTGTGCGGACCAGAACTAGATCCAGTACTCCAGGTGCGGCCTGAAAAGCACTGAGTAGACTGGGATCATCACATCTCTACCTCTGCTAGTAATGCCCCTGTGGATGCAACCCAGGATCCAATTTGCCTTTGTTGCTGCAGCTGCACCACGCTGACTTATGTTCAGCTTGTCGTCCACCAGGACCCCCCCAGGTCGCTT
This sequence comes from Nipponia nippon, assembly GCF_047370975.1. Classification (NCBI taxonomy): domain Eukaryota; kingdom Metazoa; phylum Chordata; class Aves; order Pelecaniformes; family Threskiornithidae; genus Nipponia; species Nipponia nippon. Next base: position 81,360,559 of record NW_028262290.1, on the reverse strand, counting down.
TCAGCAAGGCTGCTCCCCAGCTGCACAGACCGTAGCCTGTACTGGGGTGTTTGGTTATTCTGACCCAGGTGCAGGACTCTGCGCTTGGCTCTATTAAACTTCATATTGCTCTTGCTAGCCCACTCTTCCAGCCTGTCCAGGTCTGTCCATAAGACGGCTCACCCTTATATGTCCATCTCACAATAAACTGGTCTCAAGAAGTGCCTGAGAAAGTCAGCATTGTGGAAGGATCAGCATCTTTAGTATTCTAAGAACACAAAGATGAATACACTGCTATACAGCCCACACTTACTCATTTAACTTGGAGAAGGAAGGTCTCGGCAGAGAAAGGCAGAGAAAAGACTGAGGAATTGAACTGAGGATCTCAAACACTCCATGAATTTTTTTCAGACAGTGTTATTTGTGTAACTTTCCTGCTCTATAAAAAAGAACCATTTTTTTTGCACTGTTGATTGTCATACTTTATTTCTACTTGAGAAGGTACTTGACAATCAACAATGAACACGTTGCAACAACTGTACCAGGACTCCAATACAAATGAGGGAGAGCAAAATACAAAAATTATAGTGATGTTTGTGGATGCCTGAGGCTTAATGGGACTATTAAGAGCTTTTAGTAGAGATAACTTAGTTATCTTTAGATAGAGTTTTAATAGAGATATCCCCAATGTATTTGTCCTACTCCTTCTACAGACCTTAACCAGTTATCGTACTTAAAATATTAAAACCAAGTACTTGAGCAAAAGTTGTACTTTTGAAGAAAAAAAATTAGGTACATTGAAAGTCTCTGTAAGTCAGTAATCTAACAGTTTTCCTTAGCTTTTTGTTCCCAAGTATAAAGCTTGACAGTTCTAGTTTCACAATGGTTAAGCCCTAATGGTGGTGGCAGTTGGGGGGGGGGGGGGGGGGGGCGCGCGCGCATGTGTGTGTTGGTTGGTTGTTTTGTTGTGGGTTGTTTGTTTTTTTAAAAATCACTTGCACTACTAATGTATCGTATTTCATTTGAGCTCCACTTGCAATGGAAATGTGAAACGACGGATTTTGGCAGATCAGTTCTGGCCAGTCTTGCTGCCTACCGCTGCTTGCTCCATTCTTCTGTCAGAAGTTGCTACCTTCACATAGGCAAGTTGGCAACCGCTTCTTCCTGCCCGCACCTCATCTGCTCTGGGTCATAATCCATCATCTCCCCTTAAATTTATCTTCAGCTTTCATTTGGCCCGCTTCACTTTCACTGAATTAATGCCTTTTGAGAATGCCATATGCTTACAAATTAACATTAGAGAACACCTATCATCTTTCAGATCCCTTCTAAGGGATCTAAACTAAGTTCTGGACAACTTGGAAATTCAGAAGTTTTGGAATGGAAACTGACTACATTTTCATTAAGCGCCATAAAGCGAGGCCCAGAAAAAGAGTAATGAGGGATTGAAATATTGTGCTTAACTCCCTTTTCTTCTCTTCTTTCCCTCTGAAAATAAAGTTTTAAGCAAGCCTTCATCAGCACTACAATTCATACGCAAAAGAACTGGGAGTTCCCACACTACCAGGGAAATTGCCTCTGGGCACTCTGTTATATCATTCATTACAGTAGCCAGGACCTCTAAAAAAAAAAGACAGGATGAAGTACTGTGAACTACACACTGTAGAATCATAGAATCATTAAAGTTGGAAAAGACCCTTAAGATCGAGTCCAACCGTTAACCTATCACTGCCAAGTCCACCACTAAACCACGTCCTCGAGCACCATGTCTACCCAACTTGTACTTGCAAGCATCAGCATCCCTGCACAGCAAATCTCTGAAGAGTGCAATTTCAGGGATCATTTTGTATGTTTTAATATTTACAGATAAGAGCTTTATTTTTGGAGTTCTTGACAAATCATTTATCCAAAAAAAACTCCCTTTCAAATCTGAGACTGTCCTCTAAATCATTTGACACTAAGACTATGGCAAAGAGAATGATGTTTAATCCCAACAGATTTGGAAGTACTTACTACAAAAAGTCACACCAAAATGCAGTTTACAAGAATAAGCACTTCAGCCATCATTCCACCAAGTAAAGTTACTTACCAAGTTATAGAAAATGTTATGATACTCATTCATCTAAACCCCACTTTTAAATCCTCTGCTATTCCTCATTAAGTAACCAACCAACTTCAGTGTGTATGCCGGAGATAGCTAAAATTAGATGCTAACTCACTTCACCATGAAGATACTGTGTGCTTCAAAAGCTATGCACTTAAATTTCACCTCTGCAACAGAGATATTTCTCCAGTGCCTCAGATGGGCAAGTAACAAAGCCATCTCTATAAACTCTCCAGCAGAAGAACCAGAAGTAAGAGAAGGAATATGACTACAGTACAGCAGGTTGTTCTAGGTTGTTCTAAATAATGCTGTTGGATATGCTGGAGGGAACAGGACACGACCAGGACGACAACAAGCAGTATGTTCCACATTCAACAAAACATGTATCTTCTTTATTACAGATCCTTTCACAATGCTTATGTTATGTTTTGCATATCCAACCAGAACAGGTGCTACCCTAGCTTTCCATGACTTTTGCAATGATATTAAAAGTATTTAAAATACCACTTTCCACGTGAATAACAACATAGTTACGCGTTCCACACAGAAGAAAATAACTGTACCTGAAAGGTATGCAACTTTTTCCTTTAAAATTGGCAATACTTCCATAGCCTTCATTTCATCATTTTTGCGAAACCCTGAAAAAAGGAAAAGACAAGATAATTAGTCAGAAATTCAGACAAGCTCAGCTTCTACATTTAATGAATGCACTGTAAAACACTTACCTTTGGAATACAATCTGAATGTTATGATTACAGAATTAAGATAACCTTATAGTAAAAGGTTGCAAAAAAAGAAACTAAACTTTAAAATATATTAATGAACAAGTCATCGCTTTGACTAGCTTAACACAAATAGCATGATCTGTTAGCAAGCCTTGGTAGAAAACAGGATACTGGAATTAGCCTTTTTCATCAGTAAATAAAAACTATCAGTTGGATCCTGTTGCTTTTAAGCATTTCAAATTCCACTCTCACTTTTTGTTCCAGCAGAGAGTAGTATCAAGCTAGTAAGAGAGGTACCTTTAGAACAATTACTGGTCAAAAAAACCCAAAAAAACCAAAAAACCAAAAATATCAAACAAAAAAATTCCCAAACCCCCAAAAAGCACCACACAAAAAGACCCACCAAGACACCCCAACACTATTTACATACAACTTCCCTTATGCCACTTCTGTAAGCAGAATTGGGAGATAAAGCTCTCACCTGTGTCTTTTCTGCTGCCTGACAGGAGCAGCATTTTGTAACTGAGAGCATATTTTGTCATGTTAACTCTATACACCCATGGAGTTTGAAATGGTCCCCAAGGTGAGTGATTACAGTCAATGTTGCAAAGCAGCATATCATCAGCTTGTCCCTCCTCTCTATTTCCATTACATTTCTGTGGCCAGATTCTAAACTTCTCCCTTATTAAAGAAGGGCAATTTAGGAAGCATTTTATTTATGACCTTGTATTCCAGATTGACCTGTACAATACCGAATTGGTCCCTTTTGGGCCAATCTTGTTCATCTTACAAAAATTGGGTGGTTTTGTACCCACACTTCAACTGTCTGTATGATCCTTCCCAGTCTCTTTGGATTCACGTGCTTTTTTAAAAATCTTGTTTCTGAAGAAAGTACCTCTTCTGGAGTAAGTGGGAAGCTCTTACTTCTCTATCACTGCTGAAGGCCAGAAGTGCTGTTAAGTAAGACAGCCCAAATAGCCTGCTACAACACAGGAGTTGTGTTCCTTAAAAGCAACAGTTTGAGCTATTTAGAAGGTAAAATAAGCTTTTAATTATTTATCATTTCAGGGGAATCTTACAAGAGCAAGCTCTGGTATACATGTGGCAGTCTTTTCTAAAAGACAGTGGTTTTCCTCTGTGCAAAAGGGCCACGGTCCCTCTAGAGATGGCAGTAGAAGCTGTCATTGATGCCCAGTAGGGAGGGCATAATTTCTGTTCCTCCTTAAAAATATCCAAATGTTTCATATCCTTTGGTCACAGGCTCTGAGCTTTCATGAAAGAGCTGTGCGCTTCAGAGCTAAAATCTGAAGGTATCGTACTGGTGTGATCAAGTAACATAAGATTTGTAAACATGGGCATCATATATGTAAATTACATCACGGCGTTTCTATTCCAGCCAGCAACACTGAGACTTCTATGCCACTACAGTATCTAGTTATGGGCACCACCCTTGAAAACAGACCCAGGACACACCAAACAGAACACCCAAGGGGCAAAGATGGCCAGGTGCCATGAGCTGACATACATGTTATGAGCTATGAGGAAGGACTAAACCAAATGACACTGTTTGGTCTGAAGAACTGAGGGGAGACACTGTAGCAGTCCTCAGAACACATAAAGTCTAGTGGTAGCACAAGTAAGCTGGCTAGAATTACAGCGAGAGGTTTACTTCAGGTGGTAGGAAGTTGTAACGGAAAGAACTGTGAAGCAGCACACGGGATTGCCTGTGGAAGATTATGGACTATCCATGACTGGGGATTTTTTTAAAAATACATTTAGACAAATGTCTGGCAGCAATGGGTCCCTCCAGTTCACTGTAACTGAAGTGTTCAACCAGGACATTGTCTCAGCACCCACAGATTACAAACAAAAGCAAGCTAAAAAAATCCTCTTCCAGCCATTAGTTAGCTCCCTGTTTTATCATGAACACCATAAACCAAAAACAAACCCAAAATTTGATACACTTTCTCAGAAAGGCTAGACCAGGAAAACTGGTTCCTTGAGTAACCATGCTGCATGGAGGGTTTCTACACAATGGACAATATTTTGCAATTACACAGCAACTCCAGACCAACAAAGCAGCAGAGGGACACAGCTATTTCCTTCACATTTGCGCTTAGACTCTCAGGACTCTAAGACAGCTCCAAAGGAATCTCTTGCGTTATTCCTTCCTCCAGAGTACTGGCTGTGGGTTATCAACCTTTTACTGACACTGCCTACAGTTTTGTTCCTACTAAGTCTTCATTTAGTATGGACTAAAGCTTTAAACAAGACTTTAAGAAAAAACCTTGGTCTTAAATAACTCATCTAAAAAGACAGCAGATACCTTTTTCCACCTTGAAATATTTGGACTTCAGTTGACTGCTAAGGCATACAGGCACACTTCTGGAGTTACTTTTTTTTTTTTTAAACGTGCTTTGAGCTACCCGCCATAAGCTTAACGCCAATTTAGCATGCTCAGCTTTCGTATCAACCATGGTGATTCCTTTTCTTTACAGTAAATTTAGAGGTAGAAAACACGTTCTCCTCACCTAAAAAGCATGCAGAAACTAGTGCTGTACTTTGCTGTCTATCTTAGCTCAAAATTACCCAAGACACTGACGTTACCGCAACTTGCTTGCTCAGATTTCTAAGCCCTTAAACTGCTTCACCTCAGATGATGCAGAGTAGCTGCACATTTTACTTTGCCCGTGGCATGTAAGAAGCCAGAAACATTTAGCTAATGTTTCTTTGATTATTAAGGGGCTGCTCAAGGTAAACACCCTAGCAAATACGTTAGTGCTTGGCTCATGTTCTGGATCTGCATATCCTTAAGGCTGACTGCCTCGGATTATCATATTCCTGCTGCTCTAAACAGCCTATTTTTATTCCAGTTCTGCAGTGTTAAAGCTTAACTAAAAAGACTGTGGGGATTACAACTGACGAAAGAATGCTGGGGAGCAAAGGGGGTGAATATGGCAAGAAAGTATCATATTTTTATCTCCAACAGAGCAATAATAAAACAAAAAAACAGCAATCTAAGCAGGTCCTAAGGGCTTGAGGTGGGTCCCCCCCCCCGTTTTTAAAGCCTCTACACCACACAACATCTGCGATTATGAGGATTTCATTTAAAAAAAAAAATTAAAAGGCATTTACCGCACTCAAACGAAATGCCATAAATATCTGCACCACTCTCTCCCTACACAGCTCAGCGGCCTCCGCGCCAGCCGGCTGCATCACATGTTCCTGGAGGTGATGTCATCCTTCCCCAGCCGGCCGGCGGCAGCTCCCACCGCCGCGGTGCGGCTGCAGCGCCCGCAGCCCCGGCACCCACCGCGCAGCCCACCCCACCGCGGCGGCGACGGGACGAGCGGAGCTGCCAGCAGCAGACTCGCTCCCGGCGTGGCGAGCTCAATGGAAGAGCACGACCCAAGCCTGCACGGCGCAGCCTGGCAAGCACGAAATACAAGCGGGCTTTCATTCCCAGGGCACAGGTTTCTCTTTTGACAGCACGATGTGTATGCATATACGGCACATACTTGGGCTTCTCCTTTCGCTATCCAGTTCACCTAATAAGGCATTTTTAGTTTTAAAATGTGGTTTTTAATAATAAATCCTATGCTAGTATCTTTTAAAGACAATTTTAGTCTTAAACAGGAAAACCACCCTTGATATTTTCAATACCTATTCGAGGAATACTCATTTTACAGTTTCACATTTTTAATAGGTACTATATGCCCTTCTGTCGTCTCATGCATCATACAGACACTTTTCCCTAACTACCAGTCCAGAGGGAAGAAGCTCAAATCATGCTAATTAATATTCAACTTCAGTAGATTAAGTAGCACACGACTAAGTAGTCCATTTCAATTTAAGAGGGTTTTTTTTCCCCCCTTGAAGCTTCTAGAATTACACAATCCCCAAAGTTGTAGCAATACAGCCTGCTACTCAAACAGTCTGTTATCACAGAGCAGTTATTGAAACGCTGTATCACAGAACTAAAGACCTTGAAAACATGCAAACAAGAACGAAGCAAAAGTCACCTAAACTTTTTATACAGATGTATACACTAGGAAATGAAGAAGTCTTTCCTACAAACACACCATTTCCTCTTCGCCCCCACGACTTCAGAGACAGAAGACACCATCATCCAGCCAAATTTAACAAACTAAATTGTCTGTACTAATCCTTTTTCTCATGCTGTATGAAGCGAAGATATTTTGCTGCAATATACTAATTTATCCAAGTTGAAAGACCCATGAAAAGACAGCATTCCTGGGTAGAGATATCACCCCTAGGAGGTTTCCGAGAGCCCTTTACCCAAATGGCCAGAGCAGCCCCCTCTCACTTGGGCTGCAAGCATTCCCAAATCCCATGGCGAAGACCTGGCGCCAGAGCTGCACGTCCACCTGCCCTGGAGACAGAAGAGTAAGCCAGCGTAAAGGAGCCACCTTTTGCCTGGAAATCACAGCGTTCCTGTAACTCTGCTGCTCCCCTGTGTACTCAACGTGCTGAAACTTCCCACCGGCACTGAAATACAGGGAGCAAGCCACCTTTAGAGCAGTAACAGAAACCGGGTACCCTGTGTGGTAGTTCCTGTATCCAAGACAAATGCTGTACTAGTTTAAGGCTGAAGCATCCTTCAGACACGGGAAACAACGTAACTCTGTTAATCATCCTGCACTGCAATGATCAGTAACTAGTCAGCCACACAATTAAAAGGAGCAGGTAAAATTGCCTTAAACATAGCTTTTAAGCTAACAATTTGATTACAGAACTGCAATAACAATGAACAATGTTGGAAACCGCTTCCCCAAAGATGCATCACTGCCCCAGGAACATAGAAGTCTGTGTTACTTTGAAGGTATCTTCAGTGATGTTCATCATTCAGTTACGGCAACAAACATAAATTACAGAAATGGAAATTAAGACAGCGAAAAGGCTCCGAAACTGAGGCTCAGAGCAGAATCTCTTTGCTAAGAGGATGACACAGCACTCGTCCAGTGCTGTCACACACAACTGACTTGAAACTTTTCTGAAAGATGGCTAGAAAAAAAGACAAACAAAAAAAGGGAATGCTCTCATCCTGAAAACTCGCACCTTTAAGAACACAACTGCTTTTCACCTTTCAACATAAAACAAGACCTTTTCACAGGCGCAAACAAAAAAAGGCAGACTCAACCCAGAATACGTCAATGCTTTAGGCTCTCTTCGGACTTCAGAAGAATGACTCCATGTGTTGTGTCATCGACAGTAAGCAAGTGCCTTCTCTGCCGGGCTGCTCCTTCCAGCAGCAGCCTTCTAATCCCCACCTCTTCTTTGACAGACATCCCATCCCAAACCAGAGAAACCTCTTTCCCTGAGTTATTTTCTAACAGAGTACTCTCTCCGTTTCAGAAGACCTGCTCTAGTGGGCTTCTGCTCAAAAATCCACATGCTATGCTAAGTTCTATAGGAAGGAAAAAAAAACACATGGAAACTGCAATAGCAGCACTCGGAACTGCTACGTTAACGCCACAGTTTAGGTAATCAGGGAGTTAAGTAACAATCAGACTGATTTAGGTTAGTCCTAAGTGGAAAGAAATATTTGCTAGGAGATGAGAGATAAAAACTTCCATGGGTGGGGAAGAGCCTCTTTCCTAGCCAAGCAGCAACTTCCAGCATCTAGGTAAGGCAGCAGGAACTGCACACCGTTCTGCACAACTCCTTGCATCCACTGGTCCCTTTGTGTTGATTAAGCTTCACCTTGGAACAGAAAATCTCAAAACTGTAGCTAGTTAACCTTTAAGCAAAAAGAACCCAAAATGTTGCCGTCTTTAGCATTTCCTCGATTTCACAGCATGAATGATATCAACTACATGACTCTGAAATCTGAGCTATTCCTCCCTTTAATTGTAAAGCCATCCTAGCTATATTTCAAGAGAAATTGCCTTCTAGTTAATTAAGTAAAAAGGCAAAAAAAACCAAAACAAAAGAAGGAATAAAGAAGCTCAAATGTAATAAAATTAGTGCATTATTGGACTGATTAAGGTTTCATTATTTACACCCACCCCCACCCCACCCCCCCGGTATCACAAGATGATGACATTAATTTTAAATCATGGAAATTCATAGGTTTATTCAACTTGGCTTACCAGTTAACAACTGTACATGATAAACCCCAGCTGCAAGTTAATTTATACACTACCTCCCATGTTTTTCAAGTGTCCAGAAAGAGAGCACAAAGTAGGTTCCTGTTCTCCAATTTTGCCATAGAGAGGGTTTTAAAACAGGATAGTGGGCAAATTTCTAAAGGTGGTATTATTCCATGAAAAATAATTTTAAACAAGATATAAGGAGATTCACAAGCAGCCATTGTGAAGCCTTTTACATTCTTACTGTGAAGTTACTACATAGAAACCAGTACAGATTAAGTCATTAGAACCATTTGATTCTTTCCTCCAATCAGATTTGGAAAAAATGATTGCTGAACTCCGTAAGTTCTTGGGTTTATAAATGAAATCAGACTACTGAGGTAAAGGTGAGAAAGAAAACTGAACTTTCATAAAGCAGAAAATGGCAAAAAACAGCACTAATTGAGAATACAACCCAAAGGGTTGGCAAAGGAAAGCAAAAGGTAACTAAAGTTACTGCATGTACAGGATTACTGATTGCTTTTCTTGATTTTAACTCAAGTATTTTAAGTGCCAATTTCAATGTTATGGTAGGCTTAACTATAAATTCATACTTTTGTATGCAAGTAAAGGATTCATAGAGCAATCAGAGCTGTCAATTCACCAACTGCACTGTTATCGCTTCCAGTTATAGACATTGCCTATATTCATTGCTGCTCAGCAATCTCACACCATCTTTCACATTGCAACAAAGCAAGAGAATTCAGGGAAATTATGGCAAAGACTGCAATTCTTGTCTCTTCTCTGAAGCTTCCTGAGCTTGCAGATGACCAGTTTCAAAAGGTATAATGGCAATTCATCTCAGAAAGACTAACTTTTAAGTATGCCTGTCATGGCATCTTTCAGATCATACACCATTCTTTTTAGGAACAAATGAGGAACTACCAGCAGGGTTTTTTTAAATGACATTCAGATCACTGGGCAATATTAGTAACCTTGGCATTCATCATTTATTCATTCACTTTTTCTCAGTCCAGATTCTAAAGCCCCTAGGTGACCCCAACAAGGACAGAGCTTAGAGGCATTTAACCACAAGGGCATGATTTCAGTGTTGTTCCAGCAGCCATAGTCATGAGCTTAAGCAAAATACTTGTTGTAGCCAATAGCTATTCATTTAAACGTTAAGAACCCAGTTCCAAATTTAAAGCAATTCCAATGACGTGAGCACACTTTTGACTCCCTTCAGCTCTGATTAGGCTCAAGATCCACTCATGGGAAAACATGACACCTTCAAACTCTCACTTTACTCACAACAGCTCACAGAAATGTCCCTCCTCTTCCTGTTTTGTTTTGCATCTTATGGACTCTCCATATGTGCTGCAGAGAATTGTACCACATCAGTACTGAGCTGGTATGGAGTGCTACCGCATGGCAACTGGGACCTCACAGAAGTGGACAGCTTAGAAACTGCCTTGAAGTAAGAAAATGAGATTCTTTAGATGGTTACTAACTCTTTAAGCCACTTCCAGTTTTTGGCATTTTTGCTAAATATAAGAGGTTCTCTCTTACCATTTTTAACAGCTCTGTGGTTTGTCCTGACGCCAGGACGCACCTCTCCTGACTGTAAATTATGGGAGGAGCACAATGCCATACAGAGGGATGTGGGACAAGAAAAGGCTACTAGTGTAGTTGACAGCAAATACTCAAGCAAGATCAAATTCACTGAGTGAGTGATGGTCCTTTTCTTGGAAGCTTACATACTCTTCTATTCCTCAGTTAAGAAAGAGCAATTACTGGGAAAGTAGCTACCTCAGGCTTGTACTGCAAAACTTGTTGACGAGCTGCCTTAAGAACGGAAGTTGAAGAAAACTCCAAATCCTAAATCTGCCATTTCCTTTTAACTGGGTAACAGGAACCTTAGCGAGTTATCCATATTTTGTAGTGAGGTCCTTTCTGACCTGAATTACCCTTTGATCCTATGAAATGTGCAAGCCAGAAGTACAAACGCCCATTTTTCAACTGAAACTTAAGATGAGACGATCAAAATCTGATCAGTTTCCCCGCTTTGAAGTGAAAGGAACCGTGTTCTTAAATTTATCTATCCATTTGGGACGTTCAATCTGTTCCTGCTGTCCTACCGACATTGTTGGGAATTCGTTTGTTTTGGTGGGAACTGCTCATCCATCTCTAAGCACCGCAATATTCCAATTCACTGCCCTGCTGAGGTAGCAAACCTTTTTGTAGTGGTGTTCAAATACAGCAGCAGCACACTGCTCTCATTGCAGTCAGATACTTTCCCTGTTGACTGCTGCTACAGACACTCGTGGCTTAAGGGGTCTACGCTGTCAGGGCTATCAGGAGGGTACCCAGTCTCCTATAAAAGTTTGCTTTAACATGCAGTTGTTTTAACAAAAAGGTCTGTAAGCAATTTTACTTATTTTTCTGTTCAAAACACAGATCAAGTGAAAGGCAGTAGCTTCGAAATTCTGCGCAGCAACAGCTGGAACATAACATTTTAGATCATGTCCTTTGGCTCTTGTTCCAAACCACCATCTGGAGAAATCTCTTTCCACACTGAAATTGATGAAGACTACAGCAAGGGCAGTAAAAATAAACAAGCTAAAACAGACTGAAAATTGTCCTGCATTGTTTTATCCTGAGCAACAATAGGAAGAACTATTTCCATCAGCCCTGAAATCAATCAAAAATACCAAAAAACAGACTGCATATTCTTCAGAAGAAATGCCTTTTTATAGCACAAAGTATTGCTTTTGGGCTTCCTATCATTCATAGACTCCAAGATTAGGCATTTACTGGTTGGGGTTTTTTTTTTTCCTTTTCTCCACCCTTTTTTTTTTTTAAATATGAACACATTTTCACAATGCTTTCATCACCTTATGGAGATTCATATGCAAAAATTAGACTAGGTTACATTCATACTTGGAGACATTAGTACTTAAACAACTGGTTTTTGTTCAATACTCCTTCCTCTCCCCTCCTTCATTTTTTTTGCACAACAGTTTATATTCCTTCTGTGGCAAAATTAGCAGTTTGCAACAAGATGTGTGTTGAATAACTTCATTTGTGCACAGCGTTCATTCCTTCAAATTCCCGTTTTATTAGTTTGCAGCTGTAAAGAGCTCAAGCTCTAAGAGCACCAAGACACAGGAAATGTAGGACGGATCTGAGCTTCTCTGCTACATTGCAGTGCCCATAGAAAAGATCCACGTGAGGAGGAACAGGGAGACACTTTTCTTCATCCTCCATCGTAAAAACAGTCAAGTTCATATTGATTCAAACAACAGAGAAAAAGAATCACCCACAGCTTGTTTTATACAGCCCTTAGCTTCAGATGTGTGACTGTTAGAAGCATTTAGAGGGCAAATAAAGTTTTACATCAGAGCTTCTCCCTGCTCTCCTTTTTTAACCTTTTTACTGAGCTGATTTTATTTAAAACACTGATTAACATATGTTACTGGTTAGAATGAACCAATTCTTTAAAAAAAAAAAAAAATAGTGATCAGGAGTCCACAGGGGAATTAAAGCTTGGGTATTTCACTTTTAATATGCAAGCGGTTGCTAACAGCAACCTGTCTGTCTCCCTCCCTCCCTCCCTCTAAAAGGGAGGGCAAGATTAGCATGAAATGCCAAAAGAGATGTCCAATACCCGTCTCATTTGCTTAAGGATTACATTAGAAATTATAGCTTGAAATACTCTCAGCAAGTGCATACGTATTCTTAACACACATGCCGTGGTAATTAAAAATACAGGTTTAAAACAATAGCAGGCAAAGAAAGCGAACGAGCAATCGCTCTGCTGAGACACAAATGAGCCACGCGCGGGCTTGGCAGTAGGGAAGCAGTGCAGCACAGCTCGATCTGCATGCAAGCCGATGACAGCATGGCTCCCACATGACGGCCGCACTCACAGCAGCACACATTACATCATCAGCTTTGTGCAGGGCTGAGCCATCGCTCAGCCCGGGAGGAGCGCTGCCACACGCTGCATCCCCGGCTCCATCCCCCAAAACCTTACGGAGGCAGAAATATGAGCGATCTGAAGTCACGCAAACCTTCCTCTCCCCGCCCTGCCAAAAATCCTCCCCATCTGATCCCTCTGGCAAATTTCATTAGAAACAAACAAAAGACCTTTACCACGTTTTGCTTTGCAAACAGATTTCACTCAAGAATCAACAGAAAGAATTTTGCAGATTGTCATGACTAAGAGAGGGAGGTTTCGTTCTTCATTTATCAAATTTGCTCTAGCAGATTATTTCAGATGACAAAGGCAAGCAGCCTGAATCTCATTAGAGCTACATTTAACACAGCTACTGAAGTACACAAATTTAACCTCAATCAAGGCTGGGTGTTCTCTGAGAACTCCACTTACTCAGCTCCTTCTATGTTACTGTAATGAGAACAAGATTAACATCTTGCCTTCACTTTCATCCATTCCTGTAAATGGATACGCATTACTATAAATGCGGCATGTGCACTTTTACGACTCTGGTCGGAAGCATACTCCCAAACTCAGCGCTCAAAACCAGGGAAGAATTTCTCACCAGCTCACCTATCCTCAAGTCACGAGTAAATCAGCTTCAAACTCATCTTTATTAAGGCTATGTAGCGTATGCAATACTGAGACAGACAAGACAAAGCAAGCACCTCCTAATGCTATTTAGGACAGAAGTCTGTAGACGTAACGTTCCCAAGGCATTCAGATATCCAATTGATTGTTTCTATAGCTTTAATATTCACATGCATATCAAAACCATTGATACCTATTCAAATAGCATTAAATTTCTTTAAGAACAACAGTTGTTTTAGTAGGGACGCTGTATTATGTTCACAAGTGTGCTAATCAAGTCCTCCTTCAATTTTTAAAAAAGCCACATACAAAACCTTGCTCATTTTACAGATGAAACTAGACAAAAGCTATTTAAACCTGACTGCAATTTACCACTTCCTGCTACTTGCCAGGACAATAAATCCAGTCTAACAAATACTTGTGAGCTCCCACTACCTCATGCTCAAAGTTTTAACATCAAATCTATGGACCTCGATATGGCTACACTCATCCAAATAAGAAAGTGCAGATGGTTACTCTTTTGTTAGCACAGGCAGCAAGTATTAACCCATCAGTTTTATTCTTCAGCCTTCTAGAGCATACAAAGATGATATATGCCCAAACTACCCGGTCATCCACCTCTGTAACACTACCTGCAAAACACCACCAATAGCAAATGTTTTCCATGTTATTTTATCTCAATAAAGGGCATTCATCACATGGGCATGTTATAGCACTGCTGATCCATGCCTTTAAAGAACACGCTCAGACTTCCCAAGCATTATGTAGTATGGTATAGATACCACGTGATACCATCTACAAATCAGGATAATGACAATGATTCAAGCACTGTAAGTTATAATATTTTAGTTAAGTTCACAAAACCGGCCTAATTTAAGCTCGATTAAAATGAGTTTGTTGGTCTTCAACACTGACTCACTCTACACAAAATTCCAAATGCATATGATTTCCTGGAAAAGCTCTTTGAAACAACAATAGGAGCTAACATTTTAATTGCATTAAAAAGCAGCAATGTACTTTGGCATGTATGTAAATACATTACTTCAGAAGTCTACAATGTATTTTAAAAGCACTAGGCAAGATTTAACCATGCCTCTGCCTTCATGTCTTCGGTTCCTGACACCATTAAAAACACACAAGTTGTCTCTGAAGATTTTGAACTCTAAAACCAATTAGCACTCCATAAGTCTACTTCTAAATGACCTAGCAAGCTTAGTTACAAATATTAACTTCTGTAGAGTAGAACAGTAACAAACATGAAATTAGATTTCTCTTTACCTGTTTTCACCTTTACTTTATTATTTCCCCCCATCCTCTTACATCATCTCATCAGGCTAAAACATAAGTTTATGGCAGTAGTACAGCACAGCAACAGTTGCTACATTATTTAGATTGGCAAATATTTTTATTTTTACACATTATTAAATGAGAAACACTCTCCACTGCAGCGCTTTTGGTATAGAGCCACTTTTGTTGTAGACAAGTCACCTGGCAGCATTCTTATTTGCTTTTGAGCTCCAACATCCTGATATCCCATTCAAATTGCCAAACTCTCATACTTACTATTATTTAAAAAACAAACAAAAAACCCTGAGAAAGTAAGTCATGTCAGAGGTTTACTGAGTCTTTTTAGCCTGGCAGCTACTGAAAGCTTGAACATGAAGCAGTATCACATCCTTTTCCAGCACAATTCATTTGAGTATTTGAAAGTATATAGACAGATAATGGGCGTATTCTGGACTCAGCACAGGGGAAAGAGCATTGAATCCAGCATCGTGTTACTGGGCATCCAGTTAGAAGACTGCAAGACCTGGACTGCAACTTCTTCATAGAAGTCTTCCCCAAAAGTTTCAATAGCTGATCCATCACAAGAGTCCCCCCCTTCATGCCTCCCTACCTAAGTACAAACGTGTATGACCAGCATCCCCTAGTACGTTTGATACACAAGAACATTCTTACAAAGTTCTTTAGGCACAGTTTTCCTGTTATACTTTATCCCCACTAACCACTACATCAACCTTGCTCGTACTACTGATAGGTCAGTTCATTGGCACTACTTGAACTACTAGAGTAATACAAGTAGATGGAGCATTTTACCTACTATCAATTTACTTTTCACAACATGTATCAGAAGGAGTAGTCCTCTTCAGAAGTTACTTAACAGAACTTGAAGTATACGTACATCAGCTTGAGATGTCTGGAGACCCCTTCCTCCAGCAGATGCTTTGACTCAGCATACTTCTGTTCTCATGAGGTTCAGAAGCATGACTTAGACCATTACCATACACAACTCAATCAGATACAAATTTATCCAAGTTAGCTCAAATCAGTATGTTTCCAATGCCAATTTAGTTTTGAATTCAGTAACTGAGCACCAAACACAAACTCCATGGCTTGTAACTCTTCAAAGAAGGAGCTGCAAGCAAGCTAGCAGGATATATTTCTGTCAGAATGCTAATACTGTCAGCAGCAACAAAACTGCCCTGATTTCAAAGCAGACTAAAAATTGTACTACCATCTCAATATCTGGGGAAAACAAACGTGAAGTACTTGACACTCATAAAAAGTAACATTTTGAACTGACAGGACTTACTCTGTCACTTATGCTGGCAATAACAACACGCATGATGACACTAAGGTTGCAAGTTACAGCACCGTAACACAGCATCTCTACTTGCCTTCTTGGTAGCTTTGTTATTAAGTAACCGTTTTATAAAGAAAGTTAATTTAAGAATCAAAATCAACAAAGCTAAGGTTTATTTGGATGTATGAGAAAATACCTTGAAAGAGTCCAAAATACTTCTCAGACAGGGCCAATATCAGAAACTTAAGTTGCCTACCAAAGCAGCCTGTCACTGGCAGATGTGAGATAATCCCATCCTTATACAAGGCCTGCTTTTGACCTCTGTGGGTAATTGATTGCCATTAAAATAACTTTTCAACTTTTTATTCTAACTGAATCACTCTTACATTACAATTATAGCAAGAAAGAATTGCTACAGAGCCTCTAGATCAGAAGTTAAACTTTCCAGCCTGCTTCCATTTTACCAGCCCTGCGTTGTTACTTGTTAGTCTATCAGCACCTACCAACTGATTACAACTCAATTAAAGGCTTAATTACACCACACATTGTAACTCCTTCTATCAAACATATTGATGCAATATGATACAGTTAGGGTAGGCAGGAAGTAACTACTGACAGCCAGTGGACTAACCATAAAGATCTAAAGGAAAGTTACTTGTAGTTACTTATTGTTTTCCAAAAAGGAGATACTCCACTCTTAAGCCTTAATCAAAGTGCTAACTCAGAAATCCACTACAAAACTAAGATATTTTAATTTTTTGGTACAGACATCTGTGCAAACAGTTATTGATAGTTCATTAAATGATCGTGGGGGCACACATGTGTGTACACATGCACTGACACACAAAAAGCCAAGGAATGGATTCTGTCAAGTTCCATGCAACTGCACTATCAAGGGCATAATTCAGTGAATATTCCCTTTTGGCAGCAGTGTCAGCTTAAGCCAGAGTTTTATGATAATTACCAAAAGCAGGCTGGGGATTCCCAGTTTGATTAACAACCATCACCATGTCAGTAGTCAGAACAGAGGCTACCATGCATTAAATCCTGTTTATCAAGTATAGCTGTCCATTGACAAACTGGTTAAAAATAAAAAAGTTGAACAAATAGAGATCTCCCCACTGAAATGGACATGTCATCTGGGAGAAAAACATTTTAGGGAAGTTTCACTTCTAGGGAGGAGAGAGAATGACATACAGGAAAATTTCAATATAAATAGAGGTCTCCACAACCTCAAAAAAATAAAGGCTATTAAAACTACCATGCTCTATCAGGAAGAGACTTTCTTCACAAACACAATCCAACACACAAGGCAGGCAAGTACGCAGACTTCAAAAAACAAATTTAAAGCAGGACGGACAGTTGAGCTAAATACAAGGCAAAAGAAAACAACCCTTTGTTCAAGCCAAGTGCATACAGACTTATACATGTAAGTCAAATATCTGTAACTGATTTTGCACATTTTGGCTATTGTTTAAAAAATGTAAGTTGAAATACTCATCTTTGCCTTCCTTAAGAGAAGGCTGACTGACTGAAGGCTGACTGGTCAACATGAAGGCACTCCATCCACATGGGTATGTGCATCTCCAACACGAAGAAACAGGGACACCAACAAGCATCCTTCTTACTAATACACTGCTCCATCAAGAGCAAAAGGGTATGAACTTTAAAACACTGAATAAGCTGGTTGGAGAGCTATTTTGCAAAAACAAGACAGAATACTTTTATAGTGACAGACATGAAAATCTCTCAGATACACAATGTATTTGTAAGAAACACAACTGAACTTAGAAAAAAACAACTTTAAGCCTGACAAAGTAATCCATAATTGAAGAAGTTATCTTAAATCAGATCTATGTTTAAATGAAAGAAATGCATTTTAGTGTTTAAACAACCACCTAGACAAATTGTTTAAGGAACCATCAGTATTTTACCTCGAAGTGAAACTCTGCAAGTTTCTCTTCCAAAACCCATGTTAAATTAACCAACTTGTAAAGTACATAGAAACCAGTTAAATGATTTCAGTTGTGGAGTAGTCTTGAAAGAGAGCCTGCATTTAGTCCAAAAAAAGCATTTAACTTACTGAACTTCTAACAAAGTGACTGCCTATAATTAACAGAAATCAATATATCACACAGTAAAAGAAATGCATAATGCAGACTTAAAAAAACCAAGGTCCCCTATGCTTAAACTTACAATCAAAAAACAAGAGAAAAGATCTACTCATTCAATACATGCCTGGCGTCTCTGCACACTTACAAAGTATAGCAGAACAGAAGCATATTAGCGAAGATTAAGAGCTGGCTCTAGTACCAAGATGATGGAGCTGATCCAGTTCTGAAATTCCAGCCCATCAAACAAACACAAGATGAACTAAGTTAGATAAACCAACTGCGCTCATACATTTCTCTTCAGGGGTACCACACAGTGGAAGCTCAGCTGTGAGTCTGAATTTTAACATACTGTGGCAAGCCCAAGCAAAGTTAACGGTATGTCATATGCCAACTAGAGTCTTCAATTGGGAAAGATCTTCAGTGGTCCTTCTTGTTTCCAAAAGGAGATAAAGAAATATTTTAAGGGAAGTATCATGGTAACCCTGCATTACAATAAGATTAACTTAAAGCAGACAAGAGCACTTGTTGAAAAGCCACTGTAGATTATGGATCAAATCACAAAAGCCAGAATTACTGCATTATACTAGTCAGCTACAATGCCATCCTCTGAATTTTCACTCTCCAGAACAGCAGCTTTAGAGTAAGAAAACAACTGTGTTGCTACTGGCTCAAATATTGTCTTTGAACAAATAGTTGTCAGGTGAGCAATGCTATTTTGACAAAGGCAACCATTAGCTTATCTGTGTACATCCTTATCTCCAGAATCATCTTCATTTACTTGGAAGTGCTATTCGCCCTGAACACACCGCAGGCATTCCTTCTTCATAATGAGCTCAGTCTCTACATTTATGCTCCCTTCAGCAGATGACTAATATTACAAGCACACTATTTTGATTGACACCTAATACCATAGCTGCCATTATCACTTACATCATGCTAAAACATGAAGTGTTACCCACATCTATTTGGAGAGTAAAAGAATACAGAATTGCTTTGACACATTGTCAAGAAGCACTGTCAAGCTTCACCCACCATAGCTGTTTTCTGTTTCTCCATCTTACAAGGTCATTAACTAACATACAAGTAGAGAGGATTCTACATTATAGCTACACATTCCATTTAATTTTTAATATTATATAGTAACATGCCCTTACAAGACAAAGTTCAAGTGACTTACCATTCAGAAGTATCAGTACACCAGTTTTTTGTTTTGTATCCCATTTATAAGAACACATTGTTCATACCCCAGAGGCTCAATATGTCTGTGGCCAACAGAACAGATAAACTAAACGATGCTTGGGAACAACAGCAAATTAAATCCTTATCCCTTTTTCAGGAAAAATGAATCCTGATTTCAAAAACGCAGATTTGAGTTCAAGACCCCAGTGAATTTGATATAGTTTCCAGAATTGCTAAGTTTCTGTCTTCTCCAAGAAGCTCTATTTCCAAGTCAAAACATTTTTCAACTACTCTTGTTTGAGCAGTCAGATGAAAAAAGGTATGATACATGTTAAAAATCCAAGTCATCTTTGTCAATGTATATCTTCTGCCTGTTTGCTTGACTGTCAGTTTGCTTAACAGTTGCTCTGCCTGGATTTACTACCAAATAGGCTTTGACAATGATTGCTATTTAATCCTATGTAATACCCAGATGCAACTGTTCCCAGATCAGAGGACAGCTTAAAAACACAGTGTCCTCCCCGGCTACATAAAAGTCTGGAGTCATGCACTAGAAATCTTGTAGCTGCAAAACTCAACAACAGGAAGGACCACTATTGCAAATAAAAGCTATTAACCTTTATATATTTATCTATGACAAGCAAATAATTATAAATAAGGCTTCTAACTCCTTATTTCAAATTTCAGTTTAATAATCTGAACTTTCTAATGTTTGTACTTCAGGCAATGACATGCCAATAAAACTGAGTAAGAAAGTTCATCACCCGAGTGTCTGGACTTAAGCCACCCTTCATACAGTACGCCACAAACAGTAAAACCTGAAAAATGCAATGCAATGTAATTTAAATTCAACAGTCAGCCTTCTCTCTGCCCACTCATCTTACACAAGCCTACTGTTTCAACTGTAGAAGCTGAACACTAGGTGGACATTCACTAGCAATTCTCAGTTATTATTGCCACCTTTACACCTGCCAGCTTCAAGGATCTGCAATTTTTTTTGTATTTGGATCATCTGGAAACTTAATCCTGTGCTTTGTTTTTATGAATTCTACTATCTAATCATCAAGGTACAATAATAAACATTTGTTACATAAAAAGCTTCAGTATACATGAGAGTTTGCTAGCAAGGAGATCGCACATAAGTATATAACAAAATCTAGAATTATTTCCTTAATCATTTCATCTCTGTTTATATTTACATGAAACAGAATCCTTCAATTATCCTTGAACATCCAAATCCCAGTTTCTGAAATTCTTATCCTCCTGAAGAAGATATTGCCATGATCTAAATGAAAGTTGACATACATACTGCCTTAGAAAATTAAAACTGAAGTGATATATTTAAAGTTTATCCTGATCTCTAAAACACTAGAAAATCCTTTCCAAAACTAAAAAACCCTATCAACACCACAATACTCTGTCTAGTTACTACTCTACAGACATGAACAAATAACCTGAACAATTATTAACTGTCTGATAAATTTATCATTTCAACGTAACACATACCTAAGATTTCGATAATGCTCTACCATCAACAATTTAATTAAGAACAGACTAAGCATTAGTAGGGTGAGTAACAACTCCTGCCTACAGCACCAGATGATAAAACCAAAGATAAATTACAGTGGAGAAGAACAAAATATTCTGCTTGATTTCACCTTAAAGATATCTAATGCTCCATTATTTCATCATCTCTAATCAAAAAGCCAACATACCTGAATAATAATATGACCTATGGATTTAAACTTGTTAATGCCAACTATGAGTATGAGAGATTAGTGCATTCAGTTAAAAGTAACTGGCTCATTTGGGTTAGGTTGACAAAGACAAGATATTAAAAACAATTGTAAAAATTTCAGTTTAATTGCCATTTTCCAAGACTGACTGAGAGTGCGTCACAGTGACACAGGGCACACATGTGCTAGCACAAGAAATCCAGGCCATAACTGGAGCGCTTCTGGGCAAGCTGACTCAACGTCTCTACTCCACGACAGCTCTGGTGAAGTGCCACATCTTATCAGGCTACAGCTTAAGTCTTATTCACAGGCTGTTGTCTTAACGCTTCAGGAAAAGCTGAATTCAAACTTGGCGTCTGCATTACCTACGTTACCCAGTTTACACCAAGGAAAAAGGAATATGCTTATATGCTTTAAATTAGACAGTGCCACTTTGGTGCTTAAAGAACTGAAAGACATTTAAGATGACGACCCTTAATTAAGCAGTCCTTTCTCTCTCATAGTAATCTGGAATATTATTCACTGTTGTTCTGTATGGCAGAAGCATTTGGGCAGACAAAGATTCCAGCTTCCCTGTCAGCCCTGGTCCTCCACAGACTTGTTCAACAACTTGTACAGCAGAACTAGGAGCAAGACAGATAATTTCCAGATTTCTGCATACGTTCGCCAATATTTCATGAACCTTGCCTTTTGTTTCCAGGACTTCCAAACAAAGCAGCATGATTTTGTTAAAGCAGCTAACAGCAAATTAGCTCATAAAAAAGTGTTATGACTAAGAAAAGCTTTTTTTAAGTAAATCAAGAAAGACAGGATCCTCTTCTACTATTTTGCCTGTGCTCACCATGTAATAGCATGCCTCCCCGATGCGTGTATCAGAAAGCATCACTGACAGTTAGCTATACGAACGGGAAAACATTTCATCTGTGTCACAACAAACGCGTCAATCTGCAGCACTGATACCTCTCCTGACAGACCTAGGTCACGGGCTGTCCTAGTTGAGGGCCACCGCGATTCCATGTCAGCCTGCTACACAAAAAGAAAATCACTAAACCCCCCTGTTCTTCTTCAGGAAATGAGAGTACAAAGGAAGCCAACAAGGAATCTCTTTCAGCCATTTCCAGACAACATGCCTCTAACATGACTCAGGCACTTGAAAGAGTGTTTTACCATGAAACACTGCTCCATACATCAGCAATTACTTCAGTAAGACTATGCCAACTATGTAAGCAATTCCACTTTTAACAGGATGCCAGGGTTTACTGCTGAATATGAATGCAGCTCACTGTGACAGGCCAGTAAGTATCTATGTAGCACTACACGCTGGCCTCGCCAACATTATGTGGGCAAACCTATCAAAGAAACAATTATCCCCCGAAGAATTAAAAAAAAAAAAAAAAAAAAAGACAGTCTAAACACACTACCTAACTCCAAGCTAAACATGGGCTACATAGGGAACTCTTTCATTCGCAACTGCAGGCACATTTGGGCCAGACCTGCAACTGTTGACTTCTCCCCAGCAACTGCCCGGCGCAGCCCCGGTGCTCCCGCCATGGGGAGCGGCTGCGCCCGCCTGTACCCCTGAGAGACCACCGCCAGCAGGCCGCTCCGCTCCTCAGTGCACCCAGGCACCCTGCCAAGGCACAACGCCACACGGTGTTCTAACAGCTTGCACACCTACAGAAAGCAAAAGCACAGGTGGGTAGAGTAGGAAAAACAACAACAACAACAAAACCCTGACCACTGTCCTCATTTTCTGTACCCTCTCATACAATCTCATCCCCTTGCTCATGTTCTATTTTTTCTTGAAGTATCATTGCAGGATTAATTCACAGAGTTAGAAGTTAAAGCTCTGTTTTTCTAAATCATTCTTTTTAGTTTACATGAGTCCTTCAGAGAGATTTGGATTTGGGAATAAGGTGTAAGCTTTTCACTAGTCATAGAAGCAATTCTCATTCTCCAAGTTTTTTTTTAGTAACACATCCTATTTAAATTTAATTCTCAGTATATTATTGCTCAAAACCAATATATTAGTTCAGTGTTGGCATATCTGGAAATCAATTGTAACTCACAGTACTACACATCTCACTTCATTTTAGGAAAACTCCTGACACTTAACATTCAGGCAGTTTGTAGGATTAACTTTACAGAGGCCTACGTGCAGAAAGCCACCTGAATTTGAGCAGCATTGTGATGATGCCCGAGTTTGGGATTTTTAGTACCCCTTTGTCACAGCAGTTAACTGCAGCTTTAGTATTCTGCCCTTAGAAATAATGTTTACACGTCAGACTTTTGTAGTTTAAACTTGCACAGGAAGGCGCACAGGATAGTAAGGATCTGTAAGCAGTTAAACTGGGTAGTCTCAAGACATTTGCCTTTAACATAAAAAGATACTTAGATTTTTGTCTTCACCTACAGTTCTTCGCTGCTTTACAGGAATTCTCCGACATAGATAGTCCATGATTTCCTTTCCACCTGCAGCAGAAATTATGCCGCATTTCTTTCTTAAAATTGCTGCCTTTCGCCAGGAGCGGTCTGCAGCTATGTCCATGATGCCAACATAGAAGTGATTTCCCTATTCTGCCTCAGTTTTCTGAGTAATAAACTTTCTTCACTCACCCAATTGCAGAAACAAAGTTTCAAAATCAGCCAGTACTTCATGCTGTCCTTACTGCTTTCTTTAGACCTATATTTAACCATCTATACTTTAAGGTCTTCAGATGCTAGTAGATATTCAGATTCTCTCTACACCCTTTAAGCAAACGGAAGCCTGTAACTTGAAACAAGTCAGACATGATCTACCTCTGGTAAACCCATGATGGCTATTTCCAATCAACAACAGCACCTTCACATGCCCATAACTGACTTCCAAGTGGACACTGGTTCATGATTTTTCCATGGACCAAAGTGAAGCTGACCAGCCTGTAGTACCCTGGAAAATGCTTCTCGCCCTTCCTGAAGATGGGTGGAGCATTTGCTGTTCTCCAGTCATTGAGAAACTCCTCCAATCTCCATGACCTTCCAAAGATGATAGAGTGCAGCTATTCTAATGTCAAGCAGATCTCTCAGCACTCTCACATGCATCCCACCTGGTCCCATGGACCTTGCATAGGTCAAGACTTCAAAAACTCCCTGACTTGAGCCTCTTCCACTACTGGTTGTTCCTCTCCTCCCCAAATCCTGTCTGTAACTACAAAGACCTGGTAGATCTTCTGATGGAAAAGAAGGCAGTGAGTACCTCAGCCTCCTCTGCATCAATGGTAACTAAGTCACCAGCCCCACTCAGCAGCACACACACTTTTTCCTTTATTCTTCTGCTGTTAACGTAGCAGCAGCAGCAGCTCTTCTTGTTGCCCTCAATGTCCATCTCTTATTTCAACTCTGGCTAAACTTTTGCTTTCCTCTGCGTTACTACTTGGCATTTCTCCTGCAGACAAACTGATACCATTAACTTTCTTGGACTTCACCTAATTCACTGCCTCAAGAGCTTTACCCTTGAACTGATTGCTCCTAAAGTCTAATTTATCATTGGACCTGGTGGGGAAGGTACAGCATGACCATCTCATTGTGCAGAGACATTCCTTATTACCATGTACTTTTCACAACCTGTTCTGAAAATCCCAGTCTAACTTTGTACAGTTACTGCTGAGCCCCTAAAAATACATTTCCTAAATGTATTTCTCATTCTTATTTGCTCACTGAAAAAACACCCAGAATGCAGCCTATCCTTAAAACAGGGAACAATTACAGGAAATGGTGGGATAAGTAATACTACTATTTTCAGTATGATGGAATAACTCAATCCTAATTCTGCTGGAGTAACCTCTCTGATGAGACAATCTGCAATCAAACTTTGAGCTCCTTTATGTAAACAAAATTAAATGAACATATTAACAAAGTCACTGTTAGGATTGCACATTAGCATCCAAAGTTCTGAGCTATTTTCCTCTTCAAGTGAACCATCTCAGAAAATCCCATCTATTTATCACCCTATTAACTTTCCTGTTACAAATCCAGATGAATGCGGCAAGCAAGTTGTTAAATAGGAAAAGATGCCAACAATATCATAGGCCTATAATTTGATCTCTGAAGAAAAAGTGACAGAGGAAGCATGAGCATTGTAAATATCCAAAGAAGATCTAAAGATTGTTTTATTGACCA
This sequence comes from Nipponia nippon, assembly GCF_047370975.1. Lineage (NCBI taxonomy): Eukaryota > Metazoa > Chordata > Aves > Pelecaniformes > Threskiornithidae > Nipponia > Nipponia nippon. Next base: position 81,335,300 of record NW_028262290.1, on the reverse strand, counting down.
TCGAATGACAGCAACATTTTTAACAATTAAACCTTGAGCTAACCACAGAGTCCTCAAGTTCAAAAACATGGGTGGTCAACCTGGCATATATAAGGTTGTGATAAAACATCATAAATTACCATAAGATCATTCACTTCTGTCAATGCAAACCCAACAATTTATCCATCTGCATCCACCTCCCTTTAGTAATATTCTGTCAAAGGTTAACAGAGAGAACAGCAGCTTTCTGTAATTTCAAACATTCCGACCAAGAAAAACGGCAAATCCTAGGGATGTGTGTGTGAAGTGTTGTTTCTGCCTTTTTTGCACATTTAAGTTTAACAAGCCAAATATCCAGCAGATACAGTCATAGCCTGTTTGGGGAACTGTAGTGAATTTTTAGACAAATAAGGCATTCTACTTGGGAGGCTGAGAAATACAATAAACGTAATGGACGGTTAGATCAAAAATGCTATGCTTGCAAACTACAGTCCGCAAGAAATCATCTTTCTAGGAACACATCTATCTTCCCTGACTGGAAGAAAAGTTAAACAGCTTCTAAGAGGGATTTTGACAAACAGATGAAACTACTTTCTTCTTTAAATAAAGATAACTGGAGTCAGGTGCTAAATTGAGCATTTGCTTGGTTTTGACTGCAGTTACTCCTACTACTCCTAGAAGTAAAACAGCAGCAGTAGCCTAAGCTGGATCAAGTCTGATACTGCCATTCCTAATTACATTGCCATTAATCAGCGCAAGTATCACAGAAAACGTAATTCCACTGATGCTTCTGCTTAACACAGCACTTCAAGCTAATATGATTATGATAGGTTTAGTTGCACTTCACTCCAGTAGCTTCATATTCCTTTTGCCAAGTTGCACAGGGGAGAGACTTCAGTCTTCCAAATACTGCAGTTCAGTATCGGGAAAATCCTTCCTCATTGTAGGTAAGCAAATACCTGAACTAATTTGTATCTGGCAGGTTTGATTATGACAGAGAACACATGGTAACAGGCTTCAGTTTGGAAACCTCTCCAACAAATCACCCATGAAAAATGACTTGTTTTATCTGAATTTTTGGAAGTCAGTAAAGCGATAATATTACAGCTCTGAACATACACACCTTTCCTTTCATTACTCAACTTTTTCCACTCTCAAGAGATCATCTTCGTGTAAAATTTCTCAGTTTAGTTTTCCAAAGCAAGCCTTTTCCATCATGTGGCAACCCCTACAATGCAGCAACTGTAGGTTCTGGCCCAAAGCAAAGGAAGGGAGCTCACCTCACCTACTCCAACGGCTCTGTGGCAGGGGCTTTTACACTGTAAACTGCCAACTTATCAGAGTGTGACACATCAAACTGCTGCTATCTACATTTCAGTTATATAATTAGATGAACTGATCCATTTGGAGTCCACAAAAGTGTAAACATGACAAACCAACAAATCACCATACCTCCATCTATAATGCTCATCTGATGGGGGACTAAACATCTAGTTTAGTTGCATTCCTTAAGAACTGACAGCAAAGTACCAGGTAAGCCCTGCACAACAATCCTGCCTGCAATATATAGTATTTTTTTTAAAATTATGAACTCCTCAAATGTCTTTTCAGGTTAGGCACCTCCGTCTTCTGGATACTTGGAACGTTCTATTTTAGCAGAAATTTCTCCACCATCTCGCTTTCATAAAATCATAGAACCATAGAATCATTTAGGTTGGAAAAGACCCTTAAGATCATTGAGTCCAACCACTGACCTAGCACTGCCAAGTCCACCACTAAACCATTTGCCTAAGTGCCACGTCTACCCATCTTTTAAATACCTCCAGGGATGGAGACTCAACCACTTCCCTGGGCAGCCTGTTCCAATGCCTGACTGCTCTTTCGGTGAAGAAGTTTTTCCTAATATCTAACCTAAACCTCCCCTGGCGCAGCTTGAGGCTGTTTCCTCTCGTCCTATCGCTTGTTACTTGGGAGAAGAGACCAACCCCCACCTCGCTACAGCCTCCTTTCAGGTAGTTGTAGAGAGCAATAAGGTCTCCCCTCAGCCTCCTCTTCTCCAGACTAAACATCCCCAGTTCCCTCAGCTGCTCCTCTTAAGACTTGTGCTCCAGACCCTTCACCAGCTTCATTGCCCTCCTCTGGACACGCTCCAGCACCTCAATGTAGTGAGGGGCCCAAAACTCAACACAGTACTCGAGGTGCGGCCTCACCAGTGCTCAGTACAGGGGCACTATCACCTCCCTGGTCCTGCTGGCCACACTATTCCTGATACTAGCCAGGATGCTATTGGCCTTCTTGGCCATCTGGGCACACTGCTGGCTCATATTCAGCCAGCTGTCGACCCACACCCCCAGGTCCTTTTCTGCGGGGCAGCTCTCCAGCCACTCTTCCCCAAGCCTGTAGTGTTGCATGGGGTTGTTTCTCATCCACTTTAATACTAACCTCATTTCCTTTCCTTTCCATTAAAACCACAATGATCTACACTAAGGAGTTCACCCCACCAAACCAATCACAAACATTTATTCAATTTATTTAAAAAAAAAAAAAAATCTATTTCACTTACCACTGCAATGCATCTCTTCTGCAGAAGTTACATAACTGGAAATATGAATCCTGTCCAGCTAAAACATTTCCAAACTTCAATATCAGACCTGATTTAAAAATGTGTTGATAACTCATTTTCTAAAAATTGTTTGTTAACTATAAGAGTGCTATAAATGCTGACCTTGTTTCTTGCATTTAGTGTTTCTAGCATCCTGAAGCTTAAGCTTCAGTTAATTACATTTATATATGATACGATTCTATACATATATTATTTAACTTCCACAAAAGATTTTAATGGGGCTGAGCTAGGCATTTCATTTCTGTCCCACTGAAATTAAATATATTTAACTTTGGAAATCAGCATCAGCCACCAGACCATGTTTTACAGTAATGCTGCAGAACAGAGAAATGCAAAGCCAGAATGGCAGTGCTTTTTGTAACACCGCAGTTGAATTTGTCAATGATCTCCCTGCCTTAAAAGCTTCTTCTGTTTAATGTTTTAACTATTTTTGTGGCAAATTTCAGATCGAATTGCAATAACAGATTGTTTCTGGAGGTGTTTCAGAAAAATCAGCAAGGTTGGTTGGTTTGTTTGAAACAGATGAAGAGATAATTAGCTAGCAGGAATGTCTTAAAAGCATCTAGCTTGTGGCAAGGGCACAAAGCGTAGCCCAAACCCCTCTTGGCAAAATGTACACTTTGCAATGGAGATGAAGTTAAACATAATTTTTTGCATCAAACTGCTATTCAGAGAAAATCAATTTAATTCTAGAGGTAAAATTACAATAAGAAAGTTCTTTTATGTCTTGAAACATATAGCATGAAGAACACTTAAAATGAACATTGAGAGACTGATTTTGAAGTGTGAAATGCCAACCACAACATACATGCTATTTAACATTCATGTCAGATCGGCGTGTATTACTAATGTTTAACAATTCTGTGCACACTTAGAGAGCGCTACATAATTCTTTCCCAGTTTTTCAAGGAAAGTTTCTCAAGCATACAAAAATTCTCTGCAAACATACCTGCAAATTTTCTATTGCATTTAACCAAATCTTTAGTTAAATTTAAAAACTTCTAAGCTAAAATGCCTTTGGTATCCTCTACCTTATCAAATACTCGCCAATGTTCAAGAAGATGTCATGTTCACAGTGTAAAGATCTGCTGGTTTTGTTTTGAGTTTTATTGTTGTTGGGTTTGGTTTGGTTTGTTTGTTGTTGGTTTTTTTGGTTGTTTTTTTGTTTGTTTGTTGTTTTGTTTTTTTTAAGCAGGAGAACTCAACGAGAATCTACAATATTTTCCCATGTCTTTATGGCAGTCAAATACTGAACTTTTATGTACTCTTGTAGTCATTTCCTAACCTTTACAAAGGTTCTCTATTTTTAGAAGTACAGACTCTTCTCTGAACTACCAATTTAAAGGATTTAAGTCATCCAGAAAGGGGTTGACTTGACAACTATGCAAATTCATTCTACACTCACAAATTAAGCACACAGTACCACCTGTAACATAACTCAAATACAATTCTGGAGGTATCAAGTACATCAAGAGCCAAGAGGTTAGTTTAGCCTGCATGTCCACCTCAGCTACTGGCCTACATTATGCCTTAGGTAGTTGTGCCAGTTGCATCTATTTGTGAAATGATGCATGTACTGTAGGCAAACCTACAGAGAGCAAATCTTTTTAGACAGGCTAACACCCATGCAATCACGCTGACATGAGCTGAAAGATGCTTTCATTTCTTTCTGACACTTTAGAGCATCTTGCTCATGTCCCTGCACTGATGGAAAAGATTACCCAGTCAAAAAAGATTTCACATTTCTCCAAAATAATTGTCAATAGCTGGACTGATTGATTTTTTTCTTAATACCCACTTACCAGTTAATAAATTGGCTTTGGTTTAGCCCGTACCCAGACTTTGTGGAACCCAAGACTGCTTAAGGCAAATTGAGTTTGAGGAAAAAAAAATGCTCCAGCTCCTGAACACAAGAGATTAACTCCACATCCCAGCTTTCGCCAGTCAACTAAGAGGATCAGACCTGATCAAAAGCAACCCACAAAGGCGTTTAAACATGGCAAATTCTCATATGAACATATACCTCAGGTACAACAAACTCCATTTCAAAGATTTCATGTGAGAAAAATGACACAAAGAGAAATCAAACAACTACCTTTGAGCTTCACCCAAATATATTTCCCCCCTCAATAGTTTCCACTTGAATTATTAGCAAGTTTTTTCTTGGTGTACCATTGTGTTGTAGATGAAAAAATCTGAAATTTCACTGAAGGGAAAAAAAAAAAATCATACAATACTAAAACTTCAAGAATCCTCATTTATAAAGGTTGGTGAAAGCTTGTAAATCAGGTGCAATAGTTAACCTATATCCACCTATAGCCAGCATGCACCTTTCTAGGCATTGCTGTACTTCACCAAGGCAATCATTAGACAATCTATATAAACTCCCAATTGAACTAAATAGCCAGCAATTCTTTTTAAGCCAATGAATCTCAGGTAAAAGTCTCTGTGACATGCAAAATGAAAAAGCTCCTGGTTACAAGCTACACACAGGATACATTAAAGCCTCGGTTTAAGTTAAAACTCTTTTAAGACTGAATTTACTGGTTATGAACAGGTGGAAGGCACATCTACAAACTTACAAAGCCCTTCCTTCTTACACATTCTTACACTCAATTGATAAACACTGTTGATTTATAAACTGCATTCTAAGCTATACTATTTAAGTCCCATAATAACTCTGATGATTTGTAACAGCATATATGTATGTATGTGTGTATATATATATATAATGTGGTGTACAAAGGAAGAGGCTTCACACTTTCTGTTTGCCATTAAGCAGAGACCTTACAGTCCAGAGGCACAGCACCAAGATAATCCAGAGAACCTCTGTATAAAAATTTAAATAAATAAATAAATAAATAAATAAATAATTTACTTAGATTTCTGCCAGGGGCAAAGTTGGCTTTTGCACACACTTCTTTGTTCAAAAGACTGTCTATAAGACAAGCCACAAACTGGATGGAAGGCACCCTGCCCCTTTCTTTTTTTTTTCCCAGAACAGGCCACTTACTCATTTGACAGTGTTAATACTGACTGCTCCAGAGACTTCCAACACCTCAAATCACCTTCAGCTTGACTCAATACCAGCTTTGTCACACACATACCTATCAGGCAGCAGGACCAGCCACAAACTTTAACTTAACAATGCAAATGGAAATTCACCAGGCACACAGTGAAGCACAACAAGAGACTTGAGTCCTTGCCTCCTACTATAGTTTTAAATGCCTTTCATACTTTAACATGTTCTGAACTGTTAGCATCTTCTATAGCTTTACCTTACACCTTAACATTATACCTCAAGCATACAAGTTCTCCAGGTAGCAGCAGCCACTGTTGTTTAGTTCATCCTATTTCAACTTTAAAAGATTCATTTTTAGTCTTAAAAGATCTTAAGAACTGTTTTTATTGTTCCTCTCATGATACAGCCAATCAAGAGCTTGCACAATTAAGCTATTTAGATAGATTCAGCTTTAACCTACTCAAGCTAGGCTGAAATGCTGCAAGTAAAACAAGGCTTAACTATGTCTTGGCACTAAAGTGACCAAAGAAGTACCCAAACAATTAAGTTGGGATCTGGTTTTCCTTGGAAGCCTTCCTTATTATTGTCAGCCTGCCCATCTGAAGAGACAAATTTCCAGTATTACCAGATAATTTAAAGCATTCATAACATTTGTTCTGGTGGCTTCTGTCAAGTTGTCACAGTGCTCCTAGATCATTTAACCTGTGGAAGAACACTGAGTCACTCTAACAGAATCAGAGCTCCCTTCACCATAACAGGCTCAAACCTAATATTGACATAAGCTTCCAAATACTACAGAAATCCTGGAGAATTTTATTTAGGAGGCTGATACACAGATGCAAACTCATAAAGAACAGGCAAAATTGCCAAACCAGCATCTTGGTGTAGAAGGTTAACACCACAGTCCACATGTTAGTTCAGCTTTTCAATGCCTCCCTACCTACACGTCTGTGTACAAGGAGGAAATCTGACACACGGACTCCTATCTTTTCAGTTTTCCATACCACTGTACAAGAGTTCAAAAATTCAATGCCAAAATGTCAACAATTCCATGAACACTATTCTCATTTCAAGGAACTTATAGAGGCCATAAACGGCAGCTATGATAAACAGACAGGGAAAATAAGAAGAAACATCCCTTTGCCTTCCCTGCCACTCCCCAATTTTCATTATCTTGATGAATACAAACCTAACCATCAGCAGGCATCATCTTCTGTCTAACCAGTCTGATTATTATAAATAGCTGTTACCTAATTTTCTTTGATCTAGAGCCTAAGAAAGCTTACTCATTTAGAGTGGTTTTTAAGCTGGTTTTAGCAGAAAATGGAATGAGGAAGACATGAAAATATCTGATTGGAGGGAATAAGGCTGTCACGGCTCTCCTTTTTATTAATAACAACTAGGGTACAGTTCTGGGTCACTAAGTACAGCACCAACATCTTCTCTGTTTCCCACGCTGAACTGAAAATGAGGCTTCACAGTCAAAAGAACTGTCCATGAACCATTCACTGGATAGGACAAGAAGCTGAAACTGTATACTTTTCCCCCATAGTTTTCAAGAACATAAAGAGATGTGGGAGCTACAAACTGCTTCATCTCAGAGGTAAACGCAAAAGGCCAGTACTCAGACAGAATGCCCATCTAAAACCACATGTAGTGGTAACAGCATTAGTTACGCTTCCTGCTTTAACACTGAACACAAGAAGTAAAACTGTCCTTCATTTCCATTTCAGGCTGGCAGAAATACAAAATTTCAGTTACATTTCAGAATTTAGCTTAATTGACAGAGCTTTTCTTTTGGTTTCATGTACTGACTTGAGTAGCTTTCCAGTACTGCTAAGGAGTCCAGTCTTCTTGTGTGCATTTTGTGTTGCCGTTAGATCCTGTCACTTACCTTCCCTGGCAGCTCTTTGCTCCTGCTGGAACAGCTTTCATATTAGTTTTCATCTGTAATTCTTCAGTCTGCTTAGACTGTATTTACAGATGGGATTTCTCAAGTATGTTTTCCATACTTTTTCAATAACAACTTACTTTCAAAATTCATTTTTAAAAAACCCTGTAATCTCCTAAAAAAAAAAAAAAACTAGAAAAAATCTGCTCATCTTCTTTAACAATGCTAAACATATTGGTAGATAGAGCTTCATCCTCAGACAACACCCTACTTATTGGAGATACAGGGAAAAAATTTCTCTGCTATTAACTGTCCCTGTAGACATATTTTCTAACTGATAATATTACTCAGATCTTCCTTTTTGCAGAGTGTTGGCAGTATTTTAAAAGTGAGTCAGTCTCTTAAAATACATATTGCATCACCGTAGGGATACCGTTCAAGAGTCCACTTAAAATTTACATGGAACATTCTTTCTAAAACCTATTTCCAGAAAGTTAATGCCCTTTGAGAGCAAAGCAAGTAAAAGTGTTTCAGCTACTGGCTCTCAAGGAGTTCCTAAGCACCAGCTAAAGTGATGTAACAATTCAGCCATCAACAGGCAATTAACCGAGCCATTCACCTTCTGAAGACCACAAGCAACTTCTTGGAAACAGTTCTTTTTTTTGCAAGATGCCTCTTCACTGGGTACCTGACTAGCCATATTCCTGCCAATTGCATGTTAGGTATTACTTCCACTCGACCTGGTGATACTAAGCTGTCAGTTGACCTAATGTTACTTTCCATATCTCAGTGTTGCCCTCTCATGCTAATTTCTCCACAATCAGCCCACTGATAAACTATCCTGTTCTGACTCTAGCTTCATCCCTTGATGTATCTCCACTCATTAGTTACTGCAAAAAGCAAGAATACGCTAATACAAAAAGCATAAAAACCCTAATGCCCTACCCCTGTTAAAGAAACAAAATGGCAACACAGCATTGGGACACCAACGGTGCTGAAACAAATTAATGCCAGTTGTCACTGCTGAAGTTATCCGTGACATCAGTTATCAAGAAATCTTAACTGAATGCATCATTTGATAGAGTAATGGATAGCTTGTTTAGCTGAACTTAGCCAGAAGGACCTCACCCTCATAAGCATGGCTTACAAAGACTTTTAAAGCAAGAAAAAATTAGGTATCTTCTATCTCCTCCACTCAGCGGTGCTCCAAACCCAAACAGTCTCTAGTCCCCATTGATGCTCCGACAAGTTAAGCTGTCCACACAACTAAACAATTCAGTTTTCAGCCAGATAAGCAAAAAGAAAGCACGCAAATGAAGCCAATGTTCCTTTCTATCTACAGAGGAACCAAGAGCATTTGTGGAAATTTTGCAGCAGATGATCAAGACTGAATTAGAAATACCCTCTGCATGCCACAGATAATTTCATTTGAGGGCTGCAGCGATGCTTACAGAGAGCATCTGACAAGCTTTCAGACAAGCCCCACCATGAGATTTTTCTTCTCCTTAAACAGAGCGAAGATGCAGACTGTGGCTGGTGGATTCCCAAGCTGATCTAAAGAGCCCATGTCCCCAGCTGCTCATTCCTGCCCCTACACTGCTCCCACTGTTGTGCCAACAGAAGTATTTGTGCAGCTGCGTGATGAAAAGCAGCAGGGAACTGATCCAGCCAAAGAGTAATCTGCTGAAAAGACTAGGGGGAGCAAGGTCTTACACTGACTCAGTTTTGTTCAAATCCACTGTGCAGAGGAACCAGCGTGAGCAGCCAGGAAGCTCAATCTGGCACTGCTTCCGAATTGCAAACTGAATTATAGCCTAAGGTGAAGATCCTTTTTATCCTCTTTCTCAGTAGGCTCTTTCTGCTGAGTGCCAAATCAGCTTTAAGACTTCTTGCTAAAGAAGTGAGCTGGTTTGCTAAAACATGAGCTGGTTTAGTTGAGGCCCCAATCTTGTCTCCTACGCTAACCAAATCCTGCCAACAACTTTCCTGCCAGTGTCACAAAAGGAGGCTTTTGGAATGCTTTTCCCTGCAGGTGACTTCAGCTAGGATAAATACTTAACAATAACCCAAAACCAATGCTTACAGTGCACTTGCAACTCTCCCTGGCAAATGACTGCAAGTATTCAACTTACAATATTTATAGCTTAATTTTTGGAACTATACATTACCGATAGAAGATGCAATGATTACTAGCCATTAGAAATCCTAACAATTTCTAATTAATCCATTTATTCCTCAAGCAGCAAAGAAAATTTGTAAAAATTCTTTCCTCCCCACCCGCATAAGCATGAAAAAAAAAAATAGTGCTATGAAAGGTAAGAGTAGATGACCAGAGCCTGGGGGAAACCGATCACAGAAACAGTATCTACAAGCAGCCCACTAGAGTTGAGCAGCAGCACAATTAAACCCAAGAACTACCAAGAAGATTTGAGCACAATTTTTCAACACCTTGTAATAAACTTAAAACAATGAAGTTTAAATACGATTCTTTCGAGACGTATGGGAAGGGTACAAAAAGCATAAAATCTTGGGCCACATGCTTTCTTTATTTCTTTATAGAATTAAATCAAGCTATACATCACAAAGCCATGCCCTATGCAGTTCCCCTGGATTGTCTCGCAGCCCTCAAACCAGCATAACATTAGCAGATCCTTACAGTCCTGTTACCTACTTATGTATATCCTATGCTGCAATGAGGCCACCAAGTGCTGAATGGCTTGTCAAGCTGCGAGGAAAGCCACAGCAGAAGTTGTCCTCCTCAAGCATGGAGAGCCAGGAGTAAGAGATGGGAGAAGAATGCAATGCTGGATGATGGTTCACCTCCACAACCAGTGCAGTCACCTCCAGTTGCCGCACTCCTGTTCATCACACGGAAAGCAATCAGCAGCATCCAAGGCAAAGGCTGTAGGTGCGACTCCATCCGGGCAAAGGAAGAATATGCTATGGAAACAGTGGAGGTGTGGTGCAGGGGAGAGGAAGTACGGGAGGAGAATGGCAGAGGTGGTCAAGCATGAAGGAGGTACATTGAAACTGAAGGTGTCGGGGTGAGAGCAGATGGCAAATGTTGAGTCAAGTCTTCACAGCACTCTTGCTGCTTGGCAATATATTGAGTGACGGCAGAAAGAGTTAAATTGTGAAGTGGTGGCTGTTTTGGACGTTTTTGCTTTTGGTTTGTTTCTGCCACATTTTTAGCTAGTCTTAAGCTCACAAACCAGTGATTTTCCACTATCTGACATGCACTATTGTATTTCTTCATTTTTCCTATATTTCAAAGTTACTGTGCAAGCTAATACTTGACCTCAGACTTGTATTCTCCTCCTACTTTGCCTGAAAACTTTCTTATTTAGAAAGGCTGGGTAGAAACATTTCAGAATATCTTCTTAGTTACATCAAATCTAAAATCCCTCACCCAAAAACTTTATATTAAGTCTGTGAGAAGACCTCCCTATTGGGAGAAAGGAGAAATTTTAGTGTAACAGAAGAAAGTACTCCTAAGAGTAATAATTTGAGTTACATACCAGGCTTGTTCTACTAACAAAACACATTACTTCCTTCTTCAGACTAAAATAATCTTGATGTAGAAAAAGCTGACAGCTTTTTAGGATCAACTGATTCTAAAAATACCCTTTGCATAACATATTCAGATTTCCCCTCCATTACAATAAATTACAGCTCCGGTCTTAATTTTATTCATAAATTTCCATTTCAGTTGTGCATTCTAGGAACATAATGTAATGCCAGGAACTCAAGTGATGATGTTTTGTTTGGTTTTTTTTAACATAAATATAAAACTTATCTTGTGCTTATTTCTGCTGTTTTTTCATCAAACTACAGGGAACAAGATGACCTTACACTGAAATTCAACAAGTCTCATTTTGTCCTTGCAAGTGTATCTATTTAAACAAAAGCTTTCTTTTTAAGAACTTCATTATCAAGGCCTGTACAATGCAACAAAAGGCTAATTTGCCCCATTTAAAATCACTATCCTGACTCAATTACAAGACCAAGAACAGAAAGTTTAAAACAAATCCAAACAGCAGGGGATAAGGGGTAACCCCCGCTACATCAAACATCTTGAGCCAAAAACTTGGAAGTTCCCCTATTAGAATAGCAATATGAACAATAAGACATTGAAATGAAGAGCTGTGGCAATTCATTCCAGTAAGTGTGCCTTTAAGAAGAGACTTTTCTAAGGGTACGCAGCAAATAAACTAAGCAAATCACTCAGTAGTATGCTCCGAATAGCTAAGAGTGTGATAAAAAGTTGGCTTATTCGAGCAATGAAGACCCAATCCATGGCTAACTTCTTCCTACAGTTCTCTGTAATTCAAGTCATTTATCAATTTATCATTCATCAAAGCCCCAGAGTAAAAAAAAAAAATTCTCTTAATCACACTGCCAAATCTTTAGTCTCACTCAAACAAGGAAGGATGCTAGTCCATTTAAAGCATCTCCAAGTAGCCAAATCATCTACATCAGGAAGACTACACATCTGCTTTCTACATGCCTTTAAAATCAAGAAATGAGACCCTTTACCGTCCTTCAAGGATCCGTTACACTTTTACAAGAATTACTGCTAAAAACTTACACCATTTTACCCATTTGCTAGCAGTTTTTCTGCCCTGTTACAATTTCAACTGCAAGATGAAAAAAGCTCATTTATTAATTGTCAATGAGCCACTGCAAATGATTCCCCACACACTAGCGCTGCACTAGCTTCTAAACTCCTACAGTTCAGGCACATTTTTTACTCCAAATACTGCCCTTCTTGCTACCAAAGTGCCCAGTTGGTTTCCAGGTTGAACTATACAATGGATTAAGAGACAGGAGATGCTATCTGCAGCCAGAACACTAACAGCTGTTCCTGGACTGTGCTTATCGCTGACATAAGGATCTCAGATGGAGACCTCTAAAGTAGATAAGAAATGCATAGCTTCCCCCTCCCCACAACGTCTAAGGTACATTTCCATTGTCTAATAAAATTCAGTAGACCTGTTGCTGCTGAATACTGCCTTCTTTTTGGATTGAGGAAAGCATTTAATACAGTTCTAACATGCTGTTTCCCAGTAACGCAGACCTGATGTATCCCTATGTGCCTTCATCTAGCATGCAACCCAAGGTTCAATGTGACAACACTTTCATGACAAGCCATACGCCTTAACTCTACTCAGCCAGTAAAATTTAGTATGTTTTCCAAGTAACTTCTGATTTGCGCTGAATCTTCACATTCCAAATCATAGTAATTTTAAGATACAAGACGCAGGATTTAGATTTCTTTCCACAAACCATTGAGAATCTGCCAGCTTTTGCCTCCCAAAGTACATGCAATTTCTACCTACAGAATGCTTCCCAACTTGTCATTTGGTCAGAGCCCTCTTTAGTACCATCTAAAAGACCCCCACAGGCTTTGATAACAGTAAACAATCTTAAAGACAAAAGGAAGACAGCCTCCTTATTTACTCTCGCACTAACAGTTTTTGTGCCAACCAGCAGTTTCACAATAATAGTAATTCATATCACGGTATATGAGTTACTGGGGATTGCAGGTGAACTGTGTCATAAATAAGAGAACCAGCTCTGAACCAGCATGATCAGGCTCTGGTTCGGAATGGATGAAATATATGGAACAGATAGTGCTCAGTTATTTCAAGGGTCAGCTTAGATCCAGAAATACCAGCCTTTTTAAGTTATGAAATGTCGATCTGATGAAGGCTTACAGACCACAGCAGATTCCACTCAAAGCCAAACTTTGGTGTGAACCCTGTGCTCTTAGGCTAAGGACGCTGAGTGAAGACACCACGTGCATGGAAACAAACCAGTTTAATTAGTACAGACTCAACCTCAACCCTGTTGGATCTCAACCAGTTTCAAAGAGCCACAATACCCCCTAAGCCTGTGGTTGCTGAGAAATTTTATAAACAAGAGCAAAAAAAATTCTGCTAGATGCAAAGTGGCCTCTGTGTTGTGTTGTGTAAACATCATACTACTCTCACCCAAATCCTATTTTTATAGGGGTTACTTCATCCCCTGCCAAGCCCTTCCAGAGGGTTGCTGTGGCATATACTTTTGTCCCATGACCAGACTGCTACCATGGGAAGATACCTCAGGTGAAAAAAATCAAGGATAACTTGTACTGAATATCATTAATTAAAACTGGCTACCTAATGCCATTTGATTCTACAAGCATTTGGCTATCTAAGGCAACTGAAGGTACTTTGAGTTGACCATATATTTCATTACACAATCCACATATTCCTCCTCTCTTCCGGTGAAACCACTACCTATGATTCCACTACTCAGCATCTTCAGCTCCAGTGTGTCTTCTATCAGACAGAACTTGGGTGCACCATCACTATTCCCAGCAGCCTGTCAGTACTGTAGGGCAATTAGCACATGCTTAACAACAATCCACAAGATAATAACCCTCCCAGTCATTCAAAATCCCCTTGGAAAGCACTCGGAGGTGCCTTGATAATACTATTGACTGCTCCCAAGTGCAACTTATCACAAATACTAGCAACTTGTCCTATGTGACCAAGCAGCTTTGAACCATGAGCAAATTTACCAGAGAGCTCTAGCAGCTACCAGCCAACAATCTTCAAGCTTCTGTTGACACAATCAAAAGCAACAGAATTGAGGGGTGGGCAAAAAACAGTCTCATGACAAGGGACGGGGAATCCATACTCTTTAAACCAAAATGCTAGCTATTTGGCTACAAATAAAAATAATAAAGCTTCTCATCAACAATCTCCTACCTTTTTCCTGGAACTAAAAAACTACCTACTTCCTTTCCACTGGTCATCTTAACACCTCGATACTGACAGTCAAATTAAACTCCTCCAGTGACAACTTGCATCATTTGTATCCTCAACCCACAAGCCTGATGTCTGCGCAGCTTCTCTTGCATCAGTGGGAGCCATCAGTAACAATTCCAAAGCCACTACCAAGTCCAACTTGAATGAGTTAATGTTTTATTCAAGAGACTAAACGCTCTTTGTCATCAATATGTGAAATGGCTCCAAAAAACATCCTTAGCAAGACTCACTTCCCCTGTCGGATGCAAACTCATGCATTCTTTTGTATCAAGTGTTATGCATTTCTGTATAAGGCAAGGAAAAAAGCACATGGCTTAATTTTTAAGTTGTAACCACCAAGCTAAATTATGCCCTTTGCTTTTTAATTCAAGTAAGTTACAATTTTAATCAAATTATCAGAAACATTTGAAATCCTGCAAGGCTCCATTTCTTCTTAAACTCTTCAGAATCTGGATCTCTCTCTCCACTGTTCCACGCTCAGCCAAAACACATTCCTTCTCCACAGCGCTGACCTTGCCTGCGTACAAAGAGTATCTCCAAATAGTAACATTAACATGAAGCACTTCCACAAGTGTCTGATCAACCAGCAGGTCACCTGTGTACAAATACAAAGTATTGCTCTGCTTTAGCACAATCCCAAAATTAGATTTTAAATCCTAGGGAAACAGAATAGGCGATTTGAACTAACACAACCTCATCAATATTTTCATGTTCAATCTGCCACAAAACTGCACGTTTAAACTACAAATTGAAAATCAAGGAAAATTAGGACTAGGGAGATTGGACATAGAACATATACACCTTACACCTATGAGTTGCAAGAAATGCACTCACGTGTACATCTAAATTTCTCTTTCAAAATTTAACCTTCCTCCTCTCCCATTTTTCCCCTCACCATGTTCTTGCAAGCTCAACAACATCTGACCTATAGCCTTCTGAACCACTGAGCAGTTTCTATGTTTCCTAGAAATTACTGGACTTTGAAGTGGAAAAAAGCACCACCAAGCACTGATCTCATGCTGGTAATGTCACAAGATGAAAAACAGCACGATGGGAATGCCTGGCAATGGAGTTGTGCTCCCCCAGGTGATATTTGATGGGAAAGAAGTGCTTGCATGGCTAGGAAACAGTGTATCATCGGGGATGTACTGCTTCAAAATTTCATGTTGTCTGAGCCACCAAGTTACCAAGAAATAAGAGCTATCAAATATCCCTATAAGCACCAGTAACTATCCTCTTTGAAGCATCTCATCACCTGCTTTCTGTAGCCCATAAAATGCCAGATGACTGTCTCAGCTCAACCTGTGCGGTCTGGCAACTCTGACATACCCGGCACTTCCATTTCATAGCTAATACTATGATCAGAGGCCATGACTGAGCAATTCGGAGAAATTATCAATGAACTGCAATAACATCATTTTATTTTTTTAATATATACTTACTCTTCTCTGGCTATGAACTACCAAAGACTGCTACAAATTTCTACTTATCTCCTTCCCCTTCCAACAACTGCCCAAAAAGCTGCCAATGTTTAGCAAGTCAATGACAGGTATTACACACTCCAGCATCATGAAGTCCAAATGGTTCAGTTTGAGAAAGGTCAAGACCTTCCCCGCCCCCCCCAAAGTACTCATCAAAATGTCCCCATTTTACCTATAAAATCTCATGTACTAATTCCTAATGACAAAAAAAAAAAAAAAAAACAACGTTCTGACATGTTTCTTATTCTTTTGCTCACAGATTGTCCAAAGCTCTCGCTCACAACATTGACGCCTCTTCCTCGATGTCATCTGGAGCTGCTCAAACTGACATTTAACACACTAAAATTCTTAAGCAGTAATCATCAGCCTTGTTTTCAGTTTCATGTTACTTCAACATATTGACTGCACTGATCCTAATTCATGTTTGCACATTCATATTAACTAAAAAAAGACAAACAAAAGACAAAAAAAAGGCACAGCCAAACAAACAAACAAAAAAACCCAAACCACACCACAAAACAAAAAACCCACTATAATCAGGTGTTCTACAGTCCTACTCTTTAAATAGTGTTTTCCTGTGGCAGGACAGAAAAATATATACTACAGAATGACGCAAAACTCCCAATCTAGTTATTTTGGTTGTGAAATCAAAGTTGTTCACCTATTTTTTTTTCCCCTCTACCTTCCACTTTCAACCAGCAAGGATTTAAGGCAATATATTCATTGCAAGGATAGCTCTATCTGTATTCTATCAGTTCCTCCTATCAATACCAATTTGTATGTTCTTACATGTAGATACAACCACACTAATATTATCTAATTATTTTTATAACACTGTGTTTTCACAGAAGACATTATGTCTACAAGCACCTCCAACTTCTCAAACTCATAATTCATCAGCTGTCACATTTCTCCAATTAAAGAAAACAAAACACACCCCAACATATACTGTGTGCTGCTTTTAATTTCTGCTGCTTAACATCATACATAAATAATTTTCTTTTGTCTTAGATGATCCAGATATTCCTGAACAGCTTAATACATGTACTTTGTTTTCAGGTTTGTTCCTTCTTTTAAATAAAGTCATGGCTCAAACATAAAATGTGACACTTGCACTTCGTTCACTTGTCAAAGCTTAACAAATTAACTGTTTTCTATATGCTTTTGATCATTTAAGTGTTTAAGTGAGTCAAGTTTCAAAGCTCACCACTTCTTCACAATCTGTTTTCTGGACAATACAACTCCCTTCTACTAAACAGCCTCCACTACCACTTCATGGATACCTTGCCTCTCACTCAGTCCTTCCCAATTTATTTTGTCCTTTAACATTAGGCTTTGAAACGAGTCTATCTGAAATGAAATTTCTGAGCATCCCTGCCCCTTCTGGAAAACAAAACAAAACAAAACAAACACCCAAACCCAAATGAACTGTGCAGTTATTACAGTTCACCTTAAAGAAATGCCTCTTCCATTTCAAGACCATTTTCAAAATGCTGGTAATCATTTAGTGGCTGTAACTTCACTGTTCTACGGCAGCTACTAATACTATATTCAGGGAGCAACTGCACAAGTTAAAGAGGAAAAAAAGAGGAGGAAATTTAATCAACTTCAAGTAATTAAGTCTAAGCTAAGCAAAAATGTCTTCTTAAAGCTTACCACTAGACTATTCTGAAAATAAATAAAGCCATTTCCTACACAACTATTAAAGTCAGTTTCACAATCTTACATTATATTCACCTCCCCTAGAAGTAAAATAAAAATATGGATTAGCTTTTACAAAAATTCTGCACACTTGTTATTTTTTCAGAGCCATGAGATTCAAGCACTCAAAGATGTTTTAGAACTTTACTCAACATTATGTCAGGACTGTGAACACTAAGTCTGCCAACGGAAAATAAAGGTAAGGCATTCAAAATCTGCACATTTTCCAGTGATAAAAATAAGCCCTCATTCTGTCCTTTAAGTGAATTATCTATTTTCAGTAAGTATTTTGAATCTTAACTAAAATTTATAAGCTTCCAACTATGCTGTTTTCTGGAGAACATCACAAACTGGTATTCCTGGTGCAGTATTTAACCTTCAATTCATTTCAGAATTATTTGCTGTTTCAAGAGGAAAGCATACTGCAGTATCTTTTAAGCATATCCTGGTTTTTGCCTCAACTTTCAAGTGCCCCAAAAGAACAGCTAACTCTGTAACAATAAGAAACAATAATTCTTACCTGTTTTTGTTGAATTCCAAAGGCACTTGGGAAACAGATCAAGTCTGAAACAATTCGGATGCAATCCCTTTTTAAACATTTACCCTTTACACTTTAACATCAAGTCAGGAAATGGCTTACTTGTACCCCTCTCTGTTCTTGCCCATATTCATTTTTTCCCTTTCAACTTGAAAACATTGCTACTTCGCTCAGCTGTAGTATTCCCTTAGCTAAAGCCCATTCAAAGCCCATACCATTCTTACCTGCATTTATCCTGTGCTGGTTTTTTGCTTTATTGCTTTAAACTCAGACATATTCCAAACACCACAATGAAATAACTGATACTGAAAATGAACTCTTAGACTACTTGGCAGTCAAATCACACAGCAGCTATGCACCAGTTGCTGGTTTTTGGTGCTTTCACTGTTACATATGAAATCACTGAGGATTAATCAAGCTTGCAATCCAAAACATCTAGGTGGGTGTTTTTACATGATTTTCATATTTTCATGCAGTATGTCTTAAAATTGAATCTTTGGAAAAGTAATTGAAATGCATACTTATTTATATTCAATTTACTAAAGTTCTTAGTTATGGACAGTTTGCTTTTATTTATGTTAAGTATACATAAGCTTCTTAGTAGAATACATATTTTAGCCAAGCCAAGCCAACATACAGATTCTTGAACAAGATGAAATAATTAGAAAGTAAATTTCTTTTTTGTACTTAATACAATTTCTCTTGTGTGCTTCAAAATCACTTCTGTGTTTTGAATCTTCAGGTTTACGACAATAATTTTATTACCGTCTATAAAGATAAAATTATCTTACTGGTAACAAAAATAATTTGTAATGTTTAAAACATTAAAATTACCAAATGCATTTAAAAGTTCATTACAAAACACATTTACTTTTTTAGTTTGAGTTTTTAGTAAGAGCAGTGTTTGTTCCAACTACAAAAGTCCTCAGAAACCAGCATTTTTGCTGCAAATCCAAACCCTAGAGCAAACTGGGAGAGGGGATTAAGTCACTCCCATTAAATGAGAACTTACCCACTCAGCAGTGTTATTTGCGTGTTGGCTATAGCAGTGCTATTGCCAGACAGGCTGCACTAAGCCACTGTGCAATTAATACAATCAACTACTACATCCACTGCTTACATCCTAAGCAGCAGATCAAGGACAAGTACTGAGGATGTCCTAGTTTTTCACATCTGGGAACATGAAAAAAGGCAAGTTCATAATTCCAGGACAGACAACACTGTTTGTTTTCCTTAAAATGTGACAAAGCTACCATGAACTTGTGTCAGAAGATGTAAACTAATACAAGCATGATAAAAAAAGTTAGTGTCTGGCTTTATATAATCTGATTAAAGCAAAATTGATGTCTATAGACCAAATTTAAGGGGTCTCGCACTGTAACATAGAACACTTAGTAACACATTACAAAAATAATACTACTTCTTGATTCAGAGAATCTTTAGGCCATTACTTGTTAGTAAAAATAAAAAAAAAGTCCTTACCCAATCTTAACTTTTGCAAGCTTTTGGTACGCCCATGCAATTTTCAAGCTAAAAGCCTGTTACCTAACTGAGCAGGACACATTCAAATCCATGGTTCTGTGTTTTCACACCAGTGGGTTTTGCTCCCCTCCCCTTTGGGGATCTACCATTTAAATATGCATTTGTTCCTTTTAGATCTCATTTTTAAGGCTGACTACATTTAAAAATTGAGCATTTAGTTCACTTCACTAAACCATTCAACCTCTGGACTTGTTCTGAGAGCTCTGCTACGCTCCCACTCTCCCAGGCCTGGGCAACACAAAAGGGATGCTCTTTCCTCCAGGCCCCGGAGAAGCGCTTGCCATGACACGTGGCACACACGCGTTTAAGACACTTCCCTTTAATAGACAGTGCTTTAAAGACAGTACAGATGTTACTCTAATTAAATAGCATTCAAATTGGTCTACATACATTGCACTTGATCAATAACAACCTTTTAGTTACTCGACTTGATTTCAACAATTAGAACTAGCCAATATATCATTACAGGACTGCCTATTGCCTCTTGAGAGTACCCAACCATGTCAACAAATGACTAACTTAATTTGGTATTTAAAATTTAATATTTAATTTAAACAAAGCTGCTTACATTTTCGTGAAGTATAGTTAGGGGCAACTAAGAAGTTCAACAGCTGAAGCCTGACTGAGATGATGTCAGTGTGCTGTGAAGATACAGACTGAATCAGCAGTTCTGTTACTGAAATAACATCCAAAATAACAGTTCACGTTGAACTACACATATACCCTACCTGTACTATTTTGAGCTATTTGGCATATCTAATTAGCTAAACATCATCTTACACAAACTTCAGCAAAGGGGATGTGAAATAAAATAACGCTGAGTTTACCCTTGCTAATTCCAACCCAGCTACAGATATTATTACAAGATTGAGGCAAATATTTAAGAAAAAACCCAAAACCAACAAATAAATAAAACAGACTCCTTTATAACTGTGCTAAACTAATGACACCTAATCTACTTTAAATTCAGGATATAAGTGCTTCTTAACTAAGGTGAAAGTCTTCTAACTGTTTGGGTACATACACATTTCAGCAGGGGCATAAACAAGTTTTTCTAGGATGCTGTTACTAGGAGGAATGTGGAAATCCAACTGGTATCAGCACCAAGTATTTTCTAAGAAAGACAGCCTCAAGAGAATTAAGCCACAAGCCTAGTATAGGAGCTAATCTAGACTATGCCTTAACAATTCTCATTTAGATGACCAGTAGCTTTCCCAGTTTCCACAGAACCAAAGAGATGGCATTTCCCTTTGTGTAATTATGTGCATTCACGCTCAAGCTTAATGCAAAAATACTCCACTGCAACCAGAACAGTAGCTTTGGTATTAAGCTTATTTTATGAGGACCACAGTATGATTAAGGATAATAATGGATTTTTTTTAAAGTTCTTTGTGAACCAGTATTTAAAAGTAGAAACAGATAGTTATTTGCATCTTCCTCAAAAAGCGTAACTCATGTTGTCATACATCCAGGATAAAAGTGTATGAACTAATGTAGTAATTCTAAGCATGCATTCCAAATTCTATTACAACATTATAATTCTGGAATTCCGTAAATCCTGTCCACTTAATTTCCTGTGAAAAGGACCACTCCCCCCCCCCCCCAAAAAAGAAATTTTAAATACAAATTACTACTAGTTTACAAGTGTATTTTTGTCATTTGCTTTGTATTGTACAGTTAAAGACACAGCGTTTTCCAAAGCTAGTGACATAATTGACAAAAAAAAAAAGACAGCAAATTTCACTTGGAATTTTAAGTATCTGCAGCTATTCAAGCACTGTCATTTTATCACCAAATACAGGTGGTGCAGATAAAAAAACTGGATTCGGATGAGAACTTGTAAGAAATTTCTTGGCTTCTCCTCTGCACAAGAAAAATAGTCTACAGATTATTAAAACTCAATTCATTGCCATTTTAATTCATCATTAGGCTTCACAACTAATTTTGCAGGACTAAACTGAATATAGGTTACGCTGCCTAGAGGATATAGTAATTCGAGCGGTCTACAAGATTATAGGTGTCCTTGCTTCTCTATTATAACTTCTTGTATTTTAAGGGCACTTAGACTAAAATTTAACATAAATTTTATTCATTGCTATCATTACAAACTACATGATCATAAACTATTGTAATAATTATGAAATTATAATCTATATTTATGATTATTTATTGTTGTAAATACCAAGTTCCTCGAATAATTAGTTAATTCAACTGTTGCAGAAAAAGTATTATTTGGCTAAGGTGAATAATACACACAGTGTAAGCCCTAATATTATTATAGGGTTGTCTTCTCATATTAACCCTTGGAAAGAGATCTATTTTACATTCATGCCATATAAAGCATTATAAGCAAGTGGAATTTGTATGCAACATCAGCTCTTTGTTCTTCCAACAAATCAAATCATAAGCTCTCTTAAAACTGGCTCTAACTACCAGAAAATGGCCAGCACGGCCTTATGACAATTCCTCTCCAAGCCTCTTGTGGCTAGCATTGCTTTCCTCTGTACCATCCCATATGCATGAAGCACACTGCCAGCCATTCATGGCCACTGGTTTCATGTGCTTCACCAAAAGAGAAAATGTCTCCCTAATGCAGATTTGGCATTCAAACTCCAAAGAATTATCTCAATGGGAGAAAAATAAAATAAAATGGAAAAATCTTCCAAGTTGAAAGTGCATCCTTCATTGGACCAACTACTCCTTCTACTTTCTTCCACGTGTAATAATTCCTCAAAGATGACTACATATGTACATATATTTACATATATCAGTGCTGGTATTCACAAAAAGCTCCATTCAGTCTCAGCAATCAAATTACCTCCTGCAATACCATGAGTACACACAGTAAGATTTCACAGCAACTGAGGCCATTCACAAGAATTTCAGAATTGCGTACTAGTATAAGAGCTTAAATATCAAGCCCACTTCCAAGAGCCATTTGAATGTCATTATTAATGGTACTGCTATATGCATATACCACCAGGCACGAGGGTTTCACCTCACCCTATGTCCAAATACAAAGAGGAAATTATGACAGCATTGGTCCAAACTAAGTTAACGACAGCTGTCTTTGTACATAAGATTTTATCTTTTTTTTTTTTCTTTACAATGAACTAAGCTTATTTTAGAATGAAATAACACCTTACAGGCTTTTGTTTCTATATTCACTAACAGCATCATCATCTTGTTCATAAACTCCACCAACAGATGCAACAGCTTGTATACCCTTAAATGACACATTAAACAAGGCATTCCATGTTACAGCTATTATGCAAAAGAGACGAGAAGCCACACTATCCCTTTGCAAGTAAAAACTCACTCAAGTCCTAAAAGTTTCCCAAAGTCAGTTACTTCAAAATGGAGTTAACAACTATGAGAGACAGGATTTGAAGAGACTAGAAATAAACCACCTTACTTTTAAAGATTAAAAACTAATTTCAAGATTGTCTGAGACCTGAGGCTTGCTTCCCATTATCAGGCAATTCAAGGTCCCAAACACTTTCACTTACTTTCATGACAACTGACTTATAAATACTAAACTTTTCTTACATGGGGATGTTGTTTAACTCGGCATCTAATGCCTTAACTATATTGGCTCTGATGTGGTAGTGGCCTCAGCTTAATTTACTAGCTAACCAAGTATTCTGGTCACCGTATCTTCAAGGATATGCTCAATGTAGATAAAAAACCAAAAGCATGCACACAGGGAGAGAACTATAAAAAAAAAGCATATTAAATGCTCAGAATTAGTGGCAAAGGAAGAGAGAATGACACTGAAAACATTATACAACTGTGTAAAGTTGCTATGTGCTCACATTTTCAACACAATCTCATTCCATTTTCTCAAATAAGATAGAAAAACTAGAGAAAGTTCAAAGAGCAACAGGGATAAATAAAATGAAGCCTTCTACACAAAAAGTGGCTAACCAGAGTAGGACTCTTCAGTACGGAAAAGCTGAGGAACATGAGAAAGGTTTATAAAATCACAAGTTGCTTGGACAGGGCAAATTAATTGTTTGCAAACTCTTCCAACACAAGAGATGGAGCTGTCAAACAAAACTAGAAGGTAGCAGGTTCAAAACAACACTAGGAGGTGGTCCCTCACACTATGTGTAGTTAAAGCTACGAAATTTTCTACCACTGGATTTCCAAGACATAAAAGCATATACAAGCCCAAGGGGACGCTGAACAAGTCAGTAGGAAAGCAAAACTCTGTAGGTCACTGAAAAATACAGAAATACCATTTGGCTTTGGAAGACCCAGTTGCATGCTGGGACAACACAACTGAGAAGCACCACAGAGGTTTATCCTGTCCTTGTGGGGCCTTTCCTGGGCAGCTGGTTTGCTCACCAGCAGAGGTAGGGTAATGGGACAGATGCATATTTGGTTTCACCCATAGGGACAATAGTTCTTCATGCTTCTGTAGCTTGAAAAAAAATTACAGGCAGGAGTTTCAGCTGTTGATAACAAGTTACATAGTTAACAGCACCTGTTGGGATACCAGCCAAACACCGTAGCATGAAATAGGTAGTATTCTGTGATAACTCATGTCCACAATTTATCATCTAAAATGAAAGGTAACCAGAAGATTGCTTTAGTTATTTTATTATTACCTGGGAAACATGTTTGTGCTACAGTATTCAAGTTAGAGGAACAACTGCTCCTCTCAATTAAATGTTCATAATTAATATGAAAGCAACATGTGGTCTTTTATCCATATGAACTTATCAGTCAAGTAAGCAACTGGGGATAAAGGATACTTCCGAAAGGGACAACACTCAATTCTTAGCAATCTGTAACAGAATTTACACCAGGGGAGAGGCAGAATTCAGCCTAACTGAGCCAACATTCCCACTAGAGCTCCATATACTCCAGTAAAACCTCTTCTGAGATCTCTTGCTCAGTATCGACATACACGTCTGCAGAATTCAGTAGCTCTGTCAGCATGGGACTTCTGCCCTCATAGCACTGACTGGCAAAGGGAGCAGTAGTGTGGGAAAGAGGCTGTATTAGGAGAGAAGAAAATTACCCCACAAATACTCCCTCTCCTCTTTTCTTTCTAGACACAACTCCAAATATAGCAATTCTGACTCTGTAGGGAATGTTTTCAATCACGCCTGACAATTCTGATTTTACAAATAGTCTATTAACAGAGTCATGCAAATGGCTACAACTCCTTACGAGTATCCATCAGAGGAGAGAAAAATGCACCAAAGTTTAGGACACTGGGACCACACAAGGAAGCCAGAATATACTGCAGGCTGAGGCACCCTTTTCAGGCCAGAGATTTCTTTGATATCTAAGCACACTTAATACTGTTTCACTTTCTCTGAACACAGAGGTGCAGTAACGGGTGAGACTGTTCTCTTCTGAAGGAGATCCAGGCACGTTTATCCATACAAGCCACTTTTCCTGAGAGGTCACAGACTGACTTCCAGTCTCAACCTTTTCCCTTCTCTGAGGAGGGAAGAGGCAAAGGCATGCCTGAAGTTCTTTGTCACCTCAAATTATATCTGTGCTGTTAGACAACACACACAAAGTTCAGGCTGAGTTCTACAAACAGGTTTATGAAACCAACAGGTCAAGCTGTAAACGCAACCAATGAAAGCAAAGTTAAATTGAATTCTTTCCTAAAACAAGATTTCTTCCCTCCCTTCACACCCCTGATTCTTGGATGAAAAAAAAAAAGTCATTTTTATTCCACAAAAATCATTGGTAATACTGTCATCTTAAACATAATAAACATTCTTTTCACAAATGCTCTTTAGTGATACTCACTTATCCAAAATTCAAACTAAGTCTATTGATACAAGTATTTATCAAATACCCTCTAAGTCACACCATTACTTTAGCATCTGTCTCATGAAATGAAGCTGTACAACCAGATCTGCTTCAAGTTGACAGGTTAGGGTTAAAGTCCAGTAGGAAACAGATGGTTGCTGGTTGTTGATGCATCAGTGTACAGGCACCAAAAGAACTGCTAGAAGACCAAGGTTTGCATCATCTTCGAGCAAAAATATGTCGATATTAAGGCACTAAACGCAAGGTAGCAAGACACGTATTACACACAAATTTGAAAGATGCAAATGCATTGCCAGGAACGTACATAATTCTGATTGGGCAGGCAATCTTACTGACAGTGCCAAAGACTGACAATTTTTCAAATTCAGCACTAAGTCTTTTTAAATTAGAACTAAATATGAAACTTACACCTGGAGCTTTGAGGGACTGGAGGACTTGTTTAGAGTCACCACTTCAAGCCTTTGAGATTTTCATGTGACAGTGTCAACTTACAATTCATGACAGATTAAAAAATAAGGTTCATCACTCATCTGCCAGAGCTTACCATTTCTCCAGACAAGTCTGCAAAAGCAAGTGAACTCACTCACAGTAGGTCTTGGGAAATCCAAATTTTCACCTTAGTCTCCTGTCACCTCCTCCTGGGCAATGCAAACACACTCAGCAGCCAGAAGAATCCAAGTCTCGAAGTTTTTTTTTAAGTTGGCAGAAGCCCTTAAAGAGCCAGGATCTCAACAAATCCTTACTGCTAGCAGTGACCTTCACTAAGGCCTTCAGCACACCTTCATTAAGTACAAGGGCTCCACACCAGGATTTTGAATCAGAATTGATCAATGTTGCCTACAGCTTCCAATGTTCTCTCTCTTCTGGAGTTATCCTGACATGCTCCTGCTCCAGGAGTCACCCACAGAGAAGACAAACGGGAGTGCTGGCACCTCCACCAAAGTGCAACCTTTCAAACGCATAAGCCAGTAGCGTTTGGACCAAGCTACGAT
This sequence comes from Nipponia nippon, assembly GCF_047370975.1. Lineage (NCBI taxonomy): Eukaryota > Metazoa > Chordata > Aves > Pelecaniformes > Threskiornithidae > Nipponia > Nipponia nippon. The sequence goes on along the minus strand of NW_028262290.1, from coordinate 81,308,914 downwards.
AATGCTGCAACCAAGCAGTTGAGACTTCAGAAAACATTCTTCTCAGATAGCTCTACTACAGAGATGAAAATTCTGGCAGGTGAGGCAAGGAAGTCAAATCTAGCTATCACAGCAAGGGTTCTTGAGCTCTAAGTCTTACAGTGATGCTAGGCCAATTAGTAGCATTCAACTCCAATACTTATCTAAGTATTAGGATCTAACAATTTATGCCCATCAGAAGGGACACAGTGAAAGGATAATGTTATCCACTGGACAGAGTTATGCTTCTCCATCCTGTTGCAAAAATACTTAAACTAATGATGAATTCTACAACATTTCAATTTTTTCAAAAGGTATAACCATTGTTCAATTACTGAAGACAATTCAATAATTGAACTCCTTTCCGAGTAAATAACTTTGGAGCAGCTTTTGGGCGAGAAGGATTTCTCCAGCATATCTGCATCTGTGAGTCAGTTCACATGCCTGCTCCTGGTTGTCTTCTTCCTACAGGATTTCATTTGTTTCCTGGCTTTGAGCAGCTCTACAGAGAAACAGCTCACCATTTCCAACACACACAGGAGTGGGAAATGTATGGTTATCTTCCCATTCACACCTCAACCATGTTTTCTCTATGAGTGAATGTGTGGAGGAAGAAAACACTTTCCATCCAGTTACATAAGGTAGAGAGGAACCTTGAATGTCTTTCCCTCTCCAGAGCATTAGTGACCAACTTGTGCTTTTTTAGACATGCAAAGCTCTGCAAAAGTTGAAGTATTAGGGTGGTGCTGACAGGTAATCTAAGTGCCTTGCCACAGAAGAAAGCACAACTGCAACAGCTGCTGTGCCACACGCAGCACCAAGCCCCTCATCTCATACCTGTAACTTGCGCAGCCATCTCTTTCCTTCCTTCAGGTCTCCAAGTCCTTGCGGTCCCAGGACTATTTTAATACAGAAAAAGGTTAACTGTCCCTGCTCTGAAGCATGATCCACTTCTTTAGAGGGATCATTCAATTCACACAGTAAATTAACTCTGTCACTACAAGGTCTTTGTTACTTCATTAGAGCATCTGCTGAGTTTCAGGACTTACCCACTGGCCCTCTTCAGCTGAGTCTACATTAGCTTGTTGCACAGCACAATAGAAGAGGGTCAGTAGAGCAAAACCTTGGTGCGGAGGCCTCAATGGCCAAACTACATGTTTTGCAGGAAGTTTTACAGGAAGTTTTACTTTTAACTGGCTGTTGTCTGGTTCTGTGCACTTAATATCTATTTGTAACTAGAGCGTGTCTTCCAATTCAATTTCATCTGAAAGGAATCCTATTTGTGCACCTGAGATGCTCCACAATAGAGAGCAAAAAACTGTAAAATGGGACAATCAAGAGATGCGCTTCAAAAGCACACTTTGATCTGAACTAAATTGCTAATGGAAACAGCCATTAAAAGGGTCTAGATACCCAAACAGATTATACGCAGTTCCATGCCTACAGAATGCAGGGCAGAGTCATCTTTTTTCCCCTACTTCCTGTCCACTGAAGAAATTTTCTTGTCATTAGACCATATCACTGAGATCCAAACAATCTGCACATACTTTAAGGTTTGGGCAGGTACAGGTATTGCATCGGATCGAGTGCACCCTCAGTAAGTTTGCAGATAACACCAAGTTGGCCAGGAGCGTTGATCTGCTGGAGGGTAGGAAGGCCCTGCAGAGGGACCTGGACAGGCTGGATCAATGGGCCGAGGCCAACTGCATGAGGTTCAAAAAGGCGAAGTGCCGGGTCCTGCACTTGGGTCACAACAACCCCATGCAACACTACAGGCTTGGGGAAAAGTGGAGAGCTGCCTGGCAGAAGAACACCTGGGTGTGTTGGTCAACAGCCGGCTGAACATGCGCCAGCAGTGTGCCCAGGTGGCCAAGAAGGACAATAGCATCCTGGCTTGTGTCAGAAATAGCGTGGCCAGCAGAAGCAGGGAAGCGATTGTCCCCCTGTACTCGGCACTGGTGAGGTCACACCTCGAGTACTGTGTTCAGTTTTGGGCCCCTCACTACAAGAAGGACATTGAGGTGTTGGAGCGTGTCCAGAGAAGGGCAATGAAGCTGGTAAAGGGTCTGGAGCACAAGTCTTAGGAGGAGCGGCTGAGGGAGCTGGGGTTGTTCAGTCTGGAGAAGAGGAGGCTGAGGGGAGACCTTATCGCTCTCTACAACTACCTGCAAGGAGGCTGTAAGCAAGGTGGGGGTTGGTCTCTTCTCCCAAGTAACAAGCCATAAGATGAGAGGAAATGGCCTCAAGCTGCGCCAGGGAGGGTTTAAATTGGATATTAGGAAAAACTTCTTCACCGAAAGGGTAGTCAGGCACTGGAACAGGCTACCCAGGGAAGTGGTTGAGTCTCCATCCCTGGAGGTATTTAAAAGATGGGTAGACGTGGCACTTAGGCAAATGGTTTAGTGGTGGACATGGCAGTGTTAGGCTTGCAGTTCAACTCAATGATCTTAAAGGTCTTTTCCAACCTAAACGATTCTATGATTCTATCTATGGTTCATCTGATCTATGGAACAATGTAATTTGAAGCTTTAACTGTCTTAGCATCCAACTAATGTAAATTACTGTAACAAAATGTAGTTTTTCAGTAGCATAAATTATGGTACCAAAAGTACCATTTTTTCAGTGGATGACAAAGCCAAGCACTGGAATGAAGCAAGTCACCCAGTGACAGTGAGCCCCACTGATTAGGAACAGTGTGAACAGCTCAAGACTATCTTGCAGTCCTCCAGTGGAATAAGATATCACTGACCTGAATAGCTAACAAAGTGAAACAGACAGTTTTGAAAGTTTCCCTTTCCACTACAGAAATGCAAATCTAAAAAAGCAAACAAATCTTGTACATTAGACTGCTTTGTCTTCTCCTTACTGTAGTGCATGTACTACTGCAGTTATTTTTGGTGAAGGTCACATCAAGATGGCAATCTGATTCAGCTAGGGACTTCCTCAAATTGCAGGCACCTGGAAGTTGTTTGTATCTTCCAAGACTGGCATCTAGAATGTTCTTGACTTTAGAAACAGGCTACACAAATCTGAATTTTCATGCCACAGAAATAGAAAGGAAGCCACAATCTCTCTTATGAGAAAGCCACAACTGAAATAGTTCCCAAGGGAAAACTGTAATCATGAAGGTATTTTTCCCTCATTTTAATTTTCAATTTCAGCCAGCAACAGCAGAACAAAATGGACATGTTAGACAAGGCCATTAAAAAGCCAGCCTCTTCTTTATGAAAACTTACCAGGTCAAGTTAGATACAGTGTTTTTCCTCATACTGAGACAAGTGTTTATTTCCCTTTTAATAGCCCTCACTCAGTTTACTTATTCTTTTTGTCATGCATAGAGCTCCGGCCATTTCAGCAGCATGGTAGACCAGTGAATACCTTTAACTAAAATAGCCATCAAGTTTTTCTAACTGCATATAAGCTATTGCAATTTCGATGCAAGCCTTGCTGCTGCTGCTGGAACATCAGAAATGGAATAAGCAAGAGCGGTTTCAGAGGGGCGCAGTTGCAGGATGACTTTGTAAAGGAAGGCCCCAAAGTTATCCATCCCTGTTAATTATCATCTGGGGACAGACATTGATTATCTGTGCAAACACTGAAAAGGACAGTGAAGCTTTTGAAAAGCAGCAGTGAGGCAAATAAGCAATTATTGATTCGTGTGTTTGCCAAACATTTTCACCCACTCATAACAAGGAGAGTTTAAGAGGATTTTCACTACATAGTTAGTAATAACAGAGACAGCCTCTCCAGCTCATAAAAGGGAAGTCAGAACATAAGCCAGATGCAGAACTCCAACAAACACTGATTCACAGCTCCAGTCACACTCAAAGTCACGTATGAAATGAGCAATTCAGCCATCCAATAAGCCAAGAAGGGAAGAGAGGTCAATTATGTCTCTGTTCAACAGAGCACCATTTAAAGTATTCCTTCTGATTCAGCACCAGCCCTTGTGATCAGTATTCTTGGCCTACCATCAATGAATTTAATTATACAATTATTGAAAAAACACAGTGCTCTCCCTTCCCTGCTTGCCCACAACCAGTCCAATGCAAGTCACAGAAATTACTCAGAGAACATGCAGAGTAGCTACCTTCAATTTTACTTTTGAGGTTCAAGTCACAGAAATGCCTGGATATTAGCTCAAGCATTACTGAAAATTAGGTGTTTCCTTTAATGGAGCAAATGGAGCCTTATCTTCTATATGGAGTGATACAATGTGAGGGGCCATGAAATCTGCCACTGAATTCCTTAACGCCCATCAGTTAGTTACTTGAGATTCACCTGGGCTATTTAAATGACAGCTGTATGTTCAGATCCACATCATCTAGCAGTTTTGCCTGATTGCTGGATCTTCCTTCACTGTTGAGCTTCCCAAAGGCAAGTTGAGCTTCAGCTCCTCCCTAGTTCTGCCTTCTTTTAACTCCACGTGCATCTAGTATGCTTTAACAGCTCTGTTAATAGGCTTGCTATCCCACAGCCAATGCCTGCTTAACTCTTTTTTTTTTTGCTACTTGAAACAGCTGCACCAACCAATTAATACAGATACTATAGCAACAAGCACAAAGTTCCTACCATTCAAGTTGATATAAGTGTATTTTAAAGACAATGTTCTTAAACAGGAAGGAATTCAATACAAAGAAAAGAATGGGGCCTTAGATACGTTAAAACAATATTGTTCTACCACGGACTGATGCATTAGTCACTGGTTTTGGAACGAGATGCCCCTTCCCTTTATGCCAGCTTTGGGCTTTTTCCTCCTACGTTTGGGAGCTGGTGGAGGAGAGAGAGAGCGCACAAGAAGGCAGCAAGTTATGGCTCTCCTCTTTCAACTTGTGCCATCTTCAACAGACAAAATATTTATTTGCTTTCGTTGTTACAAAGTGAAAATGAGAAGTAAGATTCAATCCTTACAATACTTTCTTTACATAATAAGGATGTGCCTCATTTTCAACGCTGACCATTTCAGAAGGCTTTTGAAAGAGACAATGTTCTTTCTAATGCCCATGTGGCACTATCAGTCCCAAGTGGCAATTAATTTTGGATCCTGACTGATGCCCTAATGTTCCAAGTATATCAGCTACGCATTAAGCAAAGGACTTCCTTCATCAAAGGACAGTAATTTAATTGAGGCTATATTCAGATATGTCTCTGAAAGCTTAAGGGAAAGGCAGAAATGTAATAACTAAAAATGTTTTAAAGAACGCACATACGACCTCTTTCTCCTCAGGAGTTCAAGATGTGTAGCCTACATTCAACTCTATTTCTTCAACACACAGGAGCCAGTCAGACCACAGCATCACTGCACTAAGCACAAAGTTCAGCATACAGCCACTGCTTCAGGAAAAACGTTCACACCAGATCTAAGAAGTAGAGCAACAGGCAAACAACCACAGCTATCCAAAGAGCCAGAAAAAGTGCAGTATTATCAGACAGCAAGTCTCAGCAAAACTTGACTAACCGTTTCTAGCCTTAGAAACAACTACAACTTAAAAGTCAGACCAGAACACACTCACAGGGAGAACCACTGGCAGCAGAAGCGGTGCAACAGTATTTATTTTCACATTTTATATCTAAGCTAGGCTCTTAAGGAATTCTGGGATCCTGTTTAGAACTGTGCATTATATTTTCTATAAATTATTACCCTTACACTTTTGTTCCTTCTTATCACTATAGCTCTTCTGTTACAGCATTTTTAAGTCTAGTTTTTTCAACTGTACATAAAGACAAGCCTCTTTCTACCTGTCCTTCCATTCCACTAACCACTTTTTCCACGCCTACCTTTATACGATGCCATCACAAAGCCTCCCTTTGGCAAGACCAATTGTAAAGGAAAATATAAAATTACCTCATTAATACACAGCTATCTTTATAAAACTTACGCTTTTAATTAAGAACCATTTTCAAGCTACCAGCCAATTGGTAATTTCATATATTTGGCTAACTGACAATTTCCTCCACCAGCTTGAAATGTCACAGTACTGATTTTTATTTTATCTTTAAGACATGGACCAAAATACTTTCAATGGACTCAGAACTCTGACCAAATAAGCCACAAAAGCAGGACACCCAATAGTAGCACCGTGTTTAACTTAAAGGCAGCGAGCAAAACGTATGGGTTGTGGTTTGCTTGTTTCTTACAACAATATATTCCTAATTTTAGGCACTTGAATGCTGTTAACACTAGATAAAACTGCACAGATAGCAACTACTGAAGTAGATGTTATTTGAAAAAATAGCTCAACCACACTCACTTTCTGTGCTAAACTGAAGCCAGTTATAAGCATTTTAAATATCACAGGGAATGACAATTCTAATTGCATACTGCAGGATTAGATCCAAGATTGCTGTCAAAGCAACATCTCAGAATACGTTAACTTTGAAATTACTGTTAGCCCAGGGAGTAAACTCAAGTTAGCTCTTTTTTCTTAACTCCGCTTCAGTTTTTCAGATATATGAACTGCCCTTTTTGGAAACCTATCTTTACATTAATAATGTCCGCTTTTCCTTCAACATATTTCACTACAAGGCAACAATCAGCATGAGGGTGATTTAGCTGCCTCTTTGTCGGTTCAATAGAAGGCAATTTATGCTTCATCTCTCTCACTATTTCACCAAGAACAACTTTTGACCGCCAAGAAGAAAAAGTCCCTGGGAAGAAGTCAGCCTGAAATTAGTCACGGTTCCTTTTCATTCGAGAGCATACATTTGCCGGTGCAGGAGGTTTTGATCAGCCTCCTTAAGCAGATGAGATTGTCAGCAAAATAACAACCAACATTTCCAAACAGCTTTATTTTCCTGCAGCTATGACATTTCTCTAATTAAAAGATGTGATTAGTAATCTCATCTGAACACAACAAGATGATTACCTAGAGATAAAGTTCAACAAATCTCTTTGAGATCAGTACAGCCTCTTACACCTATCCTCTGCACCTCCTGCCGGATCAGAGGCCAGAGTGAGGGGACTAACCAAAAACCTGTTTATGGGCTGGGGTCTTTGTGGAGCTAAGACTGTGTCAATGACCTCCTGGAACAACTGAGCTGCTCTTTCCACAGAAACCCAAATAATACATTTTCCTGAGTGGCAGGAATTTGAGGAAGAGTAGTATGGAAAAAGGTAATTTTAAGGTAAAAACAGGTTAACAGCAACTTTTTCTTGAGTTATGTCATCAAGATTGTACTTTGCAGTACAAAATTAAGGAATTCTACACAAGTTCCTTTCCTGTTTCTTGCTCATCTCTTCAGGGAACAAAGAAACATTAGACCTATCTAGGGCAGGGCCTATTAACAGCTTGTGTCTCCGATTCGAGCCTATTATCCCTGTAAAGCAAACATCTGAGCAGCATAGTACATTAAAAGGCAACCCACCTCCCCGTTCTTTGAAGGGTCCGTTCTCTTCATGACCTCACCGCACTTTCAATCCCGTCTTCTGCACCAGATACCCATTATTTCCCTCCCATTCTTCTGCCTAGGCTCATCCTTCTCGTGCTCTGCTTTAAAACAGGAAAACCTTCCTTTTGGCCTTGAAATCAGTAGTTGCTTCACGGAAACAGTACGTTTTCTGTCAAATGGCCTGTGAAAATGCAGGCTCCCTTGCATCTATTAATCTGCCTGTGTACATCAGTAGAACTGTTAGTTCTGTTTCAGTATTACTGTAAGTCCTTAACCACAAAAGAGACGGCGGCTTTTGCAGTAGGTAGGTAGTGTGGCAGTTTCCAGTATTTCTATAAGCAAACTGACCCTCACCCTGAATTCTGTCAGTTATCTTCTTCCTCAATTTTCTCTTCCATCCTTCATCATCTTAGATATGCTCCTGCCTGTGCCTAGGCCAAGTATTGCTGCCTTCTCAAAGACTACATCTCACATCAGTGCCAAACTCGAATATATTTGGGCAGAACCAAGACAAGGACAGCAGAGCTTATTCTCCAGAGCTCTACTTCAACTACCACATGCTCGACAATTCACACAAAAGACCTGCCTCACTGGTTAGAAACTGCTCGACTAGTCCCCAGCACGAGCAACTGTTTTGCTCACTTCTCCCTCCCTTTCCCCACAGTATCAACAGCACAACAGAAACAGGAGTTTTGACTTGAATCCTAGCCTTATTCTCAAATTTTCTTCAAAAGAAATGGATGCTTGGATGAGGAACGGGCTACTTAAATAGAATAAATTAATTCTTGGTTTTAATGTGGATGGTAATACTGCCCTTATTCTGTGTGCTGTTCAAAAGGTAAGAGAATCAATCTCCAACAAGAGGACTTGGAAAGCAATGAATATTGAAGTTTTAAATATAACTCTAACATTTCCAGATTTTGTTACCTTTGACATATGACTCCATTATGGAGATATGGCGTTGTTTTGGCTCTGATAATTATTTTCCCAGTCACCTTTCAATAAGGAATCCATTTCATTGCATTAAGAGATCTGGCTTACTATGGAAACAGTTATTTCACATATTCAGCCAATTTCTATTCCACAAAACAAGAGGAATGTGGCTTTTGCACAGCAACATAATTCTTTCCTATCCTGAGGAGAGGCACCCCTTCATCTCCATTTGGGTCCTTCCTCAGACATTATGTGACAGCTCAGTTCAGAAAGCTTCTTATTAAAGCAGCAATTTTACCATTTGCATGCTTAATACAGTCCACATAGCTGGCAAAAAAAAAAAAAGTGTAGTAACTTAGGTCACTTATCAATATATATTTCCAATTAAGTCCTTCAGTGTAACCTACTCTTCCATGGGAGTTTTGCGCATGAAACCTAGCCTATTATGCTGTAGAAAGCTTTCCTCATCTGAACACACTTTGTCTTTTGGAGCTTAATTATATATAAGCTTGTGAAAGGATAATTTAGCATTTGGTTCCTTTTTCCTCCTTGACATTTGACAATTTTTACATCTTGCTTCATTTAGTTTTTACTAGCATGGCAGAACTAACATGATACTCAAGTGACACAAATCAAACCCAAAGAAATGTAACAGTAGAGTGTACTCGGGTTGTTTGTCAAAAAAAAAAGTCTCCAAGTAAAGTACTTAATTTGTGTTTGAAAAGATGCTTTCCTCAACATGTTTATGTAATAAAGTAGCTTACACATCCGCCTTGCTTAATATTATATAGTGAATTAATGCATTTCTACTCCCAAAATAACTCTGATGTAACATAGTAATCCAGTGCAGTCTGGTAAAACCAATGTCATCTACTGTCATCCACTAAGGCATTTAATGAAAACTTTACATAAATGCTAAACAATGACTTAATTGAGCTAGGACCAGGCTTGATTGAAGCTGCCACAAAAAGCACTCAAAAACTAAGTAATGCAGCATTAAGGCTGCCTGTGCAACCCTTATTTGTCAGTGTAGCACACATGCTGTAGCACTCAAACTATGCAGTGCTTTTCCATAGGACCCCCTACTTATCTCTGTACACATAATGGACCTCCTGTGGAGATGAACACTGATGCCTAGTGATTGAGCTTATTGTCTGTTGGACCTCTGTCTTATTTATTGAGGAAAAGGAACAAAAGAAGGGATCACACAAGTGAGAACAACCATTAAGACAGTAAAAAGCCACCCTGGAAAAAGACGGCTATCCCTCCTCTAACATTCATCTCTCCTGCAGTTAGGCAAGTCTCATTAAACTAGGAGAAGCCAAACCAGCCAGTTTTGTACACCATCTCTGAAGCTCTGTAGCTAGAACAGGAGCCAGAACACATATTAGCCAAGGAGGCAAGTGGGAGTGAGATTCCTACCCCAAGTACTGAAAACACTCCACAAAGAAACAAATTAAAGCCTAGGATACTGCGTTGGCTGCTCACAACCGCAAAAAATCTTCCTCTTCCTCTCTGCTATATCAACACATACAAAAGCTGCAGCATATGCACAGAAGGGAACTGAGCTCAGGCAGCCCAGACGACTTAAAAGGCTCCCCATTAAGTGCTCTGCCTTAGTATCAAGTTATATCCATCCCTACCTTCCCACAGTGAAATGCAGGGCTCTGCCACTTCCTTTTCACTGCCTAGAGGCCATCCACAACATTACTGGTGACAGCCAACAATGGCTTCACTAAGGGCAAATCCTGCCTGACAAATGTGGTGGCCTTCTACGATGGGGTTACAGCATTGGTGTTTAAGGAAAGAGCAACTGACATCAGCTACCTGGAGTCATGCAAAGCATTTGACACTGTCCTGCACGACATCCTTGTCTCTAAATTGGAGAGACATGGATTTGATGGATGGACCACTCGGTGGATAAGGAATTGGCTGGATGGTCACACTCAAAGAGTTGCAGTCAACGACTTGATATCCAAGTGGAGATCAGTGACAAGTGGTGTTCCTCAGGGGTCGGTATTGGGACCGGCACTGGTTAACATCTTTGTCGGTGACATGGACAGTGGGATTGAGCGTACCCTCAGCAAGACTGCCGACAACACCAAGCTGTGTGATGCGGTCGACACGCTGGAGAATAGGGATGACATCCAAAGGGACCTTGACAGGATGGAGAGGTGGGCCCCTACAAACCTCATGAAGTTCAACAATGGCAAGGTCCTGCACATGGGTTGGGGCAATCCCAAGCACAAATACAGGCTCAGCAGAGAATGGATTGAAAGCAGCCCTGAGGAGAAGGACTTGGGGGTGTTGGCTGATGAGAAACTCAGCATGAACCAGCAATGTGTGCTTGCAGCCCAGAAAGCCATCCGTATCCTGGGCTGCATCAAAAGAAGCGTGGCCAGCAGGTCAAGGGAGGTGATTCTGCCCCTCTACTCCACTCTTATAAGACCCCACCTGGAGTACTGCGTTCAGCTCTAGGGCCCCCAACATAAGAAGGATATGGACCTGTTGGAGCAACTCCAGAGGCAGGCCACGAAGATGATCAGAGGGCTGGAGCACCTCTCCTCTGAGGACAGGCTGAGAGAGTTGGGGTTGTTCAGCCTGGAGAAGAGAAGGCTCTGGAGAGACCTTATAGCAGCCTTCTAGTACCTGAAGGGGGCCTACAAGAAGGCTGGAGAGGGACTTTTTATAAGGGCATGTAGTGATGAGACAAGGGCTAATGGCTTTAAACTGAAAGAGGGTAGATTTAGGTTAGATATAAGGAAGAGATTCTTTACTATGAGAGTGGTGAGGCACTGGAACAGGTTGCCCAGAGCAGCTGTGGATGTCCCATCCCTGAAAGTGTTCAAGGTCAGGTTGGATGGTGCTTTGAGCAACCTCATCTAGTGAAAGGTGTCTCTGCCCATGGCGGGGGGGTGGAACTAGATGATCTTTAAGGTCCCTTCCAACCCAAACCGTTCTATGATTCCATGATTATGGAGAGCAGCATCTTCTTGCTCTTTGAACTCATTCTTGTTGCCTCAGTGGACATGAACTGCAAGTCACGTCCTGCTCAGATTCTATGTCATGAACTTGCCTACAAGCAGAAACATCAAAGATTAAGTAGCTGCCCAGCTAACCAATTGGTCTTTCAAAAGGTTTTCACAGCTTTAACTTTCTAACAGTGGGTTACCACAGTGGGGACAGCAGCATGGACAAATCCACTTCAAAAGCATATTCTAGAAAAAATGAGATTTTAAAAACAGTAGTTTTCACGCTTTTCTATATAACGATATATTCCATAAATACAAAGTTTAAATTGGCATATTGGTATATACCCATGACTGTAGGTAGTCAGGTCATTTTGCTACAAAACCGTTTGTCGCTTTAACAGATAAATTGCTGCTTGGAACAAATACTATTTTAGTAATCAAAGACACCAAATTTGTTCAAAACAACCTTGCAAAAACATTCTCAGGCTCCTCTGGAAAACCAAACAAAAACAAGAAGCAAACAAGAGCACAACTATTTATACATCTGCCAAGCAAACATTCTACAGCAGACAATATAGTAAGAAAAGGGAAGGTATTAAATATAAAAACTAACCCTCCCATCTTGGGGGGTAGAGGGGAAGACAGTTACTGCTTGAAGTTAATCTAATCAATGATACCATTTTTACCCATAATTTCCTATTACATTTATTATATTTGTAAATACATCTACTTTAATAGTAACATTTATTTTTCTGACAAAGTCAAAGCATTATCTGTATGTATTTCACCTCTCCAATGCAAAGCTTAGAATTAGGTATAGCATCATGAAAGAACTGCTCTTCACTGGCAGCCAGCAAACGCTAAACCACAGGGATAACTTGCACTGGCCCTGCTTCATTGGACTGGAAAAGGCCAGTTTTCAGCTAGCAGTACTGTGAGGGTTGCCCCCTGTTCCCCCCAAAACATATAGTGTTGCTCCAGGAAGAAAGACAGACAATTTGCTTATCTTGATTTTCATGGTACTACTGTCATCATCCAAGGATAGTAATCTAGAATACTTTCGCATCTGAAAGTTTTTCCAATATTCTCTTCCAAATTTTACACAAACTTTAAACACGCTGACAAGCTTATTTTTTCTTTACCACAAAGGAAAGCTGATAGATTCCAAGCTGGGTTTTGTGGCACGGCAGAAGGCAAACCTTTTTGGACAACCAAACATAAATTCTTAAATGTTCAGGTTATCACCACTTTTTACATATGGGTCAGACAGAGCCAAATTTGCTGCTTCTTGAAGAAGCTGGGAAAAAAAAAAAATGCTCCTCTTTTTTCAACCTCATAGATACTGCTTCTGATAAGCCCTTCAAAACAAACGAACAAAAAAACCAATCCACAATCCACTTTTCCAGAGAGTTAACCTGTGCTATAACAATAATCATCAAGAGATGGTCAGACTACTCAGTGCTGTCTATTTAAGGCACCAGAAAGCCACCTCACAAGGCCTGACACAAGTCTTCACCTGAAGTTGTCCACTATAAAGTTTAACACAAAAAAAACCCAGAAAGGGTTACACTACTCAGTTATGTAAGTCACAAAGGTTCAAATTTAGTTTTATATTTAGTTCTTCAATTCCCACCCAGAGTTCAACTCAGTAAACTGATCTATTTTTAGCTTTTGACTCTTTTGGACATTTCCTTCCTTCATCTGTGTAAATGCGTCACAGCTTCTCAAATGTTTCCCTTTGGCTAGGGAAGGATGCATCTGATTCCAAGCTTTAAAAAAAAAAGTTAACACACACACACGCCGAGTGGTTATTGTTGGCTGAGTTACACCCTTGTTCTGAGTTAAGGATAGGCAAATTTGACTCCAGTCTTCATACTGTACTACAAAAGATATTGCTCTTTCGGCACTGACAGGTAACAGCACGTCATGGCTATCCTCTGCAAGGATCACCGCTAGCCAAACCATATTTTATCACTTTCTTACAAGCAGGCTTGCGTTGGCTCTGCTGCCTTGATAATTCAATAGACAAACAGCAGAATTTTCCCATAATGGGAACAGGAACAAGGTTCAGGTTTGTAACTTTCTGCTCAGTCACCAAGGCAAGAAATTCAGTCAAGTGGGTGCCCTTGTTTTCCTTCCAAAGAGAGCCCTCCACTACATTTGGAGAAGCTGGTCTCTTAGTTTTTATTTATTTATTTATTTAATCTAAAGCATTAACAAGCCAATCAACAAGTTACTAGGTAAGCTATTAAGGCTGGCCTCATCTTTCCATCTGAAAAGGTGCCACTGTTCTAATAAATTTTAGTTTGGCTTGCCTTTGTTTTCTTTACAGAAGCCTGGCTTGCATAATCCCCTGTCAGTTAAGCTATGCACAGCACTGATTTCCTCTTTGAACTTTGCAAGCCATGGCAAGTTCAAGTCTAACAACTATCCTTAACTGCGGAAAACAAGTACTTGAGGCACACAACCTGTGACTTTAAGGGATGCAAAGCAAGAACATAAGCTACTGCTGTAACTGTTCTATTTCCATTCTTTTAGGACCAACCTAATGTGCAATATGCAACCAAAATGGACTTGCTACCTAACATCAATAAAGCAAACAAATAAATGAGGATAGGGATAAAGCTTAGAGATTAAAGTTTTATTTAAAAAAAAAAGAAAAAGTCATGGCTGTTCAGTTTCTTTAGCAGAGAAATCATATCCTATTTTATTTCCCTACAGTAACAGACAGAAAGAAGCCTCTAAAGATGGGGTTTGACATCTTCTGAAGTCTGATCTTCACCACACTATGTACTATCAGCTTTTGCAAGGAATAGGACAATCCAGTCAACTCATATTTCAGTTCACCTTGATTAGCTGACAGCTTTCTACCTTTTTTCTGCGCCTTCAGCTGCAGATATCTATTACTCTAATTCCAGAGGAATGACAAAAGACCAAGACATTTCAACCTTAGCCTAAATTTTTTAGAAGAGGGTGGAGCATTTTCATGATCTCAGAAAATTATATCATCTTTGCACTCAATGCTGCATAACCCAACATGTCCAAAAGTTAGTGGCATGACAAACATTTGGAAAGTGAAGGACTTACTACCTTAATGCTGGTAGAAAATTATACCCAATAGCGTACGGCCAAGTCTACACAATGGGTACAGCAAAGTCCATTGTGTAGCATAAGAGGTTAACCAAGTAATATTTAGTATTTAAACACTCCATTTATTGTAACTCACTTGGGATGTTCTTGATTTATTCTCCGGCTGTTCTTGATGTATCCTCCCTTTATTATCTGCGCCAAGTTTTAAGAAATGTCACCTCGTTTCATCCCAACATTTAACATCTGCTTGGGCTCTGAAAACAAGCAGGCCCCAAAACTTCAACATTCGAGACTTCTGTTTTTCAAGAAACCTCAGCAATTACATTTCTCATTGTTTGATGGCCTCAAAGTTATTTACCAGCTACAATGACCATCAGAAAGCTTAATGAAAAGGCTCTGACCAAATGCTTTCACAAAGTATCTCATAAGGCTGCAGGTTTCACTGATGCACAAAAATACAGGCATTCAGTAAAAAATCTAAAGGTTTCAGATTTAATTCACTGTTTTATGCAAGAAGTGAGGTACGGACTACATAAAAACAAGTAGGTATTTAACATGTCCTTGTGAGCTGTACTGGCTGCAGTATATTTCCCTGTTCAATTTTAGCACTTATGAAATCTCACTTCACTATGACCCCAGACCCTCAGCCTCTAATTGCTAAACAGTTATGTACGAAGCTAACCGCAAAAATCACTACTGGTTGTTTACACAGTTTGCAGACACCTCACGAATAACTACTACTGCTCATACATGCACTAAGACTACAAGGAAACATGAGTAATTAAGCTCTGGGTAGTTTCACGTACAACTAGAACGCATGGGGATTACTCACAACAGCCCCATTCAGGCCTGCCGCCCAGAATAACTTTTTGTTAAAAAGATTCATCATGCAAATGCAGTTTTTTAAGCTACACAGAGTATTTTTGACGGTATGCACATGCACACTGGTAAAACAAACCTTCTTGAACCTCAGCCTCATGTTCTGACTCTGTTACACAAGCTGATAACATTAACCTGACTCTTACACAGATTTGTAGGACTTATCTAAGCACCCTGTCGAAATACTACACTATAAAACATACCAGACAAAGCAAATTACTGGCATATTTTGAGTGCTGGAAGCCTACACCTTTCTTCCTATCATTTACATCTTGCTTCCCTACCACCTTAGGCTCTGAGAGACAAAAAACTGCTAGAGGAATTTTCTTGCCTCCCTGCAAAGGTTCTCTTTTCCTCTTAAGACAGAAGGGAAAAAACAAAACAAAACAAAACCAACCCCAAAAAACAACAAAACAATTACAAAACAGTAATACTGATTTCAGTTCTTCAGTAAGGTCCAGGTTACAAAACATCACATTCAAAGTACCAGCAAGATGCACAGTTGAGCACTGCTCAGTAGGAAAACCTGTCAGGTATTTGCAATGTTTTTAATTAACCAGAGCTACTGCCACTTATGCCTGGCAGTAACAGTGACACAGGAGATGAAAAAAATTGACTAAATTATTTGAGAAGACTCCACTCAACAACCTTGGAAAACAACCCTATTTCTTCAACAAATGTCCAAAGACAATTAGGCTACCTCCTCCTCCTCCTCCTCTGTGCAACCACAAGAAGCCGGGACCAACAGCTCCAGTTTCAGATGAGTTAGAGCATCTGTTTGGCAGAGAAGCCACTGGAAAGGGCTTTGTAGGCCCTTGTCACTCAGACTGTTTGGTGAGACTTTGTGGACACCACTCATTTATGACCCTCCTCTTTGTATATCAATATAACAACCCACTCTAGAGGCTGAAAATCAGATGCTTTAATGTACTGTAGTGTCTACTGCTAAAAGCACTTGAGTTGCTCCTTGTCATTTCAATTCCTCCTCCTCACTACTGGGTAAGTGATCTGTTTTCTCAAAACAGCAGTACCCTTCCTGAAGGAATATGACTCAGCTTTGCAGATCGTGAGTATTACTTCACCGGTAGTCTACTTTTTTATTTTGTTGCACCAATGTTAAGTTAAACAAAGATCCTTCTCCAAATCAAGCAAATTTCTTTATGAGAACAACCAAGTAGATGTAACCATTTTAGTCATTAGATTTAAAATAGCCTGCTATGATCTTCAATTTTTTTTATTTTACCCAGTAGCCTTTTTTTTTTTTTTTAAGATTACACTTGGTTCTCACCGACATCAAGCAGAAAAATGTTTCCTTTGTTCTCATTAAAATCATCACTTGCTTTCAGAAGAATACCCCTCAACCAGCAGTGCGTTTCCAAAGTTTCAATGTCTTTCCTATTTTAACACTTTTGCTGACCACAAACAGCTATTTCAGTGATCTCACCTCCTTCTTCAAGCTGCAGACCAAAATCACAGTGCAGTTTCACCCTATTAATAAACTGACCTAATAGTCTGCATCTAAACAGGCCCATTTGTTGACAATAGAATTTTTTCTATTGTAGAGCAACATTAATATTTTCTCTTCATATTGGGATAGGGAGTCTTTCCAATCTTTGTTCAGATTTCATTCACCTAGATGGTCATTTTACATTGAAAAACTTTTGGAAGCCACGTGAAATTTCAGATTGACATTTCCTACTTGTTTCTGCTGCACTGCTGTGGGACACATTTAACTGGAGAGAAACCACTTCTTTAAGAGACATTTACTACCCCCTTGTCTACACATTGACCAAGCTCTGCAGTTACTGAAAGCCTCAGCTGCACCAAGTCTCTTCCTAATTCTGTCAGCTCCTTTCTGAGCACATCAGCACTTCATGTCAGCTCAAATGTACTCCTCTCAAGAATGGGCCTAGCTTTTCTCTAACTCCCATTTACCTTCCACTCCAAATGTGCATTTAGTTTATCAACTGTCAGCTAACACAGATGTTACAAGTAATTCTCTGTCCCCTCTTAGAAATATTCATGACTTCTGTCCCCAACTCTTTCAAACACACCCTAACCTCTAACTTTCTCTGTCCTTCACTATCCCCAGAGAAGTTTGGCCGTTCCACACTAAGCCAAGTTGCACAACAGCTGCTGCATTTCACACTGAAGCGCTCTGTCCTCGTCTTCATTGTTCCAGGAAACGTCAATCCAACAACACTATTCCCAGAGTAACTTCTCCATTGCAACTTCATTGTTTCTGTAGTGATTTTTGTTCTGGATACTGCACGTCAGCAACTATCAAGTTGTGACATTCCTCTGTGGTGTTTTTCAAAACATCATTTCCCCCCATGCCCACCCGCTTT
Source organism: Nipponia nippon (assembly GCF_047370975.1). Lineage (NCBI taxonomy): Eukaryota > Metazoa > Chordata > Aves > Pelecaniformes > Threskiornithidae > Nipponia > Nipponia nippon. The sequence continues at coordinate 81,291,285 of NW_028262290.1, read as the reverse complement.
AGCCATCTTATTAAAATGGATGCTGCTGGAACTGGATTCAAAACTCCGCAAGAGGACCCACTTCTTTTTCAGCCCGGGTCAACTAGTACTAATGACAGCAACACTGCTGCAACCTTCTCACTGACTAAAGCAACTTAGACGAGAAAGTAACACGTTCTTGAAAAGCAGACATAGCATCTTAAGTTTTTTGTTGTGTTTATTTTTTTAAACACAAATGCTGTTGTCACTCTAAGCTGCATGAAAGAATGGCCAACTTGTTTCATATTTTACATTCTCTGCATGCTCACCACTTCTTACGACCCACAAACACACCTCAGCTCCCGACAGCCACAGGGCCAAGAATCAATACGTGCAGAGGACAGCACGGAGATACCACGTGGGGTACCAGCATCGCTGCCTGCCAACACTTCACTTTTGGCTTCGCTGTTAGATTATTTTTGTTAGACACTTGTCACTACTCTGTAGCTACTCCAACTGCCACGCCAAGTAAGCCACACAACCACAGCATTGACTGCCTTCTCTGTAAGTTAGTTATTACGTATCGGCAGGAAACGGATGAACCTTCTTACAACAGCACTATCTTAACTTTATACGTGGAGTGTTCTGCTCCATGGATTTAAGCTGAAAACCAGGCTTGTTTTTCACATTTGATGCCTAATATGAAAGCTATTTTGCCTATGATCTAAAAGCTAGCATGTTTTTTATTAGCAGTATTCATGAAAAAGTTTGCTGCCTTTTAATAGTGTGCTTGATTTTTCTTTTCCATATAATCTTTCCACTCCCCCTCTCTTTTCTTCCCCTCTTCCTAGAAGACTTTCTCTGCTACACTAGCATTTTTAATGTTGTCTACTACAGGCAGTCAACTTTCCCAGCTACTAACACACAGGGCACTAACGTAAATCAAACAAGGCAACAGTATATAAAACAATATGATCAGGAAGAAGCAAAACACAGGTGCTCCCTGTAAACTTGAAATACCAAATTTCTGAATAAATCTTTTGGTTTTTATCTCTACAGTATTATTTGTTAAGTGATATTCATGAAAACTAACCAAACCACACGATCATTATCATATTATTATTAAAAAAAATAATAATATTTGCATGATACTCATCAATACTTCCTATATGGTCTCAGCTACTCGAGCAATTATCAGCCTGGGCTGCTATAGGCAGACTTGGTTGAACCCAGATTGATCCAAGTCTCAAGTCACTAGTACCTGCAGAAGTCTTCAAATACATGTCCATAATCACAATAGATTTCAGCATCCCATTTGCCTAAAATACTCACACGGACATTTTGGTACCTACATATATCTCAAAACAAAGTTTTAAATGCTCTTATCATTCAGCTTACATTAAGAAGCACATACACAAGCAGGAAAGAGTAAGTGTACAATGTTAGACCCAGGTGCTATTCAAAGCTATTTTGGCTACCAGCCTGTTCTCTGACTTCACCTCGGGAGAGGTAGCACACTGAACTCTCTGCTTGGGACACCCTTTTCCAGACCCACTTTCATCTTACAGACTTACTCCTCCTCCTGAGAGAGGTCTGCTGCCACCTGCATAGATTCATTTTTACATATACTCCACCTTTTTGTTTTCCCAGATCAAGTGGTGAAGTACAATTAACAGTTATATTCAAATTTGACCTGGCAAAGCTTGGGTAGTTATTCAACCTAGTGACAAGACTTCCAGGGCCTCTTGTTTTTCCTTTGGTTTGCCATTTCTGTTTCTCTAAAAGGTCCCTGCCCCATGCTCAGTATGTAAATTTTGCTCCTTCTGGAAACACGGCAAGCATTCTAATAAACAGGTGGTGACGACACGAATCTCCTCAATGGCTTTGAAAACTGTACCGCTTGTCCGTACATGAGTGAAGCTACCGCACGGTTTGCAGAAGCCACTCACACTGAATGTATCTGACAGGAAATAACTACAGCCACTTTCATCACAAAATTGTGAAGAGTTATCAGCTGATAACTTGTTTTTTTCTTCCACTGAGACTTACGAGAGTAATTTATAAAGGCACTTGCTATACTGTCTACCCAGGAGTTGACTGAAGTGCTTACAAGCCTTTTTCTCTGCATCCTTTGGTATTCACAGATTTCTCCATCATCCCAGAAAGGTAAGTTTAACTACAAAATGTACGATCGATATCTATTCTACTTAGATGAAAAAAATTTTGTTCTTTATGCTCAAAACCAAAATTCATTAACTTCAACTAGCAAAAATTCTTTGGTTTGGAGGACGCTGTTATAATAGCATGATTTAAACTTAACAGACAGCCCTCATTCTTGCATCCTAAAGATGGCAGTTTACAGTCGCCTTCCCAAAGTACTGAGGACTCAAAGCTGCAAAGACGAAGATTTAAGCAACAACAACAACAAAAGAACAACCAAACAAAACCTCTGTATGGTTACTGCCCTGTAAGCCATGACTTGATGGCAGTCCCTCAAATTCAACTTTGCTCGTGTTAGCCATTTTCAGCCCTTCAGAATACCTAGAATTTTAAGTTAAAACCTAAAATACATTTTGAAAAGTTATCTTGATACCTTTTCATACAGAACAGATCTTGTGTACTTAACACATGTATTAACACCCCTCTACCAAGCCACTTACGCTCTGCGCCTCTGGGTTTTCATATAGTAATAGTCTGGTTTTCCATAATTCTCAGAGATTTTATTAGTCCTTTCAAGTCACACCAATGCACTTTTTAATAAGAAAAAAAAGCGATGCTTGTCTATACACCTTCAGCACAAAGCATATCCCTTCTGTCAGTTTACAGAGTCATCTCTAATCTCTAATTTGCATATAGGACACTATATGCAGAAAGGCACTTCCTACAACCCCTGTGTTTTCTTGGTCAAAGTGTAATCATTTTGCTTGGCACTCCACTCTGCTTCTTAGCAGTTTTACTCTTAATCCGGCCACAAAGAAGGTGACAGATCTAACAAGGTGTTCTTGTCTTTTCAACTTCAAATAATGAGATTTAGATACCAAACAGATAATGGAAAGTAAGCTGCCTCAATTTCTTCCAATTCCAATAAAGGGATTCCTCATTTAAATTCAAGACACACAATCTTTATGTTTTCATACTACTACCTCACTTCTAGTTCAGCTGCTTTCTTCACATTTCAATTGCATGTTATTTCCACAACAACTCAGAGTGAGTTTACATTTACATAACCAAAGTGAAAACGGGAAACGTACACATTTCAAGTGATGTGAACCTAGCTACTGTTCAATATCCTAACAAAACATCTTCCAAATAATGAAACTCCATTCTTCAGGCTACTTTACTTCTACTTCAGGCTTAGTCTTAAAAACGGACAGGAGGAAAGCCAATAACCCCACTGGCAGTTCAACTGACCAATTTAACTAAGATTAGAACTGATTGTTCAGGGGCTTTTTGTTGTGGGGTTTTTTTTTTTCCTTCCTGGGAAACATTGTAACATTTTTACTCATCTTCTCTTTTAAGGAACAGCTGCAGCTTTGCTGATGTTCTCTGCAAGTGACAGGAAAAAGGAAGCATTTGTCATTGTAAATACTGTAAAAAGAAAAATATTTTGTCTGCTCCCATGTACTCTAAACGAAGTTTTTTGCTTGTTCATTGATCGCTGTGTCCATTGTGTTTCACTGAAAAAAAACTGTGCCTCCTGTTCAAACAAAGGGAAGCACCGGAGATCTCTTAATAGACCCTTTCCTTACAAAAGAGTGGATCATGTACAGAGGCGGAGTTTAAAGAGCTCTTCCCAATACTGAACACCCACAAGAGATGCCAGAACATTTTCCAGCATATGTCACAGCCCAGGCTGAACCAAACAACCTCCACATGCAAGTACGGAAATGAGAATGCCAGCTGTTAAATATGGTCTAAGAGTTTTTCGATAAGCATTTGACATCTCCTTCTACTGCTTTAAGATCTTCAGTTGCTGCAAGACTAAGCTCAGTGCAACTTCCCTGTTATCAGAAGTTATCAGTATCAGAAGTCGTCACTGCACCACTTACAAGCTTATCAAGTCTGTGTCATCCCTCTGCCCACACACGAATGTGGAAGTTGACTATTAATACAGCTGGCAGGGTCTTCCAAAACTGCAAGATTACTACACACGTACCCGTTTGTAACTACACCAGGCAGACTGTAAGTCTACTGCTGTAATCTGTCATTTTGCTTTCAACGGGATTTTTTTCTGAGAACAACAAAGCTCAGTCCTTCTTCCACGACAAAACCCACCAAGGCCAGCATCTTGACTCGACAAGGAGTTTCGCAGTCATAGCTATCATGTGAAATAGGTTCCCGAGGGAGCATCGGGTCTCCTTCAGAGGGGACACAGTCCCCTGTTCAGACCGTCTGTCCAAGCAAATGCAGCTCTGAACCTGCTTCAGGGATGCCTGCTGCAAATCACACCTCCTCCTTCACCCTCATTAAATCAAACACATTCAGCAGCAAGCCCCGACCTCGAGCAGCACTGATTACGCCGTTTCCCACTTCCCTCACAGACTTCCCTTAAAAACCCAATTAACACAGCTATTATTATTATTATTACTACTGCCATCATCGTTATTTTTCACACACGAAATCAGCGATCCCCCTCATCTTTCCAGCGGTGAGTCTGCATTTTCCTTGCTCGCCGCTCCTTTTTAGGCATCCAAACGGAGCAAGTGCCCAGCCCTGCCCTGCCGCCCCGCCCGGGAGCGACGGCCGGGGGTGCCCGGGGGGCGCGGAGCCGCCGGCGGAGCGGAGCGGAGGGAGGGAGGGAGGGGAGGAGCCGCCGCCGCCGCTCGGGGGAGGGCAGCCGGCACCGGAGGGAGGCTCAGCCGCCGCCGCCGCCGCCCAGGCTGCCGGCAGGGCTCCGTCCCCGCCGCCGGCGGTGCGTGCGGCCCGGGCAGCCCTGCCCTCCGCGCCGCCATTCCCCGGGGGACAACGTCTCGGTGGCGGGGGCAGTCGCCCTCCCCGCCCGGTCGCTTGCAGAGAGTAAACACCGAGGGAGAAGGCGGCCTCCATTTTTTTTATCCCGGCAGCCTGTCAACAGGCTCCCCCCCTTCCCCTCCCGAGCCTCCGCACCGAGCCTGGCTTCCCGGCCCGGCAGCGCCCGAGAGCCGCTGCCGCCCGGCCCCGCTGCTGCCCCCCCTCACCCAGGCAGGGACACCCCGTAACGTGGGCTTCGCTTTTTGTCTTTTCCTTCCCCTTCCCGCTATAGACACCCGCTGTGAACGCTGCCCTCGCCCACCCCTGCCCTCGGCCGCCACCCAGCAGCACGGCACCGGCGGAGCGCGGCCGGAGGCGCCTTGCCTTTTATAGCGGTGTCATCCCTGCCCGCCCGCCTCCCGGGGGGCCCCGGCTGGCGCAGCCCGCTCCCCGCAGCCCTGCGGCGCGCCGCTCCCCGGGCCCCGCTCACCCTCCCCGCCCCTCCGACACCGAGGGCTGCCCGGACCCGCGGCTGCTCCTCCGCCCGCGTCCCGCCGCGCAGCCCCCGGCGGGACCGGGTCCGCCCGGTGCCAGGTGCTGCCGCCCGGCCGCCGTCACACGCCCGTTATCGGGCCGGCATCGGAGGGAGAGTCGCACCTGTCACCGGCGACACCGCCTCGGGGCAGCACCCAGCCCCCGCACCCGCCCCGGCCGGGCCGCCCGCCGCACCCGTTTTCACGCCTCGTTTCTGCCGGCAGGGGTGGCGTCCCGCCCGCAGCAGCGCCCGCAAGTTGCCGGGCCCGGGAGAAAGCCCCGCTGCCCCCGGCACGGAGCGAAGGGGCCCGGCTTTCTTCCCCGCTGCCGCCCGGCCAGGCCGCCCCCGCGCGGGCCGGGCCCCGCACCGCCGCCTCCCCGGGGAAGCGCGGCGGCGCCCCGCACGGACGGGCACCGCCGAGGCGGCCCCGCGGCGAAGGGAGGGCGAGCCTTCCCCGGGGCCACCTGACAAAGCCGGCTGCCCTCGCCCCCTCTCCCAGCTCCGGGAGGAAGGCGTCGCTTCCCTCCACCTTTCGCCGCCGCCTCCAGCCGCGGCCTCGCCGCTGCCCCTTCCTCCCCCCCCGGAACGGGGCCGCACTCACCGGATCGGAAGAACGCCGCGATGTCCGCCGAGTCCTTGGCCGCCTCCTCGGCCCCTTCCCCCGCGCCGCTGCCGGCCGTGGTGGCGGCGGCGGCGGAGGTGGCGGTAGCGGCGCTGCTCATGGCTGCTGCGTGCGGCGGCGGCTGCTGCGGGTGAGACCCACCGCCAACCCCACCGCCCCCTCCGCGGGTCCCGGCTTCACCTCCGGGCGGGAGCGGCCGTTAGGGCGGCAGCCGGAGCGGGTGAGCGATGCGGAGCGGCGGCGGCGGCGGGCGGCCACGGCGAGCGCAGGGACATGAAGGTATGTACGGAATGGCAGCTCCGGGAGCGCCCACCCCCCGCAGCCACCTAGGAGGCGGCGTGTGCATGCAGGGAGTCAGGGCGGGCGGGCGGGCGGCAGCCGGAGCGCAGACAATCGCGGGAGGAGGAGGAGGAGGAGGAGAAGGAGGAGGAGGAGGGCGACGGCGACGACGACGGCATGGGGAGGGCCAGCAGTCCGCGCAGCCAGCAGCCGGTGGGCGGAGAAAGAAGGAACGTTTCCAGCCTTTTTTTTTTTTTTCCTTTTTCTGGGCTTTTTTTGTTTGTTTTTTGAGGGAGCGAGGAGCGAGCCGGAGGAGCAGCAGCCGCCCTAGCCGCCGCGGTGCCGGCGGCCGCAGCACCCGCCGTCCTCCATCTTGACTGGGAGGAGGAGGAGGGTGGGAAGGGGGAGCCGGGAAAGGAAGCGAGTCCCCGCCCGAGGAACAAGGGGGAGCTCGGGAGTCTCCGGCTGCGTCCGGCGGCGGTCGGGATGGGGCGGAGCGCCGCAGGACGTCAGCGCTCCCGCCGAGCGCGCTCCTCGTTGGCTGGGGCGCGGCTGCCGGGGGAGCCCGCCGGGTGGGGGGCCCCGGCGGCCGTTGCCCGGCGGCGGGTGAGGGTTTGGTTTTTTTGTTGTTTTGTTTTTTTTTTTTTAACCGCTTCCGGCTGGCTTTCGCCCTCGCACGCAGCTGCTGCGGGGCAGCCCAGCTGCCAGCTCGCCCGTGTGCAGAGGTCGAGCTGAGGGTCCTAAAAAATCCAGTCAGTCCGTCGGTCCGTCCGTCCCGGGGGGCGGGGAGCCGCGCCCAGTGCGGCGGGAGGTGACAAGTGGCGCGTGCTCCTGCCGGCTGCTCCCCGGGGGCCTGGGTACTGTGTCGCACCGACTCTGTCGGCTCTCCGAGGGGTCGTGCTCGGTAAGAGCTCCTCTACCCGTGCTTTCAAAGAAGAGGCACTTGCCGCTCGGGGGGGGGGAAGAGAGTACGCAAATTTTTCAGAGGAATGCCTTTAAAAAGCGTCGAAACAATCCATTACACTGCGATCTGTATTGTTGCTATTTTTTCTTCAATGATCACAGGGACACTTCAAAATATTTTGTGTCACGGACCAGTCCAATTAACATCAAATAAACAAACAGCTCATGATGGAAGGTGCAATTGGGCGTTGGGGAAGGGGCATCCCAGCAGAGTCGTGCTCCTCATGTTAAACTGCCAGAATAAGACTGTGTGCAGATAAGGTTCAAGAGAGAGTGGCAAAATAGGCAATTTTAGCAGTTGCATAAATTGATAAAGCTGAGTAACACATCTCAAATGCTTGTGGTAAATGGTCAGAGACCTTGCTTATTAGCACACTTGAAACGCATAAGTACAGCTTCAGGAATTAAACTTCTGAACCTTTGATCAGTGTTAAAAGCGAAGGTAATTTCAAGAGAAATGTGGTTCTGTTAGTTTATCACAGCCAGATGATGTGAAAGTCATCCACAAGGTTCCCGAGGTTTGTATTTTCTGAAGTTGTATAGCTTGATGAAAAGCTTTTGTGCAACTACCTCTGCTCTAATTTCTCTTACAGAGAAGAGATTAGTTTGACTGAAAAGAATTTTTTTTTAATGTTTTTCTTTCAGGCAGCAGGCACAGGAAAGAGTTCCAAATTAGCACCCCACTGGCAGAAGTGGTTGCAAAGTGAATTCCTTTCTAGCTGGCCTAGCAGCATCCACCTAGCAAAAAACATGACTGTGACAAATGCTGCTGCTCCCTAGCGAGCAGTGAGTTGACCTGGGAGTAGGAATAGGGTATTGTACATCAGAACGGAAAAGGTTGCATAAGAATATGAGAAAATGGGACAAGTGAATGGAAAGCGTTAATATAATGAGTAAAGAAAAATAGGTCCCCTAGAATCTCCATAATTTCAGCTTTCAGTGGCTGGAGAGCAAGAAGTGCTCAAGGTTATTTGTTTTCTGAGTTTGAATTAAGACTTTGATATGCTGTGCAACACGGGAAAAAGCTTTGGAAGACTGTTCATCAGCTATTGACTGTCTGTTTCCACTTAGTTGCTCATCCAGCATACTGTACAACTTGTCAGTGGGTGCTAAAAAGCCAAGGTTCATTTGGAACAATTTTGAAGGCTGTATGACTGAAGCTTGCCCCTTCCCCTGTCCCCTCCGTCTGCTGAATTGCAGGAGATGCTGGGTTTGTTTTTCTCTAACACATGGATGCCCTGAGCCATGTCCCCCGCTACAAGAGCCTCTCATCACTGTGAAACTGATTGAGATCAACTAGTTGCAATTCGAGTTCTTCACCTGCAGCACAGGTGGCCCTTACAGAGAAACCTTCAACAGCCAAATATGCTCATATCCTTTGCAGCATTAACAGGATTATAGCAATAGAGTTGCGTTCACACTAGTGTTCAGGTTGCAGTATTCACTGAAGGGTAAGTTAAAAGAAAGGCAAAGATAGGAAAATGACATTATGACAAAGTTACTTAACACACTGTAATAAAACAAGGATTTCATTCACAGGTATCCACCTTAGATATCAAGTACCAGATTTAATATTTTGACATTAGGAAATGAAGTTTCTTAGTCTGGTTCTTCTTGATCATTTTAGACTTGAAACAAACAAAACCAAAACCCCAATAAACAAACAAGGTGTGAATTGGCTATATGGAGAGCATTGCACATTGAGAAGTTGTGTGAGTTTGCCTGCTTTGGAAGCCTGTCACTGGGGAATAGCCATATTCTCCATCCTCAGCTCCTACTTTGCTTGTCTTGGTTTTTGTCAGCCTGCAAGTGTTTTTGCACCAATTGCAATGGTAAATGCAGGAAAGGAAAACAATATTATTATTGATGTAAAAGATGCTTTAAGGGTGGTGTGACCTGCTAAATATCAATAATGTTAAGGCCGAGATTCAAATTAGAGTTTATTTAAGTTGTACACCAGGAGTTTTAATAACTAATGATGTTGAAATTGTGCTTAATTTCTGTACCTAGTTTAAATATATATAAAAAAGCATTTAATTTTATGTAAGCAAATTGTTCAAAAAGATTTACACCCCAGTAAAATAAATCCCCTAAGAGAAGTGTTGTTTCATTTGAATGTCCTTTATTTTTCCTTGTATTGTGTCTTACTCCGGTTGAATGGTCACTCTAAAATCTGTATATCAATGCACAAAGATCTTTATTTCTGTCAAAGAGGTCTCTTGTGAGGAAAGAAGCTTGCCCAGTGCCTAGCCTTCAGTATCCAGGCTGAGAAGCGTCACATGTCACCTCATGTTTCATCCCTAAAGGAATATGCAAACTGGATACTGCTTGAGTTCTTTTCCTGCAGCATTTTCTGTCCACTTAATGAAGAAAACAAAAAAGTTTGCCCCATTTCTATAAGACATTAAAGAAAGCAGGGCAACAGCTTGATTTTAAAATCACTGATATTTACAAGCTTTCCGGAGAAGTAGACAAACTAGAAACTCATTTGTTTGGACAAGCTACCAGACAGGAGATGATACTGATCTGGGCGGTCAATCCGAGTTGCCTCCTTGCTCAGAACCAAAAAAGCCTTCAATTATTCAAAAAAAACCTACAAAACCCACCCAACCACCAGGTTTTTACAATGGCATTCTCTTCTCATAGTTGTTCACAAGCTTCACTATTCATTTCACAAACCAAAACACATCACCTAAAAGGTGATGTGAGGACAAGACTTCCACATGGAAAACACTTGAAGGGAAAATGCACGTGGACTTCTCTTCAGCCTAGCTAGCCTATAAGAACTGCTTCTTATAAAAGTTATTTCTCTGCAGCAGGGGATTCCAAATGAATCTATAAAACAAGGCAGAAGCACTTGCGGTAAGTAGTAGAGAAGGCCACACCAGTTGCTACTGCGCTTTTAGGATGACAAGGCTTCTTCTAAGTTTGTAGCAGTTAAGAAAAGCAATCAAAGTTATTAATGTGTACCACCTCCGAGTTGCTATCTGGTTTCTGATCTAAATGGTGCTTGTGTTATCGCAACATTTGTCAATTTCAAATTGTTCTCCAAGCCCAAGATGCATCTCTTATCTGTAGACTGGCACTGAGGCATTTTCCAACCGTTATCATTATTATCTCCTTCTTTTCTGCAGAAGCAGCCACGTCTTTTTGAAAAGTTGTCTAGAACAGTACTAAGCCTACATGCTCCACTTCCTTATACTACAAAATCAAGTTCTCATTTCATTATATGAGTTCTGGGAGCTTTTGCAACTTCTGCTTTTGCCTCTTCATTGGGTTTTCTACTTTTCTGAAAAACGGTAAAATTTTTTAGTATCTGATAGCAAATGAACTACCTATCACCTGTGTAAGATATTGCCAGTCTGCTTGAACATACTTTCTCCATACTTCCACTGGCAAGACCTTCCACATTCTTACACTTCCTTTATAAACTTAGAGCAGCACACCAGCACCCACCAGGATTGTGCCTACATTTCGCAGGTACTCTTAGTTAGCACCTGCAAGGAGAGGTTTAGTACAGTTAAGTAAAAAACTGCATATGGCCAGTATTTGATGCTCACCACAACTGAAGTTTTCCTGCTTATGTGGTCATGACTGACAAATCTTAAGCAAAGCATCAAGCAGGTTTTTAATAACCTACAGACCAACTTGTGTGTTTTTGCATATCACTTACCAAAAATGTTAACCATCCTGATTTTATTTATAACCAAACCACATTTTTTTTTAATTCTCACCATTTCAATGATGTGATATCTCTATAAAAATCCAGCTCCCGGTTCTGCTACGTGACATGCACTGACTTGTCAATGTCAAGGACGCTTCTGTTATGTGTAGAAATTACACGAGCCGTCTGATGTTTTATAGACTATTGGTGGTCTATACACCATCTGTTGACTAACCTCAGCCTAATGAAGTGTTGCTTTTTCTTTTTACACTTAGGCACTCATAATTCTACATTATTGTACGATTATTGGCGGCAGAACCACTCGGCTGCATCTCAGACAAGTCATCCCATTGCCTTTGCCATCCAAGCTTTCAGAAACGCTTTTCTCTCCATCAGGAAATATGCATACACGTAAATGGACACACACGTGCACACCCTAATTTCAGATTTTCTATCACTAGCATTAACATTGAAGCCATACTGGATTTTCAAAGATGATTTTCCTATCTGTCCAAGATTTCCTAGGCAGAAATGTGTGCGGTGCTTCAGAGACTTTCTGAAAGAATTGAACTCACTGTGCCTGGTTGAAAACAACATGCACATTCATTATAAGATCACAGCCTAGCTGGATCATATCCAGAAATCCTAACAGCAGGACAAGGCATGCTAAAGCCTCTATAGGGGATTTACTCTCCCTTTTTTGATCAGTTATTCTCAAGGTGGCATGACCTCTCACGCTGCTTGTAAAAAAACCTTTCCTTTAGACATTCTGCAGTGTGCTCCTCACTTCACAACAGATCAAATTGCATATTCTTGATCATTTAACATTTGTATACCACTGGTTTCATCCCTGAATTTTCAAAGACTGGGTTTTGATTAGGGTACGCTTCCAGGTAACTAAAGAAGAGGGATGTGATTTATTTTTTCCCCCCTGGGCAAGGAGACTGGCAACACTAGATGAGTTTATCTTAATTGATGAGGAGTTAAATATGTCTCCTCAGTCTTTCTTTAGCTTTAGGAACATTTTAGGAAAAAAGCTGAAGAGACAAATTCAGCATTTTCCTTTTCTTGTTGAATTCCACCTTCTACTGTCTCACATGTTAATCCTTACAAGGAAAACCATCCGGTTTCAAGTCTTTGTAAGTTCAAGTTAAGAAATTGGGCTCCAGCGATCTAGATCAACTGAAACAATGAAGAGTTAGCACTGGCTGGCTTCAAAGCAAAAGCTGTAACACAGTTGTTGCTTACATTCCAGAAAGCAGAGAGAGCTTAACACTGTACATATTTCCTTCTTAGGCTTCCAGAATCTTGCTTTCCTAGTTTTGACTCTTTAAGCAACTGAACGGTGCAACCTACTCAGTGGCTTGTGTCCTATCATTCCCATTGTTCGGAATGTGCCATACTGCCAAAACCCTCTATACACGAACCATGTTAAGCCCTAAAGAAAAGCTTCTACATCAAGCCTGACATCCTCCATAGATCTGCCCATTTCTTGCTCCTTTTCAGGGGATGTTATAAACATAGAATAAAAGGTTGCTGACAGGAAGGTGGGCCCCCATCAAGTTTACGTTACCAACACTATCAACAATCTGTGTTTGTATGATTACTACTGGACAGTATCCCAACATCATAACATTTTATGCATTGAAGGCATCAGTGATATCTTATTTGATCACGATATACAGACAATTTGTGTTGGAACAACCTCTGCCCTTCATGCCTAAAAGACACTAGCATGTCCACAGAAAAAAATGCACTGTATGTACAGAAAAAATGTACTGTATGTATCTTTAAATGCAGACCACTGCTTTTTATCATCGTGACGGGAACTCAGAAAAATAGGTCACCAATTAAGCTAAGCTATTAGGCTAATGATTGCCAATAGATCAGCAGGCAGCCTTACATTATGTCACTTATTTATACCAAGCGTTTTGACACATCCCGTACTACATTTATGAGAAGACTCTTTGCTTAGTATCAAAGTGGTGTTAAGTCCAGTTGACAATTATCCTTTTGCTTTAAGAGTAATAGTCTCTTAATTGTACCGGCTCGCTTAGGATCAGTTGTCAAAATAGCGTGCAAGAATTGGCATAGTGTAGCACACAAGAGCCATGTGTAAAATAGAAGTGTAATTTATGAGCCTAGACAACGTGAAAAGTCAATCAAAAGTGAAGCTTAAAACAAATGGCATCCTGCTTCAAGAGTTAGCTCCCAGAAGAGGGCATTTAAATCAGTTCTGCTGCTTGTGTACTTGTATGCATGTAACTTCATCAGCATGCTGGTTTAGAGTTGCCCAGATTGGAAAGCATCTTGGATGCCTGTGTCTGTATCACTTCTGTCAATCAGTATCTTGTAACAGGGACTGAAAAAATTTGAGTAATTGCTTATGCAACAAACAAACCAAAAATGCATAGTTCCTTTTCTATACACAGAGCTGAATTGCACTTTGAGTCATTTAAAAACTGACAATTTTCAAAAATATTTACAATACTTTTGCATCTGGTGCTAGGGAGTTAGTTTTGATAGCAACCTATGTAACCCATAAGTTTGTTGTTTTCATATGACTTAAGTCTTTGTAGGTTGATGATTCCCCAAGAATGCATTCAGTCCCTGCTGACTTTACTGCTTTGAAAGAGGAGTATAGGTTTTTCAGCCAGGTGATATTTACAGTTCCACCTTGAGGTTTTCCAGGTTGATTTGAGAGCTCAATAAAGAGACACTTCCAAGACATACAGGATTTTCAGTCAGAGTACCAGTAAAGGCTGTTCTGCTGCAGTGGATCTAGACTGCGTGAGTGTCCAAACAGATCCCCCAGATTTGTTTCATTTGGAAAGAATGGATTTGCTCAGAAAAAGGCTTTCCAGATTCCCAAGGAGACTTCTTGAGACCCATAGCATGGTTCCCTATCACCACTTGCTGCTGCAAGAGGTGATCTCTGGTATCAAAGCCACATTTTGCAATCATCTAATTTATTTATTCCTAGGTATATACATTTATAATGATTTCTCCTTTCCCTTGGTTTTATCAAGGCTTTGTCTCCAGATTGGTCTTTTTAGCATATCCTTCACTTTGTGCAGATATTTCACTATAGCCTGTGGTCTCTATGCATAGTACGTGATTTGTTCAGATTGGTAAGTGAATGGTTTTGCTTAGGGAGGTCAACTTCTAGGTGAGGATTTATCATTCCTCAGTACCAGCTGGCCGTCATTGTCATCCTAGTTGATTATGCTATTAGCTAGGCAGTAGCAACAGATGTTATTCCTGACATAGCTTAGTCTTAATGAATTTTGTAAGGATGCACAACCATGAATTGCCAGCCTTGCCTTCTTCCAGGAGCTGCTGCAATGGGAAAGAAATGAGCAATGTGGAACAAAGTTTCCTAGTGGTTCCTTTGCTCATCATCAGAAAGTCAAATTCCTTGCCATGCCTGGGAAGCCACTTGGCTTTCAGCAGCAAAAAAAGCAGTAGCTGCAGCAATGTTCGTGGGTAGAGGACAGTAAATAAACTGGTTTTATTTTTTTCTGTCCTCTCCAATTTTTCAATTAGAAGACAAGTCCTCTTTTATTTTTCTTCACCCTGCTTGGTATATCCCCTCCTCCCCACTGTACCACAGTAGGCTAATTGAGCAAAATGCAACTGTTGCCAGCACTTTGTTCCTCCTGTGCTTGCTTTCTTCTCTTCTCTACTTAGCAGCTAATTTAATGGGTAATCCCAGTATCCTATTTTTAATTGAACAGGCTACTTGGAGTGGAACCCTTGGGTACGACAGTGGTAAGTTTTTGATGTTGACCCTGAAAGGTATCCAGCAGATAACTGCTCTTGGCATGTTAACCCCAGTTACAGCCAGTTGCTTCCGAAGACATTCAGCAACTGGGAGACTGTTCAGGACCTGCGGAGTCACTTGGTGTTCCACATTCCCTCCAGGGTCTCAGCTGCTGTTTCTAAAGACAGAAATGCAGAAGGGCTTCAGCTTCCAAGACTTTCTAGTCCTTAGCCCCTTTGCCAATACTTGTACATAAGACTGAAGACATCATCTGTGCATGCGTTCACTCTGGGATGAAGGACTGTTCAGTTTGTACGTGAAGCAAGTTTACAGATCAGGTGCTCAGCAGGCTGTATCCCTGCCTCTCAGTTCTCGCAGAGGAGGAGCAGATAATGTGGAACAGGAGCTGTATTCAGTTGGCAGCACTCCCAGGAAATGCCTACAAACTTCTGGGCCTTAGCATAATTGTAGGACACAAGCTATTTTTGCATTTGCTAAAATGATTCTGCCCTTTGGGGCAGATTAATAACCAAAAATAATCCTTTTACAGGTAGAAGGCTACATCCAGTCATTCCAGTTGTCATTGTTATTAGTGCATAGCCCTGAAGTTTCACCAGTTATCTCTTTCATATCGATAAGAGGTGGGAAATGACTTTTTGACAGTAAATCTTTAGCAATAGGGCAGCCAGATCAGGAGCAAGCGGGATGCCATAGATACCCATTTCAGTTCATTTACTAAGCAAATGTTTAATGTTTTTACCTAAGCCCTAAAATTTAAATTATTAATACTTCTTAGTGAAAGATTTCATATTACGTCTTTAGAAGCAATTACTTGAAATTTTGCTATTCAAATTATGTGCCTCAATTTTTTTCCTATTTACTGCTTTCACCTAATAGAAGTATTTCCTGCACGACACCTACAGACTGTATTGGCCCAGGTTTCCCCTAGACTTAGACACTTATCCAATAGGTTTGGAAATTTCACAGCTTTTAACAAGTTTTTGATTTGTCATGTCTGCAAGGGTTTTACAAAGGCGTCTTCCATAGGAACTACAGCAGCTCATGTGATGACTTGTCTTTGTGGCATGCAGTGAAGATTAGGTCCTCTAGCTAAATACAGAATTTTAGCATCTTCATCACACTATGGAGGCTGCATGACAAACAACCATTTCATTATAAAAGCAACTTTTCCATGCTTGGGTATTTCAGCTAACATGTTGCTTCAAGCTCTGTCTGCTCATTTAGAACATTCTTCATAGACTTTGATTGCCGGGTTGAGCCAGGAGTCAACACCACTGCTATCACAACCTGCCTCTGCATTTTGTCATTCTTTTTGAACTTGCTGCAATACATACTGCATTTTGTCACTTTACTGGCATTGCATTCATGTCTGTTGTGTGGAATTTGATTGCTTTGAATTATTGTCTATTTCTGCCGTTGACTACAGTGACTAACTTCTAAGCTTCTGTAATAATTAAAAGTCAGGTCTAACAACAATGCAGCATAAAAATTACTCTTATGCTACAGGAGAGGAGCAAATCCAGTCAGCCATCTTGGGGGTGATACTAGGTTTATTAAAGTTTTAGTTCACCTAGAAGTAATAATTTCTGATTTAACTGATTGCTCTTTTTAGTAGGATAAGTATCAAAAGGTATTGCACAGGTCTGACAAATCTATCATACCATAAAAATATTTTCTTTCTTACAAATGCAGATAACGTTAGGCTATAAGAAGCTAGAATTGTGAGACCTGTAGGAAATGATCTACTGTGATGCTATTTTCACCATCAAGTGTCACTCCATGACTAACTAGAGCCTAGACCAACTTTCATGATAAAATCGCAGTAAAAAGTACTTTAGTTACCTTATTCATTACTTCTTTTTTTTTTTTTTCAGTATCTTAACTTTTGTCATATTTCATAGCATGCAAGGGAATAAGCATGTGGCTTTATCCTTCTGAGGTAAAAAATAATAGTATTTCCAGTCATTTCACTCCATAAGAATATCTACTACAAGGGTTATAATTACTCACAAGCTCTCAGATTCTATGCATCACTGTGGGTTTCATTCTTCACTGTTATATCTTGTTCTGTATATGATAAATGTAACTACTATTTAACACAGCCATTCTGTTTTGAATCTGTTATATATAACATTCAAAAATGGAAATACTTATACTGACTTTTCAAAACATCTGGTGCACCTTTTTAGGGGTTTTCCCTAAATGTGGTATCAAGCCCAACAATGAAGGATTCAAAATAATTTCCTGTATCTGTTAGTGAAGACTTATGTATGAGGGTTTTTTCAGAAATATATTCCATATTTTTTTTTACTAAAGTGAGAGGAATCAAGCCTTTGCTCCTTTTATGCCATTTTTTCTGTTCTAGCTTTAAGCCATCAGTCCTCTCCAACTATGATTGTTTTGGCAGGATTAAAATCTAGTTTCCACCTTTTTCAAACATAATGAAATGGATTCACTCCTTCATCATTCATTCATGAGGCACATTCATTCCTTGTAATATATTTAGAAACATTATTGTTTCCCATTGATTCACCAACAGTATTTGTATTTCTAAATGGTATTCAGGAAATAGTTATATCTTATTAATATTTTCATGTATCGTAAGAGTATTACTATTTTCACATATTGTAAGATATTTAGATTATTTCAAACTAGGTAATAAACTATTCAGTGGAAAACTGAATATTGCAAACATCCCAAAGAATGAAATTTTGCTTTTATTAATATTGAGGTTTTGTGAACAAGGCTGATCAGAACACCACGAATAGACAAAACAAAACTACTCCCAGAAGTGTTACCAGCAGGGGAACATGGTGGCAGCTGAAGCTGAAGACCAGCAGTGGAGATGCAGACCTGCTTCAGAAGGCTGTCAGCAGGCTTTTTGTAACACACCGTCTGAATGAATTGAGCAAAAGGATGGGAAAGGAGGTGAAGAGAAAGGGTAGTTTGCTGTGCCGGGATAAACATGCAACTAACTGATAATCATGTTTTCCATAAAACGAACAGTTACAAATAGCAGAATTGCCTGGTTTTTCAGTGACTGGTGACTTTCATGTGACATGGCAAGCAGCATGACTACAATGGAAGGGTTCTTCCCTATTCGCTAAACACAAGCCATGTGCCATGAAGAGTGAAAATGCTGATCGGCAATGTAGTCCCCTGTCTTGTTTTGGAGAGCAATAGATGCCAAATTCTACATAGAAATAAAATAATAGTTTTACTATTCTATTGGAAGCTTCTTTCTGGCCACATACTGCTATAATAAATCCTAAACCACAAGTATCGCTATTCTTTAAGACAGATACATATATACATTGTGACTATTGTACCTGTAGGTGATAGGAAGTTAATTGGAAAACCGAGTAGCAAAAGGTAGTATCTTTGATCAGACGAGCTGGTACAACTGGAAAAGCTAGAGAAGCTTTTAGACACACACATTCTTCAAACCAGCTGAAGTAGTCTTGTATGCCTTAACATTTTTTTGCTAGCAACATTAGTCAGCTTAAAAAGACTTTCTTCTCACTAAAAATTTAGTTTCTCGTACATCCTTAGAATATCATGGGTACAAAAACCTTATTTTAAAATGTTACAAAGTCTATAAGTGTTTTCTTTTGATTGCTTTTGAACATACTGCTTTTTAATTAAATAGGTTATTTCTTTTCCCTTTTGTGTTAGAGAAGAGTAGAGGTATGAGCCCTTCTTACTCTCTCCATTCCGTTTACCAAATCAAAGTTTGACCACATTTGCAGTTACCATTCTTTGTATATTAAATGGACTTAAACTTTTACATGGATTCCTATGTGTACGGTTCTATGCTTCTAAACAATTTTGTTCATTTTTTCTGGACTCTATTGCTCCTCTATCTTTTGTATCAGATGTACAGTGTACTGAAAGATGAACATGTTTCATAGTTCATCTCAAACTGAGGGTTTCCTATGTATTTATGCAGTAGTATTCTAAGTTCTAGTGTCAGTACTATATAAATTGGTGACATAATCTTACTTTAGTCTAAACTGCGAGTTGTGGTCAATCCATCGAAAAAGATCATGTAACATAAATACATTTGTTGCATCTTTATAATATCCTTATCTTACCCATGCACAAAACTGGGGATTTATTACATTAAGCTTGGTGGAGGAATAAAAGTTTTACATTTGCATAAGTAGGTTGTTTTTTTGTTTGGTTAGGTTTTTTTTGTAATACTGATATAATAATACCAACAAAGTAAGAAAGCTTAGAAACAAATAAAAAAATAGAAATAATTTGATTAGAAGTATGGACTTAAATCTGTACTTCCATAAACACAGAAAGTTTGGGAAAAAAGTTGGACAAATAAGCGTAAGCAGTGAAACAGATTTAGTTCTCCCTGCCTTGGGAGGGTGTTCTAAATTGGATGACCTCTTAAGGTACTTTCCAGACCTGTAATTTTACAGAATGAAATGCATCATTAAAATGTTTAGACCTCCCTGCACATGCATTAATCTAAGAAATTTATGAATATTTACGTTTTAGTCGTCTCTCTCTTTCAAATTACTAATAGAATTAGTAGATAATAATGGTCATCCTAGTATAGCACCTTTCCTCATTCAAAGCATCCATCCTCATCCAGCACAACAGAAGCTGAACAGTGACTCTTCTTATTCTTTCTTTTCTTTTCCCCAGTTTACCTTTTTTTAATTGCCCTTTACTATGTAACTTGCTTCTTTTCTCCTTTGAGGGAATTTATCTAAGATTTTTTTCACATGGAAAATAATACTGCATGTGCTAACGTATCAATTTTTACCGTAATTTTTATATCTGCTTGATTCCTTTTGTAAAGCCAGAATATTTTCTTCACTTTATACTACATTGCTTGGGAAGGAGTTTTAACTAAAGCAAAAAGGCTTCTTTTAATTTAGAACAGTCATAGCCATGCAAAGATTGATGCCATTTTAATGGCTGCATATTGATTTAACAATATCACTATAAAATGAACAGTGATATAACTGTTCCTATAGAAACAGTCAAATATTCCAACGTAGACAGAACCTTTCTCTGTAATACAATTATTTGGATCAGCTGCCTTCAGCAAGATAGTCATACCTGAGAACTGGTATATGACTGTGTTTTCATTAATTTTAAATAAATAGATATTTCAGTAGACTATTGTGGGTGCATTCCTCTGTTACAAAAAAAAAAAAAAAAGCCCTCTAGATTCCTTATGAGAATCAATGAGACCCTTACAAGAGGATAAAATGAAGCTTTGAAAAATCAAGCCTTGGCTACATGTAAATCCAGACAGCGTATATTTAAGTGCTTTCAAAGTCCATTTCAAATTCTAATGCTCTTTTAGATCTGTTTCACAGTGAGCTTTGCTGTTTATTTTTCTGTCTTAACAGTCAAATAATTTGGGAGGGGCTGTTTTCCATCAACTGTACACATGCTACCAGACCCTCTGCCTAAATCCTATGAGGCAAGAAACCTTCTAAGCTGGATGCACACTTTACCAGCCAAAAATCCACCTGTGTGAGTCATGTATCTGTGTCCTCCAGCCCATGGCTCTTCAACCTTTGTAAAGTAAAGGGTCATCTTTCCTTTTTTTTTTCTTAAATCCATGGACAAGCTTATGAAGATACTATACTGATCTTCACTTACAATCAAATTAAACTAGTTTAAACTTCAGATGTCATTTTAATACTTTAGGTTTTGTCCCATTTTCTTGTCTACTTGCCTGGGAATCCATGCATAGTCTGTTCAGATTTTTTTATTATTTCACATTTTTTTTCAGACTATCTTCTGATGCCTTGTGATCTGCTTGATACAATTTGAGAGCCACTAATCTGCAAGGACTCTTGTCGTCAGTAGAGAAGAGAGGCTGAGGAAGGCTCTGTAAGTTGTCCACTCTTGAGGCACTGAAGAGACAATGGGTTGGGAGCCATCACGGTGGCCACCTTTGTCTTTCTCTAGTAAGCTGCCATTTTGAGAGCAGGCTGAAAAAAGATGTCTAAAAAGGTCCAAAAATAACCTGTACTGAAGTACCAATATATGTGTAAAGATTTCCTCCCTTTGCTCCCTCTTCTTTAGGTCACAAAAGCACCATGTAAAGAGGTGGTCTTGCTCACTGATTACTCTTAATATCTGAACAGGTTTTTCATTGCTGAGTCAGCATCTGTTAGAGTCTGCTCCTTGGTGAGTTTTTAATTCATGATATCTGTATCGTAATAGAGCTAGATGACATCTGCATAGGTATAGATCAAATGGACCCGTAAAAGTTCCAGGCAGAGGCAATTTCTACCAGTTAATAAAAGATCCCAGAGATGGATCTTGTACTTTTAGCTATTTTTTATTGACACCATTGAGACCTTGCCCTGTAACATGTAAATCAGTACTTTCTCTCATGGCCAGAAGAGAGGCACTGTCAGCTTAAGAATACAGAATAAAGGCTTCCTTGCATGAGTCTCGTGGGGGTGCAGTACCACTAAGCAATTGACGGCAACAGGGAAGAGCTCAGCCACTCTCAGCATGCAAGGGAAACCCTCTGGCCAAAACGTTCACGCTGTCATAGCAAAGAAGTGCTTTCTCACAACAGCTACCTAGACAACTGACAGTACGTGATAAGGATCATTCCAGAACAAATACCTGTCTTCTGTTTACAGTCCCTGTGATGCACGGCAATGCACATCCAGAAATAAAATGCAGTGAAGCAAAACTCAAAAGCTAGTGTCAAACCCTACAAGCAACTTAATTGCGCAGACTTGACCAGCTATTAGTTTCCCCCCTAGGTTCCCATCTTTCTGCAGTTGATCTACTTCAGGTGCTTTAGGAGGCATAGGATACTTAACCTCCTTGCTGTACTGTCCCATCTGTCAGGCAGGGCCGGGCCATGATGTGGGCTAATCCCTTGTTTTCTACAAGTTCAGGGCTTGCAGGAGGGCTCTGCTATGTGATAGTCCTCCTGGACAGCTGGAGTTCATGCCGGAGGACTTGGCTGGGCAGATGCTGCCATGCTTAGACATGAGCTTAAAAGAAACTACAAGCATGATCTGTTCTTACCTGGCAAGTGAAAAGGAGAAAGATGGGTGAACTGCCTGCATCCATTCTCCTTTACAGTCCCGGAAGGGGATAGTCTTGCCATTTTAAAAGTTAGACCCAGCCTTAAGAAGTCTTCAGTGTCCTCTGCTCTCAATAACTTCTGGCTTATGAGCCAAAATATGTAACAGGGTGAGTGGTGCTGCTTCACTTTTTGTTAAGAATTAATAGTAGGATGCTCCAATGTTTCTTAAGTTTAATGATGGGACCACAAGTGATGATCTGAATTGCAGATGGTAATGGTTCCTTCCTCCCTGATTTGGCTTTGATAGTTTCTTTGATGTAGAAGAACTGTGAGCTTAATTTGCATAACATTACTCCCACTCCTATCAGTCTGTTGATGAGCTATCTTTATTACATTTTTCACCATTTTGGGATTATTTACATACTTCCTGATTTTTTAATGAGACCCTGTTTTACTACACAGGGAGCCTACTGATGAACATCTGGTACCTCATGAGTTTTGATACTCTTAGCATGGTATTTAAAATTTTGCTCCTGTTACAAATTATTCCATTCCATCAGAAATTAATACCATTCTTAATTGATGTGCAGTGTCTTGTCAGGGAAACAGCAACTAGAGATGATAAAATGAGTAGCAGGATAAAAATTAGGAACAAGTGCAATTGGTGGTTTTGTCTTTTATTAATATGAACATATGGGATATTTTCAAAATAAAATGTGAAAATAAATATGTTTATGTTTTTACAAATTCTCTTCTAAGTTATAATGTTCACTTTTATTCTAACTCCAGATTCCTTCCTCTCTTTCTTTTCTATAGCAGAATGTCTTCTGAAAAAAAAAAAAGATTTCTCTTTCGTTGGCCAGAAAATAGATTGAGGTTTTTAAACTCTGTTAAACATCAAATGCAGACACTTACTATTCTTATTTTAATGAATTGATATAGTTATAATATTTAATGTTTTTATTGAGAATACCATGTGACATCACTCACTTTCAGTTTCTAGCACTTTTTACTCTTATCCTCTAGTATTCTGTTCAACTTTGGTTTTAGGCAGCACAGTGAGAAAAAGAAAAAAAATCTAAATTTGCAAACATAAGAAAGATTTCCTTCAAAATTTGGTGTTTTTTTAGAATCATTTGAGAAGATGGAATCTAATTTATTGCTCTAAAGAAACAAACAATCCTAGGAGCTCTTCTAATCTGGTTTGCAGAGGTCCCCCAAGCATATCCCCGGGACTGGGGAGGGGGAAGGTACTAGTGCACCCAGGACTAAGGCCTAACACTAGTTACATTTTGAGGCTTCCACTGCAATTCAACTAGCAATGAGAGCATTACTTGTGCAATATGCAACCTATTAAAAATACTTACCCATGAGAAGGAGCTTATTTGGCTACAGATATAGACAGGCATTAAACCAAATATTCTGGACAACAGCATCAAGGAGCTACAAGCTTTCTTTTTTTTTTGGGGGGGTGGGGGGGGCAAAGACAATGTTATAGACCACTCTCTAGCTTGCAAAGAACTATCTACCAGGCAACTTTTGTAACTTTATTTCACAGCTTGCCAACTTGCCCGTCCTTTAAATCAGAGTATCTTGATGCCTGTGAAAGTCCGAGAGTGCCCATTACCAATGAGGTTCTTCTTGCTGGAAATAATGTACTGGACTCACTGTGAAATTTTTAAAAATCTGCCTTTTTTTTTCCATTTTAAAGAGCAGTCCGTGAAAGTAAAGTTTACTGAATAATGCAAGGTATTCTAGGAATTAGGTATGCAGGGTTAAATCAAACATCAAAAGAATTACACCACTAGCTTGTTCTTAACATGTCTGCTTTGTAATCTGTAGAACATGTCCATGTACAAGAGAAAAGCAATTTATCTGAATCTCTAAACGGTACAGTCATTTAGCCTATATATGATTTATTTTAATTGGAAATATCTCCTCATTCGCCTCTCCCAATGTAACCATTAATTTACAATTTAAGTGATAATATGTGGTGGTTAAACATTAACGTTTCAAATAATTTTTACATATCGACAAGGTCTATAATAGACAGCAGGTTCTGTAATTACAAATAAGGCACTATATATAATGTAATATATTTTAAAATGCAATGCCTTTTCGATTGTGCTTTTCCTTCTTATAAAAGAACGCTAGAAATTTTGAAGGGTACATGGAGAGGATCACTTTTTATTTGATGAATCGAGTTTATAATAAAATGGCTCCAAAGACCAAATAAAAAATATCTGAGATGGCAGTAGGCAGGATATTAATGTATTGATATCATCTGGATAATAATACAGTATGTTCCTGAACTTAGAGGATTTCAGAAACTTTGAGAACTGAAATGACTATGTTTTTCAGGTATCAAAAAGTTATGAAGTACATTTTATAGCTTAAAAGGTGTACTTAAAAATAGATGATACATGCACACACACACACTTGTGACTGCGTTGCCCTGATGAATCTGCAGAGTGAATCCATAAGGATCAACAAGGAATAAGTGGGCCTGTAGGACTCCTGTGGCAGCTCCACACCTCATGGTGCAGGAGGCAATGATGCAAAAACCAAAGACCAACTGCAATGTGTAAACATCTCGGCTGTCCTCAGATGCCAGAACAGCCCTTGAGGCACTGGGCAGCTTGTGTTGGTGGCTATGTCGATACACCAAATAAGAAGGCATAAAGTTCCTCTGCGTCACCTTTGCCCTCTTCTTACACACTCAGGCCAAGCACAAGTCGAAATCCGTTGGTGCCACATGTTCGTGTTGTCACTGAGTTCTTTAATACTGAGCACATTCCAAAAACATCCCTCTTTTCACTGTTCTCAAGGGTTAATTCAATAAACAAAACACAATAAAAGCTACTGAAAAGTCTGGAGGAGGAAGGAAGCTGGCTTACTGTGCCTTGGTTTCCCATGCTGCCAGTTTGATAAATTGCCATTTTCAAAAAGGTGGCTACAGCTGGCTTAGAATTTAACTTTTTTTATTTCTAAGTGTAACTAAGAATTAATACATCAGTCCTAAAAGCATGAGCCCTTGTCGTGGGAGGAGGAGGGGGCAGAAGAGCTTCATTGCTGGTGCACTCATGGTGGGAAGATGCTCCTTTGAAAGTATCATCCATCTTGGGTGATCACTGAGGGGGGTGGAGTAAAACACCCATCCTAAGAAACCTGGTTACAAAATTTCCTTTAATGTCTGTAAGGACAAGAATCTGGCTTTTTAATTTACAAGAAAACCTGATGGATATTTTTAAAACTGCTAACAACACCTTATACCAACTTTTTTCATGCTTCCCAGCTCCCTTGCTCTACCTGGCACTTAAGCTTGTGTGTAGGAAGGACTTTTATCACTTTCCTCATGTATCTTGTTCACCTTCATATGACGATGCTTTCCCTCTTTGTTTTTTCTGTATGCAATTTTTACTTTGTACTGTTCAGTTGGTTTGCTGAACAGCTAAGTGTTTTAAAAAATGTGTATGTTATATTGAAATATGTTTTTCCATAATCCATAATTGCACTGGTCACTCCATGTACTGTGCTAAATCTCTGATCACTGCCTAAATTTTCATTAAAAAATAGTTCAAGACAATAGTTGAAGTACCACTTAATTATTTTTCTATGGCAGACTTTATGCAGATTTTTCTGCGTGTGGGTATGAATGAAATGCATGACAATGAAGAAAACGACACTGATTTTGCTTCAACCTTTTAGAGCACAGAATAAGTACAACTTGTACAGTATTCCTCTTCAGCTCTGTACTAACACACAGGCCTGACCTGAGGATGCAAATTCTGTAAGGGGATAATTTTTGAAAACAGTATTTTAACTTCTACTCATGCAAATACCTAATTGTTCACAGGACATTTTAAATTATGTTTTAAAAGACACAAACTAAATTCATGTTCTTTGTACTGAAAGGACTTGTTCCTTTATTCAGCAGATTTTTATACCATATAGAAGAGCAGCGTCTGCACAGTATTTGAAAGTTAGGCCTTTGTTTTACTGAATATTATATGCCTCGGGGACAGGAAGAAAGCCTGCGCAACAGGTTTCTGCACCCTTGCCGACGTGTTCAGACAAATTAACTTGTCATAACGAGTTTTGCTTGGTCTTCCTGAGGGGAGGCAGAGGGGTGTGGAGTGCCATAATGCTGCCTCACTTTTTCTCAGTGGATGTCTTTGATTCGTAGCTATTTGAATGGATTTTTCTTTACACACGTGACACTCCCCCTCCAATCTCTGCGCTTGCATAGACCTCATGTAATGTAAGCCTACATCCTTCTCCTTGGAGTAGGTACAGCCAAAACAGACAGCTGTTTAGATCTCCCTGGCAGAGGATCCCATCGGTCTCACCCACACTGGATGCACATACGTGGTCTCCTGGCTGTCAGACCCATCTGTTAGGATGGCGTGGTGCCCATCCTCAGCCTTCTGAGACAGATTCGCCGCAACACAGATACAAAGCAACCATGGGGTTTAGGGCAGGCATTCTATACAGCAAGGCAAGTAGTGTCCATTATATGGGAAATAACACCTTTGGGCTATTAGCAGCACCATATGTTTATTTAGCATGTATGTGTTATGTAGATACATGTCATGGGATATGTGGATACAAAAGACACGAGTCAAAATATTTGCACCTGGAAGCATGAAATTAGACTCCCGAGTGTGTATGTCTGTGTAGAGATATATATACACACATATATATGTGTATGTGTCTTGTTTTTCAAAGAGCAGAATACACTGCAGTCCCCTGTATAGAAACTGACATACACTCAAACCTTCTGAAAATCAAACCACTTGAAAATACACACCTGAGAGACGTCCAGTATGGTGTTCTTTAGCAAGAAGTTCTCCTTTAGCCTCCTGGTTTTGTAAATGTTGGTTATTTCTGATACCGTTCTGGGTAAGACAATGCCATCTGGAAGTGAGACTTTGAAGAAACAGGCTTAGCCTCCTAAGCGCAGTCAGGCAATGCACCGACGTGTACGGGGAGCACTGCATCTACTTGCTGCGGAATTGCCTGTAGAGCATCGCTTCACAAGCACGCAGGCAGATTCACATTATGTCTTTCAAATAACGGGCTGTGGGGCTCCAGCAAACTTTCTCTTCAGAGTTTTGTGTACAGCTGCTGTCTGTGCACTCTCAGTGTGAGGTCTTCTGACTTCTCGCTCTGTGTGAGGGTGGGTTAGCGTTCCCTGGAAATGTGGGCTCAGCGATGGCAGTGTGCTGGCAGCAGAGCAGCAGGAGGTCTTGCTCACATCCCCAGGGCCAAACAAAGGTCCCTTTGTGGGAGTGCAGCAGCTTCAGAATACACAGTTTGTCATCAGCAATTATCTGGGTGTCATAACTGAAGATCTGCTACAACACCTACAACCCTGAAACACAGTCTGCCTCTGTCATGTAGGTTTTTGGTTTTTTTTATTCATTATTACACAAAATTCCCTTTGTAACAATCTGGCTAAGTAAGAGGCTCTATGCTCCACTACATATAATGGACATACAAAGTTCCCCAAGCACTATTAAATGTTGGAAGAATGTAAAAGAGCAACAGAGTAAATGAAAACCAGTCCCATATATCTTTCTGTGTATTTATGGTTAGACCTCATAGAATTGTGTGAATTCCCTATTGTTTTAAAGAGTTCTTTTTGAAAGACATAGAGGTCCATTTATATCCTCAGAGTTCGTTACGGACTACTTCTGAATAGAGGAGAACTACGGTTGATCACTGGTACCATTTTCAAAATTTTCTCTTTTTCAACATTCATTTAAAAGAAGAGGTTTATTCATTTACTCAGTTAAATTCACCAGGGATAGCTGCACAGGAGAAGGGACTGAAAGCTCCAATTCATTTTAATTTGTCTGTTTGCTTACAGTCTATATTGGAATGCAGTAGCAAACAGCCAGAAGATTTTTATTCATGAACATACTCTTTGAACTAAGTACATTGAAAATACACATTTAGTTCTGTAACCATGAATACAGGTTCTGGTTCCAGTAAAAGACAGGCAATGAACTCTATCATAAATGCACTGCAGAATTAAGTTCTTTGTGGGCCTCAGTGTGGCAGAAAGTGGAAATATAAAATTCTGTGATTCACACCATGGAGGCATTGACTCCTCTTTGACATAGCCACTGGGGCTCTGCTCAGAGCTTGCTGTCGGACTGAACTGTTCTGATGGGCCTGACATTAAGCAAATGCTAAATCTCAGTGAATTCAGTCAGGACTGGTGCTTAAATGTTGTGCTGATTCATGCCATGAGAGAGCTAGCAGTCCAAAGAAACAAACACAGAAAAATAAGAAAACAGGAAAGAACAAACATTCAGCCTAAAACTTCAGTAGTTACCACACCTAATAACACCAGCTCTGCCTATAGCCAAAGGAATGACAGAAATGCTTCCTATGCTGTTGATGTGGCAGGGCAAAATTTTGTCCACAAATTCAACACATAGCCAAAACCCAGGTAAACTCCAGAGTCCAGTTCACACCTCTGGGTTACCACCTAGACTTTCCACTCAAAGATACCCAAGTGGTCTAGAGGACACATGGGTTTTTGCAAGGCTCAAGCTGCTGCAGCTGCTGTATGAAACTTCTCAACTCCATCCAGCCTGGCCCTAAGCCATGGCTTTGCCACGTGGTGGTCCACTTGCTACAGCTCTGGGGCAAAATTGCTTATCCTCAGCTGAGTCGATGCCTGCACACCCTCATCCTGCCCCCACTGACCGTGCAGGGCCCTCCAGACCACTCCTTTGGCCCCACAGGTTAGGACCTAGCCAAACCCCTACTTGGTGGGTGATCAAGTGGGTCCTTCTGCCCGTAGAAACAACAGATTGCAAATTGGGCCAACTCTACATTTATTTGCTTAAGGCCCCGGTTGAACCATCAGAATTACATAGTTCTCCCCCCTTTTTTTTCTAAATATATGATCTACAAAGCAATGACATCTTAACAAAGGAAGTTAAGAGTGTGGTTTTTTTAGAAAGCATGCGTTGTTTGATAGATCTCAAGTACTCTCTATGTATCTATGCATCTATGTATGTCTGTATCTATCTATCTATCCATCCAGCCATCCATTTTTCTATCTCATAGTTGTAGTTTTGTTTTGTTCTGTTTTTTACAAGCAGAGTAATTGAGTGATATTTGCTATATGACGTATAGGTATACGGTCATAATATTTGATACGTAATTCTTGAAATGATAGATAAAGTATCATATTAAAACAAGTAATTATGAACTGAAGTATAATTACAAAATAAGATGTCGGTTTAAATAAATGAGTACTGCTGTACTTAAATTTTTATTTTATTTCCATGTTTTCCTTCAGCCTAGGAAGGCTTTCTGAAATAGAAGTGTGTATCAAATGTATATCCCCTTGTCCAGTTTGCCCTTTTTTCTTAAAATTATATGACATGATATCTATTATGTGATATGTGTCAATCTAATTTAACAGCTTAAAGAAATAAGCAAGCCTTCTTAGTTGTGCTTAACCCTGTTAACAATATTCCACAGTCTGTGGAATTACTGTTCCACAGGAATTTTTCTCTGAGTTTTAAAATAAAGGCCACCTTGTATATAAATGAAATATTTGTTGTTGTATAAGGACACAATCATTTCCTAAATATGCAAATTAAATAACCACTTTACCCTTGCTTAATGTATAGAGAAGGTGGGACAAAAAGTGCCTTTGTAGCTGTGTGTCCCCACTGATGTGCCAGCATCTCAGTACAATGTTACTGCTACTAAAAAAAATCTGCTGCATTTCTCTGCAGCCCAGAAGAGAGCAGAGCCAGAGAAATGAGCTATGCCATTCTGAAAACCACTCCTGTTTTCCTTTATCAGAAACATCTCCTGTATTTTTGAGCCCTTGTATAAATTACAAGGCTTTAATTACTTAAATCAAACTTTTTTTTTGCATAAAACTTTTTCTTCAAGTGTTTCCATACCGACTGAGTGGATGTTCATCGCAGCCAGATATTTTTTCTCCCTTACTGCTGGGCTGAATGTGACATTTTGTTTAAGCCTGTGTAGTGAGAGCATTTGTTCCAGGAGTTTTTTTCCCTTGGTAACGGTGCCAGTTCCCAGCCTGTACCCACTGACTTCGCTTCCCCATTCAGTCCCCTGGGCTGTGCCAGCCATCTGTGGAGCCACACGCTGCACTGGATGGATGAATGAATGAATGAACTTCTTGATGCTTCACGTTGCCATGTCTGCACTGGTGTGGTCCTCAGGAGTAAGCAAAGAGAACAGTAGAGGCATAGACCGTGGACGTCAGTTACAGAAGAAAACGGCCATCTCAGTATAGTTATCTTTTTCACCCGTTACTTACACTTTTCCCAACATTTTTGATCAGTCATAAAAAAGCATGTCTAATAGCATAAATATTTGTGTATCATATCACTTCACGATGAGAAGTTCAGGACTTTATTTACTGCCTTATCTCCCAAATATTGGGGTAATTTTGTGTTTATGCAAAATGAGGTTCCAAGCATAAAATCAGTACAAACTTCTAATTCAATATTCTTCTGGAAGCTTGTATGAGACAAAACAAAAAATATAACTGATAATTTCTACATTCAGTACTTAAGTACTCCTAGCATTTAAACGCTGTTATCTGCACTGAAATCAGCTTTTATTTTGGCCTTGGTGTCAATTCAGAGGTCGCTGTCTCCAAGAAAGCCCAGAAGCGTAACCTGAAAATATAGTATTTTCTGAGTGGACACTTCCCAGTCCAGTAAGCATCATGAAGGGACAAGAATTAGCCAGCTCTATCACTCATAGATTGACGTACCTGGTGTGCCCTTTGCCGCAGGCAAGACCAAGTTAATTGCATCCATGGAAAGGTACACCTCTCGTGATATACGAGGGCAGAACACATATGACTAAATTATGATTAATACAGCTGTGAAAGAGACATTTCTTGCCAGCAGAGTTTGACCAAGCAGATGGTATGCATTCCTTCAGAATTAGATTAGTCGTCTTCACTGCAACTTGTTGACACACTTTGAATTTTAACAGAATAAATTACTAAGAAAAATTGCTGTACAGTGTAACAGGCATGAAGGATGCTGGAAGACAGCAGAAAAAAGAAAAGGTGGCACAGAAAATCATCATTTTCTCATTTTTATCCTAGCTTGATAACTGGGTGAGAAATAAGCCCAACAAAATGCCTGTTCCTTTGGACACTGAGACAACCCTTGTGGTGGTAAAAAGGGTGATCTAAATGATGCCATTGACATAAATGAATCAAAGAAGTCATGATTAAGTGTAAAGACTGTAATTTATGACTACGAGAAATCTGCAGTGCTGTTAAAAAAGGTAATAGCAGGTACTGGCACACAGGTGTCAGAAAGAGCAGAACAAGATGATTACAGCCAGGAAGGGAGGTGAGGTTGTCCGGGAGTCCTACGTGAAAGCAGCACGCCAAGGAAAAATACAAACTGAGGTGAATTCCTCATTTTATCATCTTTAGAGATTCAGCTTAAAGAAAAGAGCTAAAGAAGTATGTAAGTTTCTTTAATACAACAAGGAATATTTCAACTTGGAAAAAAAAAAAAGCAATGTTATGAAGCTGATATATGAGATATTTTATATGGGTGACATTCGTATTGGTGGTTGTTTTTATTTCAAGAGTATCATGTGAGTAGCTGTAACTGCCTTTGTGGCATGGCAGATGAGGATGTGACCCAGCTCTGAAGATGGCAAAGTTCCTTTTCTTCAGAAACACGGACTTTCCTGGGATATCCCACTCGAGCTCAGGAAGGTCATGTTCTTACCACAGCCTCCAGATGTCCGCAGCAGCCTGAGCTCCCTGCCAATCTTCTTGCTTCAGTCTTGTCTACTCATTTTGAATAGAGCTAAAAATGACATTTTTGGGAGAGTCATCTCTGGAGACACTTATGGACAATTACCTTGATAATTTTTTTTGGTGTGGTTTTGCCCTTCAGTAAATTAACTGAGTGAAGTACACTATATACATCTAACATACAATCCTTTTATAAAATGAGGAGTTACTGATGGATTTCAGCAGCTTCCAGAATTGGCACCATGAAATGTGTATTTTGCAAGGAAAGGTAAAAGGGAAAAAAGATTTGAATATGTACCATCCTGCCAGTTAGTGTAAAGAAACGTGGTCTGGTTCAGTTAACAACAGCATTTAAGCAGTCTGTGATTTCCTTCCTGTATCGTTTCTCTCAGGTGCTTCTGTTCTGCCTCTTATCAAGATAGTACAATGCCAGTTACTGTATTTCTCTGTTTTTCACAAAAATCACTCTCTCAACATGAATCACTGGTCTATAGATAAATCATTTTAAGCATACGGCTTTAAAATGTTCACTGGGAAAAAAAAGTAGCTTTTAGAATCTAGGACATTATGTTTTCTAAATTTTATTTTGCCACGTAACATCATTTGCAGTGAGTCACAACGTAATAGCCATTGGTAGCTCGACTTGTCTTCTATGTCAGTGTGAACCAAAGTTTCTACTCCAATATTCTTGTTAGGCAAATGTTTCCAAAACAGTCATAAATGCTGACATGAATGGTCAGGCATTTTTTCTCACTGTTTCACAACACTTTTTAAGTCTGCACTAGAAATACATGTGTGATCACCTGTTCTGTTTTTTCTGTACTTCTCTTCAGTGATCGGCTGTGAGAGATTACAGATTGTCTGACAGAAAATTTAACTAATAGGATTTCAGACAATTCTCTTTTTCCTTACTTAATACCCTTAGTGTCTTTCTAAAGGAATCAGTCTGCTGTCAGGGCAGGTATCTGGAATCACAGTGACCACTGAATCCATTTTTGCGGCACCTTTTGTACTTTAAAACAAGTATTGAAAATAGTCTGGGCTTTTCTCTCATTGTGAAGGAATTTCTTTCTGTTTGTAATTTCCTGCCATGAAAGATTTCATGCAGATAATGGTTTTCAAAGAATGCAATTGCTTGCACAATTTGAGACGATAGCTTACTAGTTTTTGTTTCCTGTCCCAGCCAAAGAACAATAAGGAAAGCTTAACAGAAGCCTAGCAAATTTTGGACTGCTTTATCCTTCTGTTGCTGCAAAACAGAGT
This sequence comes from Nipponia nippon, assembly GCF_047370975.1. Lineage (NCBI taxonomy): Eukaryota > Metazoa > Chordata > Aves > Pelecaniformes > Threskiornithidae > Nipponia > Nipponia nippon. The sequence goes on along the minus strand of NW_028262290.1, from coordinate 81,258,435 downwards.
TAACCTAGTATGATAGAATATAATTTATATGAACTCAGTCAAAAGGACTTTATTATTTACTGGCCTGCTCTCCTAATCTTGCACATTACAGAGTCTCAGAATACATCAATCAGATCACCGAGTGGATTTCTAGAATGGTGCTTCTGGTCACACTGACACACAGAGCCATATGACAGATATCAGGCTTCAGAATAATTCTGTTTTACGGTATATTTCTGTCAGTCACAAACTTTGGAATCAGATTTTTAATTGTACGGTCAATATATGTATTGTCAGCTTTATAAATGTACTATGTATTGTTATTTTCATATAAAAGTATTTATAAACCCTAAGTGTTTTTGTATTCAAAGCCTATGTTCCCCTCAGTTTGAGATATTGCTGCCCCGTGAATCATTTCGTATGTGCACTGAGAGAGCAGGTCTACTCCTGAAAAATCAAAGAGAATTATGAAAAGTAATTGCCCATGGATTTCAGTTCTGCATTAGTGTTTCATGTGAGTCGCTCATCAGCTCTACAGGCTTCCACGCTTCATTAATATTCAAGAACATTTAGACAACAAATTATGGCCTCTAAACACTTTATATAATACTTTATCCCCAGGTTCTATTCTGTGAACATGAAACATACTGTTATATTTAGTGTAGTGTTGTATTGTGATGATAGTAATTTCCTAAAGGTATACTGGCATTATTAATATGCATTTGTATTCCAGACAAATAAAGAAGATCTTAGTTGGTTAATAATAAGGAATGAATATTATACTTACCAAGACTCAATTTTTATTTTCAAAGCAGTCTTCGTCTAGGGAATAACAAATTATTCAGGTGGAAAAACAGAACTGATGTTAATAGCAGCAACTATAAGGCAAATTGAAGGAATAAATTAACAGATTAAATAGAGGAAAGAATCACCAATTATTATTCATGTAAGCTTTGTTTTGTTATTGTTATGTACTTTGTATCAGCAATCCTGAATATGAGAGACTGGTGAAATGTTCACATTAGCAGTAGGGTTTCATATTTACCCAGCTTTCTGGGGAAAAAAAAAAATCCTAGACATACAAACAGTAAACAAGTTTATACACAATTTTACCTTTTGAGGCAGTGCTTTTATGTTCTTGATGTAGGAAACGGTCCTAGAAGTGTGGGAACTATATAGTAGAAAATGCTTGATTTTCAATGTGTTTACAGTTTGGTGGTGTGGAGCATCTAAGATGTTTTCTTTTGGATGGGAACAGTGAACGATGTGAGGAAGAAAATCTTTCCTTCTCTGTTTTTTTTCTGACTTTGAATATTTTATTTCCTCCCCAAATGACTTCCTCCTGTTCCCCACAAAACATTTTCCATAAAATTTCCTTTCCCACTAGGCAAGTGCAGAGGCCACATTAGCCATCATTAGCCATCATTAGCCTGCCAGCTTTCCTTTCTGCCGGACCTTGTAGCCTCCTCGTAGCCAGGTCCTTCCACCGCCATCTCCACACGCTTGCTGAAGGGAGAAGCTGTGAGGGAAAGTACGGGAATTTTTCACTCTCCGCGCAGTCCTGGAGGAGCCAGAAGGACACGTGGGACTGCACAACCAGCCTGCAGGAGTTTCTGTTCGAGCCCTGAAATCCTGTACACAAGAGGAGAAGACAGCAGGAAGCTTGAGTCATTTGTTGAGGGACAAAGCCACCATTAGCAGGGGAAACAGCTGCCCTTCACCCACTTTCCAGAGGATACGGGAGAAACCAGGGAGGAGCCAACCAGGAGTTTGTCTGAGTCCTAAACAGATTTATTGAGGAGTATGAAAGTTCAGGATTATGAGACCCTCCCAGAGGACCTGGCCTAATTGTAGCCTGGGTTTATACTGATTACCATCACTGGTGAGTGCCATGATCTGGAAGACAGGCAGGCGTGATGTGCACGTCCTCATACTGGGAACTAACAGCTGCCTGCATTCATATTAGGATTTATTCCCTAGAGAATCATCCCATCCTTCTATTTGGAAAGATGTTATGCTCATTACAGGTGAAAAACTAACTGGCAAGCATAATAAACTGAGTTTGCAAACAGTGCTTTAAAAGAATTTCTACATTAAAACTCATCGTTTTTTACACTCATAACTTTCCACAGCATTTATCTTCGAGATAAATGCTGTGGAAAGTTATGAATGTCCACATTTCCCAAAGAAAGCTGTGGGATTAGAGTCTTACCCTGTGTTTTGACTTCTGTTACACTCAGGGAATTCAATGGCCCACGTCTAAATGGCGTGCACTGAGTAACGCTTTTAGAGGTCTCTCCTCTGCTCACTGCCCTGCCCGTGGCATCTGCATGACATGGTCAGTGCAGCTCCGTGGCAGGAGCTCTTCGAAGGCTGCTCCAACCTCCTGCGAGACTAGGGAGGATGCAGCTTTTGGGTCAGGGGACACAGACAAGAATATCTCAGCATAGAGGGATTTCGTACCATCGTGGCCAGAAAAGAGAAGGGATCATAGTGCAAACTGGTTTGCGTTGCACACACAAAATATTGCAGACATTGGTGCATATTAGATGCTATTAATTTTACAAGGTGTTAATCCAAAATGTGTTAATCCAAACTATAATTCCCAGTCTGCTAAGACAAGAATTGAATTTAAATTCCATAGCCAGACAAGGTGAAGATGGGAACTGTAGGAAAAAATTATGAACAGCCCAAACTATACATCAATTTTAAAATTAGTGTTGCATAATCGCACTAAAGTGTGCCTGTTCCCTCAAACTTAACCAGCCTCTCTGGGTCGGAAATCTTCAGCAACAGTTTCTCAGTGACCTGTGCCCTGCCCTTCAAGACTGAAAGCTGATTCCCCATATTCTCGAGTCTTCTGTAGGTCTCTAACATTTTTGGTGACCAAGAGAGTCATGTTGGCCCCTTTCCCAAAAGGCGTTTGAGAGCTGTCTGGGGGAGGAGAGCTGCATAGCTTCCACGGCCGTCAGAGGCAGGGCAGCATTCCTCTGCTCCCAACCCTCACCCATCTGTCCCCCATCAGCTGGGGGATACTAAAATAAATCGGGAGTGGGCCGATGCCGAAGCAGTGTTTCAGAAGGTATGTTCTCCACAGGAAATGTGTAAACAAATATTTGGAAGATCTAAAAATACGAACAAAGAGGCCTCTGTGGCACAACAATGAGCCTTAAAAAGACTACAGCACTTTCTACACACAGTTGTTAAATAACAAAGTTAAATTGCTAAATAAAAGTAGTTTTGAACGGCCAAAGCCTCTTCAACCTAAAGGTAGAATCCTTAATATTGAGTTTTTAGTTTAACGCCTTGCTCAGTTTTGGTGTAGCCTCGTCTGCATAAAACAGCTATACTGGATACATTAAAAATAAATGTTATTCCAAAGATTCCAGTGAGAACTTGCTCAGACTCCTGCATAATGTCCTCTTTCAGCCTGGCCTTTGTTACTGAAAACAAATCAGGCTCACATCTGTAATATTATTCAAAAAAGTTTTGGAAGTGCTGCTGGAGATGACTGTACTGCCCTGAGTTGCGCCTAGTGCTAAACACTTGAGAACTTCCTACCTCAGCACCAGCAGTCCCTCTCCCTCACTGTACTTGGACAGTAAAAAGTCTGTAAGAAGCACAATGTAGGGGCAGTGCTGTGACCTTTTTACTTGTCCGGTCTTTAATACCACCATTTCTCCCAATTAAAGCACCCAAGTAACTCATATCCTGTTGACCCTGCTCTGCCAGAGACCTTCTGATGTTTATGACTCTTTTCCCTTGAGATGAATTTCTGCTCAGTTATGTGTCCTGAGCAGACTCCACTCCCTTACAGCCATATTCCCTTGCCCTGGCCAGAGACATGCATGTGAGGAATGAAGTCACTCCCAGTCATTACTGGTCTCTGTGGCACAAGGCTCTTCATATTTCTCTAGCCCAAACTCTTCTTTTACACTATTGCTCTCTGCCTTTGCTATCCAAGCTAGTCCTTTATTTGTGCAATTAACTGACCCTTACAATATTTAATTATCTACTTTGTAAAGAGGTCTTTGACAAGCTTTTTAAAGGGGTTGTAAGGCAAAAGACTTGGTACAGACTGCCCAGGGAAGTGGTGTAACCACAGTCCCTGGAAGTATTCAAAAAACGTGTGGATGCTGTGCTTAGGGACATGGTTTAGAGGTGGACCAGGCAGTTAGGTTAACAGGTTGGACTCGATGATCTCAGAGGTCCTTTCCAACCTTAATGATTCTATGATTCTCTGATTCTATGAAAAGTGCTCTAAAAGACTGGGTAAATTAGGAGCACAGTTACTCAGCTATGCTTTTCAAAAGCAGTCTGATTGTTAAAGGTGAACTCCTTTCTGTGATTTTATGTGAATTATCTGCAATTAAATTCTAACTTCCTGGGGGTTTCTTGAGTTTTACTCTAGCCGGTACTTTGTCCTCTGCTCTTCGTTCTGGTATGACCTTTCTCAGCAATGAAGGACTGAGATTTTAGTGATGGGATTTGTTTGCATGGTCACAGCCATGTGGACGTTTAAATATTTTTTGCTCTGTTAAAATTTGATAGATTTCATTTTTTTAAAGGTTTTCTTTAGCTGCTGGAAGCAATCACATGCAGACTCTTATATTCTATAACATTAACCATTCCAGCTACGAGACAGTTTTCCTAATTAAAAGGATCTCCACCCCTCATGAGCAATACCGTTTGATTCAGGGCTTCCTCTCCTCTTTCTCAGCATGGACACTTTTGGATCAGTCCTCCAGGCACTTCTGTTGCCCTCATTGCGCTACTGCATCTCCTTCCTCCAGCTGTTGGTTCCTCCTTTGCAGAGAATCAGTGAGGAGAGGCAGGAGAGCGTATTCCCACAGCACTGCTGCTTCTCTAAATTGTTATCAATGCTCCATACTCCTACTATGACAAATGTACTCATCATACCCCACGCTCCCACCAAAAGGCATGGGAAAATCCTGCCTTGGTCTCCTACCTTCAGAAAACCAGAATAATTTTCTCATTTGTTTCTTTTTAAAAAGAGATCAGATTTATAATTCCAACAACGGGTTAGTTTCCCTTTTTCTTCTTTAAAGTCTGTTTCATGAGTTATTTACCTCCCTGTAAGCCCAAACTTTCTTCATCAAAAAATTCTTGTCTGTTTCTGAGGTTGACCATAACACCTTCTATTTCCAGTTCCCACTTCTCGCCCTTTTGACCTACATCATAATTATAATTTCTCTCTGTGATTACTGCTTAGACCTCTTGTTTTGATGTAGTTGTCATTTTCCTCAATATTTATTTTCCTCCTCTGAGAAATAAATGTACAATAATTTTTGCTACCTGACAGTCATGCCCAAGGGAATATATTTTTATAACGCATATTTGTATCTATGCATATGTATTATTTAAAAATATTCAACCCTCTGTAAATTACTAGTTTATCTCCAGGTAGAATGTAGACTAGTTCCAGGTGCATACATCACCCCAAAAAAAGCCATAAAAAAATAATAACAATTCAGTTTGTGGTTCTTCCTGGCCACGCATGTGCGATGCTAAAAGACACAAAGTGTTCTTTCACGTCTTCATCTTGGTTATGGTCATTATTTTGGTGGGTGATCAGTCTCTGCAAGCCTGCCATTTCCCCTCCCTGATTGATGGGGGAGCAAGTGAGACCAGGGAACTCCTGGAGCTGGTACGGGGATGTACACGTCTGTGCGGGGGCACATCTTCCTTAGTTTTACTTGACAGATTGCCTTTTGGGAACTATAACAACATACTATCTCACATCAGCCTCACAAATTTGCCTAACAAGTCACAACAAAATATAAAGCAATTCCTCCCATAATCAAGTGTCACCATGACTGCCTCAGCTGAAGATTTTTATCATAGCTATATTGTGTTTGATAAAGCTTATTAACACCATGGATGGGGGTAATTACTATGTTCCTCTTCTATGGAGAACCATTGGTCTTGATTGCTTTGTGATACAACACAATGTAAGACTTCCTTACCTTGACTACTGTGGGCTAGCAATAGCAATAGAGATACTCTGATCTGAGTGATGCACATAGAGGTGGACAAGTGGGTAGTATCGCTATCATCATTAACAAATCACTGGAATTTTTTCCGTGATCACAATAGATAGTACAGCTTGATTTTTTGTTTTGGTTAACACATTGACATTTGCTCTAAGTGTAATAATCTGGCCTTTTGAATTTATAATATACTTTCTTATTGTCTCAGTAAGGGTACGGTATGAGTGCAAAATGTCATAGTTTTGTGGTCTGTTATAATTAGTGAATCTAAGATTGATGAAGTTCCTAAGAATTTAAGATGATTTAAAGGAACATTGCTGAACCTTACAGTCTCAAAATACAGTTACCTTTACAGAGAAATTACAATTTTAAAATGACTTGTTGATTACTGAATAAATAAATAAACAGAGCCATCTAAGGAAAGGCCTTTGTTCTGGCAAAGCACTCTTGATTCATCTGCTGGGCAACCTAATAACAAGGAATTCAATGTAATTAATTGTAACAGAATACTTGTACTGTAAAAAAAAAAGTAGCTTTTGGACTGGTGGTCATGGTGACAGATTCAAATGCAGAACCTCTGCTAGCTAGGATTAGATGTATTCCAGTGTTTGGGATTATCTCCCCCTCTAGTGGCTTGTTTATGCAACAATATAAAAACTGGGATCATACAGATTTATGGTCATGACTTCATGGGTTCAGATATAAGCGACCAAAGTGGCCCGTTCATTTTTACAGAGCTGGATTCAAGTAAAAGAGTGTTAATGTAAACCAGAATAAAATTTGAAATTCTTGAATTTCTTAAAGCTTGACAGTGATTTGGATACGTCACAAGCTAATTCACAATGAACTTTAGTTTTTGGATGTGTACAGTCATGTATTTCTTTAGTTCCATTGTGATCTTACACTTTTTTATTTTGTATTACTCAAAACTTATCTTCAGTGATGTACAAAGCCATGGTAGGTGTTGTTATGGGTTTTATCCATGCTGGGTGAACAATTATTACTGCTGGCGATATTGCTAGGGGAAGGTGAATGGATTGCGATGCTACCAAGTGAGGCAGTATCCATTAATGTTTTATTTTTGTCTTATCATGTCTGAAGTCTTATCCCCTGTCCAAGATCAGTCCTTAAAAACACTTAGATCCTAAAACATTATCAATGAGGAGCAGGACTCTGCAATTATAATAAAGAATTACATGAAAACATCCGCTCAGTAGCAGTGAGAAAAGCAAATGACACGCTAGAAATTGTCAGGAAGGGAATAGAAAGAAAAATGGAAAATGTAATTACACTACTGTATAAATTGGTTGCCCACACCTTGAATATCCTGTGAAGTTCTGGTTCTTCTATCTCAAAAAAGATATAAAAGAACTAGAAAAGGGAAAAGAATGACAGCAGGGTGATCAAAGAGCTAGAATGGTCTCCATAAGGAGAATGATTGAGTTGGCTGCAGAAGCAGTGTTTCTTCAGAGCAAGATATGATAGAAGTCTACAAAATTATGAGTGGCATGGAGAAAATGGATGGGGATTGAATGTTCACCATGTTTTCCAAATACAAGTATCGAGGCCATCAAATGAAGCTAGTGGGAGCCAGGTTCAAAAGAAATAATTGAAAGTTATTCTTCACGCAACACGCAGAAAACCTGTGGATCCCTTTGCTGAACAACGCTGTGGATACAGCAACTTTGCATGGGGTTAGAGGGAAGCTGGAGAAGGATTTGGAAGAGACTTCCACCGTGATTTCCTAAACAGTCAAAACCTGGCCTTGGCCTGTCCCCATCCCCAGGGGGGTGCCCGATGCCCAGGGCACATCAACCCACATATCACATAACTTGCCTTCTTCTCTCTTCCAAGGTGTCTTGTGACGACTTTTGGAAACAGAATATCGAGCTGTGGAGTTATTCCCCAAAACACTCTCCTGAATTTATTTAGACACACAAGTAAGAGCATGACATGTGAATAATCCTTTCATTCCACCCAAAATTAGTAAAGCAACAGCTGAAATGCTGTTTTTTCTATAATTTAAGTTGGGAACAGAAAACACTTCTACGCTTAAACTTTCATGTATCTAATATCTGTAAAAAAGTACACTAATCATCAGTTATAGAAACTTGTATTAGTGATTATGTCAGTGAAATGGATTTCTATTTTTATAAGACCAATGGTTTTTTTAAAATCTGAAATTCAAAATAAATTTTTGTACAAATCTCTTTGGACACCAGTTCTGTCATACCCTTGCACTTTGTCATTAGTGGAGCTGAGGGAGGTGATGGTGGCAGTAAGTGACTGCCCAGCAGGTCCACCTGAAGGAGCTGAGTAAACTGAGAGTTGGCATGAGTGAAGTGACGGCTGAAAGGAGCTGATCAAGTAACAGGCAGGCTTGGGTAAGTGACTGAGGTGAATAGCGTCAAGTAAATAACTGATGCGACTGCAGTCAAAAGTGACACAAGCAAATTGAGGGACTGAGGTGACTGTAGTGACTCAGGTGTGACAGAGGCTGAGGCTTTCTGAGGTATTCTTGGACGTACACACCTATATAGCCCCCTATATACCAAATACAAGTACTTATTACATTGATGAGAAAGGGTTACCTAATGGCATGACTATCAGTTCTGAAAGTCTGAAATTTCTGTGCCTTTGACGTGTTTCAGTATGGATTTAAGAAGGGGAAGTTGTGCTTATCCAGCCTGACAGCCTGCTACAATGAGATAACTGGTTTGGTGGATGAGGGGAGAGCAGTGGACGTTGTTTATTTTGACTTAACTATAGACTTTAGTTATAGTCGAACTAACTAAACTGTCTCCCATAAGCTCCTCACAGAAAAATTGACAAAAGTATGGGTGAGATAAATGGAAAGTGAGATGGACTGAAAACTGGGAGAACTGCCAGGCTTAGAAGGGTTGTGGTCAGCAGCATGAAGTCATGGTGGAGGCCTGTCACAAGTGCTCTACCCCAGGGGTCAACGCTGGTCAAATACTCTTTAACATCTTCATTAATGATCTGGATGATGGGACAGAGTGCACCCTCAGTGAATGAGCAGACGACACAAAACTGGGAGGGGTGATATACCAGATGGCAGTGCCACCATTCAGAGGGATCTTGACAGGCTGGAGATATGGCCCAACAGGAATCTCCGGAAACTCAACAAAAGGATTTACCAAGTCCTGCACCTGGACTGTGCATGGGGAGTAACCCACCAGAGAAGACCAGCTGCATCCCAGGCTGCAGTAGGAAGAGCATTGCCGGCAAGTTGAGGCAGGTGATCCTTCCCCTCTACTCGCCCCTGTGAGGCCATGTCTGGAGTGCTGTGTCCATTTCAGTAAAAGAGACACACGGACATAGTGGAGCAAGTACAGCAAGGGCCACAAAGATGGTGAAGGGGCTGGAGCATCTGTCCTACAAGGAGAGGCTGAGAGAGCTGGGACTGTTCAGCCTGGAGAAGAAAAGGCTCAGAGGGATCCTATCAGTCACCTGAAGGGAGGGTGTAAAGAAGAGGGAGCCAGGCTCTTTTTGGTGGTGGCCAGGACAAGAGGCAACAGGCACAATCTGAAACACAGGCAATTCCACTCAAGCATAGGGAAAAAATATTACGGTGAGGGTGGTCAAGCAGTGGAATGGGTTGCTCAGAGATGTTGTGGAGTCTCCATCCGTGGAGATATTAAAAACTCAGTTGGACATGGTCCTGAGCAACCTTTTCTGGCTGACCCTGCTTTGAGCAGGGGTTGTACTAGATGATCTCCAAAGATCCCTTTCAGTTTCAACTATTCTGTGATTCTGTGTTACAGTGGCACCTTCAGTATCCTTAATGATATTAGAATCTCAGTGAGGAGACTCTGCTGAGATATGTTTGTCCTGAAAGTTAAAAAATAATCATATGGAGAATATTAGTGCTAAGGATGAGCACCAAATATAGAGATGTTTATAAAAAGCAAACTGTGGAGGGGTAAAATCAGGAGTCATCACGCAGAATGAGCAAAGGATAGAGTAAACAAATATTGGGAAGCCTAGGGAAGACCACAATGCTTAGTGACTTTTTCTTTGGTCTTACTAAAATGCTATTTATGACAAGACTGTAACAAACAATAAAAAGAATAGGAAAACATTGGATTAAAGAAATATTGTGAAGTATTTACATTCTTTTGAGCTATTCAAGACAACAGGAAATGAAATATACCTTTGGATACTGAGAACAATCTCCCAAACAAGGTCAGTTTTTTGGAGAACTACTTAACAATGGGCAGAGTCTCAGAGTCTTTAAGAATATCAGACAGAGTACCTTTCTTTAAAAATGAGAGAAGAAGAATCATCAAGATTACTGTAACAAATTATTATGCTATCATTTTCTAATAGTTCAGGGGACAAGAATGGGAAAGAAAATGTACCACATGGATTAAAAAAAAAAGAATTTAAAAAAAGAAAAAAATTAGGTCAAATCAATCCAATTACCTTCTTTGATAGTTTAGCTGCTTAACAGTCATGTATTCACCTAGTGGGAACTAGTATCTCTAGCACGCCTCCTAATTTTTAGCAAAGTTTCTGACACAATTCTAGTAATTAGCATTTTTTTCCACTTACAAATGTTTAAAGAAACAAGACCGATATGATCTAGTTTAAATTACTATGATGGAGGTCAGCAACAATTCGAAAGACTGTGCTCAAGACAAGCTGTAAATTATTTTCAGAGAAGCTCTGTGAAGATACTATATGAGGTCTTAAAGGAGCCAGACTTCCCAGGACATTGTTCGTAGGAGAACTGAGAATTTGTATTGACATACAGTACCAGGTTGGAAGAGCTGATCCAGGTGTGGATCAGAGGATGGGAATGAAACTCCCACTAGTTTTCATTAAAGAAGCAGATCATGACAGAAAAGCTTGGAAATTCAGTAAAGTACTCAAGAAAGGAAAAGTCAAATGAACAAGTATAAAAGGGAATAAATATCAATATGCAAAAGTGTATCAGAAAATGATACGTGAGATCCCGTGGGTGTCAAGGTGAATATTGAAACAATCCAAAGTAAAAACGATAAATGTTGTCTGGCAGCGTCTTAAAAATTTATATTCAAACCATCAGTAGAAAGCTTTCCTTTCTGCTCTGTGGCTTCTAAGGGCACTGGAAGAGTTTAATGTCCAGTTTTGCATGTCACATTTTGGCAACAGTACCAACAAATTGGAAAATCATAAAGAACAGAACCTATGAATTCCAAGGAAATGCTGAAATAACGAGCTTTTAGCCGAAACAATTAGCTTTTTTCTAGGAGAGAAAAAATTGAGTGAGAAAACATTTACCACTGGGCGGAAGCGAGCAAGTGGCTGTGTGGGGCTTAGCTGTCTACTGGGGATAACCCACAACAAACACATTTAAGACTATGACTATAAAGATTATTTTTTCTGCCTAGTCACTGAAGGATAGGTGACAGAAGTGTACTTTGAAGTAATAATTGATATTAGTAAAAAATTAAAGAAATGGGTAAATGAAGAACAGAATCATGCTCCCTGGGAGGTTTGTATAGTCTCTGTCTTCCAGAGATTTTTAAGAGCAGGTGGAAAAATCCTGTTAGGGAATGTTTAGGAATTGTTGGGCCAAGACATGGAGTTTCTGCAGGTCTTTTGCAGTCCTGTGTATGCACATTTCCATAAAAGACTAGCAGGAGGCTCCCTGGTCCAGAGTTGAAATTACATCAAAAGGAGCAGGAGAGAAACACATTCCAAGGTGAAATACCTACCTCAAGCCTGGGCATTGCGTTTCTTAGAAACTCCTGTAAAGAATTTCAGGTTTTCTACTCCTCAATTATCTGTGCTTTACTCCTAGTATTTAGCTTTCACGTTCCCATGAACATGTTGATATAGATTCTGGATGAACAAAAGCTGCTGATGCCTCAACGCCAGGTCGTACATATTTAGTGTGTTCTTCATGCATATTTAATCTTAGATGGCTTTCAGTACTTTTGTGCACGCATTGTAACCATTTTATACAGTGTTATTACCACCCTAACTTCTTTCTTCTCTCAGAAGTTAAAGAGATTTTCCTGGGGACAGATTTGTTTATGAACACACTTGGAATTTGATTTATACATAAATCATCAGTATGTCTAACAGAGCGTCAGCAAGATATTTATTTTCACTATCATATTCCGAGAGTAAGGACTACTGGAAACCTGATAACAAGGAGACTCTCCGGTCATTTAGGAGAGCAGCCCTCTCTGTGTTACCCCGTTAGGAGAAAACTGCATTGTGTGCACCTGTAGCATCCAGGTGTATTAAATTTCACTGCCCTTTTGTCATGCAGTTAGAAGAGCAGCGTTTGGAAATTTAACTCTCCTGCCTCCCCCAGTCACGCCGGGTGTGAGGGCTCCATACGCACACGCTTTTGGGAGATGCCGAAAATCAGATGTTAAAGGTCGGGTTCTTTCTCTATGTCTTGAATACTAAGGCTGCACCTGACGCAAGTTTTCAGCGCAGTGACGAGGTTGGGCCCTTGGGGGCCGGGGGTGCCCCCGCGGGTCTGTCCGGCCCCGGGGGATTCCGCGTCGCTGCGGGTTTGGCGCCCGTTTCGCCCCGTACGGCGGGAGCCGGCTCCTCTCCCGCAGCCGAGCGGCGGCGCGTTGCCACTGGAAGCCGGGACCGGCGGCGGGCTGGAAGGGGAAGTTAAACAGCCCGAAACCAGCGGCGGGGGCCCCTCGCCATGGCAACGGCGGCGGCGGGCGATGGAGGCAGCGGCGGGGCAGCGGCAGGGCCCGGCCGGCACCACCGGCCCCGCGGCCCGGCCGGGCGCCAGGGCGCGGCCGCCCGCCGGGTCGGGCCGCCGCCGCGACGGGCCGGGACAGCCCCCGGCCCCGCCGGAGACGGGCAAGGAAACGCAGGTGCGGCGGGGGCGGGCGGGGACAGCGCTGCGGGGCCGGCCCGGCCCGGCCCGGCCGGCTGCGGCGGCAAACAAACGCCCCCAAAAATCAAGCGGGGGTGGGGAGCGCGGCCGTGGCCGAGCGCACCGGGGCAGGGCGCACCCGCGCCCGCTCCCCCCGGAGCCCCGCCGAGGGCCTGGGAGAGGCGGCTCGGATGCCTGACGGCGGCCCGAGGGCAGGAATCCGTGTTTAGGGGCGGCCGTGGGGGTGAAGCGGGCTGCCCAGCCTTCGGAGTCGACGTGGAAAACCAAGTTTTAGAGCAGCTCGTCCTTGGTAACTTTTCTTCCTGTAAGATTTTTGCCAGGACCGCGTTCTGAGGTCATTTGCACGTACGTACTCATTTAGCGTGGCACAGCAGTTACTGGTTATCTCTGTTCTTCTGAGGTGCCGATATAAGTTGATAAAAGAAGATAACTAGGGGTCATGTCTCCTGTTGCCTCCTCTGAGAAGGTAACTGTGTCTGTGATGAAATTCACAAACGTTTGTTGTTTATAAACAAAATACCTGGTGTTGTATTTTTAAGAGGGCAGCTGTTTCTAATGTCAATTACTTGTCTTGTGACAAGGCTTCAGGGATGAAAACGCTTAAGGTTCTTCTTTCAGGAACAGTGGCAGAGGATGCTCTTGGGACCTGCCATAAAAGAAGAGGAGTAATGAGACGCGCACTGACAAATCCTGTTTCTTGCCTCGCGCTGGAACTCTGTTGCTTTCAGCTCTGCTCTAATAATTATTTTAGTACTAGTTTTGTTGAGCCAAAACGCACAATTTAATTATACAACACTTGTTCAAGTGTTAATGTTTAATGAAACTATTTTCTAGGGAAACTGTTTGTTTTTCCTTTGTTTTGGCTCAGTCCTTAATGTATCTCGAAGCAAGAAAGTTTGCAGTATGGTCTTTCACTGTTAATGGCAGCTAACTTACCGTTTCCTGGAAGGAGTGTGTAGTTAATAGATCCCAGGGGCGGTTGGATTCCATTAGGTTTCCGTAATGTTAAAGCAATACAAATGCACCTCATTCTTAACTTTTGCAGTATTTTCCAGGGTACATTCCAAAACCATTTGGGCTGATTTTTCTGTACAATTACAAATATAACAAGTTACTGTGCCCATCTGTTGTAAGAGTAACTTGTTTACCAGGAGGCCTGTCCTACTGAAACTTAAAACTTTCTAGTCGTGAGAATCGGCCTAATGCTGTGGTAATATCATCGAGAATACCCTAAACTTTCATAGAAAAGACATTATTTGGTTTACAAGAGATTAATTAAGAAAATATAATTAATTAATTAGTTGATATGTGGAGCTAAGGATAAAAATGAAGTTACTGTCTTTAACATTTAAATTTTGATCATAGCATTATTCAGTTGAGAATTTGCTGCTTTTTTCTTTTGCTTTCATGGATATGTGGCTATGAGATTAAATAATCAGAACTTTAAAAAAAAAGTATATAGTTTGATTATCATTTAACACCTTCATGGGCTGGAAACTTTTGCTCTTGTGCGACTTTGGAATTAAGTCCCTATTGGTAAGTATGCATGTCTTGTTTTGTCTCTTTTCTAGCAGGTGCCTTGATAATGTAACTTCTCAATGACCAGAAATATCCTCCTACGTTTTAGCAGTCTATATTTTGCAGTGAATGGGGTGGAGGAAGGTAGAGATGAAGGAGGATTCCTTCCACACATGAGCAATTCACAGTTTAACCACTGAGGACAAGAAAGCAGCTGTGCTACTCTTTTGTGCAGGGTGGCCTGCCTTAATGGGAGTTTTTATTAAATAGACCAACATAATCTTTATTAACCTTTTCACTTTTACCTTCAATCTGGGGAGGTTCAGGCACCTGCCTCCCCAGTCGATGTACGTTGGATTTGTAACGTCATAACGGGAGATACATAATGAACGCCTCTCCAGTATTGGCACTTTCTCAGGAAAACAAAATTAGGACACTAAGAATTGCTCAATATCAGGTGTAAAGTAGTATGAACAGGGAAAATCACTTGATGTATCAGTGAAAATAAGGGAAAATGTTTAAGACTGTGATGACTATTTGGCAGTAACTTTATCGAAAAACATAAAATGCCCTCCTCTCCAATAAAGGATACAACTTCAGCCTAATTCTGTATGCCACCATTTTGGTATTGTCCTGATATGAAATGATTCTTAAACTTTATTAGTACTTCTGTTCTGAAACAAATAAACTACAGAAGGTTCAGCTTCTGCCAGAGGCAGATTGCTCTAAGTTACTGAATTCATGTACGCGTGTTGCAGAAGTTATAACCCAGCAAGTCATTCCTAAGAAAAATCCTGCGTTCAGCAATGTACGTCAAAAGGAACGGGGGCTGAAAACTGCAGAATTTGTGTCTCTGAGGAAGCATGCAAACATGCAAGGAGAGATGGTTTAAGGTGTGGAAACTGGAAAGAAAAAGTGGATGAAAAGATATAACCTCTAATGTGCGATGAAGAGAGAGAAATTTGCTGACATTTGTGCTTGATTTTTTTTTTTTGGAGCAATGATTGGATGTCTGTGATCAGATTTAAAAGTATCTGCTTGCTAATTGGTGGCAGATAAACCACTGGATACGGTTACTGAATATCAAAGCATGCAGCAAATTGCATGGGACAGGTGTTACTGTACTGCAAGATGCCTGAAGTAATATCAACAATGGCTAATGATAGCTAACTTGCTGGAAGACAGGAAAAGCTGCTTTTTGTTTTCATCACCAGTAGGATATTACAAGAAGTTAAAAGAATGTGCAGTGATGGAAAGAGAAACAAATGCAATAGCATGAGAACTATGGGTAGATTAATTTTCTCACAGGCATTTCTAATCAAAAGAAAACAAAAAGCCAAGTATGCTGTCTTGCTTGGAATATGGTGACAGTTGAGCAATGTATCAATATAGATCGTATTGGCTAAATATATTTGAACAAAGCATGGCATCAAATATCTAGAAGGGAACAAAGGATTTTTCTTAGTCACAATCGGGCTGTGACTGGCTAAAAGAATGTCGGAGAACCCCACTGATTTCAGGTTTCAGTAGCCAAATAATCTATCTGGAAATGCTTAATGGACACATTTCCAAAGAACTGTGACTGGTAATGAAGGAGTATGTTATAATTACAACGAATATTCAAAAGATTTACAGGTAGGAAAGACCTCTGTCACTTAATCTAGATCAGACAGCGTGTCATACTCCAACACTCACATCAGGAATGATAACACTTCATGATAAACAGCAATCACATACCACAGAAATAGAAAGAGGTTTAATAAGGCCGACAGCTACTGGGCATCCTGCATCCTCCGCTCTGAATGCGCAGGGGAGAGCCAGCCGGCCGAGGAAGCAGCGATTCCATGGCTCCAGTTGCTCAGTAACAATTCCAGCTTTCTGACCCGGGTATTTGCCCAGGCAGTGGCAGTGGTGCTGTTTCCAGAAAGGTTTCACTTATTGTCAAGAAGTAGGTTCCTCTCTGACACGGTTGGAAGGTATGCCGTGTAGGCATAGGCTGCTGGCATACACCCCTTAAAGCCTAGGATGACTTATAACTTTGCATTATTGCCACTTTTATGGAGTTGAATGGTTTTGGCATTCGTTTATATAATATTGAAATTTGAAATCTATGCTCGCTGTAATGCCAAATATAAAGGGAAATGTCTGGTTCTTGGCAAATATAGTTCTGTTTCTGTTCTTAGGTTTCTGAGTAGAGGTTTGAAATGCCTGAAGGGTGTTGGAGTGAGGACCTAGTGTTGAACAGCAGGGCATGGGACGGCGCCGCGTGCGTTCTGGCTCTGCGCAGTCGGACCGCCGCTGCCAAAAGGCTGCAGTTGGTCCAGTTTAACTGCACAACAAAACTGGGCACGAGAACATCAACGGTTCTGGGAAATAAAAGCGTGTCTCGCACACTGTTGTGTTTCTGGGATACCCGGTGGATTGTAGGTTATTAGGAGTAGTGGATTAAAAGTGAACAAAAAGGCTAAATGCAGAGAATGGCACTTGGCACTGCTTATGTCTTCTAGGGTAAAGAAGGGCAGGCTGAGTTACAGAAGAGTTCTTGAGGGCTCTTTCAGGACAAAAAAAAACCAAAAAACAAAACCTCTTCATTTCCTCAATATTTTAAGTACAGATTTGCCCTCAAGTATTTACTGTTTGTACTGAAATCAGTTGTCAGTTGGAGCTGCCTTTCCTGCTTGGCTGAAGAAACAGAAGCGAGGTGCCCTCTGTGGAGATGTTGGAGGTGTTCAGGACTCCTAGAAAAGCTGAAGACTTTGCTAAATTATCATGATGAAAAATAATATATCAGTACGTAGTATAAAGAATATTAGAAACTTCAGATTCCTGAAGCAATAAATCCTTCATGATATTGAATGTTGAGTTGTGTCTTCTAATCTGTATACCACAACAGTTTTTCTGTCATGGTTCCTATACTGTTGTTCTTGTGTCTTGCACCCATGAACCCGATAAAGTTGTTACAGCAGGTTGAAGAATGGTCTAAACGGCAATTTTTAGAGTAACTTAAATGAATTTACTTTTATTAGCAGAACACGGGAGAAGCTGGTATTTTATGACTGAAAGATGTGACTCGAGCCTGTGCATGTCAGATAATAGTTTATAAAAAAATACGCTGAGATTTTCCATAGCACAGATGAATTTAAAGAACCATCAGATTTTTACTATAGAAAAAAGTGGTTTGTATAGCAGATAATAGTGGCTGGAGTATGCAAGCTACAAGTGTTAAAGGATTATGAGAGCATAACTTGGATGTGCGATCAGGTGCCAGAAGTTGGAGGGAGTAGGACGTAGTTTCTATTTCACCACCACTTGATACCTAAAAACTTAGGTACTAAAACCATTTTAAACCTCCAGCATGGGGAAAATAACATAAATTCTGCCTTTTATGAAGTTCATTTGGCACATTTTAAGACAGGAAAATGCGGAAGTCAGGATTTCTCATGTTTATTTCTGAAAATACTAGTTTGAAAAGGAAATAAAACTCACCTTCTTCCAGCTCTGAATTTTTTCTGTTTTCGAAGTTTTTTGTCCCTTCAAGAAAAATGCTTATTATATGTGGTGAATTGTTTTTTAATATAAATCAGGTCAAGAAGCACAGAACTCCTCTGTGCTTAAATCATTGCATTTACTCTTATTTTAATTTTCTATGAATTTTTAGTGTTGTACGAAGGATATATAAGCAAGAAGTTCATATCCACAAGGATTTATTAGCAGGATTTGTAGGTGGTGGCATACATTGACTCTAGTGGTGAAAGATATATGGGGGCGGAGGGGCAAAAAAACAACAGAGAAGAATGCAGGGGAGAGAGAGTGGGGTCTTTCCAGTGTGCAGCCAGGTAGAGAAGCGATGGGTAGTAACCCTCTTGGGCTGGCCTGTCTATGCCTCCAGTGCAGCACGTGGTGATGATAAAGATGAGGCTGATGATGACACTTGGGACCTGTTTGAACTCCCTATTGGTTGTTATTGCTGATTGGAGTATGCTAATCAAATGCAAATGTTGCACATTGGTTGTTAAATCTCTGTGCGCATATATTGTCCAGTAATGTTTATCAAGCATCTCTATGACTGTTTTCTACGTTGTTATGCATTATGTTTGGTTTTCTCTAATGTAAACTAAAATCTTCAAAGACAAAAGGCAAAGAAAGGAGAAAGTGAGGAAGGGTGATTCTTATGCCAGCAGGAGTGGCTTCCCATGAGAAGCACCTTAACGGCAGTGTTGAGGTTTGCAGGTGCAAAAACCTGCTACAGAGGCTCTGGAAAACACCCCCTGGCAGTTTGGGTGCAAGGTGACAAAGCTGCAAGCAGTCGGCCTTTAGCATTAGTGAGGTGAAAGCACCTACAGGAACCACGCAGCAAGATGTTTTTAGATTTGTTGAAATTTAAAAGCTGATCTTTAGATCTACTGAAATACATCAAGGGATTGTTACAGCCTCAAGAAAAGGATGAGCTTCACCTTGCGTTTGATAGGGTTATTGTATCTCCCCCCAGATGATACCGGCTAGCCTCTGCACAATCAGTTAACTGTAATGAGAGAATTCCTGCTAAAAGCCGAGAAGCTGGGGTTTCATGAGTGTTGGTTTAGCTGCATGCAGACAATGCAGTAACTTCAGGGAAAAGCTTTTGGAATCTTATTTTGTTTTCTCAGGAGCACTCTTACAAGAGTATTCCATTAAGAGAGTCCTTTTAAAGTTTGAGGAAAATGTGAATAATGGGGGTTGGATGTTAACTTCCCCCTGCCCCGGCCCCGAATTGCTGCATAGCAGTCATAGGATCGTACTCAGAAAAAGGCATTGAAAGTGCAAAGTGAAAGAGGAATCTTGATAACAATGGTATGGTAGGGAACAGCCTCCAAAGGTGCAGTAATAGTAGTAATCTGAATCTTTGGTTAATCAATAAATAAATGAACCTCCAAGGGCTTAGAGCGAGAAGTGCCTTGTTGGAAGATGACTGGTTTCAGAAAAAAAACAAAGACAAAAATTTTACCAAGCAGAGAGGGGAAAAAAATGAATTACACTGCAGAAAAGAAATACAAATATATGGCCTGTGGTTATTACCTTTTTATTTCTCCAGAGAAAGAGAAAAGGTATGAAAGCAGACATGTTGGCTGGTTGGTAAGCAGTATGTTTTTCATGCCATAGCTGCTACTACTAAAACTTGCCAAGAGGGTATTTTTTGTTATTAGTCAAAGAACTGGGCAGCTTAGATTAAATATATTTAGTTGTTGCAGTTCTGTTTCACTGAATTTTTATCAAACTTAAATTGTATGGAAATGAATAGGTAAAAGTTGCATTAAATGGAATCTTGTTTGGTGGTAAATAATTCCAAATATATAGACTGAAAAATGAGTAAAACTTTCTTAAAGTCTACTTGGAAGTAAATGTTAATTAAGAAGGTCATAACCTTATTAAAAAAAAACCCAAAAAACACAAAACCAAAAAAAAACCCACAAAACATTTTCCCGCCCATCGCTTTCTACATTTTGAAATGTATGTGTTGAAGGAGTTAATTTCATTTAACTGTAGATGTATTAGTAAATTACGGGGAGGGAGAGGAAACAAGGAAGACATTTTACTTGCAATGTTTTCAAACTAAAGACTTCTTATATGAGCCAGTAATACAGCTGAACAAATAGCTCTTTCTGAGTTACTGTGGAAGAAGTGCCATGAAACTTCTATTTTTAGCTAATGCATATAGCTCTTTTTGAAGATGGACTGGTAGGCCCATCTCAAACTAAGATTAGGAGGAATGATCTACAGGGCAGATGGAGGTTTAAATAACTTTTAAGTGACTGGAAAGAAAACATCAAGCTTAGGATAGCTACTGGAATGTTTTAATGAATGTGTTGCTTATAATGGAGTGATAGAGTACAGTGGAAATACCTTTTTCTTGAAATCTGTGGTGGTATAGGTATGTTGTGCACAGGTTATTTGCATCCTGATTGCTATATGGTCCAACTTTAAGGTTTAAGGTTGGACTCGATGATCTTAAAGGTCTTTTCCAGCCTAAATGATTCTGTGATTCTATAACTTACCCAATATGAGTACAGCATGTCTTGGCTCCATAGCTAGCATCTATATCTGCAGCATAAGATGTGATGTTTCTCATGACCCATAGGTCGGATGAGTTACTCTTGTGAGCTCAGTGCAGCTGTGAGTGGAGTTTTAAAAAGCTTTAGAGCAATTTAGTTCAGCTGTGTCTGAACAACTGTAATAGCTGTTGATTGCAGTGCAAAAGTACTGCTAAACATGTGTAGTGAAAAAGCCTGAATTCAGCACAAGTAATCAAAAACTTCAAAGTGTTAATATTGCTTATTAAAAGGGACATAAAAATTCCATCACTGGAACTATTTTACTTGCTTCTGTATGGATCCAGCTACGTTTCTGGTGCTGGCAACTAAGCTTAAGATAGATTTGGACCATGGAGCAACTTGCAGGGCCCGAATCAAATGGTCTTGTCTGATTCCCATTGATAGCCAGAGAAAAATGTGAGTTTTTAATTGACAAACCTTTTTGTTGGTTGTTCTGTAGACAATGATTTCTCCAAATGGACACGTTGTTATTAATACTAAGCTCCCCAGAAACATCCCAGGTTAGCACAATCAAGCTTTTGTTTATCGATTTACTCATTATCTTAGGTGGTTTGCATATTAGCAAAAAAACAGGTGTGAATCTTTAAGGCTTATGCTGCTGAATCCCCTTCCAGGTAAAGTAAATAAAGAGCAGTAGAACAGAAAATATGAATCACTACATCACTGTCTTCACTTAAAAGGGTAATAAAGCAGCTTGTAGAAAGCAGTTAATACCTGTAGAAGTATTTACTACCTCAAAAAGAAGTGACACAAATAGTCAGTTTTCTCAGCTTGCCATGCTGATCTGGCAAATTTATGTCAATTATGTCTTGATAGGCTGCATCAGTAGAGGAAGCTATCATCCTCCCAGATTTCAAGGCAACAATCTGGAAGTAAAGTCTGTCTATTATGGATATATTGCTAATCTGTACAAATACATTTTTTTGATCTTTATAGTGATAACTTCAGCAAAAAAGTTGCATCTTTCACAAATTTGTATTTCCTAATCTAATTTGCCTAAAATGGAAATGCTGTAATTTTAGAAACTTGTCTCTTGGAATCTTCTGTATTTGTTAGACTTGGTGTCTTCTTAGGCTTAATGGAAGAGAGAAGTTTTAACTAGTGATCCAATGGTAAGTCTTGGAGATCCTTCTCAGATGATGACTTGCATTCCATAATTCAGCATGCTGAAGAGCTACAAAAGGTGGCTAATGTTGTTTAGACTCTAAGATGTGTAAAAAGTTGTGGAGCAGAGACATGATCCAAAACAAAGCTATAACAGTTCTTCAGCTCTTGGCTGTAAAGATGACGCACTATTTCTCTGGACAGCTCTGAGAGCCCTTGAAAACAGAAAAGCAAAAGCAATGTTTCTGTAAGGCACGATTGTTCAGGTTGGCATGTTTACAGTCTATTGGAGAGTCCGTAACTTCCAAACATGAAGCAGACAGAATGGAAACGCTGCTTGGCTTAGCACTGCATGCAACACAGATAATTAGCAATTCTTAACTATGATTTTTATTGTAATTTATGCTCTTTTCTTGAAGATAAATGCTTCATTTACTGTACTGAAATTCGGCAGATGGCAGAAAGGAAATGTTTCAGGGCTTTCTAGAAAATATACAGCAACATCATCTAGTAGCATTCAATTGTTGACCCCACGTGGCATAAGACAAAGCAGTCTTTGGGAATTTGGCAACAGTATTGCAACTTTTGCTGTTGTGCTAATTAAGAAGTTGAAGTTTTAGTTCTAGGATGGATGAGGATATACTTACAACCTTTATGATCATCTACTGACTTCTCCGCAGGATAACATGCATGTCATAGAGTGAGATGGTCAGTCCTTATAGAGAAATAGTGATGAACAGCTCATCTAAAGGAGGTTCCTGCAGAAAGAAAGTATGCTTAGACCGTACTAGGAATAGAGACATATTTCAGGCGCTGTATAATGTAGCAATCACTCTGATGCAATAATTCTCAACATAAATTTTGCCATCATGGACCAACTTTTATAGTACTTACGACTGTATAGATTACAGATAGGTTCATGCAGTGTTCATTTTTTCTTCTTATTGCTGAACTCTTGTCACAGTAGTTGAAATAAACCTAATTTTCATCCCTTCCTTCAGCAGGAGTCCTCAAGGATTGTAAAGTAGTTGTATAACTCTAAAGGTTGATGTAAAGATTAAGGTAACTGTACTGAGACCACTTGATGAACACAAGGATTCAGTGTTTGGGTTTCAACACTGTCATTCCTGCTTAGATAATTTGGATAGTTATAACAACATATTAATCCTACATCCACGCTTGTGAACATGGAACAAGGAGGATGTTTACAACCAATTAAAAATAGTATTTTCTTAAATTCCTCCTGACTCAGAAATATTTACCTTGACTTTTGGAGGCTTTGCTGTCTTAATAGCAAAATTATATTTTCAATATAAAAATGAATGGCTTTCTAATACGGAACATGTAGTCTGATGAGAGATGATATAATCACACTTAATGCTAGTGCGTGTGGACAAATTGCTCCTTGCTCCATCAAAAGAGATAACCAAGATGCGGGAAAGTATCTGTGAAAGGTCTATATCTAATGCAAATGGCCAAAGTCTGGGGACTCGAGTATCAAGTGAAACCACTCAAGATGCCATAAAATGTACATGTGAATATGCAGCATTTTTACAGCTAGCTAATTACCAGAAATCAACTTATTAAAAGTAATCTTCTGATGGTTTTGAAATCAAATGTATGAATATGTCTTTTCATCTAGATGGGAAAAGCCTTGCAGAACAATTAAGACAGGAAACATATCCCCCACCCTCCAAATATTCTCAGTTCCAGGACTTGGGTCCTCTGCTGTGATTGCTGGCAAGCTTCTTGCATCACTATTTCTTTGAAAAGTTTCTATCTCAATTATTTCTGCCCTGTTGCAGAATTCTGATTTAGCAGCTTCTAGTAGCTGCGTAGATAGCAAATGGTAACGCAGAGTCAGGTACTTTGTTGTTTCAAGAATGATATTTTTTTTTTAATCTGGACATGATTACTAGTAAGATATCAATGTGACCCACTGAGGCAGTAACATAACATGACTTGGAATCCTGAATGGATTGAACAGATTAGTTAGTTGCAGTTCTGGAAAGGCAAGTCAGAGCACAAGCCTTATTTGTTATAACACCTCATATTTGATGGCTGACGTGCTTTCAGTGTTGCTGTTTGGATCCGATGTTCTGGTAGTGCTAGTTACCCAGCTGTGTAGGCATGACTGCTTGTGCTAAAAAGAGACAATGTTAGGCCTTTTGTAAAACAGGCTAGTAAATCCATTTCTTCAAGGTCAAAAGGAATGTCAACTGTATTTTTACTATGAAGTACACATAGTGATCTGGAGACATGATTAACTTGCTCAGTGTGAATTCAGGGCAGTGGGAAAATGCTTGAAGTTTGTGGTAGAATACCTACAGTGCAGCATTTTAGTAGGCACGTGGCTTGGATTTCTTGCATGGAACTTCAAGAGTTGCGATTTTTTTTTCCTTGAACAGGGGGCACAACTGCAGTTTGATGAAACTCCAAAACAACACATAGGCAACTGGAAAGAAGTTAAGCTGTATTCTAACTTAGGTCTCACAGGGATGTGACAGTTTTCAAGTCAATTTATGTTTTGACTAATATTTCTCTACTAGTATGTAGAGATATACGTCCATAGGAGACTCAATTGTTTCATTGTAAAGGAAGTGGTAACAATACTAAACCAAAGCAAGATGTTATATTCAACTGGAGCTAAAGAACAGCTTAAACTTCATGACCGCTCTGAGTAAGATTTTGATTAATATGCAGTCTGACCTGGGGGGTACTTCCTTTTGACAGTATGGAAAGAAAAAAGTCATTTTGGCTGCCCTGGTGACTGCTGAGACAGTGGTTCTAAGCTGGACTGTGCATTTGCCTAAGAAAAACAAAACACCAGTGAAATCTCTTAAGAACTGGTCCTTGAACTTTTGAGGTATAAATTAGCACCAATTAATAAAAAAATATGGAGTTGGATGAGTGTGAATCTTTTGAGTTTAGAGTTCACTTTTAAAATGCATGACATGGTTAAATCAGAACTGCTTTAGTATTAAAAATGCTGAATTCAAAAATATGCTGCCAAGTTTATGAATAAGAACACCCTACCTTAGCTTCCTGGTGGGGCCTGCAGGGAAGAAAAACAACTTTATTTCTAAGGTTAAATGAGGAAAAAGTTAATTAGTCCATGAACTGTTATTACAGTGATGCTTTTTTTGCCACACAACAGCTTGAAAAGAGAATCTTTTAATTCGTTAGCACTAGACAACAGCTACTGAATGCCATCATTTGCGCTTTGATTGCAGATGGTATTACAGTGTTGTCTCTGTATAGGAACCTGTGGGCTACTTTGCTGTAGGAATGGCTGGCATGCACGTGTGTGTGTGTGTATACATATATGTGTATCAAATGTTGTCTGTTAGAGATTTTTTAAACTATAACCACAGATTCGCTGAATCTCCATTTTTGATATTGACTGCCAAGAACTTTTGCAGTGACAGAGAAAAATGGGGGCAAACTAGTGGGTGCTATAAGAAAGAAAAAGTACGTGCCATTGCATTTATATTTGAAATGTAATCTATGGTAGTTTGAAAAGTCCTCAAGACTGAATTGTTTATTGGTAAACATTGCTTCCAAGGGTAGTAATCCTCAAGAACGCTTCTAAAAAGAGAAGTCCAAGTCTTGGATCCTCTTCCATAAGAAACCTTGCACTTGGCTGCCTGTTTTATGCTGGAGGCCTGTACTGCTTCAGAAATGTGGGAATGAGAGAATGAGGATGTTTTTCCTCTGAGGGAGCGGTATAAGGAAGAAAAGGGATGGAAACACGTTCTCATGAAACGCTAACCAACTAGCGAACCTTTTCGTGATAAACTGATTCAACTATGCAAACGTGAAGAATAGGTGCAAAATTTGGAGTGGGTTCCAGACCTCTGTTGAATGCGTGTTTAACTGCTGCTTGCAAAGAAGAGAAATCCAGACAAGCTAGGGAGGCTGTAGAGCTTCAGGATGAAGTTTTGCATTGAAACTGATCCTGTTTCATGGTTAATTGAAACCAGAGAGGATGGTCTGCATCTTGTGCATTCCTTAGGTCCCAGGCCTAGTAGGTGTGTGATGATGGAGTAAACATGGTCAGTGAGCCAAATAAGATGATGAAGAAAAATCTTGCCTTTTTTGCTAGTTATTTAAAACATATGCAGTTGTCTGCCAGTTGTCTGCCTTAATTCTTAGTGGTCAGTTTAGGGCCTGGTTTTCAGTTCCTGTGATGTCATGTATCTCTAATTGAGCACTTATCCAGGATGATCACTGATTTCTGTATGTTAGCCAGTTGTTTATAAAGGTAGAGACGGACTTAATGGTAGTAATGATCAGCTCAGAGACCATCTTTTTATATGTGAAATCAGGATTAAGGTTGTTCTTTTTCCATTTGCTTACACTGAATTTTCATCTGCCACTCTAACACATAGTTGCTCAGTCTTGGAAGGTTCTGTAATTCTTGGAGGTTATCCTTATTACCTTGAATAACTTAGTTTTGTCTGCAGACTTTGTCACTCTCACAGCTTTTCCCTTTCCTACCTGGCTATGTGCAGATGCCTGGAGAGCTCCACTGTTGACCTGTTGCTGTAAGAACTATTAATTTTATTCCTATCCTCTCCTTCCCAACATTTAATCAAGTTCTTTATCTCAGAAGGGTCATTTCCCTTATGCTTCTCCTAAAAGGATTTGACAATGGATCTTTTCGAAAGCTTTTTGCAAATCCAGGTCACGTAGATCAGTTTTCTTTACACTAGTGCTTATTAACCCCTTTGGTGAACCTCAGCAGTTCATGATGAGTGTTTCTCCATTTCATAAAAGCCTTGTTGACTTTTCCTTGGGAAATTATTTGAGCTGCTCTTTAATTCTATTCTTCATTATAATGCCTGTTATTGTACCTACTCCCGCTTCCTCATCAGTTGTTTCTTGTTCAGCTAGCCCTGAAAGTGTGCATTTTATAAGCCAGTGACCAGTCCTCTGATACTGATGCAGAGTACATGTCACATTAAGCAGTTTTGCTCTTTTGTCTTTGAGTTCCTTCAGAGTTTTTGGGTGACTGCCCATCTGATGCATTACTTACCACTGATTTTTAAAAAAAATTTTGTTTGTCAGCTTATAAACTCATCTTCTGAGCCTCAGTGAGTTGCTATTTAAGTACGAGGTTGCTATGAAGGAAACATTGAACTCTTCTGCAGCAAAAATGTATACAAATTTAGTAATCTTCTGTTGCATTCTTGCAATATTATGATTTTTTTAAGACATTCTGAGAAATTTCCTACTTCTGTCATGCACTGTGAAAGGGACCTCGTTATCAGCACTTTGTATATCTTACTAGTTGTTATTCAGACTGCTTCACCTTGCCTTATTGCATCTTTGTCTAAGCTGTTGGGGTTTAATTCATCTGGATTTTTTCCATATCATTGTTGTTCCAGCTTTATGAAGGATGCCTTCTTGCTTTTACTCTACTGTTTAGCTGTGCTGACTGGCTTATGGTTTTTCTCAAGTCTTTCTTGGTAGAAGCTGTGCAGTTGCTCTGCATTTCCAGTATGGTGTTCTTAAATAGTCAGCATGTTTGCAAAGAGTTCTATTCTTTTGACTGCTTCTTTTTACCTTCTTATTTTTAGTGGTTCCTCATTTTGAAGTAGCATTTGACTGCATGGCATTTTTTTTTTTAACTTCTGTTAGTGCTGTGAGCTTGTTGAATTTGGTGTTTTATTCTCTCTAACACTACCATTTTGAACCTGATATTGTGCCCTTTTATGGACCAAGGTAGGAGTCACTTGCCTTCTTGTGTGTTTTTTTAAGATAAACTTTCTATGCTTATTAATAATGTCTAAAAAATGTAGTATCAGCATCACAATCTGAGTTGGTATTTCCCTAGCATACATGGAGACAGCTGAAGTTACTTGCTGGTACTGTTCCCTGCCATGGGGGCCCCCTCTCATCATTGTCAGCATGTCACAGTCAATACTTCCATCCTAATCAGGCAGTCAGTAACATCATATGCTGTCTATCTTGTTTATGATGGAAACTTCATTCCATTGGGCTCTGGCTGGCTTGCGAAGTTGTTTGAATACCGAGCTCTTTTACAGTGGTGTAGGCTTTTCCGTGTTTACGCTATAGTAAATATCCTGATGTGTGGCACAAGGTACCAATGGTATCTTCCTTATCCTGAGTTTCTAGTGCTATTGTTATTATTGTTCAAAGATAGCATCCAAGTTCCCCCAGCGTTGTTTGTAGGACTTCTCTTGCTTAGGTAGAAGCAGTATGCACTTGTTTTTGTTTTCTGGTTCCTTCCACCCTGTTCAAAGGGACAGTATCTGTTCCAGCCTTTTGCTATGGTTTTCAGTGTGGCAGGTGGCAGCCTCTGCTCTATTGCATATTACGGCTCCTCGTACTTCATACAGGCGGATATATATTTTGAGACCACGTGATCTTTAGGGCCTGAAAGCATTTCCTAAGGGTAGGTTTAAAAATACCCCTCTGATCTTTTTTAAGAGTAAAAGCTGCAAAGTTTACCAAACTTGTTTCTCCCAAAATCATTCCCTTCATTTCAAGAGTCTTCCCAGCTTCCAGTGAATCTGGACCTTGTTCCCCTTCTGGTCTTCAATTGCATGTCGAGAATTTATTACACCCTTCCGTCTGCATTGCCGGGGACATTGGGAACATTTGAGCACTGTTGGGGATGCTTGAAGAACCTGAAGTAGTGTATTTTTGCCTTTGATCCTTACTCCGACCAAAGCTGGTGAGCACAATGTCCACATAATTGGTACTGGAAGAGGGCAGAGAAGATGTGAGATTCTGTAGTTCCTTAAAATGGAAAATGTGTTACTTGCGTGGTTACTTGAACTGAAATTGTCTGTCCTCACAGTAATGTTTCTTCATTTGGCAAGACTCACACATCCTGTCTGTCTTGGTAAACAGAAGGCTAATGGTGTATCTGTCTGCTAAATATATTTATTGTTTTATCTTTAAATTTTATTTTCTTAGCAGTGGATCAAATAGGCAAGCAGGGCCTGGAGAACAAATGTCTTCCCTAAAGCAGAACAGGGAATTAATTACACTAGGACTTCCTACATGGTAGATTAATTCTTTAAGCAGTACTATCTTTCACCATAAAAGGCTTGTTGGGCAGCAAGATGACATTATTATAGGTTAAAATCTTAGTCCTATCTGTTACCTCATCAAACAAGTAAGATGAAGAGAAAAAAGTTGTATTTTTCAGCTATGGTAGCCTTTTTTTTGTTTACTTGTTTGAGCTGAAGTGAAACATGAGGTGGCTGACAAATTGTACGCTCATTAGGTGTTTAAGACAAAAAGCATTTTTTGTAATGGCAAGCAACCCAAATGCCTACTAGTGTAGGAAATCGCTAAATACGTTGAAGTTTTAGGTTTTTCTCAGCAAAGCAGTTAAAAATCCTTGCCTTAATTAAAGGTATTAAAGCCTCAATGTTCTTTGACTTTGAAAGCAGCTCAAGGTAAGAAAGTCCACTCTTAGCTTTGGTTGTTATCATTGCAGTTGTATGAGAGAGAATGCAGCAGAATAGGATATGCTTTTCCTTAAGTTCCTCCACTTCTGTTCAGTGCAGATTTTAATCTGTAAGTGATCATCTTCGTAAAGAACAATTTCAGTTGCCAAATTTTTTATAGACTGTATTTTGTGGTATTGTGAAAAACGTCGTAAAAGTAATGTACACTTTCAGCTTTTAACCACTAGATGGTAGCTAACTACTGTCATTACCCGTAGTAAAAGAAACCTTGTTGCCGAAGCTGTGCAGTATAACGCTATCAAAAAAAAATCTTCTGACATTGTGAAATGAATAACTTAATACTTTAATCTAAAAAGCTTTTCTCTAATGCAGTTGATTGTGCGCTTCATGGTTTTTCTGACCTGCGTAGTGGTGATTTACCCCAAATCTGACTTAATGTTTTGTAGGGTGTTAAACATAGTCAAGGCTATCCAGAGACACAACAGACTAAAATTATTCTGAGAATGCTGAGTTATAATACAAGATTGCATATCCTCCTTAATGTATGTATTACATTATTAAAAATAATGCAGCTTCACCATGGATCTTGCACTCCTGAAGCACCTGGGGAGGAAATATATTCTTCAAATCACAGATCTGATTGTGGCTCACCAATAAAACAAAGGGTAGAAGAGCAGCTTGGGGTTTTTTTTTAAGTTGATTAAAAACTGCAAGAAAAATTTTTTTTGCAAATGATAAAAATGTTTTTGTAAGTGTTAAATCTGGTACTGTGATAAAACAAGAAGTCCTTGTTAAGTTATTGATTGCATGACCCTGTTTTGTTCAAAAATCTTTAAAATGAACCTGGTTTATTGGGCTCATTTACGTAGCCATGATACACTACTCAAACTAATGCTCTTGTGGATGTAAAGCAAATTCCTAAAGCAATATTTTTATAGTATATTTTACATCTTAAAAAATATTATAAAATATTTTAAAATGTTTTATATTTTTATAATATTTTTATTTTTTGGCAGTTATCAGCTATACCAGACTTGAGGCTGAGCATTATTTGTTTTTGTGGCTTATGAGGCACAGAAGTGGTACAGGTCATAAGTCTTGCATATGGTTGCAGACCAAAAGCTTGCTGCTTAGCCTTCTGAGTTGTTGGTTGCATTAGTGGTGGCTCTGCTTGAAGTCTGGCTTTGACAGGAGGGCAATAGTGATCTGACAATGGCAGTTAAGTACTGTCTCAACCACTTTGTTATTTTCAGTTTTCCTTTTTAACACATAATGCGGTGGAAGATCACAGGAAGTTGCTTTAATCTTAACCAAGATCAGCCTAATATCTAGTACTGTAAATGCGGTCTACTTAAGAGGTTCTGAGTGAGAGCTGACTTAGGATATATTACAGCTGCAAAGAGGTTTTCTGTGTAAGTTAATGAGTTGTGATTATTTAATATTAATGCATATATGGGTCCACTCCATGGGTTAGATTATTCCCTGTCATGATTGCCAGTCATCTTAATTTTGCCAGCCTTTTAATTAATGTAAAAAATGTTGCATTTGAAGTTACTTACATGATTGAGATTTCTGGAGTTTGAAGACTATTTCTTTTTGCGGATGATAAATGAGCTGACAGGTGCTCTGTTGGGCTTGCCACTCACAAACAAGAAGGAACTAGTTGAAGATGTGGAGGTCGAGGGAAGCCTTGCCTGCAGTGATCATGAGGTTGTGGAGCTTAAAACCCTGAAAGAAGGGAGGAAGGCAATCAGTAGGGTCACAGCCTTAGACGTCAGGACAGCAGATTTTTTACTTCTTCAGGGATCTGGTTGGCAGGATCCCATGAAGGACTTTCCTAGAGGGAAACAGGACTGAGGAAAACTGGTTGATCTGCAACACCATCATCCTTGGAATGCAAGGACAGGTCCTTCAATGTGTAGAAGGAAGAGCAGGCCTTGCAGGTCAGCGTGGATGAACCCGGAGACCCTGCCTGAGCTCAAACATGCACACAGCTTCCATAGAAGGTAGAATCAGGGATGGGCCACCCAGAAGGAATATAGAGACAATGCCCAAGTGTGCAGAGATAGAGTTAAGAAAGCTACAGCTCACCTAGAGTTCAAACTTGTGAGGAGACTGAAGGGAAATGAGAATGGCTTTTCTGAGTACATTGGCAGCAAAAGAAAATGTGGGCCCACTGCTCAGTGGGACAGGGGACTAAGCAACAAAGAACATGGGAAAGGCTGAAGTATTCAGTGCCTTTTTTACCTCAGTCTTCACTTGTTGGGTTTGCCTTCTGACCTTCTAGGTCTTCAAGCCTTCTTGCAGAGTATATGGAAAGGGTTACCCAACGGTAGCCAAAGATAGCATTAGGGAGTGCTTAAGCCAGTTGAACATATGGAGTTCCATGGGAGCAGATAGGATGCACCTGAAGGTGCTGAGGGAGGAAAGCAATGTCATTTTGAGGCCTCTCTTATCTTTGAAAGGCCATGGTGATCTGGGGAGGTTCCTGATGACTGGAAAGACAAATGTCATACCCATCTTCAGAAAGAAGAAAAGGGAAGATCCAGGGAACAACAGACCAGTCAGTTGCACCTCAGTTCTTGGTAAGATTGTGGGGCAAGGTGTTCTGGAAGCTGATGAAGGACCAAGATGATGATTGTGAACAGCTAGCATGGATTTACCAGTGTCAAATCCTGCATGACCAACCTGATTGCCTTCTATGATGAGATGTCTGGCTATGTGGTCAAGGGGAAAGCAATGGTGATGTTCTTTATCTTGACTTTAGCAAGGTGTCCGATAATATCTTTAGAATCAAACTGGTCATATATGGACTGAATAATTGTCTGATAATTTGGGTGGAAAATTGGCTGGATGAGTGGGCTCCAAGTGGTACCAAGTCCAGCTGTTTGCCAGTTGCTAGTGGTGTCCCTCAGGAATTGATACTGAGGCTAATATTCTTTAGTGTCTTTACAAATTACCTGGATGATGGGACAGAGTACTATCTCTGCAAGTCTGCTGATAAGAAGAAACCGGGAGGAGAGGGTGATACGTGGAGGGCAGGGCTGCTGTCCAGACAGACCTGGACAGGCTTGAGAAATGGGCTGACAGGAACATAAAATAAATTCAATGACAGCAAATGTTAAGTCCTACAATAAGATGGAATAACCTTGTATGACAGTACAGGCCAGCGGCCAGCTTGCTAGATAGCAGTGTACAGAGAAGGACTGAAGAGTTCTGTTCCACACCAAGTTGAACGTGAGCCAGTAATGCACCTTGCAGCAAGGAATGCTAGCCACATGCAGGGCTGAAATAGCCAGCAGGTTGACAGAGCAAGTTCAGTAGTGGGTCACGAAGATGGTGAGGAGGCCAAAGTGCATGCTGTATAAGAAGATACTTAGAGGACTGTGTTTATTGAGCTCTAGGAAGAAAAGGCTAAGGGAAGATCTTATTGCAGCCTACAATTTTCTAATGGGAGGGGAGAGAGAAGACAGAGCTGGACTTTTCATGAAGGTGGATGGTAATAAGAGCCAATATACACAAGCTGGAACATAGGAGATTCCGGTTAGATAGGCGGGAGCAATCTTTATGTTGGGTGGTCAAACACTGTTATAGTGCTCAAAGAGGTTGTGGAATATCCACCCTTTGAGATATTCAGAACTCAGCTGTGCACTGGACTTGCTTTAAGCAGAAGACTAGATGACTTCCAGAGATCTCTTTAAACCCGTATGATTTTGTGCTTCTGTGAGTTAGTTGCTATGACCTTGCATCATTTTATGAAAAAGCTCCATGATTTTAGGTGTTCTTTGAGAGATTTATTCAAGGTTATTTTGTTTTGTTTTGTTTTTTGGTTGGGTGGGTTTTTTTGTTTTGTTTTTCCTTTTTTAAAACAGAGCTTTTCTTGATGCATTGTAAAGTCAAGCCTGTTGGGCTGAGTTTTTACATTAGAAATCACATACATCCTGCAAAGAAGAAAATAATTCTTCAGTGTTCTGAAATATATCCAGGAATTAGCTCAATAGGTAATATTTAATAGCATGTTTAATTTTGAGAGAAAGCTGTAAAGGGTTCAGAAAAAGCTATGAATGTTTACTTTTACACTAAATGCAAATTTTTTGTCTTTCTCTTTCAAACATGTATACATAATCAGATTTGACTATAGTAGGTGGGGAAAACTGTACAGAAAAATCAGATAATGTGGGGAAAATGGCTTTTGCTCATGCGAATTTTTTAACAACACTGAGGTTGTCAAGTGATTTTAGACATGATTCACATTGATATGAGTGGAAGCAGAAATATTTAGGAGCATTCTAAGCCTGAAACAGCTGTAAATATGTCTTGTTTTTCTTGTTCCTAATATTGGATCATTAGTTTGTTTTTCTTGGCATTTTCAAGAGGACATCAGATTAGATTCTGTCACTGAAATGGAAAAAATTAAGGCTATTTTAAGAAGAAAAAAACATAGCATTCCTTGCTGAAGAAAAATTGCTGTATTAAGCAACCATCGTGCAACTGAAAAATAGCTGAGGCTGAATGCGCTTGTATAAAAAATATGAATAGAAAACTCAGTAATTCAGTAGTCTGTAGGTAAAAGCTATTTGAAAGCTGCATGACTGTTGCTATATATGTAAACAATCATCTGTGACAAGGAAACAAAGACATCTGTTGACATGAGGATTACTTAAGAAGGCTAAACACAAATCAGATAAGGAGTTATAAAATTGACTCTGTTGCCCTTGAGCATGATGAATTGTATGGAGCAGTGTTTGTATATAAACAATATCACCTTAACAACACTGTGGTTGGTAGCAGTAATTTTCAACTCCTAACCTATAAGCAGTAAATTCTGATGGTTAGAGACCTCTAGTTTCTAAAGTAGTCCGATTTAGTTTTCAAGGTATTTAAATGCACATTAGAACTGAATTTTAAAAAAGATACAGAGCTAAGGTTAATTGTTGCTGGCTTTTTAGGTCCTTACTATATTATTTTAGGGTTTTTTGGTGTTCCTACAGATAAGGAATGAAACAAATATGAAAAAAAGTTTGGGGGGAGAGTTCAAAATAATGAATCAACAAGCTTGCTCCATGGTTTAAGGCTTCTTGCTGAAAAACAGTACTTGATACTTATATCGATAGTACAATGTTTAGAGCTGGAAGAAAGCAACTTTGGAAGCAGAGCATTGGCAGAGTTATAAAGGTAAGGAAAACTGAACTTTGGACTAGGTCCGGACTAGTAACTATATAGTTATGAATAAAGGTGTAAATTGAGGTGGGAGTGGGGGAAAGAAAATGTGTGTTTTAAAATGGTGTAAGTGGATGATATTAATTTCACAAAATAATTGCATGAAAATGGATAAACTATGACTTTTAAAGCAAAACATAGTATTTTGGGATAGGTATTTGTCATAAGATGTAGGGCTTTTTGTGTAACTGGTCTCGTAAGTTAATTGGTAGGGTATCAATAAAGGCTTAGTTGCACGATTTGTTTTGAAAGGTAAATTTGCACTGGGAGATATTTATGCGTTTGGCTACTGGTACTTGTATTTTGTCCAGATTATTGCAGGGGTCTCGTAATGGTATAATTTCACAAATGTTATACTGGTACAATAAAGAGCTTGATGCTAGATTTGGCAACAAAACAGGGGTGGGCTCTGCCACCAAGGAAAATTGAAGTTTAACTTCCTTCTTCTCATACTTGTAAAATGGGAA
The DNA here is from genome assembly GCF_047370975.1 of Nipponia nippon. Classification (NCBI taxonomy): domain Eukaryota; kingdom Metazoa; phylum Chordata; class Aves; order Pelecaniformes; family Threskiornithidae; genus Nipponia; species Nipponia nippon. Next base: position 81,223,716 of record NW_028262290.1, on the reverse strand, counting down.
CAGAATTTTGAAGGCACTACATGGTATTTAGAAACAATAATAAAATAGAGAAGTCATTAAGACCCTTAAACTAATTTTAAAAGCTTATTATTTGAACAAACTGTTCCTGAGTTAATGCAATGTTATAACAAATGTGGGAAAGCTCTGATTGCTGTTTGAGATTTAAGAGTCAGCTAAGAGGACTGCCTTAATTCTGTAGGGTGTGTGGGTTTTTTTTGGAGAGGAGTGAATAAAAAGCTGTGTGTCTGTTGAAACTCAGGATTCTTGGAAAGTGTAAGATGGTTTGCAGTTTACTTTTAGAGGGAAATCCGTGAGCAATGGTTATGCAATATAAAACAGTAAGTTAAAGGAGGGGGAGAGGAATGCCATGTTGATTAAATAAGTTTTGGATAAGACAGTAAATTAACAGTAGAACACTCTTACTTTTTGACTCTTTTATGATTGAACTTCCCAGTAAAGTTCAAGTGTATTGCTCATCCATAAGACTTGGATCTGAGTTTGTCTAAATTTAGTAATGCACAGTATTCTGACAACCTAATGCATCATTTGCTGAATAAACTGTGTTCAGGAACAAGTTTTAACTTGTGTAGTTATGACTTGCATACTAAGTAACATTCATGCTAACTCTATTCAGAGTGCAGACACATCAGCAACTGCCCTCTGTAATGGAGAAGTTGGCAATAGTCAATATTTGCTTTCTGAGGCTGTTGTTTCAAAGGAAAGACCCCTGGCATCTCTGACTTCTGATCTTTTAGTACCTTCTGCTTAAATACATATACTTATATACTCTTGTGGTAGTTAGAAAACACTTTTTTAAAAATTTTATTTTAATCCCCATTTGTTGCTTCAGATTGATGGTGTGATGGTTATCGGTTTAGGTGTATGTTAAAATGGATTTAGGAATCTCCCCTTTATTCTGCTTCAGGAGCAGATGCTGACTGGAATTAGTTTCCTGTGCTAAATTTTTGGTCTTTAGGTATTAGGAATTTTAAGGTTTTATGTAACATAAACCAAGCTACTTGTTATAACTAGATTAATCATCAAAGAAGGACTTTTTGGTTAATTAGTTTAGTTTTGGACTTGCATCTGTTGTGGGACTTTGCCATATGGCTTTTCTTACCTTTGTAACTAAGAGGGGGAAAAGAAACCCAAAACTAAAGGTGGCTGCGTTGCTGTTCTTTAAATGAAGAATCCAGGTGAAGCTGTACCATATAAAAACTTGGACAATTCTTCCAGATATCTAAGTGAGAAAGCATTTATCTCTTGTATGTACTGTTCCATCTGGATCCTCCTACATCATGGGACATTATGAGGCGGCTTTGTTGTATGACTTTGATCAGAATTGCTGCTGATATTTTTCCGGGTTTGCGTGTAAGTGTTACTGCACATACCAGCAATTCCTCTCTTACCCGCATAAATGATAGGTTGGACTTGATGATCTTAAGGGTCTTTTCCAACCTTAATGATTCTTTGATAGCTTATGTGTTTTAGCAATCCTTCTATCTTCAAATCTTACTCTTTCAGTGTTCTATTAAATTAGGTTTATTTGAATTACATAAACCTGCCTGTTTTTTGGTAATTTGTTGTACAAATGGTGTTTAGGAATATGTACTTCTGTAGTGAATCCTGCAGGACTTAAAATATACAAAAGCTCCTACGCCACGACCACATTGCAGGTTTGAAGGAAGATGTGGGGGTAGTTAAAGTTAGCATCTTAAAGTCCAAAGACTGAATTTTGAGAACAGGTTAGTGAATTCCTTCACTGAAGTTCTGGTTGATTCAAAAGGATTGAGGGCCTGAAACGCACCCCTATGCAAAAATCCTGAAGGAAACAAATCTGAAATAGAAATCACTTGTTCCTTCATGAGCCTTTTGCTCATTTATGTCTGGCCCTTAAAGACTGGGGGGGGCGAGGGAAGAATGAAAGGTAAAAGCTCAACACTTTCTTGCAATTTGTTCTCTGAGATTCCTAATCCTACCTAAAGAATATCTTAAAAATTTATTCTTTAAATAGTATGCAAATGGAAAGTGATATTTTGACTGGTTTCCAGTCTAGCTTCTGAGTGTTTTTAAATATTTATATTAATGACTTGCTACTGAAAGCACTGAAGTTAGGTTTCTTCTACTTTTTTGGGGACAACCTAATTCTAAAAGTGAGGCAGAAGTGTCTTCTGATGACTGCAACAACTGAGAAGTGAGACTTTGTGTCGTGGTTTAACCCCAGCCAGCAACTATGAACCACACAGCCGCTCACTCACTCCCCCCCAGTGGGGTGGGGGAGAGAATTGGAAGGGTGAAAGTCAGACAACTCCTGGGTTGAGATAAGAACAGTTTAATAATTGAAATAAAATAAAATAGAATGATAGTAGTAGTGGTAGTAATAATAATAATAATAATAATAATAATAATAATATAATACAATAATAATGTACCAAGCAAGTGATATACGACACAATTGCTCACCACCCCCTGACTGATGCCCAGCCTGTTCCCGAGCAGCAATCCCTTCCCCCCCGGCCAACTCGCCCCAGTTATATACTGAGCATGACGTCATATGGTGTGGAATAGCCCTGTGGCCAATGTGGGTCAGGCCCCCTGGCTGTGCCCCCTCCCAGCTTCTTGTACGCCATGCAGAGCATGGGAAGCTGAAAAGTCCTTGACTGGTGTAAGCACTACTTAGCAACAACTAAAACATCAGTGTGTTATCAACATTATTCTCATACTAAATCCAAAACACAGCACTATACCAGCTACTAAGAAGAAAATTAACTCTATCCCAGCTGAAACCAGGACACTTTGTGATTGGGGAACACTTCATTTGGGGAGGAGAAGTTCTTAGAAATGGCAGATCATCAAAATATGGAAACATGGCAGGCAGGGTCTGTTCTTGAATTGCATTGTAGCTACTATCAGGAAAAACATGGCATGCAGCTTGCATTAATTAGATATCCACCAGAACAATGCAAATGCCTTCCAGAAGTGACATGTGATAAATGCAAGTGAATGTCTTAATCTTCATAAAACTATAGCTTTACTATCTAGTTAATAATTCCATTTTCTCTAGGTACTGTTCATTAAAAGAATTTAAGTTAACTAGACTTTTAAAGTTTTGTGACATATTAATGAATGCTGTTGTTACTGGACTTAGACATCAAATATGGCCTAATGCTATGGGAACGTCTATATACAGTAGCTAGTATATTTGTTATAGGGCTTGAGAGGCTGCAATTAAAGGATTGGAAAGCATTAAAAGAACTGAAACAAACATCAGGGCATGATTGCCCAGTTTGAGAAGGTGCTCATGATTTCAGCCTACGTAAACAGCAACTTGTAGAAGAAATAGAGGCTATGAACATATCAAGAGCCATCTGTATAGGTGGAGTTGGGAACTGATAACCAATGTAAGATTAATACCTTGTGTAGCAATATGTCTGAAGTTCTATGCTGGAAACACAGCAGAGTACAAAAGTAGTCTCTCTGTAGTTTAAGCAAAACAAAAAACTTTTTGCTGGATTAAATAGAAGCTAACTAATTGGCAGAGTATTGGTTGTATTTTTCTATGTTAAAGATGCGTCATCAGTTGTGCTCAAATTACTGAAACAACAGTTTTTAGGATTCTAGTGTTATCATCTAGTGTGAAGCTGATTCAGCCCAAAATCGTTGCTTTTTGTATGTCTAACTAGGGGGAAAATTTCTATCCTGATTTGAGAACATGTAGGAAAGGCCAGTCCTGTGATGACATTTCACTTTTGGGAAAGTGGAGGCCATGTTAGGGAATGACAGAGGTAAAATAGCATAAAGTACATATATAAATTAATCTGCTACTGCATTCTTCAGGCATATCTGTGTAAAGAACATGATTTGTATGTTTGTCTTTTACATGGAAAAAACATTTTCAGTGCATTCAGCATTTATGAAGGCATGCTAGTAATTACGAGTTTACCAAATACTTGAAAATTCCTTCAGGAAGCAGGAAAGATATTTACATAAGGATATAAAGTGTATTATGCAAGTCCTATTGGCTCTGTGGAAGCTTATGGATAAATCACTTGTGCATACTTTATAGAGTTACTAGATTTTTCATAATCACTGGGGAAATAAAGATTGAATTTACCACCAATGAAACATAATTCTGAATTTCTTTTGAAAATGAAATGATATTAAATCTTGTAATCCGCAAGCACAATAACAACAGTAACTATTCCAGAAGGCTATTTTGTCTATAATGTAATGAGGTGTATTACATGTGGGAATTCAATTTAATTAGAAGAGTAGGCATACTGCTTGAAGAATGGTATAATAGCTATAGGTAAGCACATTTGTAAACACTTGTGTGCCTTGAGGCTTGTGCCTTGTTTTACTTCTCATTATATTAAACAGATAATGTATGTATGAAATCCTAGCTTCCTCCAGCAGTATCTGTCTTTATTAGAGAAAGTTTACAATATCTTCCAAAAATAACAAAGATGGGACAGAATCCTGTCTTGATGGTCATATGTGACTAGACTGAAAAGCTAGGCGTAAGGACTTAGGGTGTTGAAAGTAACTTGCAGAATGATGGAGCGGTACATGTAGAATACCTTTTTTTTTTTTCTGCAGAGCCTTTCAACAAATAAATAATATTGTACAAAAGAGTGATGATAGAGGTTTTGTGGTAAATCTGAAAATAGAACACAAGAAATCAACTGTAAAATCATAACAGGGGTCGCTTCTAAAAATTTCATTTGAGTGTTTTAAAATCATAAACCACAAGTATGGAAGAATGTAATAGCCTTTACTTTTTAAAATAAATTTTAGAATTTTCTTTATTTCTGTCTTTAAAATAGATGGTGAATTATTTATTGTCCACTTTGTGTTTTATGACAGCAAAAGCTCAAGGAAGAGAGGGAGGCTAAACGTGCTCGGCTGGATGGCAGGCATGATTACTTACTGGATGCTGTTGCCTCTTGTGTGAATCTGGACAAAGCAGAAGTAGAAGATGCTATTCTTGATGGTAACCAGGTAATCTGATGGATTTGATAGTGAAGCTCATGGGGTGCCTTAGAACTGATATTAGCATCAAATACTCGGTGAGAGAGTTGTCAGACTTCGTGTCTGAAATTACTCAAGTCTTCTCATCGAAAAAATATTTTTCAGCATTTTGTAATTAAGTTGAACAAAAGCGTCCTTAGTGTCAGGACCTGTTGTAACAATATTGATTTTGAAATTGATTAGAATTTCTGCTTTCCAAGGGTTATAGATAGTACAGTACAACCAGTGACACTATTTCATACTAGATCCACAGCATGAAGCCTCTCAATCCTTGAATATATAGTGCATATATGTTCAAGAGTCTTGTCCGCAGCAGGCTGCATGTTATTTTTGTTTCCATTAGGCTGCCACCAGCATTTGTGAGACTACATTGTGATCTAGTTTAGGAAATTAAATCAGGTGGAAACTACTTGACAAAATAGAATGGCTAAGTGATCTGACTGACTACATGAGAGTTAATGCAGGGGGTAAGCAGTTAGAAATATGTATATTGAAGAAATGGTACAGCAAAGTTGATGGTAAGTATTATATGCAATGGAGATACATTTTGTGATTTGAAAACAAATCATTATTTTTTTAAAGCCTAGGTAGACAGCAAGTAGATCTTGTTTTACTACCTGACACTAAAGTAAACATGGTTGTGTTTTTTCTTCTTTGTTGTTTTCTCTTGCATTTTCTCTCCATCTGTGTACCTTCAGTTAATGCATTCCCATTTCAGTGCTAGTATTGAGAAACTGAAGAAAGTCCAGTGGAAGTGATGGACATAGGACATGTAAAGTATGAGAAGAGGGAGAATAAGAGATTGAGGGGCAGTCAAATAGTAGCCCGCAGTTGCTTGAAGAGTAGTTTTGAAGATGACAGAGCTGAACTCTTTTCAGCACTTACACGCGATATAACAAAGGCAATAGCCACAACTTGCAGATTGGACATTAAGAGACCCTTCTTCACCAGGAGGGTAATGCAGCATGGGAACAGGTTAATCAAGTGAGCTGTGTAACTTCTGTCCCTGAGGTTTTTGAGACTCAGCCTAGGCAAAGCTCTGGATGACCTGAGCTGCTGTTGATGATACAGGAGGCTGGCCTCGAGATCTCCCAGAAGCCCCTTCCAACATTGCTGTGATTCCACGTGATACTGGAAAATAAGCTGTGCAGAACACTGTCACACAAGTTAAAAAGCAGAACTTCTTTCAGCCTTTGTGCATTTTATCTCTAAATGGGTTTTCTGGCAAACTACATTGCCTGAGAATAATTGTCAGATGAAGAAAATATTGGCAGCTGTTATACTTGGAAAGAGAAAAGTGTAATAGTTGTTTTGACCTCATCTTGGAGGGCGCAGCCAAGATTTTCTGGAAAAGTAGTTTATGTGATCTTCGTGTAACTGAGGCCTATTATTAATGGAAGAGGGATAAAAGCGGCTTTCTTCCTGCTGCTGGTGACCTCTTAGCCTTTTTCCTGCACTAGGAAGCACAAATGGTATCAGCAAATGTTTCTGAAGAACTTCTAGAAGTAGAAGCCTTTTCTGCTGGAAGATTGCTATGTAGTTAGGGACTATGTGAAACAATGACTCATAGATCTAGAAAAATAATGGATTAGGCCAGACTTTCAAGTGCTGAAACACCGATCAGCATACTAGTATAGAGCAGTTAACTTTCTTCCTAGGCCTGCATGGCATACACATGAAATTCCTGGACTGCTCTACCAATACATGGTTCAAGGATGCTTGATGACAGCCTTACATTGATGGAGAACTGTGAAATTCTTGTGATGCTTGAAGTATAAATAAATAAAGGCTTCCTCTGTTGCTATGATGTGGAATAATTGCAGCTGTGTATTTTCTGCTTTCAGCTAGTTAGCTGAATGGCAGTAAGAATAACATGGGTGAAGGACTTCGGTGAGGTGCTGCTGCACTTTAGCAAATGAGGAATGCCCTGTGCCCTCAGTTTTAAGAGACGATATACAGCATGTACGGTCAGTGGTTTCTGTAAACTGAAGCATGGTCTGGCTATATTCAGTTGTATTCAGCATGGAAAAATTCAAATGATTCAATTAAGTAGGTGTGTGCTGCTAAAGGACAAGGCAACTCAGTCATTTTTTTGGGCAGTAGTAACTCGGCCTGGTATAATCTTATTTGTCAGCCCTCTATGTTAAAAATCTGAGCAAGTTACACTTTTCACAGTGGGTATGCTATGCATAAATACATCAACATGATCTCAAACAGATAGAACGCATTGACAAATTCTTGGCCCCTGGAGGTCTGCGTCATCTGATGTTCTACTATCAAGATGTGGAGGCAACAGATACAGGTAAAGCAACTTAGGTTTTCCTGCAACGTGTTATAGTTGTGTTGAGCCAGTGTGCAAGAAAAAAGCCAATAGTAAAGTTCTTATAAACTGGTGCTTAAGGCAAGTCAAGTTTGGTCATACTGGGACATCTGTCCTTGCTCATGAAATGAGGACTGATGAAATTACTGAAGCTTGTTGTGCACTTCTGCATATTGCTAGTATGCAGCAGCAAGGTAGTTCCTTGCAAGCCCAGGATCTGTTGCCTGGGGAGTTGGAAAATGGTTTTCGAAAGTTAAAAGATAACTTTCACAAAAGGTGAGCAGTGACAGATGCTCGTCCCCCTCCCCTTCAATCACACCACCAATCTGTCCTAGAAGCCCTCTGCATTTCTTGGCACATGACCATCCGTCCAGGTGGTCCTGTCACATGACAAACGGCCCCAGGAGGCCTGCATTATGGGTAGCAGGGCCATTACCCCAGAAGTCCCTTCTGCTGATATCCCTTTCCCTTACCCAGTGCCCCCATGTTACCACACTTCTGAGGGAAGCTGCCTTCTCACCCTGGCGGCAGCTCAGGACCCCTGCGACAAGGACATCCTCCCTTTGCCTGTGGCTTCTGTCCCAGAGCCTCCAGTGCTGCTGCCGTTGGGACTGGCCAGGCCCTGTGTGACCTCTGGGACCCTGTGATGGGTTGGTGGGAGTTCATCCAGGATAAACAAGTGGGGTGTACAAGAGGGGCCTCATAAATACATCTATGTATAATCTGTATAAATATATATGTTTATGCATATGTAAACATACACCTATATGAGTGTACAAATATGTATTTATACTTTATGTATTTTCAGTATATATGTATGTATATACCTAAAAGGTATGAAAAGACTATTTAATATGATATAAGCAACTTTAATTATTAAATATTAAATGTACATAGAAAATTAAATGAAAATACAAACTCAGCCACCAGTTCAGAAATCTCCTGAACAAGTTTTAACATGCCTGAGTTGAAGTGGTGGAATTATGTTGGAGAGAGTGTGAGGTAAGGGGCAAAGCCTGGGAATCTAGTCAGAGTCCCCCTCACCCACGCCCAAACTGATCAGACGACCCTATAGTATGATTGTGGTGGCCTTTGGTCTTTGAGATGTGCTGCTAGATGCAGGCAACATGGAAAGCTGGAGAAGAACCAAACAAAAAATGAACTGGTGGTGAAGGAGGAGAATACAGGTGAGCATGGGATGAAGTGGGTGTGTTGGAGGATGTCTCTGCCCACAGCTGTGAGTGTACAGTTACTTGTAATACCATCACAGTGTGCAGCTTGTGCTGTACATTTTTCCTTCTTAGGTTGGGCAAAGCATGTAAAAGAATGTTTTGTGCCAGTCGTTCTGGGGCTGTGGTTCTCAGGCTAGCAAAGCGAAAATTGCAGCTAAAGTGGTGGCTGCTAATTAGTAAAGTGAATGAATTTTTATGTCATTACATGCATCTTGTTGGCAAAGGCACTTACTACACACCACCTCAAATACAAGCTGGTTTTCTGACCCTGATGTGGATGAGTGAACACTTTTGTTAGGGCAGAAGATGACCCCGTGAAGGGTACCTACGAGATACTTTGTGCCCCTGCAGAGCAGGATACTGTCTCTTGAGTTCAGGAAGATGTACTCCACAGCCCTAAGGGGTCATTTCAAAGTCTGGTTTTATGCCCACCCTCAAATGCAGATTTTTTGCAGTGTTTTGAATGGCACTTTTAATATGCAGCTTAAGAACTTCTAGCACACTTTTCAGTAACAGTACATCTTTTCTAAAGAGACTGCAGAGTATACTACTTACTCCAGCTCCTTACGTTGTGGGAATGCCCTGAAAACTGGCATGACTGTTGCTGGTCTAGCTTCTGTAATTACTGAAGTACAAGGATAGTGCAAGTTTATGTTAATTGGCAATAAATCAAATTAATAAAATTCTCAGTCAAGACTGTTTTGCTGGTGACAGAGCCCTTGATGTACTTCTGAGGTGAACAAAAAAGATTTCTGCAGGAGCTGTGGTGAAAAAGGGGAGTGGGGAGGGGACTTAGGGGTGGCCACCTGATCCAAAACAGGGATCTCTGGGGCAAATGGTCATGTGCCTGAAGGAAAAAGGGGTGGCGGATTTGTCACTTTTTGCAATTTTTTGGATATCGTCCTTTAACTGCTGGTATCAACGATTCGCTTTTTGATCTTTTTATTGTTGCAGTGTCTCACCAAGATGCATGTGCATGCACATTTTACTCTGAGGAAACACTAGAAAACTAGTAACAGAGAAGTAACGTGGCCAAAAACACAATATAAGAGAATTATTTTTTCCCCCAAAGACACTGCTGCTTCTTGGTGACTCATAGGCTGTTGGTAACACTCTGTAAAACATGGGAGCAGCATATTCATTTTGAGGGAAGAAAGGACAGGGAAGTCCCTTGTAGATCCTTTATTGGTTTGCTTGTTTGTTTTTACCCCAAAGCATCTGCTGTGGCCTGTCTGTCTTTGTTGCCAGAAGCACTCTATTTCTTTTTTTTTGTATGTTAGACTTAGGTCTACATGTTCTTAAGGAAAGACAGTTGATAATAGCTCCTCTGAGGTAAACTACATTTGCTGATTTTTTTTTTTTTTTTTAAAGCAATAGACCATGATCTGCAACTACATGATAGTGAGCCATGTAAGAGGATCTTGAGCCTGAACCTTTGCTTAGAAAGAGTAGAAAACAAAAAAATGAATAGAAATAAAAGGCTTTTGATGTGAGAATGGCAAAGCTAGATGAAATAGTTCTTACTGTGCTGTGAGGACTCTGGATGCTGTGTGTTGTCTGTGGATGGTCCCATGGGGTGGCTCCAGGGGACTGGGACTCATAGATACACAAATGGTGACTGAACTGTTTGTTGAGAAAACTTTTCTGTGAATAAGTAGGCAGTGTTTTTTAAAGGTTTCTTTTATTTGAATCTATAGAGCCCTTTGGCCTTCCAGGAACAGGAATCAACTCTCATTTGACAAAGAAGAAACCTAAAGTATTTGTGACAGAGGGAAAAGAAGTTGCTTTAACTGGTGTATGCATTTTCTTCATTAAATCTAGTATTTTTAAACCCATCACAACCGAGAATATCTATCAGGTAAGAGTCAGTGGCTGCTGATCACTGTACGTAATCTTGTTTAAAATTCCTTTTCATCATCGGGTATTTGCTCTCAGTACAGAATTTGACGGCCTCTGACACGGAGTAATGAGCAAGAGACACAGTTTGGCTGAATGAAACACAGGACAAAAAAGGAGGTGAATGGAAAAAACAGTGTTCTCTAGCAGCAGCACCTTGAAGTGTTTCATTGCTATGAAGAAATGATAGTAAGGAAGAAAATTGATGACAATCCAAAATAATGAAGAATAATTAGTCAATACCTAAATAATAAGCTGTTAAATTTCAGTAGGCGTTAGCAAATCCATTAAAAAAAACCAAACAAAAATGGTTTTATTTTTGAGTGTATATGCAAATTACATATAAACAAGTTTTAACTGGTGAAAGACTCCTTAAATCTATCACAGTCTGATGTGAACAAAGCTGGATCAAGTGCTCCAGTAGCAATGAGCACAGACTAAAATGTAGGGAATCCTATAGTTGTAGACAAACTAATCAGAGCACTAAAATAAGAATGATGGGCTAAATGAGAATTTAGTGTTGTGGAAAACTTTCTATACACTTAAAAATGGGAGCTTTCAAGTACAACTCCTAAGCCAGCAAGTTTTAATTTCCCTCATATCTTCTAGGAAAACCTTTAAAACTGTATTTTGCCCAGATAGGCAAGAAATAGAAGAGTAAAGGGTGGATGAGCTGGCTCTTATCACCAGATTATTTGATTTCTGCAGATATATGCTTTAGTCTTATGATTAACCTCTTTTTTTTTGATGATTTCGAAAGACCTGGCTTAGATTTTAGTCAATTATATACTATTTAACCTTTGAAGATTTTTTTCTTATTAATAATGCTTGCAAGCTGGTAATTGCAACTGAAAGATGTGTAAAGCAGACTTCTTCACAAGTAATGATACAGCCTTTGCTGATAGTAGATAATACCTTGAAACTAGGAAAGAGAAGTTGAAAAATAAGAATGATATGTCTGAAGACACATCTAATGTGTGACACTTAAATACAAGTTGTTTGGTGTTAAATTATTTTGCTGAAAAAAATTCTTGTGATACCTTCTAATGAAGCAAAAAATGGCTGGCAGATTTGTTTAATTTACCTTAGAAGTCTTTTTCAGAATGTCTAAAAAGCAGTTGTTCTGTGAATTGCACGCTCTCAAACCGCATAGAGGTATTCTTCCTGGACCAAAATCTTTGGGCAACTGCCAGTCAGAATTAACTGTAGTTGATAATTCTTTTGGTATCTAAGCCTTTTAAGTGCATTGATCTCTGCCTATTTATATATGTGTGTGTATATATATATAGAAAAAATATAATTCTGATAGCTTTAGAAGTGGCAGGCTGGAATAATTTTACTCACCCATGTAAACTGAGCTTTATAAATAAAGGTCTCTTATACTCTCATTGTATTTTGGAAGTGTTTTCAGATCTTTGTTTCCTCAGTTTTGTATGACAAACTGACCCTGTGCAAATCTTGCAGCCCCTGCTAGGAAGAATTGTGCTGTTATTGCTTGAAGAGCACTTGTATATACTGGTAATTTTTGAGGTGCTCAAGGTAATAGGACTAGAATAAATGTAGTGATGGCAAAATTTTGTTTTCTATTTTTAACTTGTATTGTGTTTCTTTTACAGGAAGTAAATTTTAATATGATGAATGTAGGTCGAGATGGCTTACTAAAAAGTGTTGAGCAGTTGATATCAGAAATCTTCATTCCAGCCTTACAGATTATGGACCGTGGTTGGTGTGAACTTGGTGAACCTCAACAAGCTTCCAATATTAAACAGGACTTTCTTGGTTCCCTTGAAATGTTTGTTAGTGTGCTATCAGGAACTCAGCAAAGTCTGTTGGAAAAGGTAGTATGTTCCTATGGCAACTAGAAATTGACTTAGCTGTAGAATGTCTCTTGGTCTGGAGCTTTTGAATTAGCTGCTGTTGTAGAATACTCATTAAAAATTGCTTTTGTTAAACTGGAGAAGAAAAACCCACTTTTGTTTGTCATCATCAGTAACTTGTTATACATTGATCTTTAATGTCTCTGAAAGTTCGTGGCTTTAACAGTTCTGCAGCTGATTCTGTTACTGTTTCTTCTGGTGCCAGTTCTTTTGAGCTATTAACTTCTTGACTGTTCAATGGCTATGGCCTTTCTTAAACCAAGAATGACTAATGTATGACACGCAGTTGCTTTAACTGTTAGCTCCTACTTGTGCTCTCCTTCACAAAGGCTGAGAGCACAGCTGCCAGGCTGGTGAATTCTCCAGATTCTGGAGTCCAGTTCTGGCTCAAACCAGTTTAATTTAAACTGAAGCGGGAATACGAAGTGAGATACCCCAAGTGGGGAAACCAGTTACTTTTTAAAGTTCCTGTATTATTTGTCACAAACACTTCAGCATTTCAGGTTTTTTTTTTAATTTGTGTTTTAGGTCAATCTGAAGAAATGTGAAACGTATGATCTGAAAACTCTAAGAGGCCCTTCAGATTATCTGATGGCTGCTAACAGCATAGGCGGTCTTGAAAGAATAGAAGTCTGCATGAAAGTGTGGACCAAACAGATTGAACAGGTGATACACCAGACAAATGTGAAATATGACAACATCTGCATATTGGCAGATGATAAGTTTAATCCTGTTGGCATATAAGTACCTTTCTATAAACTTAGATGTGATCAGTCCCTGTATTTTAAAGTACTGTTGACATGTTTCGTGTGCTTTTACTTCTCAATGAGAATATTACAGGGAGCTTTTTTTCATCTACTAGTAAACAGAACGTACACATGTCTTTGGAAGCTTAGTTCCCTGTTTTTGATAATCACCTCATCTTACAGAGAAAACATTGCGCTGATGGATCGTTTTTGTGTGTTTGGAAGTATTGTAAGGTTTTAAGTAAGTAAGAAGTATTGCACTTGTTTTAAGTGCAGATAATATTAAAAAATGCAGATGAGATTTGTAATTGCAATTTTTTTAGTCTCAGAAGCAGGTCCTTTGTAGACTATATAGCATAGATCTTAAAGTTCTTTTCAGAAAGAAATGAAACTACTAATTGAGTTATTGCATGAAGTTAATATCAGGTTCTTGTGGTCTACGCATCAGTAATCCATTCAATGTAAAACATAGGAGCTCAGGGAAACAAGTTCTGTAATGTTTGTACAGGCAGACGTTAAGGAAGAGGACAGGATGAATAACTTTTAAACTTGGAAAATGGAAACTTACTTGCTACCTTATTCTCTGTTCTGCTTGTAGAATTTACTGCTAAGATTTTATCAGAGAAATATGTTTATTTGCAAATTAAGAAATCGGCTCCATGAAAGACTTTTCTTTATTAGAGCCTATACCTCTTAAAAGGAAGAAAGAATTTAAAAAAAGAAACCTCTTTAATTTATAAATGTATGAGCTGAAACCAGTGGGGAGAATGTATTGCAATTAGCTGTACTTCTTCCAAAAGACTTACTGTATTTTCTTTTGCTACTCACCTATTGCCAACTAGGGTAAAATAGTTCTTAAAGCATTTACTATCATTAATTTAGCAAAGCAAGAAAGATCTTTAATCTAATGAACCCAGATGTCATGGAGAGATTCTTAGTTGTGCGTTATTTTTTGGTGAAAGAAGGATAGTTTAGTTTACTTTCATTCTTGGAATTGCATTATGGGTTTATGGATTTTAATACCAAACTTAAGAATTTTGGATTTGCTCAGAAACTGGAGGGAGATGTGAGCCATGTTTTGAGTTGACATTAAATGCTTCTTGTGCTTTATTGTATGAGGGATTGGAAGCATAATTTTTGACTGGACAGAAGTTTTCATAGCTATTTTTTTGCTTTTTAGGAAAGGAAAGATTTAAAAAATGGCAAGGTTCATGAGGGCACTTTATTACCCCTTACAACAAAGAGGGATGTGAGCAAGCAGAGGCATATCTATAGTTAAGCTTACAATAACTTATTGTTTCATAATAGTTCTGTCCCCACATCACCTGGTTCTCCAAGTTTGAGTTTGTATTGCCTCTTATGAACATGGCTTCATCCTTTATAAACAAATTACCACAAACCCCACCATTAGTGGTTTGGATTAAAGGTCCTTTTAAACCAATGACATCTCTCTGATAACAGGCAAAAGTGAATGCTGGGGAGGAGTATAAAACTGGAGTAAGCTGATAGCAGTACTTCCCGTCAGTATTTTCCCAGCCTGTAACAACTTGTAATTCAGATATTTTGTAAGCCAGATTAATTTTTTTTTTTTAATTCAGTACCTTTCTGTGGTTTTCTTTTCTATGTAAACTCATTCAGTCTTCCCTTCAGCTTCTTCAGAATACATAAGGGTGTGGACAGAAATTATTTTAATCCGTGTTACCCAGCTTAGAGAGAAAAGCTGAACCCACTGAGCTGATGAGAGATAAGGAAGCCTCCTAAGTAGCCTGAAGTACACCTGAATCTACCTTAATCCTCAAGGTCTTGAGTGATGCATTTCCAAACAGTAAAAGGAGCTGTTTTACCATTTCGAAGTTGTTTGTTTTTACAACTCATTCATTACATTCACGATGCAAGCTTTCACATTCAGCATTATTATAGCTCTGCAATGCAGTCTTCTATTTGTTGTAACTGAAGTGTTGTCAGTTATTATGTAGAATAAGTTACAGCTAGTAAAAATTTTCAATGAATGTTATACTTATCAAAAAAATGTTGTGAAGCAAACTAAAGCAATCTTCAGAATATTCTTAAGTAGCTGGCTGCTGGTAGTTGGATTACCCACTGGAGAAGGATCACAGTAAATATGCTCCTTCCAATTCTTACCTCAACATTTACTGTGAGCTCCTTGTGTCTATATTGCATTAGGGAAAGTATTCTGTCTATGCTTATATCATGGTTACTGAGGTGAGCATCTCTACCTCTTGTAACAAATAAACTGCTGCAAGATTCACCTTAACCAAGAAATCAAGGTAGAAGACAGTTAGTGATTCCTAGTGGATTTAATGAAAGCAAAAGGAACACAATAATTCAGTGAACACTATTCTCAGTGGTCAAAATCGTACTTTGAAACATGCTTTGCAGGTTATTTGCGCAAAATGTAATTGTCTAACAGTGCTCTTGAGATACTACTCCCTCTTTAATTCAGACCTAAAAAGGCCAAGCAAAATTAAGGTCTCTTATGTGAGGTGGTGGCTGAGTTAGGTAATTTATCATGGGAGGTTAATACTAGGAGTTAAATTATGAATTAATCCATGCTATCCATGCAGATAAAAAATATTAGCATCACTCACTAATATTAATGTATGATAAAAGGTTCTTGCAGAAAATGACCAGTTGAGAAAGGAAGCTGATGACCTTGGACCACGAGCAGAGCTTGATTACTGGAAAAAGAGATTGTCGAAATTCAACTACCTTACAGACCAGCTGAAGAGCCCAGATGTGAAGGCAGTGCTTGGAGTACTCACTGCTGCTAAATCCAAATTGCTGAAGGTTTCTATTTTGAATTATGACAGATGTAAAGACTAGAAATGCTCTGTATACTCTAGTTCATTTTGGTGATGTATATAACGTTGCTGGTGGGGAAAATATTGAAGCATCTTTGACTTTTGTTTTCTTTGTCCTCCCTTATTCGTTACCTTGAGTGGATAAAGTTTAAATCTAGTTTTATTTATTGGAAAAGACTGGGAATCCCCTTTGTCTAAAGGCTGATAAAGTACTGTATCCACATGGGTCAACAGAAATAAATATTTGTAAATCTTTGAAAAGTTGATTATTAAATCAGAAAATTGAATTAATGAACTGGGTATTTAATGAAAAAATGAAAAAAACACCACTTTTTAAACATCTTTCTAATGTTGTTACAGTGTTTGTCAAAACTGCTCGTGGGGTCATAACTTCTCACATTGACATAACAAAGATCTGTTGCAAACACAAAAATAAGTGAATAAACCAAAAAGTCTTGGCTCATCAAAATGAGAGATGTGACGCAAATATATGGTTATATATTAATCAGTCCATCAAGCAAAAATAGTTAACAGATGATGTCTATATATTTTACAGCAGCTTGACTTGACACTGCTACTGACATAACTTGTTGAGCTAAGTAGTCTAAACTAACTGTAAGTTCACAGTCAAGTTATTGAACTAAAACAAGGACCTGTTCCTCACCTTGGGTAAACAAGTGTAACTCTGAAGTAACAGATCTGTGCTTTCAAATGTGTTTAAAGGCTAATGACAGAGTGATCTCAAAACAGGCTTTTCTGAAATGTGCGTTTTTATTTTTTTCAACTTTCTATGTTTAGAACTGGCGAACGTTGGATATTCGCATCACAGATGCAGCAAATGAAGCTAAAGACAACGTGAAGTATCTATATTCTCTGGAAAAATGTTGTGACCCATTATACAATAGTGATCCTGTAAGCAGAACTTTTAAATTCTTAACAGAAATCTTTGAGACAACTAAAATGAATTTATTTTGTAGGATCAGTTTGGAAATAACATAGATGGCATTTTAGGTATGCATCTCCAGTTTGAGACTTTGTTCAGTTATGCTAAAAATGGCTTAGTGGGAATTTCTGGATACAAAATAAAGTACTTGTTATTTTCTTGCCATGGTATCTATGAAGCTTTTGGTCTGATGATGAAACTGAGTATCTGCTATGAGAGGAAGTAAAGTCTTTGTGATTTTAAAAAAGAAAGAAAGAAAAAAAAAAAGGGGGGGGGTGAAAGTGAACCTGGTGTTATGCTAAAGACAAAGGCTGGGCTTTTGTTTTTGTGTTGGTGGCCAGGTCATGCTTAGCTTAACATTTATAAGGTAATTTTCTACTTCTTGGGTTAGGAAAACATAAATATGGTTATGTAAATATTAAGGTGTAAGTATAAATCACCTTCTCATACTATAGTAACAGGATGATGCAAGCATAACAAGTAGTAAACAAAACTAGCCAACCTAAAGTAGGGGATAGGACAAAGGATTCTCACTGTCCCATTATCTGCTAAAGTAGGTGGTAAATGGTTGCTTTTATTAGAACTGGTTTTGCAACTATGAGTGTATGTGTCTTGCTAGGCAGAGAAATATGAGTAGCCACGAAGACTCAAAGCTTTGAGGATCCTAGCTACCCCCCCCCCCCCCCCCCCGCCCCTTTTCCCAAAGTGAAATTGCTTTCAGACAGTGCTTGGGCAACCTTGGTATATGGCTATGTTTGTTTCCATTTACTGTACGGTGTTAGAACAGTGTGTTCTTTCAGTGTTTCTCAATCTGATATTTGAATCTCTCTGATGAAAGGTTAGTATGATACCCATACAAAACAGTTAAAATGAATATGCTTGCTATTGGCACTGTGCAGGGCCTGTGGATCTGCTTTGTACTCCCTGTGCTGGCTTTTACCGAGGAGGAAGCGGTGCCAGCTTTGGAGATGTTTAGTTTTGAGAGGGTGTAGCACTTGGGGTGGAAGCCATCGAGGCATGGAGTGTGAACCTTTCCCTTACTGATAGTTACCTGTAAAATGTTGAGAACCGGTTTGTCAATAGGGTAAAACAGTCATTGCTTTGGAAATTCAGACGTGAGGAGGAGCTGTATGGAAAAGTCTTTCAGTCTGGCCCATTCATGGGCTGAAGACAGGACTGCTGGCCATTTCTCCTCAGAGTATTTAGCAAAAGGCTTTTCTCTTGTACACAAGACTTACTTGAGTATCACAGAGGGTATGGAGAATTAAGAAAGGTTGTGGTGGGTTAACCTTGGCTATAGGCCAAACTCCCACTCCCAAGCATTCTCTCACTCCCCCCCCCCCCCCCCCAACAGGATGAGGGGTAAAACAGAGAATGAGAAAGCTCGTGGACTTTTCAGACAAAGACAAGGGCATCACTTACCTGTTCTTGTCATGGGCAAAACACACTCGACTTGGGGAAAAGTAACTTACTTTATTGCCAGTGAAAATAAGTTTGGGTAGTGAGAAACAAAGACGAAAATTAAAACCACATCTCCCCACCACTCCCCCCCCTTCCCAGGCTTGGCTTCACCCCTTTGCCGCCTTCCCCCGAGCGGCACAGGGGCACGGGGAATGGGGGGCTGCAGTCAGTCCATAACAGCTCCTCTCTGCTGCTCCTTCCTCCTCACACTTTTCCCTGCCCCAGCGGGGTCCCTCCCGGGGCCGCAGTGGCACCTCCTCCCCTCCTCCCGCTGCCCCCTCGGGGCTCGCAGGGCTGTTTCTCACCCTGCTGCCCTCAGCCCCGGCTGCCGGGCAGCGTTTGCCCTTCCTCACCCAGGCTTTCCCCGAGGCGCCCGCCCGTGGCTGAGGGGCTCAGCTGGGCCCTGCGCTGGGGCCGGCTGTGTCTGGCACTTGGGCACCTGCACCCCAAACAATGGGCTATAAGATCTCCTCCTCCCGGGTACTTCATCTGTTGTATATAATTTTTTATTATCTAAATGCCAGTATGACAGGAAAGTTGTTCCTCATAGTTCCTTTATTCAACTGAGCGCCATGCAATTTTTGGGCTCTCTTCACATGCAGGCTTCCATCGGGTTTAGCAAAAGAGTATACAAATACACTTCTTGTGAAAATAAGTGATACTTTTGAAGAGGCCTTTGTCTCTGTCAAATTTCATTTGCTGACCAGAATTCTTCCAGCCACGACTCTAGTGAAAATTTTTCCTCAAAATTGGATTGTAGAGCTTGGAGGGTGAAGTAGGACTGGCAGCTCTGCAGGAGCGGCCCGGGGAAACAGAGGCAGAAACATTAGGAAGACCATGTCTGTAAGGCTTCTGGGTTCTCTTATTAGGTGTTGGGCTAACGTATGGTAACAGAAGTACTGAGCAGAGTTCAGACTGTGTGTTTCTTTCCAGGTGTCCATGGTGGATGCTATTCCAGCACTCATAAATGCAATTAAAATGATTCAGAGTATCTCTCAGTATTACAACACATCTGAAAAGATATCCTCGCTGTTTGTGAAGGTCGGTGTTACAGCGTGAAAGGAAATTTTCACAGATTTTTATGTGTTGTTGCTTGAGTGAGAGACAGAAAACGCAAAGGGACCAAGCAATTGAAGAGGCAGCATTTTGATCAATTTAATGCTGCTTTTTGTATGTATGGAGAATTGGAAATAGTAATAAAACTACTCCAAAATTAGAACTTATTTTACTCTTTGTAATTTGGAGTTGTAAGAATTTTTTCAGAATTCTTGAAGATCAGGGCTAATCTCAACCCTGACATGCATAGATTGAGGAACTCTCTGTTAGAATGAGTTTAGCCTGTGGTGAACTGTTCTTTGTAGAACCAGTTATGTTATGTTTCTATAGCCCTTAAACCTCCTTATGATTGCATAAAGAAGAAAATGGAGTTGGAAGGACAACCTGTTCTTTAATGATCATAGTCTTCATGGGCCCTTGATTTTACCTTTGCTTTCGGAAGTGCTAAAGTCTTATGATGTTGTAGTCCTCGATGTCATTTCGAGGTTGGTACAAGGTGTTTAGGTTTAGGATGAGCATGACTAAACAGCAACATTTTGGTGGTGTCATCGTCTGGGGGCTGGATATTGCCAGGAGGACAGTCTGTCTATGTCGCTGGTATTTGGTATTGATATTTTGCAGGCTTTAGGCTGGTGGAGTCAAGGTGCGGGATGAGACTGAAAGAAGGGCAGGATCTGCTTTGTCTTGAAATGTTTTTTCTCACAAGGTTAAAACTGCTTTTAGGTGACCAATCAGATGATCACAGCATGTAAATCTTACATTACAAACAACAATACGGCCACCATCTGGACTCAACCTCAGGAGAGAGTTATGGAAAAGCTACAAGCAGCCATTAGACTTAAACAGGTAGGTGGGAAGAGCATGTGGAAAACAAAATATAAGGTCAGATTTAGGAAGGCATGATTAGGAAAACTTTATTTTATATGAGGAAGCAATGTTATAATGAAGGAAAATGAAGCAACTAAAAAATACCCTTTGGAACTGGAGCGTTTATATTAGAGCTAATGGATATTTAGTCCAGTGTCTGTTGATCTTCTAGAAACAGGATTTCGATGCTTAGCCTAACTTAACTATGCTTCTTATATGAGAATTACTTGGATTTTCATGCCTGAGTTTTTCTAGAAAGTTTCTTTTCATGTGATGAGGAAGAATGTGTGATAGAAATGAAAACAGAGGAAGTTACTGAGCTGAATATATTCCAAAGATATGTGGACAAGCTATACCTTTAAAAAGGGCAGTTTAGTGAACTGAGAAGAATTCAGCTGTTCAGATTGTGTACTTGTTGGGAAGATAGCCTTTATTTTTTCACATACGCTTCCATGACCGTTTAGGGAATTTTTTTTTCTTTTTTTCCCTTTAGAACATAGAATCATAGGATAATTCAGCTTGGAAGGGTACTCAGCAGATATCTAGTTCAGCCCTTGTGCTCAGAGTCAAAGCAGGGACAGCTATGAGATCAAACTTGGTTGCCCAGTCCTTTATCCAGTCCTGTCTTGAAGTTCTCCAAGGATGGAGAGACTGCACAGCCTTTCTGGGCAACCTCTTTGCTTGACTGTCCTTAGGGTGAAAAATTTTCTCCTTACATCCAGTCAGAACATCTTCTGTTTCAATTTATGCTCATTGCCTCTTGGCCTCTGTCTATGTGTTACTGTGAAGAGCCTAGCTCTCTCTTCTTGATAACCTCCCCGTAGATTTCAGAAGGTTCATATTAGGTTTCCTCCCTTATTACTTTTTGATTTCTAATAATATGTGCTTGGAAGCCTAGAACTTTATCCTGACACCTTCTGAAGCAACAAATCTTGCATAGTTCTAGCACAAATTAGTGCAAATTTTTATAATGTCTTACCATCAGCAATGAGCAGTAAATTTGTGTATTGCTATAAAAAAGGTATAGCAAATTATTCAGTTGCTGCATTAAAATATGTTGAAGGATTTTGTTTTTATTTGAGTCTTATTAGTTCCAAAAGCTTTCTGAAAATCAATAGATTAAAACTTAAAATTTAAATCACTAATAGCTTAGGAAACTCTGAGCCCTTTGTATTAATATCTCCAAGTGGGGTTATTCATACATATATGTGCTAAAAAATAACGAACATTATATTTTAAAGAGAACTACTCTTGAAAGAAACCATTTCAGGCAAATCTGTTGACTATGTAATCCGAAGAATTTAATTTTAACATGTTTGGAGTAAGGTTTGTGCCCAGTTAAGAAAGCAGAATAAAAACTGGAAGCTGCTATGGAGCACTTCAGAAGGGTTTTTGTTCTGGAAAGTGATTTTGGAATATTTGAAACATTATTACTCAATAAAACTGCTCAGCACACACACACATTATTTTCAGTCTCTGAAAACTGAAATCTGGGTTGTCATCTTGGATATTCAGTAAACACATCAAGCCCTGCTGTAAAATGGAGGGAACAGAATTTTACACTAGCTAAGGATGGAACGTGCAAATACCTATATGTGCAGTTCATTCATTTGATGAAATGTATGATCCTGTAATGGTATTGTTAGGTTATTTTTCAGAGCCAAATTCTGTTACTGTCGTTGTAGTGTTCGTGATTGTTTATTGATGAAACTTCTACTTGCTGTCAAGTTAGGATAATATGTCTGCATAAATTTTGTTCTAGCTGATGACAGTGCCTTTAATTATATGCTTGACATTCATCTTTTTTAAATTCTTCTTTGCTTTTAGGAGTATCAGAATTGCTTTCACAAGATAAAAGAGAAATTGGAACAAAATCCAGATGGAAGACAGTTTGATTTTAGTGAGATATATATCTTTGGAAAATTTGAAACCTTTCATCGACGTTTGGTAAAGATAATGGATATTTTCAATACTATGAAAGCCTACTCGGTTCTACAGGAGTCTAAGATAGAGGGATTGGAAGGAATGATCACAAAATACGAGGTACACAGTAGATTTTGGATATCCTGTCAGTCTGACTTGAACTTTAAACAATATATAATTATGAAAATTAGAAAAGTGTTTATCAAGAGAAAAATTAACTCTCTAAGTTGTGTTAAAATTACTGGGTAATAGTTAATGATGTAAATATGTGATTGCTGGGGAAGTGAGCATACAAAATGGAGAGGCAGGTGGACATGTGAAAGAGGTATGTTAAAATCAAAGTTGATTGAAAAAAGCAATAAAATGGGGGGACTTTGTAACAGGAGTAATTGGAGCCATGGTTTTGTGTTATGATCAGGAGAAAAAGTGAGAAGTGCAACATTTCTGTCTTTACAAATGTTTTGCGAGCTGTGAAAGTGTACTGTGACCAAAATTGAAGACTGTCTTCATCTCTTGCCTGTTATTCTAGGGGTACCTGATCAGTGCCTGCCACTGAGACTGGCTCCATTGCCCTGGTGATCAGTGCTGCAGTCAGATTTTCCTTGCAACTTGGGGTGAAACAAGCCCCAGTTGTTTCTGTGCTGCATAAATACCAACAAATATAACTTTGATTTCTTGAAATAAGTAATTTTTTAAAAAGAGAAAAAGAACTTGGACTCTCAGATTTACTTTGTTTCATTAAGGAAACAGTGAGGTTAATTCCAGCAAAACAGATTATTAAGTTTACTTAAAATCTATACTCTAGATCTAGACTGTGATCATCAGCTTTGTGTTTTATGAGGGAAGAAAGAGTTAATTCACAGATGGCTATCTTTAGGGTGATGCAGAAAGAGAAATGACTTAGCTGGTTTGCTCTGGAAAGCTCTTCAAGTTTAGGCTTTTTGTTTTGTAACAGCAAAATCCTTTTGCTTGTTAGTATTACTATTCAGGTTTCTTTCCTGGACCTTTTATTTAGTAGCAGTGAGACTTGAACAACAAGGAGCTCTTCTAAGAACATAAATATTCTAAATCGTGTTCTTTTCCTTCCTTCTTTCAGAGATTAACTTTCTTTTCTAGCAAGTAGAGTCTTCCCTGTTTTTACTGAGCCTGAGTTAATTTACCTTATTGTATATCTTTCTTAGTGCAGTATCATAATTAAGGCACTTGTAAATATTAAAATAAATCAGGAGTATTCAATGTGTGGAGTTTGTAGACTGCTTTTAGAGATCACATGTGATACAGTGGCAGTACAGGCAAATGTGGCATTCTGATTTGCTTTACCCTATCCTTTTTGTTGTGGCCATGAGTAAATCACTTTGCTATAGTTAAATAACCATAGGGTAAAATGTGAGTGTTCCATCGTCCACCCTGGTTCGATTCACTCCCTGTTGCAGTCCAGGGTTTTGATTCCTTGACTGCATCCTTCACAGTAGCCAGTTTTCTCCTTTGTTCTCTTCTATAGTCTTCTGAGAAACAATGCGGGCACAACTGGAAGGATAGCTTGGTCCAAGACTATTCCACATGGGCAGGATAGGTGTGGGCTGCTCTAAATTTTGCTCCCTTCACCGAGAGCTGCTCTCTAAAGCTGTGCCAGCAGGCTTCTCAGCAACTCAGGTTGCTGAGAATTTTCAGGTCATGCTATGAAGATACTATTTTGGTAGGCTGGAACACAGACATCTCATTTATGTGGGGCATTTGTATTTGAAAACCTGCCTGTGACCATTAGCCCAGGCTGTTAGGCAGTCTGCAAACTCAATACAGATATACTGCATTATCCATTGCAGCACTGAGGTCTAGCTTTGTGTAAGACCTAGTTCCTGTGAAGTCAATTTCATTGCTGGGGCTGCAGTAGGGGACGGGTAAGGGGAAATTATACGTGCTTAGGTAGAAAATAATACATGGAAGGTTCTGGATAGTATGCATAAAGGGCAGAAAGTGATCGTACTTTAACAGTGACAAAATTGAGGTACTGAAGTATTTGACATGGACCATAGCTATAGTTATGTGACTGATTATATGACTTGAAAAATTTTTGCAATAGGAAGTTATTATGTTGCAGTTTTTTATACTTTACCCGTTAGTTGCTATCTAGGATTTGCTTGTTTTTAGAGGAAAAGACATGGAAAATACTAATGTGAAAATATTTTTCTATGTTGAACTTTGTTAACTTTTAAATAGAAATAATGAACCTCTGCATGAGAGAATATTTAATGGGTAACAAATGTCTCTGATGAAAAGCAAAAGTCTGAATTTTCTGTCAGTTCTAATTGACTTAAAACATAAATAAATAACATAAATGAAATTTATATGGCCATTGCACCAACTTGTTTCCTGCAAATATGTCATTTAAGTGATTTCCTTATATTGCTCAGCAAATACTGGCAACTAATGGCAAAGGTAAAATCTGAATGTGCACAGCCCATTGTGCTAAATATTTTGGTGTGGTAAGTCTTTTGATAAGACAATTTTTTGGTGATAATTTTCTTTTTCTGTGAAACTGTTTAGAGCATTGTTGACACCATGAAGAAAAGGCATTACAATTTCTTGGATCAACGGAGGACTGATTTTGACCAAGACTATGAAGAGTTTTGCAGAGAGATAAATGATCTTCATGTAGGTTTTATGATTCAAATAAGAATTTAATTAACTGATGAATCCTCATGAAACCAAAAATACCTTTATCTGAGTTATCACCAAACAAATTATCCAAATCTCAACATTTGTATTCTGAAATTGAAAAATTATTCTAATGTATCTCCACTTTAGAGCTTGCATTTATTATCTAACTTCCAGACCAGTTTCATGGAATAGGCCAGAAAGGGCCTTGAGGGCCTCCAACAAAAGGATTTTTCATTACTGTACTTTAATTGGAAGTTATGCTAGCAAGAATAACACAGAAATGGATGATTTCATTGGGTGAATGGGAGCCTAGCGCAAATAAGTCAGATAATTAACTTTCCCATAGTTCTGAAATCACAAGTTGGTGGAAGGAAAGGGTAGAAGAAAGTAGAAAAAAAAATAAAAATAAATGCTTGGCTTGCTTTGGCTGCCAAAGCGATAAGCAAGCATTCTTTGAGGGCTCTCAGCATGGTGGGACATTTGAGGATACAAAAGCTTTTGTTGGTTGCACAGCTACAGAGGGAACTCGGAAAGAAAACGCCTTGGAAGTTGGTTGTATTTTGCTTACTTCTTGAGGGAAGGAAGAAAGGGAAAATTGATACATATTGAGGTTAGTTTCACATAAACAAATTATGTTCTAGTATAGTGCATGATAAATCCTGTCAAATAATACCTGATATGTTTGAGGTGTGTGCCTTACATAGTTCTTTGCTGTGGAATTATTTGGTCTCCTTTAGGATCAATTAAGGATTTTCATGGACATCACCTTTGAAAATATTCTGAACACTGAAAGAGCGCTGAGTATGTTGAAGAAATTTGAAAGGTACTATGTCCTATCTAGGTTGCTAGAATTCTGCCAGGCAGTGGAAATAACACTTTGAGGATGGTGGGAAGCGGGGGCAGCAGAGCTTGGAGCATCTCCTTGAACAAACAAAAACCAACTCAACCTCCTCTCACTCAACTGTTCAGCTCTGTTAAGGGATGTCTTCTCAGCAGTGTGGATGAATAAAAACCACCTGTATTTTGCATTTTCCAATACAAAAAATATGGGCTTTGAACTTCATATTTCAAAATTAGCATAAGTACAGGAATACTTTATGGCTCTTAATATATTTGCTTTAGCTTTGTCCTTGAGCAATGATATTAATTTGTTACCACAGTGCAGTTAGGAGAGAGTAAAATGCTTGTATTAGGAAATGGTGAAATTTGTCTTGATAAATTCACATTGTTGCAAAGCAGCCTCAGTCTTTATTGCATCAGTTTTCTTATAATATTCTGTTTAATGGAGTCAACTGCTAGTGGCGGATTGGTTACAGTTTGCTGCACGTAATTTTAGCTCAGTGTTTGAAAACAGTGAGAAAACAGAAAATGCGTAGGCTTACTTAGAAACTTTTATCATCTGGTCTAAATCTTGGTTGCTTGGAATCAGGCTGTGACAGCATTTGTTCAAGCTTTAGTGAAAACTCTGCTGCTAAAGTAGTTATTTTCTAAAGAATGCAAGGGAATCTGGAATGATTGTATTTTCCAACATTGCAGCAGGAGAATTTCAGAAGTATTGAAGGAATTTTTTAAATGATTATTGTTTTTCTAAGCAGATTACCAATCCCGAATCTTGGCATTGATGAAAAGTATCAGAAAATACTTAGAAACTATGGTCATGACATAGAAACAGTCTGTAAGATCTACACTAGGCAGAAGCAGGACCCTCCACTGGCTCGTCATCTGCCTCCAATAGCTGGTAAGATCTTGTGGGCACGCCACCTGTTCCATAAGATCCAGGAGCCCATGGAGTCTTTCCAGCGGCACCCGGCTGTTCTGCGAACACCAGATGGCAAGCGCATAATTCGCAACTACAACAAAGTAGCAAAAGTTCTTATGGAGTTTGAGGTGATCTACCACAGGGGATGGCTTCAGCAGGTAAAACAGCTGATTTTGATTAGGATATTTCTTTAAAAAAAATGTGATGGACTTATGTTGTTGGTAGACTAATAACACCTAGCTTTCCAGACCAGATTGGATTCCTGTTGTTTCAGGCCGCAGGTGTTGGGTGCCAGTTCGGAATCAAGGAACCCGAAGAGTATTACCTCAACTGTTCTTTCCTTATAGATTATATTTCAGATACATCAGGTTTGGCACTATTGACCTCTGTATAATTGGTCCTCCTCCCAGGCATTAATGAAAATTACCATTGTTCTACTTAGAAATATCTTTAACTTCAAGTGCTTGTTCTGGTAACTTGAGAAGCCCATCTTTGATTCCATGTGCCCTTCACAGAGAGCTGATGTGGTATGTGTATCCCTCATGTTTTATGGAAGAGGAATTGTGATGCTTCAGGAAGCCTTTGGCATTTGTTTGGTGTTTCTGTCTTGGGCTCCGTTTCTGTTTTGATGTCAGTGCTGTGGTCGATACCTGCATGGTTCCAAATATACTGACAATAGCTTTCACTGAATTGTACCTGCTGCTGATATCATGTCTTGGCCTGGGCACTTTTAAGATACATTCCCTGTCCCAGCTACGAAGACTGAGGAGGATGTATGCTTCTTGTGGGGCAACATCTGTCTCCTTTGGCTAGATGATATAGTGATCAGATTTTCTGACATGTACCATGCCTTGACGGAGCAGTCAAGTACATTCTCCTTTCATCTTTTACCTTGAATGTTACAGTCATTTTGTATCTGCCCTGGACCGGTGCCTTTCTTTGTGAGGTCTTAGTGATCTGTGATCTGATTTTGATCTGTGCTAAAAGTACGTGTCTGGTTTCTCCTATAGCAGAGTCAAATCCCAGTTGGCAGCCATATAAACTTGCTGAGCCTGCTCCAACCTTATACTCATTGGGTGGGAATGAAAGGAGGTGGATTTGAACCATTTGAACAATTTCAAGTTTTTGAAACGATTACATGTGCATTGAAAATACATGAAAAGTATATCCACTTTAACATCAACGCACCTGTCTACCAGATATGGCAAAAAAATGTGACTTATGTTCAGTAGTCTCTTCTGTCTTGAGGCAACAAGAGTGCAGACTGATGTGGACATAAGTATCACAGAACACAAGGTGGAGCTCCTGCTCTACTCCTGAACAAAAGAAAAACAAGCGAGGGGGGCAGGTGTCCTGTGGGGAATACAAATGCAGCAGAAATAGGACTGTAGCTCCTACTGCTTTTTATTCTTCTATACAGTGGAAATAGTTTAGTGGCACTTTCTGATATTTCTGAACATTTTTCCCCCCGTTTTGCCTGTTTGTTACCGGATGGTTACCACTTCATTTATCCACTTTTTTTTTTTTAAAATAGCATAAGATTTAAAGCCATTATTTTTGTACTGTAGCCAATGATGTTCAACTTGGACATATTAAAATAATAAAATACAGGGAAGTGTGAAAGTTACTGTAATTCTATGTCAGTGTAAGATTTGCACCTTCAATGTACCCCTTATTTCTGGTACCAATTTCTCTCACCTTAATAATGAAAACTGCATGGAAAAAAACATAAATGGGAGAGAAAGAAATTGATAATGGGAATAATGAGTCTCTGAAGTCCAAAGAAGAGTGCAGTAAGATTTGCTGGTGAACTTTGCAGAAAAAAATTCAGCTCCTATTTAAGGCAGCTGTGCTGAGTGACTTTGATCCTAGTAGGCAGAGCATGACAACTTCACTGCCAAAACTTGATTAGATGATTTCTTGAAAAATGCTGTGTAAAATGTCATGATAATACATGATACAGCTGAAGCAAGCAGTATAGTCAACTATATTTTAGACATTGAAAGGAGGTGTGAATTTTCAGTGTGTGTTCCATAAAAAAAGAAAAAAGTACACTGAAAGAAATCAGTGGGTTATGAAACTATTGCTTAAAAGCAAGCTCCATCTCAATGTAGTGTGATACACGAAATTTGAGAAGTGAATAAAGAACAACACAATTATGGAAAATAGGAACAGCAGCAAAGTTTTTCAGGTAGGAAGAATTTCCCTGCCTAAGGCATGACTTCTTCCTGGTATCAGCCAAATTTTCCACGTGTGATGGTTTTATGAATGCTCTCCCTTCTAATCACATGGAGCACAAATGGTATTCTAATATTCAAATAAGGCAGTTAAAGCAATAGTGTGATTAGGCTTCCCTTTTAAGAATTTAAAAAAATCTATAATAAAGATTAATTTTACTGTTTCTAAAAATTTGCCAAGAGGTTGGATATAATGGGGAGTTCCATTAAGATTGGAGCATGGTATATCTGTTAGCTAGTGGAAAACAAGTGAAAGGAGAAAGAGGATAAGTTTATTCAAAAGGTATCTGAAGAAGTTATCCAAGAATAATTTAATTCATCAAGGAGGTCATGTGCAGCCTTATTGCAGAATGTGCACTAAGTTTTAAGGAAATGAGAGTTCAAATTTAAGAGGAATGAAGTAAGAAAGTCTATGACTCTGCTTTTGATGTTGGACTGTGGAATGCGGCTTATGATATCCAAGAACCAACAGAAGAATGTCTGTTGGATAAAGAACAGTTAATTTTGATTGTTAAGCATTTGGGTACAGACAGATTGTGTTAATAAAGTTTTGTTGTTGATTCCTACCATATCAATCTTTATTGTCAGCAATACTTGATTTTAGTTTTTGCCAAAGTGATATTTATGTCCAAAATAAAGTATTTCATGTTACTGGCTTGTCTGATCAGGAATGGTGACTTTGTTTCCTGCAGATTGAATTAACTAAAAGACGACTTCAGGCACCTCTCTTGGTAAAAGCTCCAGAAACAGGAGAATTATTTGTGAATTTTGACCCTCAGATATTAACTTTAATCAGAGAAACAGATTGCATTGCTCACATGTGCCTTGAAATCCCACCATTTGCAAGTATTGTTCAACAGAAGAGAGACTGGTATAAGAAGATTGTCAACAATTTGCAGGTGGGTTTTTTTTTAGTTATTTTATGTACGTGTAGTGTGCATTAAGATGTCTAGGTTCTATACATATGGAAGAGAAAAAACGAAGATCAACTATTATGCATTAAGAAAACATTGGCAAATCTATTTTTTATCTTTATGACTGTCTTGAGGCTCTTTTTAATAAAATTTCTTGGCTTTGTGTTTTCTGTGAAGTCACTTCAAAGATGCATGGGTTTAGGGCAGGCTGGTGTTTAGCCATCTCCAGGAAAGCAAGGCTGTATCGTCGTTACTTGGGAAGATAAACACCATAGCTCTGAATGTCGTCCTTTCTCCTTCTTCCCCCAGTTTTTATTTTTGGCATGATGCCATAGGTATGGGATATCCCTTTGGTCAGTTGGGGTCAGCTGTCCTGGCTATGTTCCCTCCCAGCTTCTTGTGTGTCCCCAGCCTGCTCACTGGCAGGGCAGTGTGAGAAGCAGAAAAGGCCTCAATGCTGTATGAGCACTGTTCAGCCATAGCCAAAACATCAGTGTGCTACCAACACTGTTTTGGTCACAAATCTAAAACATGGCACCATATGAGCCACTATGAAAAAAATTAACTCCATCCCAACCAAAACCAGTACAATCTACAAAAATGAATTTCCATGTGAAGTAGTATTTGCATTATTATAAAAAGCAACAAATAGTGAACTTCTGCCAAAAATAATGAAAACGTTTCCCAAGCAATGAATTACCATTTCTTAAGAATTTCAATGATGTACGTCCAGAGGAATTTTTGTGATTTAAGTTATGATAAATACGTGTATGTGAAGAGGTTCAAATAAGTGTACGTTAACTAATGCTTTCATTCTCTGTTTATTTCAGGTGATGCTGTCAGAGTATAAAAGAATTAAACTGAAAATACAACACCCTATTGAACAACTGATGGCTCCTCGGTTAGCAAATGTAGATGATGCTATCCAGCCGGGTCTAATGTTACTGACCTGGACATCTTTTAATATTGAGAAATATATTAATACAGTTTTTTACAAGCTAGGTGAGTCACTTGCCTCCTTCCATTAACTTCTGCTTATTTGTTTCTATACAAATGCAAGCTACATTATTTAAGCTTACTATACTTCATATGATTTGCACTTAATTGACTTATACGTGAAAGAAATCAGAATTTTCACCTGTCCTGTACTTCACGAAACCTCTGCTTTATAACAACACCTTCTTTTTGTCTCACATATTTGTCAAATTTCTACTAGTATGGATGTGATGGCAGTTAGGATTAAACCAAGCATCAAGTAGTGTGCAAAAGGTCCTGTGTATTCGGAATTCAAAGAATGATAGCTACTTTTTTAAAGAGCTTCTAGGTTTCTGACTTTTCCTAATCTTGCCTTTTGTTTCTATAATGTACAAAATAAGTTCTCAGGGAATAATACCTCGACTGAGTTGGCACTGTCACTGCTCAATAGCTTTTTATAGTAAACTTTTTTTTTAACATCAGTCTCTTTAAAACTAATGCACACGCATCTTGGGCAACAGCTTTAGAAAACAGATGAGCTTGTAGTCTTTTCAAAAGATTATCACAAGATTGCACTGAGATGCGTATTGTTTCTGAAGATACCAAGTTCCTTTTGCTTCAGCTTAATTACTACATCAAGCAGATTTTGTTTTTTGAAATGATGTAAGTTGTTATAGTGGAAATTTTCTTTAGTTGAAACGGCAAATTGAAATGCATTTTGGATGATAACTTGACATTACACTCAATTTAATTTTGAATAATACAAGTAGTTTGAGTCTGGGACAGGCAGCTTGCTGCTATTTCAATTTCAGCATTGAAAGCAAATTGCTATTAAACTGTGAAAATTCTAGTGATTATTTTCTGTTGACTGTTATTTGGCTTCTAACATCTTTTTGAAGCATAGACATTTTATTTGTCAAAAGTTTTTGTTGCTAGTAGGTTCTCCAAGTGGTAACTAGTTCAAGCTATAGGAGAAGTATTCCTGCACCTCAATTGAATTTCAATGTCTTTGTGTTTGAAATGCATATACTTTAAGCTCATCTTATATATATTTACAATATTTTGCTATTTCTTTTAGGATATGGATAGCATATGCTAGATAAGCATATGTTATACAAAAAATTAATTATGATTTCAGTGGTGAACCTTGCCATAAAATTTTAGATGTTTGAAGTATGCTGGTTAAGGTGTAGAATTCATATAAAATTGAATATGATTGTTTAAGTAAAAATTTAAGCAGGACTCTGCAAAGACTGTTGTTTCAAACTTTTAAGCTTGTCTTGAATCTTCTGTTTGCTTCAAAAGCTGGGCTGGAGTTATTGCTTGATCGAGTGAATGACTTGATTGAATTTCGTATTGATGCTGTCCTTCAAGAAATGAATAGAGTGCTACTCTGTAAGTTGCCAGAAGATGAACCACTGAGCTGTGAGGAATTTCTCCAAAAGACTAAGGTTATTAGATAAAATTTTCATAATGAAGAGTACAATGACTTTGAATGAAGGTATTTTCCCTTTTTTATGAGATAAAACCAGTGCAGAATTAATGAAGTGTGCATGGGAAACCGAAGTAAGAAAATCCCCACTTGCTTGGCTGGAATCTTAAAAAGGAGCAAAAATACCAAGTGTAAAGAGGTCTGAGCTGAGATGTTATTTTCTGAGCTTATTAATGTCAAGACAACTACTGTATCATATTTCTTTTATGCTTTGATATCACTCAACTTAAATGTTTTCCCTCTGTGATAGTATCTTTTTTGTCATTGTTGCTTGTTAGTGCCTTTAAATAAGGGGAATTGCCCATGCCTGTGAATAGCTCCATAACAAGTGCACTTGGTTGCCTGGGAGAGTAAATACTGTGGAAATGATTGTGTACTGAATATCTTTGTTAATCTCAAGCTCTCCTGAGTTGGTAATGGGATGTGCAAAATATACTCAGAAGTACCTGGTTCAAGGTATTCTGGGAAAAGTCCCTTCCTTCACCCCATCAAAATACTTTTATGTTGAAGAGGATTAACTGTAAGCATGTAAATTGTTAGTTAGAAAACTGATGAGGCTAGTAATACAATTGAATGACAGAATGATTTTTATGAGGCAATAGTGAGATATTCTGGCATTTTAGGTTATAATGTCTAACTTGTGTTTTCTCCTGAAATAAACTTTGCTTTAGAAAGGATTGTAGAAGATCATCTAGATAATCCTCATCCCTGGCCTCCTGTAGCAGTAAATACTACAAATGAAAGTTTTGTTTCTGTTAGTGTACTTAACTTTTTGGCCTTTCCCATTTTGTTCCTTGTAACAGCTCACCTTGTTGTTAAATACAAAGTAAAACTTCAAATAACATTTTGTGGAATGAATGGTATTTTGTAAGCCTCACAATCCATAGGTGGTTTTTTTTGTTGATCCTGCTGCTGCTTTCCTGATAGGGCTAGTACTAAAACGTATATTCGCTGAAGTAAAAATATGTGACGGTGAGCACAAAAAACTTCTCAGCACTGTGTGATAATTGATATTGCTTAATGTTGATCTTCTGCAAGAAAACTTGACCTGCTACATAGCAATTACAGCACCACAACAGCCAATCAATTTGATTTAGCAGAGTAAGTGGTATACCAACCCCAGTTATGGGTACAATGAAAATAGTAACAGTGTTTGTAAGCTTATTTTACTTTTTATTAGAAAGATTAGAAATAAGTTCTACCACCTAACAGGTGTCTTTAAGTTTCTAAAGAAATTGCTGCAACAAAAATAGTTATATCATGGAAAAAAAAAACCAAAGTACTTTGTTTAGTAGTTGCTGTGATATTGCAAATCAGATCTGGCTTCTCTCTCAACTAGACTGAATTATGAAGAAGATCAAAGATTGCATCTTAAAATTTGGAAATGACTGAATCTTAACTACTGGCTGAATTTTTCAAATTATTGATTTTTAATTAAACGGAGGTAGTCAGGTTTAATTAAGTTTAAAGAAATAGGAGATAACAAAGAAGAAAAAAATTAAAAGGCATTATAGTTAAAAATTATAGTTGGCTAAAGCATACTTGATCAATTTTACCATAAGTATTAAAGAAAAAACTGCACAATACTTTATTATATTTCTGAGTTTTAGTAAATCTCAATATTTGATTCCTTCTCCCCCAGTTAATAATTTTCTTGTTTATTCTAATCATAAATACAGCTTTTGATAGATTTTATCTCCTATCTAGCTATAAATGGGAAATATGATTGGCTAATACTCCTTATGGCACAGCCAAGTAATGTAAAATGGCAATGATTAAAAGAAAGGTTAAATCTTCCATGTCTACATTGGAAAGTTAAGAAAATTAAGAAGCACTTGCTTTTGGGAGCCCTTTAACGGAACTATGCTTTATAAACATTGATTCATGATATTAACTATGGATAAGGCATGTGACTTAGGAAAAAAGCCACAGCAATTTTGAAAGACATTTATGATGTCTTGTTTGGCACAACAAAGAATCCAACACTAAATAGTTTGGAGCAAACCAATTTAAAAATCATGTTGCGTATTGATCTTGTTTTTCACGAATCTGAGGCCTTGACGTTTGTGTTAATAAAGGCTGCTATGACCGTGAAATAGACATGAGAACTGGGAAGATAAGAACATATGTTTGTTTTGGTTTGATAACAGGAGCTCTGTATAAAAGGTTCTCGGACTTTACATTTAAAAAGCTCACTGGTGGAAGATGCTGCTAATGAGCTGATTAACATGTTACTTGACACTGAGATACAGGTCAGAAAAGAAGATAAGTCAGTTGAACCCACTACTGAAATAAGGGGAAAAAATACAGGTAAGAAGATTGTATTATGTCTCTGTGCTTATGTTTCTTTTGCATGCTGATAGTATGTGTTGGGCTTAGTGTATAGTATGTGTCAGCTTAGCTGACTGAAGTATCAATCAGTATCTAATGTCTAAAGACTCGTGTTTGAATTTGCCTGGATAACAGATAGTCTAACAATCACCCATCGTTCTGCAAAATAGGTCAATATTATCAGTCTAACTTGCATGTTGAAATGTTAATGCCATAGGATTAGCTACTTACAGGCCTTGGTTAATTGCTGGACTTCCTAGAGAAAGAATATAAGAAATAATATCTAAATTTTGGTGATAATCATGCCAGTTTGTACTGAGTAGAGAAGGTGGATAGGAGTAAAAGGACTGTTACATTGAGGTACAGATTACAAATGAGTACAATCTGCACTTCTGTAAAATTTAGCTGTATTTCAGACACCTGTGGAGGTGTTGCTTTATTGTGTTTTCAAGTCCCTTAAGTCAATTTAACTAACTAGATTTATGATGTTTTAGCAACAGAAGAGGAAAGAAGATCAAAAAGCTTGACTTCCTCCCCCAATTCCAGTGAGATATGGGCTGAACTGTCTTCTCCAGCAAAGAGGAAGAGAACAGATTTAGAAATGTTAGAGGAAGAAGCCAATGAACTGCTTTCCTACTTCAATCATTGTAATATCGATGCCCTTTTGAAAGTCACTCGAAACACTCTGGAGACCATACGCAAGCGCATCCATGCATCTTCCATGATCAACTTCTTAGGTGGCCGTATTGCAATACTTTGCTTTCTTAGCGTATAAAAATAAGTATGTAAATGTAATATCCCAGAACTGTATAAAAAAGAGCCACATATGTAAAAGAGGGGAAAACAAAGGGAGTTTGAATAAGCTGCCTTGTTAAATCACAATTGATAACATGGTATATTTCCAAAGGAATTTTTTTTTCCTGTGAGATTCCTGTGTCATTGTGATGCTGTTTCTGTTAGGACTGACTATACTGTTCTGAAGCAGGATATTATATTTGGAGCTGGACTTGATAAGTGGTTACCTGTATGACCTTGGCTTTTATATAAAATTGTATGAAAAAAACAATAGAGAAAGAGGTGTGTTCTCTTTCTGTTACTAATTGCCTTGAGATCTTTCTATACATTATGATGGAACACTCTTTTGAAGTGTTTTCTTGTTACTTGTTTCTTGTTTTGTTTTAAGAAACAAAAATAAAAGCATTTATATTTGGTCTCTATAGCATATAAGGCATACAATATTATGAGATTCTATGGAGTTTTTGTGCCCAATTTAATATGCTGACTGGGAACACAAGCCAGATAACAAAATTTTTTGCTAAACAGAGTTTAGCTGCACAGAACAAGTTGAAGAGGAGCTTCGTGGAGAGAAACAGCATGGCACGTAGTTTTCACTTGTGCTGCTATAGACTTTACCAATACATCTTGTAAATTACTTGTGAATCTTTTTTTCTTAAGAAATTACATTTGATGCTCAACACTAGGATGTATGTATTGGTTTATATCATTACAATGCCTAGTTTGACATCTTGAAAAAAATGTGAACAACCTTTTTTTTTTTTGTCTTCCATTTAGAAAATCACAATGCTTCTAAGCAGAAAAAAAGTGCTCATCCTATAATTAGGACTAGTATTAACCTATCTATCCCTAATATCATCATGACACCCTCTTTGGATGAGGTACAGCAGACGCTTAATAAAGCTGTAGATAATATTGTGAAAGTAATGAAAGGAGTTGGACAGTGGAGTATGGAGAGAATATCTAAGGTTCGTGTCTTCAACAGCCTTACTTAAAACTAATGTTTCAAAACTACTGCAAATAGAAAATGAAATTTTATTTCTTCCCCAGAAGACAGTGTTAGAGAGAAAAGTGGCTGTGTTGCGGTGCGAGAGCAGAGACAGCGATTCTGATGATGGAATGAGAGAGACTGGAAAGAAAAACATCCATGGTATTGATAAACTCTGACATCACTTGATTTGAATGTTAGATTTATATAGTATGTGTTAAAGGATATTAAATACAAAATTCATCAAAAGCAGTAGAACGAAGACTTCATAGATTTTAAGCTACCTTGGAGAAGAAATAGGGTATAACAACAATGCGAGAGCTTCTCTTTGTGGTTAGAAGCCAGGCTTGCTGGAATATACTTGTCTTTGTGTGGATTTGAATAAGGGGATTTTTTGAGCCTCTCAGAGTGTTGTACTGCTTTGGCTTCTACTTGCAGCATGTGAAAAGCTGTTAGGGTGCCAGCTTGGGCAGCTTAGTAGAAGTTGTGAATGAGTTTGCAAAACAATTATAGTCACTATCGCTACACAAAAGATCTTTCATGATTTGCCAGTGTGGTTTGTAACTTGGCATGTTCAAATGGCATCTTAAAACTTCCGCTGAAATTCCTTTAAGAAGGGTAAGTTGAACTTAAACAAAACCTGCCATTGAATAGAAATGTCTATAGAATTGCAGTATTGGTGGAGAGAGGATTGTGTAGAGGATTGAATAGACTAAAGTTTCTAAAAGGATTTTAACTTAATCTCTTTTGTGATCAGACATGGAATTAAGTTATTGAAGGCATTAATTCAAGGAAATTTAAAATGGTATCTTGGGTTGCTGTTTTTTTCTTGTCTGAAATGGTTTAGAATCGAGCCAAGTTAACTGTTCTACTTTGTACTTCAAGTACTTCAGAAATATATTGAGTCTTTTTAGGTTAGCTCCCTCTTATACACCTAAAAAGTAGGGAAGTAATACTTCAACTGGTTAAGAAATGAAATTGTTCTTTCAAAACTAAGAGTTTCCCTTGCCCGAGATGAAATAAGAAATGATAGAAGGTTCAGTCTTGTGGGTATTTGCTAACTAATGGACCTTCCTTTTATCTTTCTTTCCTTTTGAGGATTGGCTATGATCATCTCCTTGGATTTAATGTTAATTTGTATTTCATATTGTCAATTGTGGTCTACCCCACGTTATTTCAGAAATTAAAAATATTTATGGATTTGCTCAATGTTGACATATCAGTAAATCACTTAGGTGAAGTGTACAAGATAAACCCTGGGGAGGGGTGAGAGAAAAGGAAAGATTATATTTGAAAGATTGGAGTGGAACTTGTTCCAAATTTGACAGAGTACCTAGATGAAGCAAGTTTCCTAAAATAGAGAGGTTTATGAATTTGTGGCAATTGTATTGGTCTCCTAGACTTCTAGTTACCTGTTTGATTAATAAGAACACTCAACTTTGAAATGCATGCTTATTGAAAAATAGGTCGTTAGTTTTTGTCTATAGGAATTTGTTTGGCCTAAACAATATGTCTGTCCTAAAACTGCTTTTGTATTTGAATCTGCCTTTATAGATAGTGTGTCAGATGCAGCATCACTCAGTTTGTCTGATCCGGTGCAAAGTCAGAACTACTTCAAGAGTGTTTCAGAGAACAAAGAAATTATTAAATTAGTATCTTTACTCAGCACTGCTATTAATTCTACAAAAAGGGTAAGACAATTGAGATGTTAATTTAATATCACTATCCAAGGGATACGAGTGTATTACTTTTAATATCCTTGGGCAATAAGGATAGGCATTTAAAGCAATCATTAAACATATGAATGAAAAACTGTAGGATGGTGGATGGAAAACATGTGGCTGCAAATTTGCAAATATGCTTCGAAAGTGTACCATGGGTTAAGTGTACTGTTTTCAAAAATTTATGAGGTTTTGAATATTACATAAAGTAAAACTTAGATCTGATGAAAAACATATCTCCTGTTGATAAAACATCATAAAAAACTCTAGGTATAGTTGAGTTGTGTGTATTTAATATAGAACTGGTAGTAACTGTACAAGTGTGTTAAATACAGTTTTATTCACATAGAAATTCTGATAATTAATAAGCCAGCATGACTTCTGACCCATTATGAAGAATTTATGAAGGTTTTTGGAAGAAAAGTGGCTGTCAGCTTGAGATTTGTAAAGTGCTGCATAGGATTTGCTACTGGAAGTTAGGAGATAGCTTAAGGGATACGCATCGTTTCTTTGCCCTTTTCTTATTCTATGCACTCTCTAGTAAACTGTAGGTATTGAACATATATTTCTGTGGGGAACTCTGCATCAGTTTCTCCTGGGGGCAGTCCAACCTTACAATGGAGCCTTGTCAGGTGGAAATTTTTGACTCGAAGCCTTGTAACTTCAGTGGTACTAAAGCATAACTAGCACAATGACATACAAACTTGTGCTGAAGACTAAGGTGCAGTTGATAATGGTGGATAGTTATCTTGGTATTTTGGTACTCAATATTTAGTAATTGGAAACTTTTTATCATTTAGCCAGGTCTAAATGCCTGCAAGCACTATGTTTCTGATAAGACATGATGTGGATTATTTCTCGTAGCAAGTCATCTCTCATTTACTTGTTTAATTAGCTGAAGTGATGATGATTTAACTTTGTCTGACATTTTCCCGAACTCCCGAGAACCAGAAAAATAATTCTCTTGCACACTCCTTAAATGATACTCAAATCAAAGATACCTGAATTGAGTGTAGAATTTAATTTTAACATCACCAAGTCATACATGTAAAAACAATTGTCTCATAACTTCATTATTTGAGAACAAATGGAGTTATTGCTCTTCTTTGTTATGTTGGGCCCTAAAGCTCAGGTTTCAGTTGCTAGTGGTAGGGAAGGACAAGTACCCTAGACTGTATCCTAGTCTTAAAGGAGTATTTTGCTTCCCACTGATTCCTAGGATTTTATTGACTGAAGAATCACTTCGTTGGAAAATACTGTAACTGATTTGACAGATTGAATGTGATTAGCATGCAGTTCCTGGCAAGGCTTGTGATTGCTAATGGAACTTGCTTTAGCATAAATTTACCAGCAGCCTTCTGTTTAGTGAGGTGATGCAACCTGCTCCACTATGGTATTCTTAATGTATTCTGACTAGCAGATGCTAAGAAATTATATGTATGCTATGCATGTAAAGCTGAGAATCTTTCTTTGAACTTCTAATGTGTTTCAGGAAGTTCTTACAGCTTTGGAGAGTTTTAGTTGTTACCACCATATATGGCAGAGGGACAAGGAGGAAACCATTGATAAATTAATGATGGTAAACCCATTACTCTCTGAATTTGAATCTGAAATTCTGCATTTCCAAGACTTGGAGCTGAAAATCAATTCTGAGCCTGAATACATCTGCGTGGGAGCTATTGCACTGTACACTGGTAGAGTTCAACTTTCCACTTCTTTCTAGAGACATGTACTTTCTGACTCCTGTAAGAAGGAGAGACGGTGCTTCATTTTGAATGGGTGAATTAGATTAAAGATGGAAAGGAGAGAGAGAGAACGGTTGTTTGCTGTTTTGACTGCAAACGCATGCAAGCAAAACACTAACACAAGGGTATTTGTGAGGCTCAGCTGGGGTTTCTTCCCCCACCTGGATACTTCTGCTCACTTACGGGATGGATGGTGGATGTTTGCCTATCCTTCGACCCCCACAGGTACATATTTTATGGGAGTAAGATGATACGCTTATGTTGCTCTTCTTGCCTGGCTGCATGTAATGAGACAGCTGAAAAGCTTTCTGTTTAACACAGTTAAGTGAAGCATGCATGTTGTTGCTGATTCCCTTTTTGTCATGGAAGCCAGGCCTCAAATCTTTACTTTTTTTGTAGCTCAGGTTCCACATCACCTAACTAAATTTTGCATAAGCATTTTACAGCAGTATAACAGAAAGGACAGTTGGGAACTATGATGGACTATAAGAAATGCATGCAGCTGATTTTGCAGTGGGTGTCAAGTCTGAGGAAGCAGAATGTTTTCTTCATTAGGAAAGAGTGTCAACAAAATGTCTTTGATTATATTGTAAGGCAAAGAACTAGAGAAACAAGCTGTCTTTTGAAACTCAATGGAGGTGAGGTAGTTCTGAAAATAAATAAATAAGACCATCAGGTGGGAGAGCTAAGCATGGGAAGAGGCACTGCATAAAAAGATGACACACAAGTGAAATCTGCACAGGGAATGAACAGGTAACGGTTGAAATTATATCCGGCTAAAATTTTATGCAATCCTTGTGTTGGTATTGATTTTTGACTCTTCTGTTGAGAACTCTGAGGAAGAAACTTGAATTTAATGGCAGAGCTTAGAGAAATGGACTTGATTGTTGCAAAATTGGGCAGCAACTCAGCAAGACTTTGGTTTCTCTCTAAATGTTTGTCATTTGGTTCCACTGATGCTACAGATAAAACTTCTAAAAATTAAATGATTGATGGACCATTTGGTTTCATTTAAATATCAGATCAAGCTTTCTGTTTTTCAGCTTCCATAATAAAACTCTTACTTCCTCCCACCCCCATTGTTTTTTTTTAAAGATTAATTTTTGAAAAGATTTTGGACTTAGATGAGAATATTAACCAATTTGTTAGTGATGTGTAGGACAGAAATGTATATAATGATATATGAATGAGATGAGAAGTGTAGCGTCCAGCCTCATCTTTCTAGTAGGAAAGATGATACATTCTGAGAAGATAAGGAGGAAAGCAACCCTGAATTGCAAGCAATCTTACAAACCACTCAAAGGTGTCAAAGTGATTTCATCTTCTCTGTGTGTGGATGGTTAGACTGAAAAAACTGGGAGCGAAGAGAACACATACTGAAAAAAAGATTAAAAGTACATCTTAAAAAATATCTACAATATCTAAGTATCTATTAATTGTTTGATGTTTGTAGCTGATCTGAAGCTAGCACTGAGAGTAGAAGCCAAAGCCTGGATGACGTTGCTGGGCTGTCATTGTAATAAGAAATACAGAACAGAGATGGAAGCAATTTTCACTTTTATAGAGGAAACTGGCAAGAAGTTAAATCGCCACATCAAGGATCTGGATGATATAAGAACAGCCATGTCAGCTTTAAAAGAGATCAGAGAACTACAGATCTCCATAGACTCTCAAATTGGTCCCATTGAGGTAAACACGTATGTTGCATGTATGGGTACTGTTTCAACAGAGCAATTATTTTCTGGGTTAAAGCTTAACAGTACACTCTGAAAAGGTATGATTTAATATGTGTTAAATGTTGGGTGGCAGACCTGTTGTGTTCCTGTAAACCTTTTTTGTGTGGAACTCTGATTTGGACAAATGCAAACCTGTTGAGGCAAGAGGTGGTTTAGTGAATAGTGTAGAAATTGAGTGATTTAGGTAAGAGGAAGATGAGAATACAGATATTTAATGCAAGAAAGCTTTTGATACTTTGTGGAAGAAGTCTGTGTATGAAAAACATCGATTTTCCTCTTTTTTTTTTTTGGTTAGCCTACAGAAGAGGAGAAAGCTAATTTTAGGCAGATTGTATGAGAATGTGTGAGAGTGATTGCTTTATCAGCTATATCATGGGTTGAAATAAACATGAACAATTGACTTCCTTAAAGAAGTTCACTTACTAGAATACATTTATTGAAACAACGTAGGTGTTTCTGATAAAATCGCAGAATTAAAAACAGATAGTAACTTTCTCCGCATTCCTGACCAGAGTATGGATTTAAGAATACTAGTTTGGCAAAATGCACCATTGACTAGAAGTTCAGTAGACTTTTCTTTTTCCTAAGGCATGTTCATGATTCCTGATTGCCCATAATTTTATTGTCAGGGTTATGTCCTTATTGTTTTAAATTAAAGTAACTTAACACAGAATTCTTATCTATCAAATATTGACAAATCTAATATTCTGGTTTGGAGATGCAAAAACTGTGTTTGCTGTCAGACAAATGTCTTGCACCTGTGTTTTCTGATTCTGTTTTCTCTGAGCTGAGGTAAATTATGGAATGCAGCATGTACTCATATGTGCAAATAATGGAAATGAGCAAGGTGCCCTTCCATATTTTGCAGAATACAGCTAAGAAGGAATATATCTCTCAGCCTTGGAAGCTGTGAGGGGCTCCCTAGTTGTGTGAAGGAGCAAAAATAGGACAAGTATTTAATGGTGAAAATTAAAGCATGTCTGCAGCTGGAACCTTCTGTGAAATTGTCATAGGTAGCGGGATCTCTTAGGAGGTGACATTTTGGAAGTTCCTGCTGAGACCTATCATGGTTTGCTATGTGATGTGGAGGTGGCAAGGCAAAACCCGTGGTAGCCAAAGATTCCTAAGCGTCCAGTTCTGCAACCAGGAGCCTCGAGTCCCTAGGCGCAAGGAGTCATACATCCGATTTTTGAAACAGAGATTGACATATTTTCCACATAATGGGGTGGCAGACAGATAGTTATGTTTCCATTTTTGCAATTTGTCTGCAATTTGATCAATCTGGACAACGTAAATGGAAATAATTCTGCTTTATACAAAAAATTTCAGATGAAATTGTTATGCCACAAGATTCATTGCTATGCTACCCTATGCTAATTTAGAGTAAGTGAATATCAGTTGTGTTTTTGTGAAACTTGACTAAGGGTTTCAGTATGTGGAATGTTTATACGTTGATCATACAAGTGGAGATCAAGAGAAAACAAAGGACCTCATCCTCTATATATCTAAAGATTCCTCATTCTGAATGGTGAATAGTTATAACATTTGAAATCATCACAACATATTAGTTGAGGTAGCTTTTGATGTGATTTCCTAATTATTTTTTGTTGAAAACATGAAGTAGGGCTTAAAGGTCTTTATGGAATAGAAGTTTGTTTGCTTCACTTACTTGAAGGCCTCTGCTTAGATGTTTTCTCATGGCTCACCTCCCGTAATATTCATCTTGGCTCATAGCAGATAAGTGAAGACATGGATCAGAAAAATAGTCTCATTAAAATGAAACTAAAACCTGCAGTCTTAAGGAGTACTTTAAATGGAAATAGTTTTTTAGAGAGGCAAATTGCACAAATAATCTATCAGAAAGCAGAATGCTATGTGAAAGGTAAGGAGTTAAGGAGAACTAGCTAGTTTTCATTTTGATGTTTCTTCCAGTTTGGTATTGGTTTGCCGGATTGTGATAATTGTTATGCAAAAAGAACAAATTTTCTTTTTCTAACAAATCATAGAATCACAGAATCGTCAAGGTTGGAAAAGACCCTTAAGATCATCGAGTCCAACCGTCAACCTAGCACTGCCAAGTCCATCTATACCATGTCCTCGAGCACCACATCTATCCGTTCTTTAAATACCTCCAGGGATGGAGACTCAACCACTTCCCTGGGCAGCCTGTTCCAATGCTTGACCACCCTTTCAGTGAAGAAGTTTTTCCTAATATCTAACCTAAACCTCCCCTAGTGCAGCTTGAGGCCATTTCCTCTCGTCCTATCACTCGTTACTAGGGAGAAGAGACTGACCCCCACCTCGCTACAACCTCCTTCAGGTAGTTGTAGAGAGCAATAAGGTCACCCCTCAGCCTCCTCTTCTCCAGACTAAACAACCCCAGTTCCCTCAGCCGCTCCTCATAAGACTTGTGCTCTAGACCCTTCACCAGCTTCATTGCTCTTCTTTGGATGCACTCCAGCCCCTCGATGTCCTTCTTGTAGGGAGGGGCCCAAAACTGAACACAGTACTCGAGGTGGGGCCTCACCAGCGCCGAGTACAGGGGCACTATCACCTCCCTGGTCCTGCTGGCCACGCTATTCCTGATGCAAGCCAGGATGCTATTGGCCTTGTTGGCCACCTGAGCACACTGCTGGCTCATGTTCCAGCGGCTGTCAGCCAACCCCCCCAGCTGCCAGGCAGCTCTCCAGCCACTCTTCCCCAAGCCTGTAGTGTTGCATGGGGTTGTTGTGACCCAAGTGCAGGACTCGGTACTTAGCCTTGTTGAACCTCATACAGTTGGTCTTGGCCCAACGA
Organism: Nipponia nippon; assembly: GCF_047370975.1. Classification (NCBI taxonomy): domain Eukaryota; kingdom Metazoa; phylum Chordata; class Aves; order Pelecaniformes; family Threskiornithidae; genus Nipponia; species Nipponia nippon. Next base: position 81,179,395 of record NW_028262290.1, on the reverse strand, counting down.
TCCAGCCTGTCCAGATCCCTCTGCAGGGCCTTCCTACCCTCCAGCAGATCGACACTGCCACCCAACTTGGTGTCATCTGCAAACTTAGTGAGGGTGCACTCGATCCCCTCATCCAGATCATCAATGAAGGTATTGAACAGACCTGGCCCCGGTACTGAGCCCTGGGGAACACCACTCGTGACCAGCCGCCAACTGGATTTGACTCCGTTCGCCACCTCTCTCTGGGCTCGGCCGTCCAGCCAGTTTTTAACCCAGCGCAGAGTGCACTTATCCAAGCTGTGAGCAGCCGGCTTCTCCAGGAGAATGCTGTGGGAGACAGTGTCAAAGGCCTTACTAAAGTCCAAGTAGACAACATCCACAGCCTTCCCCTCATCCACTAAGCGCGTCACCTTGTCACAGAAGGAGACCAGGTTAGTGAAGCAGGACCTCCCTTTCATGAACCCATGCTGGCTGGGCCTGATCCCTTGGTTGTCCTGCACTTGCTGCATAATGGCACTCAAGATGATCTGCTCCATGACTTTCCCTGGCACCGAGGTCAGGCTGACAGGCCTGTAGTTCCCTGGATCCTCCTTCCGACGCTTCTTGTAGAGGGGCGTCACGTTTGCTAGCTTCCAGTCATCTGGGACCTCCCCGGTTGACCAGGACTGATGATAAATAATGGAGAGTGGCTTGGCAAGCTCCTCTGCCAGCTCCCTCAGTATCCTTGGGTGGATCCTGTCTGGCCCCATGGACTTGTGCGCATCCAGGTGGAGGAGCAGGTCAGTGACTGCCACCTCTTCGACAACTGGGACTTCACTCTGCGTCCTATCTCCATCTCCCAGCTCAGGGGCCTGAAAAACCCGAGGATGGCTAGCTTGACTATTAAAGACTGAGGCAAAGAAGGCATTAAGTACCTCTGCCTTCTCTTCATCCTTCGTGGCCAGGTTACCTTCTGCATCCAACAAAGGAGGGAGATTCTCCCTGGCCCTCCTTTTGTCACTGACGTATTTATAAAAACTTTTTTTGTTATCTTTAGTGGCGGTGGCCAGTTTAAGTTCCAGCTGCGCCTTCGCCTTTCTAATCTTCTCCCTGCATATCCTCGCAACATCCTTGTACTCCTCCTGAGTCGCCTGCCCCTTCTTCCAAAGGCGGTAGGCTCTCCTTTTTTTCCCAAGTTCTAGCCAAAGCTCTCTGTTCAGCCAGGCCGGTCTTCTCCCCCGCCTGCTCGACTTGCGGCACGTGGGGACGGCCTGCTCCTGCGCCTTTGAGACTTCCTTCCTGAATAATGTCCAGCCTTCCTGGACTCCTTTGCCCTTCAGGACTGCCTCCCAAGGGACTCTGTCAACCAGACTCCCGAACAGCCCAAAGTCCGCCCTTCTAAAGTTCAGGGTAGCAGTCTTGCTGACCCCCTTCCTTACCTTTCCTAGAATTGAAAACTCTATCATTTCATGGTCGCTGAGTCCAAGACAGCCTCCAACCACCACATCGCCCACCAGGCCCTCTCTGTTCGTGAACAGCAGGTCCAGCGGGGCGCCTCCCCTGGTTGGCTCGCTTACCAGCTGGGTCAGGAAGTTCTCTTCCACACCCTCCAGGAACCTCCGAGACTGCTTCCTCTCTGCTGTGTTGTATTTCCAGCAGAGATCTGGTAAGTTGAAGTCTCCCACAAGAACAAGGGCTAGGGATTGTGAGACTTCAGCCAACCGCTTGTAGAATACTTCATCTGTTTCCTCGTCCTGGTTGGGTGGTCTGTAACAGACTCCCACCAGGGTATCTGCCTTATTAGCCTTCCCCCGATCTTTACCCATAAGCACTCAACCTTATCATTACTGTTGTTAAGCTCTAGACAGTCAAAACACTCCCTAACATACAGGGCTACCCTTCCCCTTCTCTTTCCTAGCCTGTCCCTTCTAAAGAGCTTGTAGCCATTCGTTACAGCACTCCAGTTGTGTGAGTCATCCCACCACGTTTCCGTGATGGCGACCACATCATAGTTTTCCTGCCGCACAGTGGCTTCCAGCTCTTCCTGTTTATTGCCCATGCTGCGTGCATTGGTGTAAATGCACTTCAGTTGGGCTATAGATCTCTTCACCAACACAGGCATGCTACCCCTAGGCTCATCCCAAGCAAGCCTGGTTTTATCCCCTTCCCCCTTCACATCTAGCTTAAAGCCCTCTCAACTAGGCCAGCTAACTCCTGGGCCAGGATCCTTTTCCCCCTTTGCGACAGGTGAACCCCGTCTGTCTCCAGCAGGCCTGGTGCCATGTAAACTGCCCCATGGTCGAAAAACCTAAAATTCCGCCACTGGCACCAGCCCCCAAGCCACGTGTTGATGAGATGGGTCTTCCTGTTCCTTTCCATATGCCTCCCGGCTACTGATGGGATGGAGGAAAACACCACCTGTGCTCCTGATCCTTCAAGCAATCGCCCTAGTTCTCTAAAGTGCCTTTTGATTGTCTTGATGCCGCTGTCAGCTACCTCATCACTGCCGACTTGAACAACCACTAGTGGATAATAATCAGAAGCTTTCACCAGCCTGGGGAGCTTCCTGGTAACGTTTCTTATCCTTGCCCCAGGGAGGCAGCAGACTTCCCTATGGGATGGGTCCGGTCGGCATATCGGGCCGTCTGTTCCCCTCAGAAGGGAGTCACCTACGACAATTACCCTTCTTTTTTTCTTGCCATCATCATCTCTGTTCTTAAAAGTTTAAAATGTTAGCATACATATATGTGTAAAATTAACTTCAGTTACCATTTTGTGTGTCTTGATCCAACCTTCTGACAGGAATCCTATGCTATGTTAAACAAATATGATCTACTTGTGGCCAAGGAAGAGACAGAGAAGGTGGACACTTTGCACTACACTTGGGAAAAACTGCTAGTTCGTGCAAATGAAGTGCAGAATGAGCTCATTGCTTTGCAGCCAAACTTCAGAGGAGAGCTTATTAGTGCTGTGAAGACTTTTACTGAAGACTGTGCACAGTTCTATTCAGATTATGATCAGGCAAGTGTTTGTGATGTATTGTATTAGAGGAGTTTTTGAGGAGCCAGTGGGAGCATGGAAAGATCGTGGAGTTGACTAATTTATGGGATGTGTCTCTACTGTCTGAAGAATATGTTTAGTCTTGTTAATGTGGTATTTGAGTTTCAGTGCAGGGCAGACTTTGGTTATTTTTTGTATGTGACTAAAGTATGTAATGCTGGTAATCAGCTCTTAAAGATTAAGACTTGAGACATTTAGGGTTTATGATACACAGCTAGTTAGCATGAGCAAATGTGAAGACTGGGATTAATGAGAAATTATGTTAGAACGTAAGAAGCATTTTCTGATGTTGGACATAAGTACAAATGACTTAAGGTCTTATATTCTTTCTCAGGAGAATATAAATGAGTCAAGCTGAACTAGTCTTGTATCATCTTCTAAGTAATGCTGATTTTTACTTGAAAAAGGAGCTACCATTGCCTAGTGTTTACACTATTATGAAAATTTCTGTATTAAAAAGATAATTAATTGCCTTCTTTGTTGTTTGGTTTTTGGTTTTTTTTTGTTTTTTAAATAAAGTGCTTGTTCTAGTAGGTAACTGTGTGAACTCTTGGTTCAGTTGTTATCTGACGTAGGGATGGAATCCTGCAGCCGCAAAAAAGTTTGAGTTTAGCATTTAGAAAATGCTGATTAGAAATAAGTTGTGGCTATTTTCACCCTCTAAATTAACTTTTTTTTTTTTTTAATTTTTTTTCTTTTAGAATGGGCCAATGGTGGTTGGTTTAGAGCCTCAGGAAGCCAGTGACAGGCTTACTATGTTCCAGGTAATGTTAATTCTAAGACATTGCTTAATACTTATTGCAAGTAAACTAACACCTGAAGGCACTGAGAATGAATCAGAGAAGTTGAACTAATTTTCATTGATACATAGGGCTACTGATTGGGCGAAGTCTGTTTTAACTTAATGAAAGCTAAGTTGGTATTTTTTCTATGCATTTGCAAGGAATGCTCGTTAAAATTAGATTTTTTTAGGAGCTCAGAGAAAGGCTGCATAGATAACGAATAATGATTACTAGATTCAAGTATCCTGATGAGAGCCTACTCTCAAGTTTAGAGTGTTTGGCTATAGGCTGTTCTTGTGTTCATTATTGTGTCTCTTCCTCACGGGTACAGTTGTGCCCAATCTTCTTCCCCTCTCCTCCCTTTTTTTTTTTTTTTATATAGTATTAAATGTTTCCATTTAAACTGACTATTTTTCCTGTTAAAATGTTTCTTTTTACTATGATTAATTTCTATTCCTGTAATCATGACTTCTAATGGTTTTCCTTTTCCCATAGTGCTATTCATTTGGCTTCCTACTGTGTTCCCTCACTTATATTGCAATTGACAATTAAATATTGTTTTTCTTTGCTGCTTAAACAGTAGTAATTCTTACTTCAACCCTTCAATAAAAGAATTGTGCAGCATACTTGGAGAGGTAGAATTTGCTGCATCCACCTTTCTTTACTTTGCATGCTACACCTCTTTCAAGTGCAAGCTTAGCATTTATTGTTCTGTCAGTGTGCCACGTGGAGTAAATGGCCTCCCTGTCAACTTCTAAAGATGTGCCTCCAAGCTAACTAAAAGTTACTTTTCTCATGAAAATTGTTGACAAAACTGTTGACGGTGTAAGTTTTTAGTATCTCCTGTATATCTTTCTAGTATTTACTGTATTTTAATCACTAATGCAGCTCTAAGCATAATGCCAGATCTTGAATATTTAGTTATTTAATTTTATTTAATTTAATCTTTTTCTTTCTCAGAATCGATTTGATAATCTCTTTCGGAAATATATTACTTATACTAGTGGGGAAGATCTTTTTGGTTTGCCTGTTACTCGATATCCTCAGCTGCTTGAAATAAAGAAGCAACTGAATCTGTTACAGAAGCTCTATAATCTGTATAACAATGTCATTGACACAGTCAGTGGCTACTATGATATTCTTTGGTCAGAATTAGACATTGGAAAAATTAACGGTGAACTTCTGGAGTTTCAGAACAGGTGAGAAACTGCTGCTGTGGTAAAGATGCCTAAAATACTTCTTAAATACTTCTTAAATGTTACTTCTTAAATATTGGTTAGCACCAATAATCATATCTGAGCATGTGTTTGTTCATTGAAACATGAAAAATCTGAATTTTAATTGAAAAATATATCCATTACCAACTTCATAAAATAAAGGAGTCAGTTTAGACTCTAAATGTTGACGATTATTGTTCCTTAAGAGCTTCTTGGTTAACTTTTTTTAATGAAATTGGAATAGATGTTAAAATTGTTATTTATTTTGTTCATGAAGGGAAATTTCACTTGTTTGTTGTAATATTATTATTCATGAGAGACAGATTCACCCTAGATGTCTAAGGCAAGTTAGTGAATTGCTGAATAGTTTTCCTACAAAATTGGATATATTGCATGCATAGAGGCTGAACTTTTCATCAAACCCAGATTCAAATAATTTAAAGAATTAAACCTGCATGTTTTGAGGAACAGGGTTTTTTCTAGAGCACAGAGCAGTGCATATCATGAGCCTCACCAGAAGAAGAAATCAAGGTGTAAAGCAATTCATTTGTTTCTGAAGATCACTTGGACAAAGTGTATTAGAATTATGCAACTACACTCCTTAGGGGGACCCTGTAGGTGTCTGCCCAGCTATCAGTCAATGAAATAGACTGGAAACAGATTTTCTTACATGCAGAATCACATACAGAATCTTCACAATACAGGTAACCTGAATTTGGAAGGTATGTGGTCTGCTGTTAAAACCATGTACTGTGACTAAATGAGTAACAGAATATTTGAAACTGTTTGAAAAAGCTTGCATTATTCCTATGTAGATGTCGTAATCTTCCTCGTGGTGTAAAGGAATGGCAGGCCTTTTTTGACCTAAAGAAGACCATTGAGGACTTTAGCGAATGTTGCCCATTGCTTGAGCGTATGTCAAGTAAAGCAATGATGCCTCGGCACTGGAAGCGGATTACAGATCTCACTGAACACAACTTTGATGTGGAAAGTGAAACATTCAAACTGAGGAATATAATGGAAGCTCCACTATTAAGATATAAAGAGGAAATAGAGGTATTGTGAAGGAAGAGAAATGGATGCATGAAACAAAACAATCTGCTTGAATAGTATAGGAGTAACAGTAGTAAGAAGGAAAACAGACTATTTCTAAAGAAGGAACAGAGAAATGGACTATCACTTCAGCTTTCTGTATAAAATAATGACACAAATATATTGTGGTGTAAACTCCTCTTTTTAACTCCTCATGCAACTCGGTCCAGGAGTTAATTTGTGAGGGTGCCTTGCTTTGCAACATTAAAGATATGAAAAGTAATCACTGTAGTATTCTTTTATTCCCCCCAAAGCTGGCCATATTGTGATGTGGTATATAGATTATTAGCTATGGTGTTAGTAGATCTTTCCTCTTGATAAATAGTTGCTCATCAGCATTACTAGGATTAAAGGAAATATGAGTTAGATTTGTATACCAGAGACTTGAACCATTCATAGCTTGTTTTGACATCCTGTTTATTTAAAAGGATATCTGCATAAGTGCTGTGAAGGAGAGAGACATTGAGCAGAAGTTAAAACAAGTGATAGCTGAATGGGACAACAAAACATTTATCTTCGCAAACTTTAAAACCCGTGGGGAACTTCTTTTAAGAGGTGACAGCACATCAGAAACAATTGCTACCATGGAGGACAGCTTAATGATTCTTGGCTCTCTCATGAGTAACAGGTAACAGGAAAAGGCGGGGGTGGGGGGGGGAAGAGATAAAAATATCTGCAAGAGGCTTTGTTTTATTGAACAAATCTATCTTTCACAGAGAAGGAAAATAAACATCTAGATAAAAACTAAGAGCTTTCTTGTCCTTGAACTGTTCATGGGGTAGTTCTTATTGTCTGTACCCTCCAATAAGTTTTTTTTGAAAGCATGTGGATGAAGTTCAGATTTCCTGAATAATCAACTGGACAGTTTTCATCGATGCAAGAAAGTGGTGATGGACATGAAGGGGAACACTGCGTGATTGTGGCAGGCATGCTGCAGGCGTTACAGGCACTGCTACTCTGCTTCCTGTCATAGGTCACTGCCCTATGCCAAAGGTGCTGAAAACCCCAGTTAAAATGAGTTTCAGTTTGTCTGGTTTCACATGCCAAAGCCCACAGATAAAATAAAGAATACAGAACCTTATCATCAGGCAGATGTTCAAAAGCAAGTGAAGGACCTCTGGGGGTCCTGCAGCTTTCAAAATGTTGCATAGTCCCTTTTTGAAACCACTTTACCTTAGGGTGAAATTGAAATCTTGCTCCTATTCATTCAGCTTCTCTTGGATCAGAGCTGTGCTACGCACCATGTGTACAAAGCAGCAAGTTGGAACTGATTTGGTTTGTAGCTGCTAACTAGCTGAATTGGGTCAAGTATAGGTTTTTATACTTTCACTTGACAAAGATACAAGCAGCAAAATTATTCCTCATCCTGGAGTAATGTGCTGGCTTTCAAGAGACTTGTTTCCTTCTTGAAATAAAGCAAATGTCTTCTTTTTATTTTAGATACAACACACCATTCAAGACACAGATTCAGAAATGGGTGCACTATCTTTCCAACACAACAGATATCATTGAGAACTGGATGACTGTGCAGAACTTGTGGATTTATTTAGAAGCTGTTTTTGTTGGTGGTGACATAGCAAAGCAACTTCCAAAGGTTTTCAGACATGACTTTTTTCAGTTTGGTTTTCTACATTTTAATAATAAAACTTAACTGATGTTATAACTGATGCAGTAACATACACATTTTTTGGTACTTAACTAGTCGTTCTAAGAAATTAGGCAAACAGTGCCAACAGAAGTATTGTGTTAGAAAGAATAATAAAGTCATGTGAACTAGTTGATCTTTTTATTTCTAGATTGTAAAATTGTTAACCAATTAGTGTTTAAGTGTTGTGCCCAATAGTAGCCTAGCCTAGTTAGACTAGCTTAGTAGTACCTACCACTAGCCTAGTAGTACCTATGGTTTTGGTAGGAATCCTTATCTTAAACTTTCCTATGTAGCTTTTAAAATTAAAAATTAACTTTAGTTGTTAGAAAAAAAATCTTCAAATTTGAAACATGCAATTCAAGCATAATGAGTTTTCTGTCTTTTTCTCTAAGAATGATTGAAAGAGAAAGTAGAGAGAAGGCTTGACAGTCAAGTATAAAATAAGCTGTATTGTGTAAGCAGAAAGATTTGGTTTTTTCTAAGCTGAAAAATCTTTAAAAGTTGAACATGGGATTACTACTGAGAAGATTCCTGGTGAGATTACTGGATGCCAATTCTGCAAGCAAGTGCCTTTTCCCTCTTCTTTCTTTCTTCCTCCATCTCTTCCCTTCCACATTCATCATTGTGTTTCAACAGGAAGCAAAGCGTTTCTCTAACATTGATAAATCCTGGGTGAAGATCATGACCCGAGCTCATGAAACACCTAATGTTGTTCAGTGCTGCATTGGAGATGAAATCATGGGGCAGTTACTACCACATTTACTAGAACAGCTTGAAATCTGTCAGAAATCACTCACAGGGTAAGATTACTACAAGACCACCGTCTTGGGCAGACGGTTGTGAATTGTATAACTAGGGCAAGAGCAATTGCTTCAGTATTGTCCCACAGACTTTGCAAAGATCATGTTCTTATTCTACTATGAATTCAGTTGAACTGAGCAAACATGTGAGCAGGATGATACAATAACTCCAAAGAAATTGCTAGCAACTCACTGATAAATATTTGATTTCTGACTAAGCTGTCACTCACTGTCTATCTCTGTTGAAACCAAAGCTTGTTTCAGCCTAGTTTCAATCCAGAAGGCAGTCTAGATCTGTATTTCCTGTTCAGACCCTTCATGATTCTGGGAGAAATTCAGCATGAGAGACCTAAATAGCAAGTAACAGACTTAATGTAAAAAAATTTATTTTGGTTTAGTTTCTTTTCTTTTTACTGGTGCTTACATTATAGTAAATAATAAAATCTTTCCATGAAATGATTTCTGATGCTGAAAGAGTAGCCTTAAAGCAGGTGCTTAACATGAAGGTATGATGGGTAAGAATTGTTGTCACTGCCACTGCTGAAAATTGCAATGATACATTGTGAGAAATGACACCTTTAAAGAGGAAAGGATGTATAAATTCACCATAACTTACCATTATAAAACTTACTCTCTGCCCACCCCCCACCCCTGCCAATTTTTTTTTTTAAATGCAGGTACCTGGAGAAAAAGCGCCTCCTATTTCCACGGTTCTTTTTTGTATCAGATCCTGCTCTCTTAGAAATTCTTGGCCAGGCATCAGACTCTCACAATATCCAGGCACATCTGCTGAATGTCTTTGACAACATTAAAACTGTCAGGTTCCATGAAAGGGTATGTACTGCCCCCACCTGAATGTTACGTTCTTTCAAATTAACAATGCGCAATACTTGTTAAATAAGAAAGCTACCTGGGTGCATGGGGCATTCAGCTGTTTTACCAAGCTCATCAGTTATTTGATGCTGCATACGCTTTCTTCATTTAAGATTTAGTTTCATATCCTCATTTACTTAATAGGAGAACTCTATCTAGAATAGCAAAACAAACAAAAATTTGCGCCAGTGCTTAGGTTTCAGAAAAAAACACCCAGGTACTGAACTGTCTTCTGTGGCTTAATATAGGCTAGCATCCTCTCAGATAAGCTTCTGATTCTTTATGAACATATTTGTATCTTTAGATTACTTGTATTTGTACTTTTTCATTCTTTTTTGATTGTAAGAAAAAGTGTATCTAGTCTCTGAGTTATCCTTAATATCCCTTCAAACATACTGTTTGAAGAACAATTTTCTTATACCCTTTACAAGAACAGAGAGCAACAAAAAAATTTTTTTCCTGTGTATGTATATACTTTCTTAGAAGTTCACTACCTTCCCATGCATTTGAAACTCCTTTGATTGACTATGTTCCTTAACACTTCTATGTTTCCATTACTTTTAATTGTGAGACTGTAAATTTTGTTAGGGTATTAACCCACCAGTAATGGGGGAAGGTTTCATTTATTGTGACTGGAAAATGGATGCTGTCATTGAAACTTAAGTGAAATTCAGGAATTGTCAGTGTATTGGGGTTTGTCTCCTTGTTCAGATGACAGTGGGTTTTTTTAAGCCTTTCTGCACACCAAAAGTAATGATTTAATTGTTTTTACATTTCATTTAACAGATTGGTATGATTTATTAGTTACCTAAATAAGTTCAATGGAGTGATGGCAAGAAAATCGGACAGTTATGATAAAGATAACAATAAATCTATAAATCACAAAATGTTCTTGCTTTGCTTTTTTTAGATATATGATCGTATATTGTCAATTAGTTCACGAGAGGGTGAGACTGTAGAGCTAGCTAGACCTGTAATGGCTGAAGGTAATGTGGAAGTTTGGCTCAATTCCCTGTTGAAGGAATCCCAGTTGTCACTGCATCATGTTATTCGCCAGGCAGCTGCACACATCCAGGAAACCAGTTTCCAGCTGACTGAGTTTCTTTCTACTTACCCAGCCCAGGTAACGTCATTGTTAAATCAATGAAGAAATGTTCACAGATATGTAGCACATTGATGTTTTTCCCTTGTCTGCAATCAAAATTGCAGCCAGTGTTATGAATGCAAAACTGACATTTAAATTTATCTTAATCACCTCAGTTTTTAAGTTACACTTTACGTATCTGAAACCAAAAGAAGAAAACTTACCCTGAAGCTCGTGTTAAAAAATAATGCCTAATGCAATAAATTAATGCAAAGGAGTTAATACTATTTCTTTACAAGCTTAATACTTGACTACTGAAGGAAAAGTAGTAAAATTGTGCGTTTGTTTGTATATTCAGGAAAACATTATATATTGCTAAAGATTTGGAGCTGAGGGTAGTGCTGAGGGAAAATTATTTTCTTAGTAGAAGCTTCTTCACTTGTGATCAGGAATGTTGGAGAGGGGATAAAGAGTTCGTGAAGTATTAAAAAAAGATTTTAAATTGAAGCATTAATTATTTACTGATTAGTTATTAATTATATATATATATAGTATTTTATATATGCTGTAAATATATTGAACAGTTGTATCAACAGTGCACCGTGGGTAGTACCTACGAGATTGAAGTGTGGACTTAACTATGTGTTTATGAATGGAGTTGGGACACATAAAACAAATGCATGGGTTGAATAACCTCTGTATGAATGCATGAAAAAATAATTTTATACAAATAGTAGCAGAACCCTTTCTTTAGTTTATCTGTGTCTGGGAATGTACGTTTTAGGTGAAAGAGAAAAGATGATGAAGCATATACTTTTATGTTTCCTAAGGTTGGGTTGTTGGGGATCCAAATGATTTGGACAAGAGACTCGGAAGAAGCTTTGACTAATGCCAGGTATGATAAAAAAATTATGCGAAAGACGAACCAGTTTTTCCTGGATCTTCTAAACATGCTGATAGACATGACAACAAAAGACCTTAGCCCAGTCGAGCGAGTTAAATACGAGACATTAATCACTATTCACGTACATCAGAGGGACATTTTTGATGGTCTGGTAAGTATTGGAAAATTTACAATGAGTTGTGAGGTGGTTTTCACATAAAAAATGTGAAAGGACAAGAAGAAAATATTACTATACCTATGAACTCCTGCCTCTTAAGCTAAATGTTTAATTTTAGGACTGTAATGATTATGTGACCTGGAGTATTATAAAAATGCTGATGTTGCTTCAATCCATGTCTTGGTTTCCCTTTAAGTAATTCAGTGTTTTGTTCCCCCCCAAGCAATAGCAGAATTTTATAATGCTTTGTGTTGGCCCACTTAAGTTAGATGCCTCTGTTGCATGATCAGTTAAGGACTTCTTTTTCTCATATGTTGTGTTGCAAGTAATTGTCCTTTCTCTGGACTACATTGTGAGTCTTGAGGAGTAAGTAGAATGAATGTACAATTATAGTACAGGAAAAAGTTTGAAGTTGGTTGAAGTTGCTGTCCCCTCTGTTCTAGTTTCAACAGCATACCTAATTATTACTTAGGGATTTATTTATTCGCTTCACACATTCTCGTGCTGCCACAGGATACTAAAATCAGGAAAATGAAAGCATTTACTGCTTAAACAATCAAACTTAAAAGCTAGTATACCCTTTTGCCTACAGGAAGCTCTGGACCTGGCTCTGAAATTAAGCTGAGAAAAGAATTACTGAGTTTTAACCCATGGCTGATAGACAGGCACCTATCTTTTCATTGCAGAACCAGTTGTTTCTAGTTATAAACATCTTATGTAAAGTATAGTTTTTTTAGCTACAACCTGCAGGGCATCTTTTTTTAATCCTGTTTTAATATTCAATTGGTCAACTTTGAATTACTCCCAGCTCTGTTGAATTTCTTAACTAATATCTGCACCATAACACTGTCTTCAAATACCTTTTTTCCAATTTGCATGTGGTTTCATACAATTCTCATGACTTTTTTTTTTAAATAAAGTATCACATTACATGTTTCCTACTCATATGTAAAAATAAAATGGTAGAGATGAGTAAAAGAAATAGCAGTTTTAATGTTAACTGAACTTAATGACTTTGTTTGAGGGTGGTGGACTGCTGATTTTTATTTAAAGTTTTGGCACACTCATCTAAAGCCTGAAGTTCCTTTGCCTTACTGTGGGTTTCAGGGACAGTAATAACACATAAGCAATTTTTGTGGTAAAAGTCAAGATAGGGTCTCCACTATTCTTGTGATACTAGCTGTTCTTTATGCCTTTCATTGTGACTTCAGCGCTGCCTTTCCATTACTACTTAGATGAGATAATATAAATGCAAAAATAAATGTTAACCATGAATACCACAGCCTTTTTTTCCCTCTTTTCTTAGTGTTGCATGCATGTCAAGAGCCCTACAGACTTCGAGTGGTTGAAACAGTGTAGATTTTATTTTAATGAAGACTCTGATAAAATGATGATTAAGATCACTGATGTGGGTTTCACATACCAGAACGAATTTTTGGGCTGTACTGACAGGCTTGTCATAACGCCTCTTACAGACAGGTGAAAAAGACTGTTTTTTTCCCCTCTATTCTTTGATACCAAACATAGGCTTTTACAAGAGCAATTTAGTCATTTGCACTGGATGCAAAATAGATCTCTGCAGAGTTTATCCTTCACGGTCTTATCAAAGTCAATAATTTTACATGGAATATGTGAGTATTTTTGTTCCTGTGCCTTACAATATGAATAAGTTCCAGCTTATTTTCTGCCACATACTTGTGTGATCCCCACGTATGGGACTCTGATTCCCATGTATGTGAGGTTAGCATACCTGAGGATTGGGTGCACCCAACAGACACAATATGCAGTGAGAGATACGGGACAAAAATAAGTGTTTACAGGCAAGCTAATGAAAACAGCTAAGGAAGAATAGACAGGAAAAACAATTTTATTCAGCTACAATAGATTGGAGATCTTTGATCTAGAAGCATGTTGAAACAATTGCAGTCCTATTAACAGAGAAGCCTACCTACCTAACTGGAATAATACAAGGAATGTTTTATAAGCTATCATTGGCAAAATAAGGACATTGGGTGGGCTTGTTTGGGTTTTTTTGTTTTGTTTGTTGTTTTTTTTTAACTATTCCATACAGCAAATCCTAAAGCTTCTCTTTAGATATAACTGTTAGCTGGTTTTTTTACTGCATTACGCATAGAAGTTTCATTTATGAAAATGGGATGCACTGTGTGATCAAATTTTAAGGGTGGATGAGAAAGGGAAGTTTAGCTGTCTTTCATTATTGTACTCCACAGTATAATGTAGTTCAGAACTACTTCAGTTAAAGTAATTCAGGAACTAAGCTAACCAAACTAGATTGGGCAGCATCTCTGTTATCTGCTTTCTTCCCTTCTCATAATCTTTCAGGTTATTGATTATTGAGGATTATCTGTTCTTCCACTTTGTGTATGAGGAGACGAACCTTAATATTACCTGCATCAGAGGCTGAGTGAAGGGTTTTCCTTCTTACTGATTTAAATTGTAATTAGGGGCATGTAATTTCAGTGGTTTCCTTGTCTCTTTAAATCATGTAACACACTTGAGTAAGTTCCTCTGGCACTATACAGAAAACTGTGTGCTGCAGCCCATTAATTGATGATAGCCTGTTGCCTTTTAGATGTTACATCACTTTGGCTCAAGCTTTAGGCATGAACATGGGTGGAGCACCTGTGGGACCTGCAGGAACTGGAAAAACTGAAACCATCAAAGACATGGGACGGTGCCTTGGAAAATACGTAGTGGTCTTCAACTGTTCAGACCAGATGGATTTCCGAGGACTTGGGAGGATCTTCAAAGGTGAGATGTGGACCAAAGGTAAGATGTTGGCCAAAAGGGTCAACTGTATCCTGGGGTGCATTAGGTGCAGTATAACTAACCAGTCAAAACAAGTGATTGTCCCACTATACTCAGCACTGGAGTGGCCTCACCTCAAGTACTGTGTGCAGTTTTGGGGTCAGCAATGTAAGAACCATATAAAAATATTAGAATGTGTCCAAAGGAGAGCAGCAAAGATGGTGAAAGAACTAGAGAGCATGACTTAATGAGGAACGGCTGAGTGTACTAGGTTGTTCAGCTTAGAAAAAAGGGACTGAGTGGTGCCCTCATTGCTGTCTACAACTTTCTCATGAGGGGGAGTGGAGAGGGAGGTGCTGATCTCTTCTCTCTGGTGTCTGGTGACAGGATATGAGGGAATGGCTTAGAGCTGCATCGGGTGAAGTTCAGATTCGATATTAGGAAAATGTTCTTCACTGAGAGCACGTTCAAGCACTGGAACAAGCTCCCCAAGGAAGTAGTCAGGGCCCCAAGCCTGTCAGCGTTCAACTAGTGTTTGGACAACAATCTTAGATATATGGTTTAACTTTTAGGTGGCCCTGTGTGGAGTCAGGAGTTGGACTTTTGATGATCTTCATGAGTCCTTTACAACTCAGGATATTCTGTGATTATACGGTTCTATGGACTATGTGGAAGTTACAAATGCTAAGAGAACATCATTATAAAACAAGGTCAACACATAATCAGCAGGTGGTTTTCAGCCTTTTAATAAATGCAAGTAATTAATATCATTATGAATGTCAAATACACTTGCAACACTGTCTCCAAGAAATAGAAATGTCTAAAAACATAAGACAGTTTATGAAAGGATACATAAAGACACTTAAAATAATGAAGGAGGACTACCAGTACAAAAAGGCAAAGCTGTGAAATTTATTGCTGAACTAGTGCAATGTGTTGGATTCTGATTTCAGTATTTTGTCTCCTTCAAATGTCAAAGTTCTTGTCAGTTGAAGGAAGTGCATGAATAGCGCATGTTAAAAACAATTGGCACAGCTCACTGAAGTTAGATGCAGATGACTTTTTTTTTGGGGGGGGGCACCTTAAAATTGATACCTGTCACTCATGGCAGACGTCGAATTAGAGATCAAGTGGAGGTTCTTGACTATTGTATTGTTGCAAGTGACTGTGTTGATGATGTTTTGTTTTGTTTTCCGCAAAATATCCAAGGAAGAATGCAGTTCTGGCACAGACTAGCCCCTAACTTCTTTCCAGGTGGAAGCAACTTTATTGTTCCTTTTAATCTGTGCAATAAGCTATTGACAACCCATCATATTTTCATAGACTTATTGCAGGGATTTTTTTTTTTTTTGGGGGGGGTAGGGAGGAACAGGAAAACATTCAAGATACTGAGAGAAGGAGCAGAAATCAAAGGATGTAGTATCCTAGACAAGCTTGAGGACTTCTGGAACTTTGTGCATTCTTGCTTAAAAAAGAATTAAACTCTCCTCCTTGTCCCTTTCTCAGCTCTCCAAAATAAACATTTTTTTTTTTCCTGAGGTAGATTAATCTGATCTTTGGCTTATGAATTGCACCAAAAAGGGTTAACAACATAATGGTCAGATGCTTAGTTGCTTTTCTCTTTGAAGGTCTTGCTCAGTCTGGTTCCTGGGGTTGCTTTGATGAGTTCAATCGTATCGATTTACCAGTACTATCAGTAGCTGCACAGCAAATTGCAATCGTGTTGACATGTAAGAAGGAACGTAAAAAAAGCTTTATTTTTACTGATGGAGATAATGTGGAAATGAACCCAGAATTTGGCATCTTTCTTACTATGGTAGGTATTCAGTAGGTTTCTACTATGCCAGTGATGATTGTACGATAATCGCTTCTAACCTGGTATGTTAAATGTATTTGCTGACTCTTATGTCGCTCAGGTCTTACAACTCACTGACAGTTTGAGAACATTGAGCATTACTACAAAGACAGTTTATAGGGTCTTGTTTCAATGACATCCAGCACGTGCAATTAACAAATGCAGCCAGCATTGTAAATACAAGTTATTATCTCAACGTCAGATTACTTCTGCATGCTACATTCTGGTTCCCAAAGTATGCTTTTTGCTACAAGTACAGAAAAGTGGCCATGAGCATATAGGTAGAAGTAGCCAGTAAAAGCAGGACCTATAAGACAAATACAGATTTGAAGTGTGTAGGTGGAACATTTTTCATACCTCATGAATGTAAGAGAGGCTAAAATGCTGTAGAGATATGGTGGTAAATCTGCATGGCAGTTCATTTTTACATGTGATTTAAAGCCAAAAAGCTATTTTTGTCTAACCAGATTACATGTTTCTTTGCTGATTCTTCTGTTTGTGCAAGGTGCAGTCAACTCCAAAACCTGTTCTTCTCTCCAGAATCCAGGATATGCTGGACGGCAAGAACTTCCTGAAAACTTGAAGATCAACTTCCGTTCGGTGGCTATGATGGTTCCTGATCGTCAAATCATAATTCGTGTCAAATTGGCTAGTTGTGGTTTCATTGCTAATGTTTTATTGGCAAGGAAATTCTTTACACTGTACAAGCTATGTGAAGAACAACTATCAAAGCAGGTGATTATTTTTATGTGAGGAAAAGTTATCTTAGGGAAAAACTATATATGATGTCACAAATTATTAGTATCTATGTGAAGAAAATAGAAAAGTTCATGTTCAGTAAAAGCTAAATGACACTTGCAGTTTAGTAGTGCAACCCTCTGCTGTCCTGGAGGATTAACTCCTGCTACAGGTTATCTGTACAAGAATGGGGCTGTCATTCAGAACACTGCTTAAGATCTAACTTCAATGAATGGTGATGATTAAGGCAAATAAAGGGCTTATATATTAGTTGGTCTTATAGAGTGGATTGAGACGCAGTTGGTTTGTGCTGCCTGTGCTTGTTTACACATTTCTCAAATAAAGTCAGTTTCCAAGGTCCACAGAGAATTCAAAATAACACTGCTGGTTTATTTCTTAGTAGTCCTTGGGAACCTTATTTTGGTTCAAAGACTTGTGATTACATGTGTTTTTTCTGTCACTCCTCACAGTTTAGTAAATGATAGCAGAGGTGGGGAATGAAGTTGCCCATAGTCATACAGGCAAAGGCTAGTTGTTGGATGTTAGGAGGCATTTGTGCCACATGTACCACTTCTCATACATTTCCGTATCTTAAATGATAAATAAGAATTGTTTCATCCCCAATAACTTGTGGAAAACTTTCCCAAACTTTGCATATCTTCTAGGTGCATTATGATTTTGGCTTGCGGAATATATTATCAGTGCTACGTACATTAGGAGCAGCAAAAAGAGCAAATCCCACAGATACCGAATCTACTATTGTCATGCGTGTGCTGAGAGACATGAACCTGTCTAAACTGGTAAGTTCTGAGGGCCTGGTAAATTAATTAAGCTGCACTTTGGAGCTACGTGGGTCTTTTTGAAGTACGGTTTAAATCTGTTAAGGTGATCACTAGAAGATTGGATGTGGCCTTTACACTGAAGCTAGCTTGGAAATGTTCCATTCTCTGGATGGTCTTGGGTACTGGTATTGGCTGGGATAGAGTTAATTTTCTTCGTAGTACCTTGTATGGGGCAGGGAAGGGAGTGAGCAAGGGGCTGTGTGGTGCTTGGCTGCCTACCTGGGTTAAACCACACCACCTTGAATTGTTCAGAATTTTTTTACATATTTCCCCTGCTACCTGTAGAAATAAGTGGCCAAATAGAAGTCTATGTAGTAACCTCTTTAGGACCTTTCATGTAAAGTATTTAGTCACTCTTTTGAAATAATCTGTTATTCGTAGTAATGAGTACCATCTCATCCGTCTTAAATAGCTAACGAAACCTCTTCTGTTGCCGTGATACTTCTCCTTTATTAGCTTTTTTTACACCTTAGACAAATAATTTACTATTTGTATAAATGTTATTTCTTAAAATCTACTTTAATAAGTTCAGTCTGTATGTTAGTGCTTTATTTTCAATAACTTTTGATTATGGAAGCATCACATGATCTCCTTCTGCTGTGTCCTGCTAGAGTGTTGAGCACCTGGAGGGTTGCCATAGATGGTTCCTTATGTTTTCAAATATTTCTTTAGCTCTACAAGAGTTAGGGATTGTTTTTTTAAGATGCTAGAGTACATAAAAGAGGTTTTAATCTGTGATTTCCTCCTCCCCCCCAATTTTCACTAGATTGATGAAGATGAACCCTTATTCCTTAGCCTAATTGAAGATCTGTTTCCAGATATCCAGCTTGATAAAGTAGGCTATCCTGAACTGGAAGCGGCCATTGACAAACGGGTAATGTTTCTCTTGATCTGTGCTGCTGTGGCATAACTATCATGATGTGACATCTAAGAAAATTATTGGTGTTGAATCTACCCAGCTGGTAATAATATGTTTTACCATTTAGACGAAGAGTAAGCTTTTCCATAAATCTTTACCATTGGCATATTATTATTAACTTTATTCTTAAGGATGTCACTGAATTCTGATTCTGGCGTCCTGTGGTTTGCTTGTGAGTCGTTTGTGGTGACCAGTTTGAAAAATGCATGTGTATTGGCTTGCCTTACGTGACCCAGGATTTAATATTTATGTAAAGTGTAACAATTGGAACATGAGCTTGAGAAAAGATTTACCTAAAATGACATTTCCTCTATTTCATCTCCCAGTAGATCTTTTGGAACATTTCAATAGGGCCAACTTAAGAACATCAGTGGGATATGGAAGGTTAATGGAGTATGTGCACTTAAATGATCACCTCTATTAAATTTTCCTCCAGAATTTCAATAATTCCTCAGATAATTATCTAGTAGTTAAACAGAGAAATAAAAAACTCAAAAAACACATTAAAAAACCCTAACATGAAAAAATTGAAAATCAGAAGTGCGTTCCTGAAGAATTTGAGTATATGACTTTTCATTTACTTGTATTTAATATGTTTAGATACAAGTAAAGAGGTCTGCTTCTGGCTTTCCTAACAAGGAAGAGTTGAATCATCAGCTAATGTTTATAAAACTGTTTTGCTTTCTGTACCTTATACAACTGGCTTTAAAAAAGGACTCACAAATTAAGCTTTTATTAGGAGAAACTATAAAGAACTTGAATCTTATGCTTTAAA
This sequence comes from Nipponia nippon, assembly GCF_047370975.1. Classification (NCBI taxonomy): domain Eukaryota; kingdom Metazoa; phylum Chordata; class Aves; order Pelecaniformes; family Threskiornithidae; genus Nipponia; species Nipponia nippon. The sequence continues at coordinate 81,159,922 of NW_028262290.1, read as the reverse complement.
TTGTCATTGGCTAATAAATTAAAGAGAGGTCTTAATGACGTGGTCCTCATCCATCCTCTCCATCGTCTCATCCATCCCCTCTGCTGGGGATCTCATGGTACCTTTTTAGTGCTATGACAGTGTTCAGAAATTTTGTTAGCTTATTTTGCCATATTTTTCTCATATTGCTAAAACTTAAAATCTGGATAAACCAGAAATGGTAGGCCGTCTTGTTTGTCTTGAAAGTGACCTCCCTCGTGACAGAGGATACAGAAAAGGTGGAGTTGCTGAATGCCTTCTTTGCTTCAGTCTTCACTACTAAGGCTGGCCCTCAGGAATCCTATACCCTGGAGGTAGGAGAGAAAGTCTGGAGAAAGGAAGACTTTTCCCTTGGTTGAGGAGGGTTGGGTTAGAGATCATTTAGGCAAACTGGACACCTACAAATCCATGGGCCCTGATGGGATGCACCCACGAGTGCTGAGGGAGCTGGCAGATGTTATTGCTAAGCCACTGTCCATCATCTTTGAAAGGTCATGGAGAACAGGAGAGGTGCCTGAGGACTGGAGGAAAGCCAATGTCACTCCAATCTTTGAAAAGGGCAAGAAGGAGGACCCAGGAGACTACAGGCCAGTCAACCTCACCTCTATCCCTGGAAAGGTGATGGAACAGCTCATTCTGGATGTTATCTCTAAGCATGTGGCAGAAAAGAAGATTATGAGGAGTAGTCAACGTGGATTCACCAAGGGGAAATCATGCTTGACCAGTCTGATAGCCTTCTATGATGGCATGATTAGCTGGGTAGATGAGGGGAGAGCAGTGGATGTTGTCTGCCTTGACTTCAGCAAGGCTTTTGACACAGTCTGTCATAACATCCTCATAGGTAAGCTCAGGAAATGTGGGTTAGATGAGTGGACAGTGAGATGGATTGAGAACTGGCTGAATGGCAGAGCTCAGTGTTGTGGTGAGGGGCGCAGAGTCTAGTTGGAGGCCTGTAGCTAGCAGTGTTCCCCAGGGGTCAGTACCGGGCCCAGTCTTGTTCAACTTATTCATCGATGACCTGGATGAAGACACAGAGTGTACCCTCAGCAAGTTTGCTATGATACAAAACTGGAAGGAGTGGCTGATACACCAGAAGGCTGTGCTGCCATTCATTGAGACCTGGACAGGCTAGAGAGTTGGGCAGAGAGGAACCTAATGAAGTTCACCAGTGTCAAGTGTAGGGTCCTGCAGATAGGGAGGAATAACTTCATGCACCAGTACAGGTTAGGCGTTGACCTGCTGGAAAGCAGCTCTGCAGAGAAGGACCTGAGAGTACTGGTGGACAACAAGTAAACTGTGAGCCAGCAATGTGCCCTTGCGGCCAAGAAGGCCAATGGTATCCCGGGGTGCATTAGGAAGAGTGTGGCCAGCAGGTCGAGGGAGGTTATCCTCCCCCTCTATTCTGCCCTGGTGAGGTCACATCTGGAGTGATGTGTCCAGTTCTGGTCTCCCCAGTTCAAGAAAGACAAGGAGCTACTGGAGAGAGTCCAGCGGAGGGCTACAAAGATGATTAGGGGACTGGAGCATCATGAGGAAAGGCTGAGAGAGCTGGGTCTTTTTAGCCTGAAGAAGAGGAGACTGAGAGGGGGTCTTGTCAACGCTTACAAATATCTTAAGGGTGGGTGTCAGGATGATGGGGCCAGACTCTTTTCAGTGGTGCCCAGCGACAGGATAAGGGGCAATGGACACAAACTGAAACAGGAAGTTGCATCTGAATATAAGGAAAAACTTCTTTACTTTGAGGGTGATACTGGAACAGGCTGCCCAGGGAGGTTGTAGAGTTGTCTTCTCTGGAGATATTCAGAACCCACCTGGACGTGATCCTGTGCAACCTGCTCTAGGTGAACCTGCTTTAGCAGGGGAGTTGAACTAGATGATCTCCAGAGCTCCCTTCCAGCCCCAACCATTCTGTGATTCTGTGAATCAAGGTTTTATTGAATGGAGCTCTAATAATTCAGTACAATGAAAACAGCTAGGTTAGGACAGAATCAAGTTCAAAAGGACTATTTTTATTAGGGAAGGGAGGCAGGAATTGTTGGGAAAATGTCATAAGGAAAAAATAGTCGTTACTTGTAATAAAGTGTTTTTCTATGTTTATATGTTGTGGTGGGTTGACCCCAGCTGGTAGCTAAGCCAACAACCAGTCACTTGCTCACTTTCCCCCAGTGGGCTGGGGGAGAGATTCAGAAGGGGAAAAGAGAGGAAAAAAAGCTCATGGGTCTAGATCGAGACAGTTCAATAAATGAAGAAGAAAAAGAAACAAGTGATGCAAAAGCAATTGCTCACCACCAGCAGACTGATGCCCAGCCAATCTCTGACCAATGGCTACTTTGGAGAAACTTTCCCCTGGTTTTATTGCTGAGTGTGTCATTATATGGTATGGAATATCCTTTTGGTCAGTCAGTCAGCTGTCCCAGCTCTGTTCCCTCTCAACCTCTTGCCCACCCCCAGCCTACTCACTGATGGGGCAGTATGAGAAACAGTTCAGCAATAGTCAAAACACTAGTGTGTTATCAAACGCTGTTTGATCACAAATTTAAAACACGGCACCATATGGGCTACTATGAAGAAAATTGACTCCATCCCACCAGACCCAATACATATGTACAACTGTTAACAGAGGATCTTTTGAGAACATGTCACGTCTGCTTGTGAACTTCTTTTTCGATAAGGGAAATATCTAGTCTGCAAGATTATTGCAGAATCTATGAATGTTAGAAATTCTTAGGAAAAGATAAGTCTCCACTGATGGCATTGGATTAGGGGGAAGGAGCAGCTAACGTGACCATCTTGTTTTATGTGAAGAAATCAGTTCAGATATGTTCTGTTGGTGCATCATTAGATTTTGGATATATTACTGTATGTATGTGGACTCTGGAAACAAGTCAGAAGGCTATATTCTATGCTGGAAAGAAAGGCACCTTGACTGGTTTGGTGTGAACCGCAAGAGCTGTTAAGATGTGAACGATAACAGAATTTTATTGTGTGTCCATGAAAATGGTCTTTGTTGTGCTTTGCAAACTCCGTTGCTCTAACAGTGGTGTTCTTCATGGTGATGCGGAGTTGGTGGCGGCATGTACTTCATGGTTGCTGTTGATGAATTCATCTTGTGTTGCCTTCCTTGCAGAGCGAGACAAATAAATGGAACTGACATGACCTTTGATATGCGAGTAATATAGCAAGTGGTAGTGCCAGTTGCATGGTTCTGACTACGTGACAGTAATTGTAAAAGCTGAGTTCTATCTATCAATAAAAAGTTAGTCCTCTTCCACTGATAATATTTTCTGAGATTTTTTGTGGAACATAATTTAAAAACAGAAATTATACTTGAATTAAAATGTAATTGTTATTTTGAGAGCTTCACTTTTTATAACATGATCTTCTTTTTCAAAACAGTTTTTTATGTACAAAAAACCTTTACAAAGAGTGTAGTCTTCTGCTGAAGATATATTTTTGTTTGTTTGTTTGTTTTGTTTTTTAAAAGCATCAAAATATCTTGTGCACTAAAATAGTAGTAATTTGATTTTCTGTCACTGTCTATAGGTGGAGGAAGCTGGACTTGTTTGTCATCCTCCTTGGAAACTGAAAGTTATCCAACTTTTTGAGACCCAGAAAGTAAGGCATGGATTGATGACACTAGGACCTAGTGGTGCAGGAAAAACTGTTTGCATCCACACTTTGATGAAAGCCATGACAGGTATGTGAGTATTTATATTGTAAATTGTTATTAAACTGTTATATTGTAAACTTGAAACCACATTGTTGCTTCATAGAAAGCCTCAATTACTTCACTGTGAGAATAAATGGCTGGAAGAATCAGTTTGTGTGTTGTGATACTAATTATTGTGGCAGTATCTTTTAAAAGCTTAAAAAATGTCTGACATTTAAAGTCATATAATATAATACATATTCTATTTTCCATATTATGATACTTAGAAGTTCTTATTCTAGAAACATTGAGAAAGAGGAGTACTGTCTGGATAGACAGCTTGGACAAGTGATTAAAGCATCTCCTAGGCTTGGCTGAAGTAATGCTGAAACTTTCATAAGTATTTAGTCCTTTTTGAACAGAATTCACAAGACAGGGCCTTTATCTGCAATATAAAATAACTACTTCTATCATTTGTTGCTGCTAGGAGATAGTTCCTGGTTTAGGTAGTGAGAAAGTCTTCAAGGATATTCATTTTGTGCCCTGGTTGGACGCTTAAGGAGTGTGCTGGTTTTGTCCTCTGTATTTCTAAACAAAAATATTAGTGGAAGAACTTCTGTTTGATCTTATTAAACTAAAAGCTCATCGCTGGGGGATAAAAAACCATCTCTTTTGAGGTAAACTTGTGTTACCCCATTTCACAGGCTTCAGGAGGCTGCTTATAGAATTTTCCAGAAATGGATAGTTTCTGTAAAAAATGGCTCGGCCAGTCTCTCATCCATGCAGTTACCTTAGTGTGCTTAAGAAACACCGTAAGCTCTACATTGCAGCATAAATGACTGTTCCATTTAGGAAACACAGCAGAAAAAACAGATGGTTGCATTATACTATTTTCCTATATTTCTGTAGCCCTGAAATGTGAACTACTACCAAGATAAAGCTGCTGCAATACTTTTTTTCAAGCTGATCTTCTGGCAAAACCTCTTGAAATGTAAAACTACATGATTTGCCAGGCTTCTATCTTACATGTTAGTGAACTCTGATTATAGTTAAGATTTTTAGATAAGCCATTTTTTTAGCTCTTTCTTTCAACATCTCATTACTGGCTCCTGATTAAGTTTTAATATTGGCTTTTCTAAAGATGTCTGGCATAGGAGTTCTTGAGCTGTTGTTAATGAGGAAAATATAAGGGTTATATGATCATGGTATGGCTAGATAGAATTTAGCTGCCTAAGAGACTTCACAGGGATATGCCAGTATCATATACTTTGCCTGTTCCAAAGTGTGTGCAAGTGCACAACAGGTAAAAACAAAAAACAATCAATCAAGTGCAGCATCTGTCTGGTATTTAGTCATTGGGTTTTAAAAAAGTGCATCCAAACCAAAGGCTTTAAAGCTCTATTGTTTGATAAGCCTTCAAAATATTAAACTAAAACTTGAATAAATTTAATCTTGCTGCTCTTCTGTTGCCAATGAATCTATGAAATGTGCATTATACTTTCAAAAGTTTCAGAACCTTGTTCTACCTCAAATTTTGATGGCTCCAGTTAAGAAATATTGATGTATAGCAAGAGATAATTTTTCCGAGTAAATACACAACTTCTTATAATGGTGAATGCATATTAAACCATGCATTTGGGTATAATGATTTTGAATTTGTCAAATTTCTCTGACTGTTGAAAAGAAATACCAAAACTAACTGATGATCTGCCTTCATAGATTGTGGACAGCCACATCGTGAAATGAGAATGAATCCTAAAGCTATAACTGCTCCGCAAATGTTCGGTCGTCTTGATGTGGCAACAAATGATTGGACAGATGGAATATTTTCAACACTCTGGAGAAAAACTTTAAGAGCCAAGAAAGGTATAATGAAAACAAAATTTCCTCCAAAACAAGCTGCAGGGCATCTCTCTAAAGCACATTAGTAGGGTTTTTTTTTTTTTTTTTTACACTTACATGGAAGCATTGGAATATTGCTGCAAGAACTTCTGTCAATTGTATAGTCCTCTGTTCTAAACGCTTTGTGTTCAAACTGTGTAGAGTAACAATACTGTTTCACTGAATTTGCTGATCCCTCTCTTTCAAATGATAGGCCCTTGTATGGAAGAAAAGTGGAAGGTAAGAGTCAGTTCCCCCAGCGCTGGTATATGATAAAAAATTTTGGTGCTGTCAGGATTTCTACCTGGTCTCCAGCTGCCATGCCAGAAGGATGGGCATCTCCTTTGTGTCATACCTGCTAGCCCTGCACATACCATAGTCCATCCCAAATGGCACTAGATAATTCTATTTAGGCAACCAATTTCTACCTAAAATAATGCTGGTATATATACTTAGACTGCTATATTAACTAAAGGAGAGGCCTTGATGGTTTGATGCTAGATGGATTCTTCCTTGTTTTGTCTGAATATTAAGTGTGACCTTATCCTTAGGCCTTAAGGACTAAAGAAAAAAAAAAAAGAAAATCCTAACATTTGTTGCACTGTCAATTTTCATGCAAAAATTTTTAGTCTTTAAGGATACAAATAGAAAATACTTTTGGATTTAATTTTGTTGGTTTTGTTTCAAATCTAGAAATGTGGCACCCTTGAGAATGCAGCATAGCATTAACTGTTGATTTTTCTATTTTTTCCCTCAACATGAAATATAAATTAGCACACACATGACTTCCTCAGATTCACTGTTGCAGCGCTTCTGTAATGCCTCCTTATGAAGTGAACTCCAGACCATGTTATGCCTGAGATGCCTGCACTGTAGCTATGAAAAGCCTCTAAATATAAGACTATTTGCCTCAGAGGTGAGAAGGTTTCTCATCCGGAACCTTCTTGGTTCATACCTAGCAACACACTAAGCCACCTAGGCCTAGATAGTAAGGACTCACTCTGAAGGCAGATGAGAGCGGGACTGTCTCTGACTGAAAGGCTATCTAGCAATCCTCAGCAGGGCTGGCTGCCCCCTAAGGGAGGGGGAGCCAGAAGGCAAGGTGGGATCCCTTTCCAGCCAGGGCCTCTTGCTCAGTACCCAAGTGAGGTGAGCAGGACTGACCCAGATCCTCCTAGGAAACAGAGGCAGGCTTTAAGATACATTTCTGTTACTAAATGGAAAGAGCTGGAAAAACTTCAAAGGAAGCTGGATCACATTTACAAGGAGGAGAACTAATAACAAGGATCTTCCCCTAATGGACCTCTTTTACTTATGAAAGTGAGCATGTTATTGGAGAGAGTGATTTTTCAAGCAGTCCTTCCATTTAATCTCATGACATTTACACAAACTCTTTGGAAACAAATGAATGGTGGTTTAAAATAGATCTGTAATTTCTATCTTCTTTATGTTGTTTTATGTATGTTGAAATAAACCTAATTTATTACTGCGTTGAAGACTGGATCCTTAAAACTGTTTCAGACTATTACAAACATGACTTATGCTGATGACACTTTATATACTGAACAATGGATAATTATTATCAAGAGGTGACGAAATGAAGTACTTAATTGAAATTGAGCGATGGAAATGGTAATTGTATTAAAAGCTGAGATTTTAGCTGTGTGTGTGAATTCAGAATTAGTTCAAAATTTGTTTGCAGAGAGAAGAAACTGATCCTTGAAAGCAACTAGGACTTCCTCCATAGGCATTTTTATCCGTTATTTTGGATTATAGGTGACCACATCTGGATAGTTCTTGATGGTCCAGTTGATGCTATTTGGATTGAGAACCTTAATTCTGTTCTGGATGATAACAGAACTCTAACACTAGCAAATGGAGATCGGATACCTATGGCACCAAATTGCAAAATAGTCTTTGAACCTCATAATATTGATAACGCTTCTCCAGCAACAGTTTCAAGAAACGGGATGGTATTCATGAGCTCATCAGTTCTCAACTGGAGCCCTATCCTTGAGGTACGATAGCTAAGTGAGGTACAATAGTTTATGTATTGAAAGCTTTACTGGTTACTTATTCAACACTTTACTGTTGTTACTTTAGGACCTAATTTTGTGACTTTTGCTATGAAATAGCTTTTACACTCTATGAACTTACATGTCAGTATTTAATATAGCAATGTTTCTGGTAGTTTATACAAGAGTGAATAATGTATTTTTTTCAGAAACATAGTCAACATATTACACTTTAAAAACATGGATATTTCACTTTGGGACAAATCTGTAATTCAAGGTATTTTATACAATTGAAGAACAACTCGATTGTCAAAATACCAATTACCTGGCAGCCCCTAGTACAGCTTCAGACCAAGAAAGAAGAAAGAGCAAACAGGTTGATTCAGGAATCTAGAAATCCTCAAGAAAATATAAGTTCTCGTGATATTTCTTAAAATTAATTGCAGTTGGGATTTAGAACCAGAAATAAAGTCAATGCAGCCTCAAAGTGTACCATTTTTAAATTGATGTTCTTACCTGGTTAAGTTGTCTGTTACTGCTTCTAGAAGCAAAATGTCTGAAGAATCAAGCAATGGTTACTCTCTCTCTGGCATGGAATGAATCATTTAGAGAAACAGAACACATTATAGGTGTGTTTTGGAGGGAAGAACAGCATATAACATATTCAAATTTTGAAGTGATTTATAAAGTGAGTTTTTTCTTGTATATGTTATCTTCCATTTTCCAAAAACCAGGAAAAATAAATCCTTATCTTGACTGAATGCTGGTAATGATGTAGTGAATGATACATTTAGAGACTTGAGCACACTATGTTTTTTTTCATGTAGCAAGTATCTTGGTAAAGACGAAGTATGAGAGTTCCCAAGAATCTACGTAATGTTCCATAGTAATATCTTTCAACAAAACGTTCAGCATTTAATTCTAGTTTTCTTCCCTTTTGAGAAAACAATCGAGACAATAGCAGTAAAAAAAAAAAGTTGGTTTCTGATTATTTAAAGTTTATTCTTAAGCCCTATATTGCCTTAGAAATTTATCGGTGAATTAGGCTCCTCAGGATTAACACTTTTAAAAAATTTAAATTAAAAGAAATATTCATTTATTTTCTCTTTGTTTTTTTCTTGTCCAGTCAGTCTTACTGAGAATATTTTGTTGACGTTATTTTTCTTTGATGAAACATGGACTGTCTCATGAGTATCAAAAATTAAAACTTTCTTCTTTGTGGCTAAGACACCGATTCCTGTGATCATAGATAGAATTACTTTATCACTTTCTCTTGAAAACCAAGTTTAATATAGCTTTGTTCTGTATAACCCCACATTACGTTCCTTTATATGGGCTTTAAACTTTAAGCTAGGAATAATTTAGTCTTCCTGTTTCTGAAATTAGAACATCATCCAGGCCCTTCTAGAGTATTTACCCCCTGTTTGCGGACACAAAAGAACGAAACTTCACAGGTTACTATGAGCTGACAGACTGAATTTTACTGTCCTCCTTTCTAGAAAATATCACATTAACAAGTCTGTCTTAATAATTTTTAGAATGGATGTTTCACAGTCTCATTCACTCATTTCGTTTTCCAAATCAAAGAGAATATCTGTGGAAAATAGAACTAATGCTCATGTAGACAGTGCTGCTTAACTAGCCAGAGGAAAATACAGTTGGCTTCGTATTAACTTTCAGATGTTAGTAGTTGAGGAAGCTTTTTGTAATGATTACTCTGTATTATTCTCAGATTTCTCATTGTTTTAATCCATAAAGCTTCTCATGCTTGTAAGTCTTGTATAGCTTGCTTGTTTATAACCAGATTCCTTGTCCATAAATCCCTGATTTGTCTGGCAATGGAGAAAAAGTTGACATGCCACGGGGCATCGTCTGTGGCGCTGCCTAGAACAACTGTCCTTAGTGTATCAGAAGTTTCAGCACAGACTGAAATGAAGAGAGAGAGAGCACGCTGCTGTCCAAGGCCTGAGTGGCAGGCAGTGCCTGGTGCCTCTTCCTGGGGCTGGAGGCAGTGGAGCCTCCCTGGGGGAAGTGTGCCCTGGGCATGGAGTTGTCAGGTGAAGAAGCTGTGGGAAGAGGTGAGAAGACTTTTGTATGCCTTCAGGGAAGATAAACAGATCAGCAGGATCTTTGCAGAGACACTGCAGGCTCAAGATCCCTAGCCCTGTAATGGAAAGCAGAGTGAGTGAGAGACTGCATTCAAAGCTTTGGTGAACAGAAACTTGCAAGATGAGGAAGGATGTAAACTTGTGATTTCTGGCAAGAGAAGCAAGATTTCTTTCCACCTGCAGATCTGAAATGGCAGGTCAGGTATAATGCCCTGAGAATAGGTGAGGAGCAAAAAGATCCACAAGGAGAGGCAGCGGAACCCAGCTTAGACTTAACCAATTCAGAGGAAAAGGAGCGTGATTGTCATCAGAGACTCCTTCCTCTAATGGAGGCACCCATGTGCTGTGACTTGTTGCCTATGGAGGTTTGCTGTTTGTGAGGGACTAAGGGTTGCTGCAGAGGATTGTTACCATATTTCTCTAGTAGTGCCTAGAGCCTTTCCTCTTTAAAATGATATTAAATCATATGGAGCTGCCTGTTCCATCTCAGCTACTTAACAACACTTGAGAATCATTGCTAATTCATTTAATAGGTTTCTTTGCCAAGTCCAATATGTTTGCATTCTTATTAGGACAAAAAAGAAGCGTTTAATAAGTTTCCTAAGAATTTGGCTGTTTTTGAAGTTTTACCAATGGAAATCCATGCAGTCAACACAAGTGCCTTATGTATATTACTGCAAGGCTTTACTTCCCCCCCCCCCCCCCCAACCTAATATGGATACTTGGGAAAGTGTAAATTATGCATATAGGATAGTGGCTCCCATGAGATTCCACTTATGTTTTTCCTTTCTGTACTTATAGCACTGCATAGGGCCTACGATGCTAGATTCTCATACGTTTCAGTTTAAATCGAGCTATAGATTCAGCTGCAAAGACAGCAAAACCAAAGAAAACAAAGAAAAGCATTTTATTTTGCCTTATCAGTGATGAATTACCTCATCACTTTAAAGTGATATGCAGACTAAATTTAGTTGTGTTGAAGTAAGTGTTGCATGAAAGTAGTTTCACTTAATCCGTGACCACTTAATTTATTTTGGTGGTAACAACAGTCAAAAGGAAAACAAGTACATGGAGTGTTTTTTTTGTTGTGTTGGTTTTTTTTTCCTTTTTTGCTTTTGGATAACACAAAACAAATTATGTTAATTTCGGCCATGAAACACCCCTCCACCCCCCAAAAAAAACCCCTGGCTATAAAGTTGCAACCTGTAGTTCTTTATCATTTGAGCCAATACCGTTTATTTGTGTTTGGTTTGGTTTGGTTTTACTTCATAAATAAAATATCTTCATGGCTCTCGCAGTACATCTCCCTTTAAATCTATTTTGTAGTGCAGTATACTACATATTCCAGCAGATCAGGGTAGGTGTTGATCTCACATTGTTCACTAGAGGATTTCCTTACTTTTGTAATAGAAGTAAATGGGGTTTTCTTTCTTTAGTTCCTAATTCTCAGATGCTGCGTGAAACATAATATTTGTTGATATTTCAGAAGAACTTTGAAAAATAATTAAAACCAAATACGAATAGCTCAGGAAGTTCGTGTATGTATTTACACTTTTCATCCTTACAATTTATAAACAACTAACTATAGCAGCCTATTGGGATGCAATATCATGACATAAGCAATTTCCAAATTCAGTAAAATAGATCTCAAACTTTTCACATTGCTGTTCTTCTCTAACACACTTCTTAAACAGCTTTTGCAAAGTGATCAAAGGTATTTGATCCATTACTCATCAACCTCCTCCAAAGCAAAAACATTTTACCAACTTTTCTACTTACCCCTAATATTTTCTGAACAGCTGGTGAAGTTCCAGATATCTGTTTTAAGTAGTTCTGCCATTTAATCTTTAGCACTTTGTTTTCCACCTGTTTCTAGAAACTTTTTCATTTATCTACCTAGTTGTAATCAGTCCCAGAGATTATTTGCTTTGAGCAGTTTACTCAAAAGTTTCAAAAAGATCATGGAAGTGTAGAAAAGAATCACAGAAGCACAAAATAGTTGAGGTTGGAAGGGACCTCTGGAGATCATGTAGTTGAACACACCTCCCTCGAAGCAGAGTTGACTAGAGTAGGTTGCTCAGGACTGTGTCCTGTTGAGTTTTGAGATGGAGGCTCCAGAAGCTCACTGGGAAGCTTGTTCCAGTATTTGACCACCCTCACAACAACAACAAAAAGTTATTTCTTATGTTTAAATGGAATTTATTGAATTTCAATTTGTGCCAAATTTTAGTTTGAATTTTGGGGAAGAATCTGCAAGTGTTTTTGCTGATGAGCGTGTTTTATGTAGGAAATAAATTCATGGGAAGTAAATGAGAAGCATTCTGCCACACAGATGAGAGAAAGCTTCTGGGTGACTTAAAGAAGCAGGTTACTACTTTGAGCTAAAGGCATCAAAGAACAAATCCTGTTCTATGATCTTGAGAAACAGGTAGTTTTAGTTAGGTTTTGTTTATCCAGTATTACAGATACTGAGATACACAATAAAAATACTGCACATGCCAGCACCCATCCTCTCCTGAAATCCTTATTTTTTTTTTGTGCAACTGCCAGATGTTTCTGGTATACCCTGTATCACTCCTAGAAACTAACATTGTGCAGAATAAATGAGACTTGTGTTCAGTACATATGCCATTCTTTCTTTGCAGAATTGTGATACACCTTAAACAGCCATTGTGATTACAAAATATTTGAAAAGAATTATTTTTGTGCTGTTGAAAACTTTAAAGTGCTTTTTTTTCTTCAGTATCTATGTTTAACATCCAGTAGGAATTATGTATACTTGGGTGAAGTTTGACCTTCTGTTAGCCAAACCCTGCCCAACAGGCAGGGAATCTGAGCCCCCCAAAAAGAAATCAACTTTCCATGCTCACTGGACCATTTGAATTACTAGAGTTGAATTTACGGAGATTTGCATTGGGAACTAAATTTATTTTCTCACTGTGCTTTGTAACAGGGATTTTTGAAAAGACGTTCCTTCCAAGAAGCTGAAATTCTGCGTCAGCTGTATTCTTCATCATTCCCAGACTTATACCGCTTCAGCATTCAGTCTCTGCAATGCAAGACTGAGATGCTGGAAGCCTTTGTGATTATGCAGAGCATTAATATGCTCCAGGGCCTTATCCCAACTAAGGTAAAATAGTGTGAATTTTTTTATATTTACTTAATCTAATGGAGATAATTTTAAGTCATGAGGTTATGTAGGAAGGATATTTTTTGATGACTTGGGATATAAATGAAGATGCAGTTTAGTAAGGAATATCTTCTTTTTCTTTAGAAAATAATAGCTAGGATGTGCCCTCTTTCACATTTGGATTTGATGTTAAGCACTGACATGTAGCCTGCATCAGACAGCAGTTTTTCTTCATTTTTTGGGGGGTGGATTGTTATCAGATTATAAACTAGAACTTAAACAGATCAAATGCTGTAATGGATGATTGAAAGTGATATTTACAGGGTGCTTTTTTATATTTTGTGGCCTACTTCATATTGATTCAGTCTGTACATTGATGAAGATGTCTGTAAGTTTAAACATGACTGAAGGCTTTTAACCTGATGTTGCTAATGATTATCCAGTAGAAATTTTAGGCTATTGAAAATAAAAACCTAACTCAATCCTTCAGGAGCAAGGAGGGGAATTCACTCCAAAATACTTGGAAAGGCTATACGTCTTCTCTCTTATGTGGAGTATAGGAGCATTACTAGAAGTGGAAGACAGATGCAAAATGGAGCACTGGCTTCGAAACCATGCAACAATAAAACTTGATCTTCCCTGTATCCCAGAAGGCAGTGAAGATACCATGTTTGATTATTATGTGGCATCTGATGGTTAGTAACCCAGCTGGGTGGTATCGGGGAAAACTTAAAAATAATTTTAAAATTATGCTTCTGTTAGAGAATTAATTCAGAAGTTTTTTGTAGCTTACTTTCTTTTGTGTTTCTTAGCAAGTTTTATATTGCAGCTGTGCTTTACTGGTGACGTTGCATAAAGCTTCTTCCTTGTTTCCTGTGAGAAATCAGAATGTGGATATATTGCTACCGAAAGCTGCATGGACTTTGTGCTGATAAATTGTCTAGTGACTAAAAACAGATAAGCTTTGTCCTTGTCATAATTTATATAGGAAAGAAGAGTAAGCCTCTTAGTTCCAACTTGAGAGATTCTATGATTATATGATTCTATAATTTTGGTCTGAATTCACTGAGTGGGATTACCATATGTGAGACAGAGGCATTGACAGATGAGTCAAGTCAATGGAAAATAAAAGAAGTGACAATGCCTTGTATTTCTAAAACATTTACTTCATTTCTTTCTTATTAGGTAAATGGATGCACTGGAATACACGTGTTGAGGAGTATGTATATCCCAGTAGCAGCACTCCAGAGTATGGCTCGATTCTTGTGCCTAATGTTGACAATGTGAGAATGGATTTCCTTATTGAAACTGTCGCAAAACAGGGCAAGGTACTTTTTCTGTATTTCACATCTAAATAGTTCTAACAGTGCACACAATAAAGTTTTTGAATTAGAAGTGAAATATTATATTCTTCAAAAGGAAGAACTTAATTTTTTTTTAGTATAAAATGGTGATTCCAGGAGCTACATTCGTGTAAATATACTTGAACTCTTGAATACTCGCTGCTTCCAGACTTTTTTGTCTTCCCCTCACCCATCCTTTCTGCAGTGGAAATAACTGTAATTACAGCTGAGATTGGGACAGAACAGAAGCAATTTTTTTATGTAGATGTTGGAGAGGGGGCAGCACACCGGACAGCAGAGTGCCAGACTCCGCTGATATGAACTCTGCCCACATGGGGGAGTTACAGAGTTCAGGTACCTTTAGGTTATCCAACCCTTCTTCACCAAAAGTGTGTCAGGTAAGCAGCATATGGTAAATAACAGCAATTAAAATCTTTCAGATACGGAGGCTCTAGATGGTACATCCTTTTCCAAATAATCAACTCCTTTTACGAATAATCCATTCCTTTGTTAGTTAAGTCATGATGATTGACATGACCATTAACTGCAAATATTTTTAACTTGTGAGGCCTGCAAACGTCTATGAGATGTTAACTATTTTGCTTCCACGTGTCCCTTGTTGAGAGTTCACTTTACATAACTCTTCTAGTTTCATTTCAATTTAAAAGCTAAATGTGATTGCTGAGGCTTTGCCAAGACACCCAGTTCTTGTGTTTCATCTTATTTCAATGTTGTCTTTGTCTAGGCTGTCCTACTAATTGGTGAGCAAGGAACTGCAAAGACTGTTATCATCAAACGTTTTATGTCAAAATATAACCCTGAAAGCCACATGGCTAAGAGTTTGAATTTTTCATCTGCAACTACACCATTAATTTTCCAGGTATGGTGGTCATTCACTTTCTAATACAGTGTGACTGGATTCAGAGATTGTTTTGAGAATTTGCCAGGAGGATGCTTCTGAAAGTGTTTTATTTAATTGAAAATGAGTGTAGAAACAAAAAAAGACCTGCTCAAATGGACTAAGTGTCCTAACACGTGATTTAAAAGACTTCTGTAAAAACCGTGTTCCCTTCAACTTCTTTGGTAGTTATTGAGCTGTTCTTGGACTGTTACAATATCATGCGTGTTATTTTCTTCATCGCTTTTTTTTTTTTTTTTTGGTCCAATGTATCAGTTCTCACTAATTGGGTAGAGCTGTCAGTGACTTCCCTCAGATTTCACTAAAAGCCATGTTTAAAATAAGTGCTACCCAAAACAATCTGTCATAAAAAGTGTGCTGTCTGCAATTTAAATTTCAGTAAATTAAATTACTCATTAAAAAAGTAACACATGCAGTGCAGCTGCTCTAAATAGAACTATGAATACTTAAATCTGGAGCTGTACTGCCTGTCCAATTTTCTACTGAGCTACTTTGAATTATGTCAAGTTTCTTTAACCTGCTGGCAATATATATGGGAAATATTTTTAATGCGGTTTGGGATGCCAAGCCAAAGCACTGTCTGTGCTGTAAGCAGAAGTGCTATCTATAAGCTTGATGCATCATCTATCATCTGGCTCTATAGCATAGTAACATGTTTAATATACAAGTATGTAATTTTGGTCTTATTTGCCATAGTATTTTTCCTCCTATTGATTGCGCTATAGAAACAAAAAGTAGTGTAGGTACATCTTTTTTTATAAAATAGATGTCAGGTCTATTGATGAAAGATGATAGTCTGTTGATGATCAAGACATCTGAAAGAGATGTGAAAGTCTAACAGTCAAGTCTCTAATAACAGTCTAGACCAAAGCATTGTCTGTTACGACACAAGTGCTTTTAAATTACTCTGACTTTCTAAAATCTTGGTCTAACTGATGCCACTTGCGTAAGAAGGCTTTCCAGGCTCCTCTACAGGAGCCTAGGCACAATGTAAGAACGCAGATATTTAGATTTGCACTGAAGAATAACTATGCATGGTTAAGTGAGCTTTCACTTGGTATAGAATAAATAAAAACTGGACCTTAAGAATAATGGAGCAAAGGAAAGATGATGGAAAGAAAAGTAGTGGTAAGTGGTAAGTCTACTATTAAGCAAAGTTATTTCATCAAGTCTATTTATGTACGTGAATTTAATTATCACTGTATGCTTTTATGAAGTACATTGATGTCTGCTGGAAAGGTTCTTTCAGATTTGACAGATTATTAGTTTAATCTTTATTGCTAGTAACCATCAGTTTTGCTGATAAATGAAAAAAATGAAAGAAAAGTTTGAAATGGTTTCAAAATTATGAAACTGTTAGGCATGGTTGTCTACAATAGACATTTGTTATATCTGTTACCAACCTAATGCTGTATAGCATGAGAGCAGGCATTCTAGTTGAACTAGTGCAATTACCTCCAGCAGATGTGTTGTCTAAACCTTCCTTAGTAAAATTCTGTGTAACAAAACTGTCAGTATGTTTAAATGATTGAATCATGCATGAAAGGAAAGGCTCTTTGTAACTATGATAATAATTGCTTTTTAACAGCGTACAATAGAAAGTTATGTGGACAAGCGCATGGGTACAACTTATGGTCCGCCTGCAGGCAAAAAGATGACAGTCTTCATTGATGATGTGAATATGCCCATAATAAATGAGTGGGGAGATCAGGTTAGTTTGTAAAAGAGGAAAAAAGAAGGCAAAAAGTATTTTCTTTCTTTCCTTGCTGCACTGTAAAACTGTGCTACTGTCTGTGGGAGGTTTTCAACTGGTCAAACAGAAAAGCAGGGGGTTCATTTATGGCTAAGGAAAGGAATCTTGCATTCTTTTGTATGGTATTAATTCTATGTTTGCAGCTTGAAAAACGATGTTTCTGGTTGTTACACAGGGAAATTTCATCAAAATATTTGGTAACAGATGCAAAGTGTGAAGATGCATCAGCTTGGGCTTGATTAGAACAAACTGGAAATTTTGTGTTAAAAGGGAGAAGTATTCCAATACAGCAATATTGGAAGTCATGCAAAATTCAAGTGAGAATGAATTGAAGTATGAAGGATTAATTCTAAGCTAGGGATTCCCTTCTACTCCCAGGATTTTTGTCCATAGATACTACCAATGAAAAGGACAATCTAAATATGCTTATTCCTAACAGTGCATTTTTCTCCTGAAGCAAATAAGCAGCAGTTTGGGGTAGAAAATAATGGTATACTCTTTATTAAGTCTTTCAAGTACATAAGTGTGTTTTGTATTTCATTTAGTTGTGTGTATAATATTCTGTTATATAATACCTGGTTATTTTACAGGTCACTAATGAGATAGTTAGGCAGCTGATGGAACAGAATGGACTGTATAACCTGGAAAAGCCTGGTGAATTTACCAACATTGTGGACATTCAGTTTTTGGCTGCCATGATCCACCCTGGGGGAGGTCGCAATGACATTCCACAGCGGCTCAAGAGACAATTTTCTGTGTTCAACTGTACTCTGCCTTCTAATTCTTCCATTGACAAAATTTTTGGTAAAGGGAAACTAGCTTTGTATCCGTCCCATTTTGGAAAATGGTAGTTGATTTTTCTTTGTCCCTCTGTTTAGAAACGTTATCATTAAAACTGACGCTTAATCCCCCTCTGATTTGCTTACCAGCACATTTTCCTTCAGTAATCACTCCCCACCTGCAACTTCATCAATCCATAAGTTTTTCAAGTCCAGTCACATCTCCAAATCTACTGGTATGCTAAGCGTTAGGAGGAATGGCATGAAGGCCCTTCCTAGTTTTCGTGGCAATGCTGGAGAACTGCTAAGGTGCTACTGGTGCTAAGAATGAGTGACTAATGGCTAGACTTTTACAAATGACAGGGTCATATTGGTCTCAGAGAAGAGGTTACCTATTCAAAGGCTGTGAAAGCTATTTTGGTAGACAAAAGAACATTTTTAACAGACAGTTAGTTAAGAGCTACATACCCAGTGAGCTGGTGGCAGAATGGTGGTAAGACAAGGCAAATCAAAATTTGAATGAAGACTGGAAGTCCATTTCAACAAATTAGAAAAGGCTTTGGGGATTAAAAAAAGAAAAAGAAACTTAAGAAGATTGTAGCTCTTGGTGTTGCACTAGTGTGTCTTAGAAAAATCTTTCATTTGGTGATTTTTTTTTTTTTCACAGGTGTAATTGGAGAAGGGCACTATTGTAGTGAGCGGGGATTTTCAGAAGATGTGAAGAAAACAGTAGCCAAATTGGTTCCACTGACACGCAGACTGTGGCAGGTTACCAAGCTAAAAATGTTGCCCACACCAGCCAAGTTCCATTATATCTTCAACCTTCGCGACCTCTCAAGGATTTGGCAAGGAATGCTGAACACTACATCAGAAGTGATCAATGAACCAAAGGTAAGTGCAGCGCATCAGTGCCTTTGTTATTATTAGTGTATAATTAGCGTAGCAAAAAGGATGAAGAGTCTAACTACTTGGCATTTGAGTTTGCTTTAGAAAAATACCATTTCTGATTAAAAAAGTTTTTCAGTGTTTTTTTGAGGCAAAGATGTTTTAGTCTAGCTTTTACAGTGCCAACTGAATTGATAACTTTGTTTCATAACTATAACAAAAAATGCTGCTTTTGACAGAAGAGGGTTTGCTTCTGTCTGCCTGTTCTATTACTGACAAATGCTAGTTTGTTTGAAAGAAGCGAGCAAAGAAAACTATGGGAAGCAATGAACTTATTTTAACCCAAAGAAAATGTGTATATATTGATTAAAAAAAATAAACAGTTCCTCTCTCCACTACTGTCTTGAGGCTTTCAGTCACTGCCTAATATCTGTCTAACAAATGATTTCTGGCTTGCGGCTTAAAAGGAAGAAGTAGTAATGAGTCATAGTGATATTTTTTTTTCCATAATCCACCTTTCTTCCAGAAAAGCTAAATACTTTATGCATCATTTCTCTTTTAATTATTTTAAGGAAAAGTCATTTAGTGTTTTGAGCACTGAAGCATGAAGTGCTGGAAAAGCAACGTTTATGGTAATCATGGAAAATTTGTTATACATTTGGGTTATATAATCACTTCATGTTTAATGTACTTCTCTAGTTGTTGAATAAGCTCCTGAATTCTACTACATCTAAAATTTAAATTTTAGAATTGATTTTAATTTCTGAAGCTAAAAATATACAGCACTAAGATGATTTATATTTATATATTTTCTCAATTAATGTCTTTTGAAGTATAACAAACAGTTGCTGGAAATCTGATTGTATAAATTTACATGTTAGTTCTGAGACTTGACATAGTATGTGTCATTTGTACTAAGTGCTGTAAGCTCAAACAAGAGGCCTTCAAGGAGTACTTGGAATTTTTTCTACTACTGTGTAGTAATAGTGTAGGATTAAAACCGGTGCTGCTAGGATTAAGAACCTCGCAGGTTTTCCTTCTCCATCCTATGACCAAACCGAAGGACTTTAAAGGTATATTGAATTTGGAGAAGGAATAATATAAACACTTATACATTTTTTTTTTTTTCTCCCACTACTTTGGATTTGGTATTGGGAGCTATTATTTCCACCCACTGTCTACTTAATGACCAGTTAAAAGCAGTTTATCAGTGCATAAACCTGCGTTAACAGGTATGGATATGGTTTTAGGGCTAGGGAAATAAAATCGTAATTCGGTAAACACACTCTGGTTTGGAATGCTGGATTAAGGCTTCCTTCTAGCACAGTTAACTGAATGAAAAGCTTAAAATGCTACTGGGCAGAATGGGAAGCTCAAGGTATCTCTCCTGAATAAACCCCCAAATACTAGTTTCTTTTCTAGTGTTAATATGATTTTTAAATAGATAAAGAAATAAAAGCATGTCTTTTAAATTGGCATAGCTTTGTTGCAGGCCTAATCTGACTGAAATGCTTTTTTTTTTTTATATAGGTACTGATAAAACTGTGGAAGCATGAATGTAAGTGTGTTATTGCTGATCGTTTCACAACCTCAGAAGATGTAAACTGGTTTGACACAGCTGTGGCAAAACTCATTGAGGAGGAATTTGAAGAAACAAAAGCTTTGCTGGATCCTGAAATTGATGCATTCTTTGTTGACTTCTTAAGGGATGCACCTGAAAGAACTGGTAAAGATGGACTCTGATAACCATGGAGATGGCAAGAATAGGGAAGGGGATATGATAAAATAGATGCTAATAGAAATATGTCTTAAAAATGCATAGTAAGTTTATGCATCAAGGATGGCTGTTCTGTCCAGTGACTTTGAAGGTAGTCTATGTTACCAGCTGTGGCACATCTTTATATTAATGGGATTTTTAAGCCTCTATTTATATCCAGGTTTTCTGTATAGAAGAGCCTTGTTTCCATTTCCATCGATGTAGTAGATAGACAAAACTGCCAAATAGTAAGCATGAGTCTATATTATTCTAAAATGATGAAAGAAGTGTGGTATGAATGACTTGAAGTGTTGGGGTTGCAGTACTAGATAAAGGGTAGCACTCTAGCTATCATCCCCTAGAAACCTTGTAATAGAACACTGGCTCTGGGCTAATCAAGTACTTCTTAGGACATAGCTGGTACATGATTTTGTAATAAATGAGTATTATTTCAAAATCTCCTGAATGCTAGTAAAACCTCTTAAATTATCCATGGCTTATGGATTATAACAATGTCTTTGTGTCTTTTAAATAAAACCACTGTGTCACTGACCTTGCTAAATGACCTGGGAATATTTGTTAGTTGATGCAGAAGAATAGAAAACAGGCGTTTGGGTTTTGGGGAAGGTCATTATTTAAGCCATTGGATGATTCAATTATCTGTGTTCATATCACTGTAATGATAGATAGTGGAGGCAATAAAAGGTTGGCATGAGTGGTCAAATGTCATTTAAATGTCGTCTTGGATAACTGAAGTAGTCAGAAGGCAGTGACAAAAGGAGAGTAAAGGATAGGAAATGTTTGATCAGAAGGAATCAAATAGAAGTAAAAAGCAAACTGGTGTGAGAAAGTAGTCAAATACATCCTTAAATAACTTGCTAAAATGGAGCAATGTAGAGAGGACTCAAATGTAAGTCAGAATACATACTGAGAGAGTGGAGTGACTTTTAATGCAAAAATTTGAATCCACACTAGAAACCGTCATGTTCAATTGAAAAATAAATGCAAAAAGAAGCATGTATTTCTCAAAATAACTTGCTTCCTGGTGACAGTTTAAATGTACCTGGCTTGTAATGTGCCTTTCAGCATGAAACTTCATCTAAATACAAAGTAGGAGGCCCTCATTTAGAAAGGGCATGTCCTTTCCTCAATATGTTTGTCAGAGCCTTGAGAACCCCTTTCTGTTTTGGGTTTAAGTGAAAAGAATAGCAAGTGTAATTTTGTTTTAATTGTCCCTTTAATAGAATTTAGTCTTGCCCATTATAATGGAAGTATAAGAACAGTAACTGGATTTCTGAGCTCTTAAATATATAAAAAAGTACATCTGACATCAATTTCAAATAACTCTGTGCTCAGGTTAGGGATACGTTTACATATACTCTCTGTGTCTCTTTGGGTTGTATAGTCACAGTGTATTTGTTCCTGACAAGAATACATGAAGACTTGAGATGAAGTAGCTCAAAGATCAGCTTTTAGATCTTAGCTTCACAGAAATTGTTAGTGGTGCTAGTGTTCTTGAGACGCTCAAACTGTTCAAACGTGTTTTATATCAGTTAGTTTTGACATTGCTATTTAGTACTCGTGAATTAATGTTAAAATTATTATAAATAATAAATAAATAACATTAATAATAAAACTTCAGGAACAGGATTAAGCTGATATAATTCTCTTAAATGGTTTGAAACTGTAAAAACGTCACTGTTTAACTCCTTGCTGTATTCCTTATTAGCTCCTTTATCAGTAGCTGAGTTATTTAAATGTCTCATTCAACTTATGAGAAACTTATTTCCCCCTGGAATACTGCTTTTGCTTAACTAGTGTTTTTGCAGGGTAAAATAAGAAATCGTTTAATTTAATTAGGTCTTAATCTAAAAGGGTGTTCATATATGCAGAAACAATACAGAGCTAAAGAATTCTGAAATTAAGGTGACTTCAGGCATACACAGAAGGACAGCTGAATGACAATTAATCATCACTTTATTTTGAGAGGTTTGGTTCTATGGTAAAAGGCAATTTCCTTAAACTGGTTTATATATATATATAATATATATATAGTTTGGTTTTTGGTGGTTTGTGTTTTTTTTATTTGGGTTTTTTTTTTTTTTTGCTTGGAAGCTGCATGATTATTGGACCACTGCTAATTTGTAAAAGTGAAGTATGCAAGAAGGAAATGCAGAAAAAATTAAAATGAGAAAAATATTACAGATACTATTCTAAATACGATACAGTTTGATTGCCTTTTTCCCCACCTTTACTTCCCTTTCCACTGACTTTACTAAGAGCTTTACTAAGTATTAAGGAAATACTTATTTTACTGAAAGTAGTTATTTCATTGATTTTAATTCCCCCAGTTAGAGATAATATTGTGAATAATATATTTCTTTGGTAACTAAGAGGAGGCTTAGCAAAACCGATTGTTAGTAATGACGGACCTATGGTAACTGGAAAAATATATCCTGCAGCATATAGATCATGAAATCTTGAAACTAATGGAGCTAGCCGTATGTAAATAAGAGCAAAATTCTACTGTATCTGCTATTATTTTTTGAGGAAAGCCAAACCAATCAACCAACCAACGAACCAAAAAACCCCATGGTGTCTGCTTGCTGGCACTCTTCCCATGAAGTTTGTCAGTTATTTGCTGATGAAGTATGGGCTGGATGAGCAGTGAGATGGGTTGAAAATTGGCTGAATGGCCAAGTGCAGAGGCTGGTGATCAATGGTACAAAGTCTAGTTGGAGGCCAGAAACTAGTGGTGTACCCCAGGGGTCAGTACTAGGTCCAGTCGTGTTCAACATCTTCGTTAGTGAGGTGAATGATGGGGCAGAGTGTACCTTCAGCAGGTTCCCAGATGACGCAAAACTGGGAGGAGCGGTTGGATATGCAAGAGGGTTGTGCTGCCATCCAGTGGGACCTTGACAAGAACTTCATAAGGTTCAACAAAGGGAAGTGCAAAGTCCTGCACCTGGGGACGAAAAATCCCATGTGCCAGTGTATCTTGGCGACCACCCATCTGGAAAGCAGCTTTGCAGAAAATGACCTGGGGGTGCTGGTGGACAGGAAGTTGAACATGAGCCAGCAAAGTTCCTTTGCAGGAAAAAAAGGCTAGTGGCATACTGGGCTGCATTAGAAGGAATGTTGCCAGCAGGTCGAGGGAAGTGATCTTTCACTTTATTCATTGCTGGTGAGGCCGCACTGGGAGTGCCATGTCCAGGTCTGGGCTCCCCATTACAAGAAAGACATGGACATGCTGGAGAGAGTCCAATGAAAGGCCACAAAGGTGACTAAAGGACTCTTCTATGAGGAAAGGCTGAGAGAGCTGGGACTGTTCAGCCTGGAGAAGGCTCAGGGAGATCTCCTCAATATGTATAAATACTACAAGGGAGGGTACAAAGAAGATGGAGATGAGCTCTTTTCAGTGGTGCCCAGTGACAGGACCAGAGGCAATGGGCACAAACTGAAACATGGGAGGTTCTCTCTGAACATCAGGAAACACTTTTTTACTGTGAGGGTGACCGAGCACTGGCACAGGTTGTCCAGAGAAATTGTGGAGTGTCCATCCTTGGAAGATATTCATAAGCCATCTAGACACAGTCCTGGGCAGCCAGCTCTAGGTGGCCCTGCTTGAGCAGGGGGTTGGACCAGATGACCTCCAGAGGTCCCTGCCAACCTCAACCCTTCTGTGATTTTATTTGCTGTGAGTGACAATTCTTAGTAATGAAGGGCATGTCACTTTTAAGCACGATTGATGCTCATGAATGGAAAGATGAGACAGCAGCACTATTTCCTCCTTTCCTTTGGGTGGTGAAGAGTTGGCAATTCCTTGTGGCTTTCAAATCACTCGATGAAACAAATGTATGCCTTTTCATAGTGAATAGAATTTTTTGTGCTGTGGTAATTATTCATTTTAGTAGTAGTTGTTTTTTTTCACTAGTGCAATGATTTAATCAACTTAGAGTGTTTTTCTTTTACAAAAAAGATTATTTGCAATTTTTAACTGCAGTATTTATTTACCTTCATTCTCTGGTGCTACTTTTGCTTCTAGCATCTAAGTTAATTTCAGTTTTTCATTATTCAGGTTTCAGATTTAGAGAAAGAAGGCCTCTTAGTTTTTGCTGCTTTTGTCTTTGAGAATTAAGCAGCTGAACTTACCATTCCTACCATTGTAGGCAGGGTATAGGCAGCACTCTCATATGTACACCTAATATGTGATATTATGTGTAATAAACCTAGTTCTGTCTGGTTAAAGAGACTTCTAATTACCTTCACTTACTCATCTCCACGTTGAGCCTTCATCAATCATTTAAACTGCTAAAGTTTTTTTACTTGCTTTTTGTTCTAGGTGAAAAATCAGAGGAAGTTAATTTAGATATTCCCAAAATCTATGAGCCAATTTATTCCTTTCATCGGCTACGGAATTGTTTAAATATGTTTTTAAAAACATATAATGAGAACGTCCGTGGTATTGGAATGGACATGGTTTTCTTTGAGGATGCTATGATTCATTTAGTCAAGGTACAGTTTTACTGGATTGCCATTTGTTGTTGTTGTTCACTTGCCCTCAGCACCTATGAGTGGAGGTATGCATGAATCAAGGTAAATTACTTCTAAAATTGAAGCTAGTAATTTATTGCTAGCAAATATTCTGTCTGTCACTCTGTGACTAGGTATTAAAACTCAATTTTTCTGAAAATGCACTGGATGGAACTATTCTTTCATGTCTATCTTTTATGCCTGGTGGGATCATGGTCTCAACTATTCTAACTCTGTTTCAACCTTTCTTCTTGTTAATTCTTCTGAGAGCCCTTCCTCTCTTTGGAATGAGTCAAATGAAATTCAGGTTATGATATAATTGGTTGCTTATGAAGGAGCAGACACAGCAGAGTAGGAATAAATGTAGTCTAGACTTCCTTTGTAGATCCACAGTATGCTCACTTCTTTTAAAATTCCTTTGAATATGGATTGAAGCTGACCATAATTTTTAGCACGGCACAGCTTGATAAGATTGTCCACACAGAATAGGCTTCATACAAAGGAGAAGGTTTTTTTTGTTTGTTTGTTGTGTTTTTTTGTGTTTTTTTTTTTTTTTTTTTTTAACTAAAAACCCTATTGTTTCTCAGTTTCACAGTGAGGCTATCTGTGTTTCTTATCATAAATTATTACGAACTGAATATTGGATTTTACCATCCTAACAAATAATATAATAAATATCAAAACAATTTAAATTTAAGTATAGTTGACAAACACATTGCAGCTGCAGTTTTCAGAATTTTTGGGTGGATTCTTGCCATTTCACAAAATTAATCCCTTTCAGTTAAGGTCTTCTCTGCAAAACGGATTATGTTCTGCTATGGATTTCTTTAGGAAAATTGTTAAATCATCATCACACTCACTAACAAGTTTCTTGTTTATTCTTAGTAAAACAAAATTCTATAAATTCAGGATCTATCCAAAAAAATCTTTTTTTTTTTTTTCTTTTTAGCTGAAGAGCAACCTGTCTTCACGAATTTCTTATTTGCGTAGCTAGATGCCAGATACCTGAAACGTTATTTTAACTTTCACTTGGATAAAATGAATATATAGTGCTTCTCTGATTCCATATTCTTGAAAGCAGCATTTACAGCTGTGCAGGTCTGAGCTGTATCCATTAGCTAGACTTGAGACACTTTCTAAGAGAAAGCTAGGTAAGCACAGTTAAGGTAATGCCTAATCTGAGCTGACCATACTATGCCTTGAATGAGTTAAAGCTGGGGAATATCTTAAACAGAGAACAAAGCTTCCAATTTACAGCTTGTGTGCCTCTGCCCGGAAAAGATGTACTAGCCATAATTGAAGTGATCAGCAATATTCCAAGGGTGGTGTGCAAATCTATTTTTCTTTCTCTGGTTAAATACTAAGTATGCTTAGAGTAAGCCTTCATACTTGATTTTATCTTTGCTTATAAAACATTAACCTATGAAAAATAGCAAATACGTTGCACTCAATATGTAAAAGACATGGGTTTAAAACTGCAGGAAATTGACATGACTATTTTTAATAACTTGGAAAAAAGTATGTTACAGGAAAGGCAAGTTAAATAGGTATCCCAGGCTGCTTATTGGCATGATGGAATTCTAGGGGATATTCAAGACAATAAAGAGAGCAGGAGCCAATAGTCTCTATCGTTGCTTGTGCAGAGGAGACCAGCTGCTAACCAGCTGGTTGGTATTACCTTGCCTTTGAGAGGAAAGTGGCTCTATGCTGTTCTGGAAATTAATGTGGGCTCTTCTGTATACTATGAGTATCTGTCCACGTGCAACTGATGGGGTGTGGAGCAAGTTTGTCTCCTGTGCTTAAAGGCATATTTTCACAGCATCAGGTAATGTCTTCTACCTGTTTTCAGATTTTTTGGCATTGTTTTTTGGCTGTGGACTGTGGGATGGGTGCTGCATGCAGTTCACAGTGCTGAAGTTTTTTTTGCTCTGAATTGCAAAGGGTCTGTTTGTTTATGTTGCACTGTCCTGAATTGAAGGGAAATGTGGAGTAGTAGGTAACTACTGCCTTTTGCTTTAAAAGATAAATAATGAAATTGGAAATAAAAGGAGATCTAGCTGGGAGATGTTGCACAGTGACCAAATATTCATACTGATACTGTGCATTTTTATAATCAAGTAAACTAGAAGCTTAAGAAGTTTGATTATAAAGGCAGCATTATTACCTGCTGCAGAGAATGGTGGGAGACCGGTTCTCCTGAATTTAACATGCTTGGGACAACTTGTCTTTCTGGGCACAATGAAGGGGCCCGAAGAGATGAGTCTTACTAAAGTTGTCCAGAGGGTATGGTATTGGGGAAATTATTATTTCCTTCCCAATTTTAATAAGCTGTCATGCCATGATAGCACATCACTAACAAATCACAGTTGAGATTTACTTGTGCTTTGTGGAAGTGTGAGGTGCAATTCTACTGATAATTGAAAGTTCACAGTGATGGAATCAAGTGGTTGCTATACTATTGGAAGGTTTACAGAAAATATTGCAAAGTGCAAATGTCCGTAGAATATAGAATCCCTTAATTAAACCTTAAAATTTCCATTTGTTCTGCATTTCTAATATAACTTTATTACTGCAGCAGCATAGGATTTTTGGGTGTGTAACTTTTACACATTGTAGCAACAAATGACTGTGATCTTACACAGATTTCTCGGGTGATTCGCACTCCTCGTGGAAATGCTCTTTTAGTTGGAGTTGGTGGCTCAGGAAAGCAGAGCTTGACAAGACTGGCATCTTTCATAGCTGGATATGATACGTTCCAGATAATGTTAACAAGGTGAGCATTAATTAAAATGTAAGTAAATAAGTACTTCGTGTTTGAACTCTTTCAATAAACAAAACAGGCTCCCAGTCTCTGCAGTGGGAGAAAGAACAAGCTGAACATAGGCTGAGCGCTGTTGCCTAGAGTGGAAAGAAATGAAAATCCTTTGAGACTTACTAAATTTGCTTGATTTACTAAAATAAGTCTGAGCTTTTACCATCTTTGGATCAGTAAACTGTTTTGTGTGTTTCACAGAATGAGAAGGAATATTGGCAGTGTCAAGTTATTTTTACTCTGTGTCTTTACACAGTACACTAAACTGTACTGAAAATATTTGTAGTTGCTATCTATCCATAATGCCTTTACGAGTTTATCTTGTAATATTTGAAATAACGCCTGTGTGAGGAGGTGGAATCCTCATCCCTGCCCATTAACTTGGTACACCTTATGTATATGTTAGTATTTTGACAGTCCTTTCCAAGTACATCTTGCCTTATTTCATATTGTTCAACCCAATGCAATTTCTTTTGGAGTAACTCACAAAAGATATAAAAAGTAAATTATAAATCCTTCTCTCAATATTTTAGAATATAAGCACCTCCCAAAGTGTCTGTAGGACAACTCAATGATCAGGAAATATTTCAGCATTCAAATGAGATGTAATTGTAGAGAACTGAAATTATTTTAATTCTTTTGCAGCTGTCTTGGCTGCAGAAGAAATTGTAGATTCACATGTGGGAATACCTCTTGGTGAGGGTCAGAGGATCTATCTGAAACAGCAATGACTCCAGGAGAGATTACAGTACAGTTGACAAAACAAGCAGTAACAAATTGCTGGATATCATTCACAAAGAATTGTGAAGCCACTAGAAGGTGAAATATTGAATTAAGAAAGTGGTGTGCAGCTTCCCAATTGAAGTTGCCTTGGCACTTGAGGGTCATAAGAAGGCCTATATAAAGCCCATGAAAAAAAAGTCTAGAGAAAATCTGGGGAACCCATACACCTGAAGGCTTGTAAACCCAATATATGCACCAGATGAATTAAAGAAACTATCATGAAGAATAGACTGAGTGAAGATTTGAATAAACATGATTTTAGGAAATACTCATCAACGATTCTGACAAAACATAACCCTGTCTTACAAACCCCTTGGAGTTCTCCAAGTTCTCAACAAGCAAGTGTAGAAGTTTGACCTGACTGATAAAATTAAACTCCATGCTTTTCTAACCTTAAATGTTTATCTAAAACACATCTAATAATTTGTGCCAAAATACCTCTGGGAAAAATTTTGAATCCTTCTTGGATAGAATCATTTGCTTTTTGTTAATCCAAAATTCCCTGTTCTGTGAGTTCTTAAAGATAATAATTGTTGAATTTTAATTTCATTTAATTCACCAAGGTAGATGATAGTCATATTGCTAACTCAATGTGTATAACTTAAAGTATTTTTTTCAGGTCAGTATTTTTGTCTAATTTTGAGTAATTAACTGAATAGCTCTTCCAATCATTATTTCCCCCTGCAGCTGAAACAAAAGGGCATAGAATATTTGTGTCTCCTCTGTGTCCATTTTTAATTTTGGGGGTGTCTTTGCTTTTGAAGTGTCTTATTTATAAGCACATGTATGGAACCTTATCTTGGTGATTATGATATCTTTGCTGAAACACAAAAAATTATCTTCTTAATCATCAAGAAAAAATTGTAAAACCAATGTATTTATTTCCTGAGCTCTTCCCTACTAATGAGGAACTATTGTACAATTTCTGATTCTTCAGGTCATACATGAGATCGTTATGGTTACATAAGAAACTCTTAATAAAGTTGCATGCAATCACTTCTCTGTTTTAATTCTGAGTGGGCATCCGAGAAACTTTTTGCACTGCTTTATCCAGCCAGAGAGATCATTCCAGTGTAACCTTGTATATTGGGTTTACATGGCAAGGTTTTGGTAGCAGGGTGTCTACAGGGGTGGTTTCTGTGAGAAGCTGTTAGAAACTTTCCCCATGTCCGACAGAGCCAGTGCCAGCTGGCCTCAAGACGGACCCTATGCTGGTCCAGGCTGAGCCCATCAGTGATGGTGGTAGCGCCTCTGTGATAACATATTTAAGAAGGAGAAAAAAAACCTGCTGTGCAACAGCAGCCAGAACAGAGGAGTGAGAATATGTGAAAGAACTATGCAGACACCAAGGTCAACCCACCACACCTTGTCTAATAATTTTTATGTTTTTTCATCTCTTAGTTTGCTGCTGCTCTCTTTCCTTTTTGTAAAATTGTGAGTGCTACCATTGGTGATGACCTTCACCAGAAGGGCCAACTAGTTTGAGTTTTTTAATTAGTCAATAAAATGTAAAGTATCTTATTGCATCTAGTACGACAGAATACTGTGAGACAGATGACACTTGTTTGTCTTTTCATTTTTTCTGGCAAAAGAGAAATAAATAGCATGATAAGACTTGAGGTTTGGGGGTTTTTTTTGTTGTTATTGTTGGCTTTTTTGGTGGGTTTGGGGTGTGGGGGTGTGTTTTTGGTTTTTTTTTTTATTATTTTTTTATTGATGTGGAAGGTGAAAAAGAGAGCAGGAAAGAGAAGAATGGATTACGTATTTAATGTGGGACTTCAAAATGAGTTCTGTCTTTCCTCCTAATCTAAATGAAAATTCCTGGACTTTGGCGCCTTGTTGCCTTAAATTCCAAAGGATTGTTTGCTACTTATGTTTGCTTGTTCTTTTTCTTTTAACTGGGAGCCCTTTTTAAAAGGAATGAATATTAGTACAACTGTCCTTTCTTGTAGATCATACAACACTTTAAACTTGATGGAAGATCTGAAACTCTTGTACAGAACAGCAGGACTGCAAGGGAAAGGCATCTGTTTTCTTTTTACAGACAATGAGATCAAAGATGAGTCTTTCTTGGAATACCTGAACAATGTTTTATCATCAGGAGAAGTAAGATGCCTTCTCATGATCGTTTTTCTGCTTTTTTGATTTTATAATTCTGAAGTAAAATAACCAAATTTATCTGAATATTCTTTTATATGTCAAGGGTCACACTTTCACAAACTAAAACTCAAGTGCTTTTATTCATTACAGTATTGTAAAAAATGGAAACGATCCATTATACTAGGTTAGAGTGAGACAAAGCTAATGTAAAATTAAAAATGAGCATCGTCATTCCATGCAGAGAAATTGCCTAAGTTAGACACTTTTAGATATGTTGACAAGCTGTCATGTACATGAGAATAGCTTAAAAAAATTGAGACTTGGGGAACATCACCGAAGTTTAACAAAATTGTCTGTTAAATTAAATATCTCATTAGTGTACAATTAGTTTTTGTATGCTAAATTTATGTCCAGAATGGATGGGATGGTTTATATTGCTTTTATTTAATTTATTTATTTTTTTTAGGGGTGTGTTTCAGAGAAATTTCTGCTAGTTATCAGAATATTAAGAGAAGAAAGCAAAGCCATTGTACATGGATTCTTTGTTTTTCACATGGGAGAGTGGCTTTTACTTTTAGAGCAAGTTAGATTTCAGTGTGTTTAATGGAATCACTTCAGTAAAAATTCTGGTTTAAAGGAGCGGGGTGGGTCCTAATAAATTCAGTGTCTGAACTGTATGTCCCTTCCTGAAATTCTATCTATTAAATGAACCTTATGCTATATGCTCTATTTGGATCATCTCATAAAGCGTGAAAAAAATCTTCCTTTTTCTCAAAGGTGTCAAACTTATTTGCACGTGATGAAGTAGATGAGATCATTAGTGACCTCATACCCACCTTCAAAAAGGAACATCCACGTAGACCTCCAACCAGTGAGGTTCTGTATGACTACTTCATGACCAGAGTCCATCAGAACCTTCATGTGGTTCTTTGCTTTTCACCAGTAGGTGAAAAATTCCGAAATAGGGCCCTGAAGTTCCCTGCTCTCATTTCTGGATGCACCATAGATTGGTTCAGCCGATGGCCTAAGGATGCTCTAGTGGCAGGTAGGTGTAGGTTTTGTCTTTGCAGATATTTAATTCTGTGATTGGTGGTCATGAAGTTGTTTTAATTGCTTTGAATTTTGCCAGCACACTGGCAGAAGAAACTTACTTGGTTCTAAAATTTGATATAGATGTTTTCTTCTTTAAAGCTTGCTGTATTAAACTGTTGAAATATTTCTAACAGAGGAAAGGATTTGAACACAGTTTGAATAAAAATTCCCCTTGAAGATGGCTTAAAGGCATTAGTAAAGACGATAAATACTACTAAAGAAAGTGGTTATTAGTGGCTGTGCCTGTGATCAGGCATACAGAGGAAGGCTGTGATTGCTCAGTCCGTGGTGGCTAGCAGCTAGACAGGTTCAGAGAGAAAAAGCAGTTGCACGCTTTGGAGGTGAAAGAATACCAGATTCTTGGCTATACTTTTTACTGAGCGGTGTGGAATAATGTTAAGAATCTGATGGTGGAGAGTAAAGAAGACTGGGGTGAAAAGAAGAAGCTGGGTGAAAGATGACATAGTATCTTGTTGATGCAAGGGGAAAGCATCTCCCATGTTACAGCTGTCAATAAGTTGATTGATAATTAGCATTTACATTTTAAATTAAATTTATAGAAAACATCAAGAAGATGAATCTCAGATTGCCAATAGCATTGTATAAAGACTTTACTTCCAGAGGTGTTATCTGCTTTGCAACTATTGCCTGGTGTAATCAATACCATCCTTTAGCAGACCACATATTGGATTCTGAAATGATAAAAATAAAATGCTATTTAAAGTTCAGCCACATACTGAGACAAATATATACGAGTAAGTGGTACACAGATAAATGGCAGATGAAGATTTAAATTAGATGAAATATTTCTCTTTGTCGTGGTATGTAGCATTTATATTGCCTTGTTTATAAGCTAAGAGTTTTTCCTGAATATTTACTTACATTTATGGTTTTTCTTTCTTTCCTAAGTATCTGAACATTTCCTGTCCTCATTTGATATGGACTGCACTGCTGATACAAAGAGGGAAATTGTGCAGTGTATGGGCTCGTTCCAGGATGGAGTGGCAGAGAAGTGTTCTGATTACTTCCAAAGATACAGACGTTCTACACATGTGACTCCCAAATCCTACCTGTCCTTTATTCAGGGATATAAAACCACATACAAAGAAAAGCGTGCTGAAGTGCAGACATTAGCAAACAGGTAAACTGCTCAGTTTACTACTGTCTTTCTGTAGTTTTCTTCCCCAGATAGGGTATATTCTGATATGCTTCATTTCAATGCATGGCTTGTCTCTTTGCACAGCAAAAGGATTTTTTTTTTTTTTGAGTTTCCTAAAATTGTGTAAATGTGTAACTAGATCAAATATCATAGTTGCTTTTGGCATTTAAGTTAATGACTATATATTTTTGGAGAGGGAAAAAGGGTAGTGATGTATGAAAAAGCAAGGTGGTGGGGAAAAAAGTGAATATAAATTATTCCCATGTATTTTTAATGAGTAAAAGAAAACATCTATATCTAATTTCATAATATATTCACAATAGCATTTAATTTACCAGAGAGCAACTTCTGTTTTCTTGCTAAACAGTTGTATCCTCCTGATGTGAGCAGGTAAGAAATACCCTTGGCGTTCTCGGTTTTGTGATCATAGAGCCTAATCTAGGCTGCTGAGGTTTTCACTTGTAGATTATTAAAGTGGTTTTGATATATTCATTCTCCTTTTAGATACTTTATTAAACTAATGAAGTCTATTTGCAGATTTATCTTCATGTCAGAAATACTCAAATAGAATGTAAAATTAGCATTTGGAACATCAATTGGTATCACCCTTAAGAAAAAATGTCTTCTCAGTTTTGAAAGATTGGTACAAAGAGCTGGAAGCCTTTAAGAAAGACTCAAACTAGTTTATTTCACTTTGAAACATTCTTTGGCTTCAAAGCCAAATTGAGTTAGAAATCTGTAGTTACATTATGGGTGAAGACTTGTAAAACAGAGAGGGCTGGTCCTGTTTTCTACCTTCTGATGCCTCAAATGTACCAGATTAGTTCATGCATGTCAATTTGTTTCACTTAACCTTAGTTGCATAGTCTGAATTGCTTTGGCAGGTGTAACTCATTATTTGCTCTGCTGTATTTGTTTACCAGTCCAAGTACTGCTTAACTTTTGCAATAGCAGCCTCTGTAGAGTCCACTTAAACTTGTTTGAAAAGTCCCAAGTGAGGACTTATATTTTGATAGGCAAAAAGCACTTTTGAAGGGGCATTTTAATGCTGAATGAGATAAGTGTTATCTTAATGCTCTTTTTCTGTTACTCTCTTTTGGTTGGTCTTGATTTCAATATTCTGATTTTCTTAGCCTTTTCAATATCCTCTTCAAACAAGAAACGGTGATTCGAGATATTTCTCAGGATTCTAGTGATCAGAAAATGCTTTCTGCTGTATAGAACTCAGTCCTTTGAGTATCAGGTTGGAGCTCAATAGGGACGGTGACATATGTGGAACCAACGTATAGGATTTTTATGCAATGATAAAAGCATACTGTTTGAGCTAGAAGTGAGTAAAATTTCAGGCCACAGACTCTCTTTATGTAGTTCTTCATTGTTCACTTTCTTGATTCTGAAGACATCGGACACTTGTGTGAAAGTTCCTGTGCAAGTTTTATTTTTGGTGTAAAACCTCTTTTGCTAATGTTTGTTCTGATTGATGTGATTCATTCTGTTGATGGAATAATTTGGAAAGCGGAGTGTAAATTACATAGGGAATTACATGCTGCTTATTTTCCTTTTTAACTCCAGAATGAATACCGGACTGGAAAAATTGAAAGAGGCCTCTGAGTCAGTGGCTGCTCTAAGCAGAGAGCTGGAGGTAAAAGAAAAGGAACTTCAAATTGCCAATGAAAAAGCTGACATGGTATGTACAGAATTCAAATTGTATTGCTGTTTGATGTTTTTGCTCTTTTTATTTCTTCTATTTTGAAAAGATTAATCACGTAAAAGGAAGTTAAGTGTTGGGAAAAAAGGGATCTTGGAAACTTATAATGGTGACAAAAGTAATTTTGTTTGAGTTTACTGGTTCTGGAATTCAACAGATAAAATTTTACAACAAAAATTAATACATTCTTCCAACTAGGTGTTTTCTTTAATATTTGGCATGTGGGTTTTCTCACATTATAGGTATTGAAAGAAGTTACTGTAAAAGCACAGGCAGCTGAGAAGGTGAAGGGTGAAGTTCAGAAAGTGAAAGACAAAGCTCAAGCTATTGTAGACAGTATCTCAGTTGACAAAGCCATTGCTGAAGAGAAGTTGGAAGCTGCTAAACCTGCTTTGGAAGAGGCAGAAGCAGCCTTACAGGTTAGTACTTGGACCATGTATAACATTATTTTACTGCTAAGAAGATGGGCTTTGAAAACAAATACAAGATTGCAGGTGCATCGCATAACTCATCAGTTGACAGAAAATGGATGCAAATAAATACACATATTTTGAGGCTTTTTACGTTCAGTTTTGTTTTCCTTTTTCCACCTGAGTACCAAACCCAAAATATGCAGTTTTTCAGAAAAGGGCAAGTTTTAACTTCCATTTGAAACTATAGTTTATATATGATGTGCTGCAGGTTGATATTAGACCAGTAACTGAATGTTGATACTGTTATAAAACAGCTTGTGTGCAATGAGTGAAGAAGTGCCTTCCATGTAAAAATAGTTATTATTCCATCCAAATCGAAACCTCCTGTTTTATTTTCAGTTTTCACCAATGAATTGCGTTTTGAATAAGTTTACTGATCTTTTCTGCCTTCAAAAAGGAATTTCTTTTTTCTTATGAGTTGTGCCATTACCCAGATTTCTAGCGTTCACCATGGGACTTCATGTCTTTCAACATACTCTTTTTGTAAAGCTTTTTTAATAGAGTGATAACACTGTGCCCATTTCTTCACATGATACATCATTAGTGTTGTGGTTTAACCCCAGCTAGCAACTAAGCACCACGCAGCTGCTTGCTCATTCCCCCCTTGGTGGGACGGGGGAGAGAATCGGAAGGGTAAAAGGGAGAAAACTCGTGGGTTGAGATAAGAACAGTTTAATAATTGAAGCAAAATAAAATAGAGTAGTTAAATAGGTAAAGCAAAAGCTGCACATGCAAACAATGCAAAGCAAGGAATTAACTAGCTGCTTCCCATCGGCAGGCAGGTGTTTAGCCATCCCCAGGAAAGCAGGGCTCCATCACGAGTAATGGTTACTTGGGAAGACAAACGCCATCATGCCTAACATCCCCCCCCTTCCTTCTTCTTCCCCCAGCTTATATACTGAGCATGATGTCCTATGGTATGGAACAACCCTTTGGCCAGTCTGGGTCAGCCCTCCTGGCTGTGCTCCCTCCCAGCCCAGCTGAAAAGTCCTTGACCAGTGTAAGCACTACTTAGCAACTATTTAGCAACAGCTTAGCACTACTTAGCAAGAACCAAAACATCAGTGTATCAACATTATTGTCATCCTAAACCCAAAACACAGCACTGTACCAGCTACTAAGAAGAAACTTAACTCTATCCCAGCTGAAACCAGGACAATTAGTGATGAAAAAAGATTTTTTTGTTGCTCTTGCATGGGATTTTTTTTTTTAATGTCTGTTCAGCTGTATAAGAGAATGTCCCTCAAGGCATTTCTGTTGTGAGCAGCAGTAGTGGGATCTGAAATAAACCTAATACCGGAGGCTAGCAAGGAGCTGGCATCTCAAGAAACAGAAAAGAAAGAAGGAAAAACCTGAAGGATAGATAAACCTCAAAGTTTGTTATGTAGATTTACTGGAAGTTTCTCCTTTCCACTTGAGAGGCTGCCAACAGTTGTGATGGTTAAAGACTATTGTGACGTTCCTTCAAATCAAAGTCTTCAAAATCTAGGATCATAGAATACCAAATTGGAAGAGACCTCAGGGATCATCTGGTCCAACCTTTCTAGCACGATCTAGACGAGATGTCCCAGCACCATGTCCAGCTGAATCTTAAACGTGTTCAGCGTAGAGTCGTCAACCACTTCCCTGGGGAGATTATTCCAATGATTGACTGTTCTCATCCCTGGGAGTAACTTGTACCCGTTACCCCTTGTCCTCACCATGTGACTCCTTGTAAAAAGGGAGTCTCCATCTTCTTTGTAGCTCCCCTTTAAGTACTGGTACATGGTGATGAGATCACCTCTAAGCCTCCTTTTCTCAAGCCTGAACAAACCCAGCTCTCTCAGCCTATCCTCATACGGCAGGCTTACCAGACCCTTGATCATCTTGGTGGCCCTTCTCTGGACCCCCTCCAGCCTGTCCACATCTTTTTTGTATAACGGGGACCAGAACTGTACACAGTATTTCAGGTGTGGCCTGACAAGTGCTGAGTAGAGAGGGATAATGACTTCTTTACCTCTGCCGGTGATGCCCTTTTTGATGCAACCCAGCATCCTGTTGGCCTTCTTGGCCGCAGCAGCACACTGTTCACTCCTGTTGAGCTTCCTGTCCAGCAGGACCCCCAGGTCCCTTTCCACGGAGCTGCTCTCTAGCCAGGTGGATCCCAGTCTGAGCTGCACCCCTGGATTATGTTTTCCCAGGTCCAAGACCTTACGCTTGTCCTTGTTAAACTTCATAAGGTTCTTGTTAGCCCGCTCTTCCAGCCTATCCAGCTCTTCCTGCAGGGTGGCTCTCCCTTCCAGAGTGTCTACTTCCCCACTCAATTTGGTGTCATCTGCGAACTTCATCAGGCTACACTTGATCCCGTTATCCAGATCACTTATGAAGATATTGAATAGCGTTGGGCCCAATATCGATCCCTGGGTGACCCCACTTGTGACGGGTTGCCAGTTTGAAAAAGAGCTATTTACCACCACCCTTTGGGTGCGGCCCGTCAGCCAATTCCTCATCCACTGCACAGACCACTTGTCCAGGCCTTAATGCATCAATTTCTCCAGGAGGAGGCTGTGAGGAACCGTATTGAAAGCTGTGGAGAAGTCCAGGTAGACAGTGTCCACCACTCACCCCATGTCAACTGAGCAGTTCACTTTATCATAGAAGGCCACCAGATTTGTCAGGCACGATCTACCCTTGGTGAAGCCGTGTTGGCTTTTCCCAGTCACGTGCTTCATTTGACTCGTGATGGCTCCCAGGAGGATCCGTTCCATAACTTTCCTGGGGATCGAAGTAAGACTGATGGGCCTATAATTACCCGGATCCTCCCTTGAGCCCTTCTCGTAGATAGGGGTAACACTCGCCTTCCTCCAGTCCTCTGGGACATCCCCTGATCTCCACGACTTCTCGAAGTTTATAGAGAGTGGCCCCCCAATGACATCAACCAGCTCTCTCAACACCCTTGGGTGGATGGTGTCAGGGCCCATTGATTTGTAGGCATCAAGCTCCTGTAATGATTCACATACTAGCTCCTTCTTCACTGATAGTGAGTCTATGTTTGAATTCTCCTGGATTTTTGTCCCCAACGCCTGGGATCCAACAGTGTTGGTAAAGACAGAGGTGAAGAAAGTGTTGAGAACCTCTGCCTTTTCAGCACTGTTGGTGACTGATTCACCTCTACTGTATCCAGTATAAGTAAGTTTTCATGGATCTTCTGAATGTATGACTTTACTTTGAGGGAGAGGTGCTTAACAATCGCTGACTGTCATGATTTTGAAGGGCAGAGTGGAATGTCTAAATGAAGACTGATGACATGACAGCTGAAAAGAGTGGGATAAGAGAGCAGGTCTGGATCATAAGATCCTGCAACTTAGCTACAGGAGAAAGGTAAAACAAATAGAACCCAGAGGTGGGCAAGCATTCTGACAAGTGCATAAACAAACAATGCTAACTGGGCAGTGTCTGAGGTATGAAAAGAGCACCAGTGTCCTGTCCTGCATCTTAGAATCATAGAATTATTTAGGTTGGAAAAGACCTTTAAGATCATCAAGTCCATATTATTACAGCTTACTTTCTGGTTTTGGCTAAAGTTACCAAACCAAAACAATGCTGCTGCTCTTGAAATTTTGGATTCTAATAAACAAAAATCTGATTTTAAGGAAAAGCTGCACTAGCATTATTGTGAGACTTCGCAATGGGGAAAGGTAGTTGGGCTTAATCTTGAAATTCTTCCATGTGCTATAATAAATTGCTTTGCCTGTGCCTAAAGGGGAAAGGAAAACTATCATAAAAGCAAGCCCATCAGCATGAACACCTGTATTCTCAGTGTGCATTCATTCATTCAGAAACTCCGTTAAGCAAGAAAATTCTCTGTACGAGTCTGTATAGGGCTGCATCTTTCAGAAAATGAATCTCACAGTCATTATGCATTTGCCATCTTCTCACTAGGGATTCCCATAATGGAATTCTGCTTGCAGTGTAGATAAATGTCTATTAAAATATTTGACAAATACAAAGGTCGCTTCCTAGATAAAGAAAATTGGTTATTTTGCTCCATTTTTTTACATATTTTAGGACTGCTAAATGCTATGTTAAGAAACAGATAGGTACACAACAGTTTATAAGCATTTTTAAGCATTTAGTGAGATTCATTTTTTAAACTTTGAGTAAGAATTGTCAAAGTTCAATAAGACTTAGTTGCACTTTGCCTTGCAATAAAAATAGCACATTAAATGCATAACTAGAAATATATAAATAAATAAATGGAACTTAAATGTAACTCTTTTGCCACAATTTGGATGGTAGCAAAAAAGGCTGGGCTGAATTTCCTAAAGGTTGCTAAGAAATACTGGTTAAAGTTTCCATGCAGATATCTGGAAAAACTCTGCCGAATTATCAGGTGCACACTGAACCCAACAAGCACCAAAACATTGAAGGGAAACAGAAGGCAGGCAGAAGGAAGGTGATCAGGATAATCTGCAATAATTTGCAATCCCTTTCTTGAAGTATAAACACAAGTAATTAAAATCTTCCTTTATGAATTCCCAGTGAGGCATGTGCTAGGCTAGAAGCAAGGTGTCATAACTCCTGCAATAACCTGTTGGTTACTGTTTGTCACTGTCACGTACTCAGGCTGATTAAACTCCCTGTGAATAGGCAAAGCTTCTGATCCAAGTTATGTTTGTTATAGGAGTGGGCCTGCCCATCAGCCATTACCATTGTTTAGTGTTTTTTTACTCTGTGATGCAGTATGCACTACTGCTCAATTCAGTGCTTCTCTAAGGAGACATCTGCAGTAGACTTTTCTGATAGTCCTTTTTGATTCATAATGTACAGTAGAGTTCTGAGGTATAGTGTTAGATTTGCACCATAGGTTTACTTGGCCTTACTTAATAGGGCCTAGGTTTTCATACGTTATTATAATTAATTTGTTTTTCCTGCAGGCCTGCTTCTACAACAGGAACATTCCCAGTAAGATGAATCGGAAGGTGCAAATCTATATGTGTATCAGGCCTTCTCACTGTTTTCCTTAATTCACCTTCATTTGCTAATTATCAACAAAATGTATTTTCCTTTCTAGACTCAGTTTCTGGTCAGTAGGTTTGCATTTAAAAAAAACAGGTAAAATTTCAAGACGTTTGTGTTTTGCTCTTTGTTTTGTCAAAAATGTGCATGGTAGTTTTTAGCTTCTAGGTGCTGCTGTAGAGGTAGCCGAGTTTTCCTAGTAGTTGCTAGGAGGTGGTAGTGAAAATCTGAGGGTCCTTCTAACTTCATGTTTTTAGAGGTAAAATTATTTTAAATCAAAAATAATATGAATAATTTTTTTCTTCTCCAATGGAAGCTGTTGGTGAGCTTGTGCTCTATGTCTTATTAAATAAGCCATAACAGTAATTGCTTTACCTTTTGATTTAAATTCATAGACAATAAAACCTGCAGATATTGCCACTGTCCGCACACTGGGACGACCTCCTCACCTCATTATGCGTATCATGGACTGTGTGCTACTGCTCTTCCAGCGAAAAGTGAACAATGTGAAAATTGATCAGGAAAAGTGCTGTACTATCCCATCATGGCAAGAATCTTTGAAACTGATGACAGCAGGGAACTTCTTACAGAACCTACAGGTGCTCGTGCAACTTTCTTTTTGATATTTTTTTAATTTAAGAAAATAGGGGACAGGGTTTTCTCTGATGTTCACAGGAGAATAAATGCGCAAGGGGAATCAGACACACAATAGATCTGAAATGTTAAGGGCTTAAAAATAAGTACGTCATAATGAAATAAACTTGAATCCTTCTGGCAAAGTCAGGTCATAAATCAATTATGGTTTCTCCTAAGTAAGGCAATGAAATTACTTTCAGTGACAAATGATTCAAAGCTTTAAGCATTTGGTTTGAATAGCCATTACTTATCTGTTTCATTAAAGCTGATAGAAAACATATTTTTTCTGGTACCTAACATTTCATTAATTTTCATCAATGCAACTTGTGCAGTGGCTTGCGAAGGAATAGTTGATTGTTAGGATGTACAAAATCAGATTTTTTTGAAATTTGGGATTTTCAGCTCCTTAGCATGTGTCTAGGGAAATGGGAAGAGTAACTAGTGAATAAACCCCTGTTCATAATTTAAACTAATAATATTATGATTAATCTACTCAGAAATTGTACCTTGTTCTGCCCCACTGGATGTTATTATATTTGATTTCTGCATTTTGAGGAGCTTACTTAATCTGTCTCTGGTCCAGTGGGAAATCACAGATGGCAGGCTTGACCAACTTTG
Organism: Nipponia nippon; assembly: GCF_047370975.1. Classification (NCBI taxonomy): domain Eukaryota; kingdom Metazoa; phylum Chordata; class Aves; order Pelecaniformes; family Threskiornithidae; genus Nipponia; species Nipponia nippon. Next base: position 81,118,774 of record NW_028262290.1, on the reverse strand, counting down.
TATGGTTGGTAGTGCTATGGATGCTATTTGTGTAGTATTCACATTGCATCTACTTGTAAGAATTTTTAATTTACTGAAGGGCTTCAACATTTCATTGCTTGTGCATAAATAAACCTATTTGCGCTTCAGGGAACAACTATTTTTCAAGCTCATCAGTGATGGACTTTCATTATACCTTGTAAATAAATCTTTAAAGGCGGCCAAACTTATATAGAATATTTGACTATCAAAATAAATTTGAGGGAGAAAATTGAGAGCTTTTGGGATGAAAAATGGAAGAGATTTTTTTTTTTGAGAAAAGAGAAAAATAAAAAAATAAAATAAATTCTTAAAATTGAAACACATTCCACTAATAAGAGATAAGGTAATTTAAGGAGAAGATAGCTGGCTTGCCCTTTGAAAGGACTGTCTTGTAGAATGTATGTTTATGAGCCAGAGCTAAGCTTTTCTTTTTCTTTTTGAAGATTGTTAAGTTACTTATTCACTATTAAGGAAAATGGAATTTCAAGCAGAATATCAGTGATATTTTGTATCAACAATTAGCTGTGTAATGGTAATGGATAGCATAAGATAGCAAAGACCATAAATGAAGGCAAACTTTTTTCCATTTTGTAAGAATATAGAACAGAGTGGAATGACTTTGGCAAGCTCTCAAAGGTGCATGAGACAGAGAACTTCATATTAGCTGTTTGTAAGTAACATTTGTGATCTTGGTAGTGTTCTGTGTATGCTGAAGTACATATATGTATAGTTTACATATATTACGTACATTATGTATATTGAACTTTTTTTTTTTAGCAATTCCCAAAGGACACAATTAATGAAGAAGTGGTAGAACTTTTGAGCCCTTATTTTGAAATGGTGGACTACAACATTGAGACAGCTAAGAGAGTATGTGGGAATGTTGCTGGCCTTTGCTCATGGACCAAAGCTATGGCTGTATTTTTTTCCATCAACAAAGAAGTATTGCCTTTAAAGGTAAGTCTGTTAATCAGTGGGAGGCACACAAACACCCTTAGCTCCTTGTCCTCCCTACCTGTGTGCACTTGAAGATTTCATCTGCTGGAAACATCAGCTGCCTAATTCAACTGGTGCATGCCTCTGTAGGAATTTATTCTCTAGAAAATAGTAACTCTACAGTAAAATATATTTCGAATGTACTACCACTTGTAAGTTGTCAAAATTAAGACAGAGATTGTGAAGTTTTATGCCTTTGGGCCCCTTCTGAATGGGGTTGAAACAGCTTTCATCTAGTTTAATTTGCTACTGTAATTGCTTTACTTTAATTAAGAATTGAGTAGGAAAAAACTCAGGATCTGGTTCTTTTAAGGTTCAGGATCTGAGTTCATAAGACAACCGTACAGAGACTCTGTTCATAAGTGTTATTTAGAGAAAAACAGGCCTAAATAGTTGTTAAGAGGTAAGAATGAAAGTCAGGAAGATCATGGTCAGGCACGATTTTAACATAGAATAGCTTGTATTTATAATAGGAATGACCAAGAGGGAAGCAAGATTTTTAGTTAGAGGTAGTATCTTTCACTAGACAAAGCATATTGGTTGGAGAAATCAAATAGGCTTCTAGTGGCATCAGTCTTTTTTGCAGGCCAGATCAGACTAACTTTTGTGTCAGATGGAGAATGGCTGGTATTCCCAGAAGTTTTTCTAATTATGTTTTCTAATTGATGTTAGACCAACTGCTTAACTGCAGCTACCTGCAATAAGAAGTTACTTTGTTGTAAAATTCAAACAAAAGGTTTTAGTGAACGATGAAATCTCTACTGAGCAGTTTGATTTTGAAATGTAGTACAGTAAAACTCTTTGAGGTACATTATAGCAAATGCTTTGAGATTTTGTATGTATGAATACACTTTTATATTTGTATGCTTCATAGGCTAATTTAGCAATCCAGGAGAATCGACTAACCACTGCTATGCTGGATCTGCAGAAAGCTCAAGAAGAACTAGGTGCCAAGCAAGAAGAATTAGATATTGTGCAGGCAGAGTATGAAAAAGCAATGAGAGAAAAACAGGTGAACTGCTCTTTACAGAAAAGAAATTGCCACCCGTACTTTAAAGAAAACTTAATGCATTCTCTCAGTTTCACTATTAATCCTTGGAAAGGATGTTGACTGTATTTATGACAGATGTTGATAGTTTGTCATATATTTTTTTTCATCCCACTTCCCCTTCTTCTCTGCACGGTGATATAAGTGTTTGAGAATATATTTTTGAGCTGTTGTTTAACTACTGGTTTAATTAGATGTAGAGATTTTTCTGGCCTATCAGATACGTGACCGTAAACCATATTTCTTGGTGTATGGTTTTCTCTAGACTTTGCTTGAAGATGCTGAGCGTTGCCGTCATAAAATGCAAACTGCCTCAAGTCTTATAAGTGGTTTAGCAGGTGAAAAAGAGAGGTGGACAGAGCAGAGTAAAGAATTTGCTGTGCAAACCAAGAGGCTAGTGGGTAAGCTTTTGTCCACACCTTTGAACTAGGAAGTTAGTCACTTGAGTTGTAATGGGTAGTGAAACTGAAAGCATTTGAAATTTCAAACTTTTCTTTGTAGCTTAACTTCCCTGTTGCTAAAATTAGGGTAATTGTTATTAATTCTCTTGCTAAAGCACTGCTAGGTAAAAAATACAATATAAGACTAAAGTTCATATTTAAAAAAAATAACAATACAGTGACCGTGTATGCTGTGCATGGGCTTTTACTTGATATGTATAACATGCAGTGAATACTTGGGACACTGATTTTTTAACTTGACTGATGTTTGTAGGCAGCAGTCCAAAGAGAGATATGTTAGCAAGTGCCAATAAAATGTCTATAACTGAGAATACATATGGAGGAGAGGAAGACTGATATCCAGGCATTGACATTTATATGTAGAAACCAGTATTTTTAAATTCAGTTATTAATGTTCATAAAACTTTTGTTTCTTAGAAGTTAATTTTTATTTTATAAATATGCACTTGGAAACTAAAGTACTTTGTAATAATTAATTTATTAGTTAGATCAAGTAAATGAAATTTATCTTGTCCTTTATTCTGGTCTGAAGTTTCTTGTCTGATTTTTGCCTTGAAATGCTGTAAAAAGCAGATATTGTTGTATAGGTTGTATTATAATAGCTTGTATTTTATTTGCTGGTTTAATATGTATATGTGTATTATTAACTTACTAAAAATGCAGAATACTTTCCGCACACACTCATCGTGGGTTTTTTTTGTACATAACTTGAAAAAGTCTAAAAAATATTTAGTACTCAGTAGAAAAGTGCTCCAGTTTCGAAGTTACCTCCATAATGATGTCGGTTATAATTTTTTATTATTAGTAGTAGTAATAATTGTAATTGATTTGTTCTTAATTAGTACTCCTAAATAAAGGTTCTTTTCTCCCCAAATAATATTGTTTAAGCCTGTTCTCATGATTGTGCCAGGAAATGATGGATTTGCAAGTTTATGAGTAAGTTTATTCTGCCATGTCCTGGTTGTGCAGGATTTGGTGTTTGGAATAGTGTTATGTATGTGTGTGTGTTGGGTTGACTTTGGCTGGCTGCCAGGTGCCCATCTCTTGATTCCTACAGTTGCATTGTAAGGACAAAGTAAATGTGGCATCCACTGAAATGTAGCATTGTCTTGCTACGTAATGAGCCTTGGGGAAAAAGGCTGATTTGTCTTCTTTATGGGTCAAAGTGGGTTCTTCGCTTACCAGCCAAAGCATATAACAACTAGCAAAGGAAGCAGCTCATTCATGAATAGAATTTGCAAAGTGGTAATGTTTTGTTTTCTTTTTTTCCTTTTTCTCTTTAAGGTGATGTACTCTTGGCTACAGCTTTTCTGTCCTATTCTGGTCCTTTTAACCAAGAGTTCCGCAGTCTGCTGTTAAATGACTGGCAAAAGGAAATGAAAAGTCGGAAAATCCCCTTTAGTAACAACTTGAACCTCATAGAAATGTTGACTGATGCTCCAACTATCAGTGAATGGAACCTGCAAGGATTACCAAGTGATGACTTATCCATACAGAATGGAATCATTGTCACTAAAGCATCTCGTTATCCTTTATTAATTGATCCGCAGGCACAGGGTAAAATTTGGATTAAAAATAAGGAAGACAGAAATGAACTTCAGGTAATAGGAATGCTAGTGCTTTCATAATCCCTCTTAGCTCGCAAAACATTACAATTCAGTGATTGAAATAATATTTAGCAAATGCCTTTTATAGAAAATGCCTAGTCTGGATATAAAAGACGTGTCAGATATATTTTGGTAGATTTGAGATTTGGCTAGATATGAAAATGTACACTTCAAGCTTATTAGTACCAGTGACTTGATTTGTTTGCTGAATTTATTTTAATGAAAAATAAACTGCGGAAAAATAGGTTGGATGGGTAATGTCTGATAAGGGCTGAAGCGTGTTTGCAGAGTACTATAAGCATTAGGAGAAAGAAACCAAATAAGTGATTAATACAAGTTCATATAAATGTTTAAAAATTAAGATGCACAGCCTAGTATTTTTATCATCTTTTAATCAGAAATTATTGATAATTTGTGTTTTCTTAACGTGGATGTCAGGTGCTAAATATTCTGCAAATATACAGGCAAGACAGTATTGCAACATGTGGTCTGAGGCAAGATACAACAATTCAATGCAAACGGGAAAATACAAGAAAGAAAGTCCTTGCTTGCTACAATTATGATTACACCAATAAACCAGCTTTTTAAAAAGATATCCCTGAAAAAGTTAAAGAGGATTTTGAAGGATGATAATAGAGTGGCTCCGAGAGTATAGTTCCAAGAGTATTACTAGGAAATTACTTTCCTTCATGTTGATTGTTATCTCAGTGTGGAACCCTTTAACGGTGGCCTAGCTAGTTGTGTTAAAAAATGATTATTGGACTTTAACTATGGAGTTTTAAACAAACTAAGCTGAATGTGCTTTGTGTACATGTTAAAAATTAATCACAATTGTACTAAGGACTACTTTTTAAAGCGAAGACTATTTAATGGTTTGTTCAATATAAACCCCTAATTTTCAAAGGAAAAAAAATCTTGGAATTGTCCTTGCTGCAGTTTGACTTGGGGATGTTATCCAAGATAAAATTGAAGGTGATAAAAGGTTTCTGTGAATTTCTGGTCTAGTTGCACTCATAAGATATCAAACTTTAAGTGCTCAGTGTTGCTTTGCTTCTACTTTTGTACTTGAAAAATAGAAGTTTGCATTCAGTAAGGTCTGAGAATATGGTACACTGGTGCTACCTTTTCTTGTGGTCACAATCTTTGCTTTAATCCTAGTCTAACCATAGGATTGTTATTTTTGTCAGTAAGTTAAAGAAAATGAAATAATTTATAAATATAAAACAAACAAAAAGCTTAGTAACTGGGCATAACATAATATATAGGTCAATGCTTGTATTTTTAGATCACTTCTTTGAATCACAAGTATTTTAGAAATCACTTAGAAGACAGCCTTTCTTTGGGAAGACCTCTTTTGATAGAAGATGTTGGAGAAGAGCTTGACCCAGCACTTGATAATGTTTTGGAAAGAAACTTCATTAAAACAGGTTCAGCCAACAAGGTAAAAATACAACAAATGAGCAAAGAAGTGGAAACAGCCCCCTGCTTGCCCTCAACAAAATAACTCCTCATACGTATATGACTATAAAAGATTAAACTCGTATTTAAATTTAATGCTAATACCAAAAAAAAAGTAGAGTTTAAGTCCAGGAATAGTTAATGTATTTAGCCTATAGAGTTCCTTATACCTTTGGTTATGACAATTTTTAAAAATTGAAATAATCTGTGAATGAGTAATTTGAAGTGTTCCATAGATATTCTCAACAAATTCTTTGCATCAGATGTATAAATTAAAGCTGGATTTTTATGCCTTTGAACAGAAAAATATAACCTTTGTTTCTACATGCAGTGTCTGAAAGTGTGTACTGGTTCTTGGTATCTCAAGACTTCTTTTTAATACTTTTCTTAAGGTGAAAGTTGGTGATAAGGAAGTAGATGTTATGAATGGCTTCAGACTTTACATTACTACAAAACTGCCAAATCCATGTTACTCGCCTGAAATTAGTGCTCAGACCTCCATCATTGACTTTACTGTGACCATGAAAGGTCTTGAAAATCAACTCTTAGGCAGAGTCATTCTCACAGAGAAACAGGTAAAACAGTTAATTGTATCTTTTTCCTGGCTATACATCTTATATTTACCTTGTAGGAGTTTTTACTTTCATTTTAAGTTATTACTCTCATTCCCATATTTTCAGGGTAACTTTCTGGGTCTCTCTATTGTGATTATTCTTAATATAACGTAATCACGGTGATTTAAAAGCTGGCACAGAAGAAATTGACTCATTCAAGTAGAAGTTTCTATTTGTCTTTATTGTCGCAACTGCACCATACTCACCTTATTTTTCCTGCCTCAACGAGTTATAACATCATGAGAATGGCCTGTGAAAAGGAAAAGGGCCTGGAATAAAAACTGATAATGTTCTGTCTACACACTGTGGAGCTCATGGCAACATAACCTAGTGTGAAGGACTCAGTTACTTCCTTGCTCCAAGGGGAAACAGACTAACTATCTATTTTGACATTGTAGATGTATTAGTTGAGGAAATCCAAGTTCAGGAGGACAATCCCAATAAACATGCCACCAGCAGTTCTGAAGGGAGGCTGATTGGTATAGAATCAGAATAGTTTGGGTTGGAATTGACCTTTAAAGGTTATCTAGTCCAATCCCACTGCAATGAGCAGGGACATCTTCAACTAGATCAGGTGAATAAGAAAGAATCTTCTGAACTATTGGACACCTAATTGCTGTAACTACAAGGTCAGGCGATATTGAAGTCAAATGAGACACTATGCATTTATGACTGTGTATTTACTAAGATTTTGGTAATAGTTCCAGTTTACCTTCACTAGATAGAGAGGAATGTGGTGTTCCCTTATTGTGGCATCTGTCGAGGTCCTCCTGTCCTCCTCCCCTGCCTCCCCCCAATGTAAGATGTTCCTCCTTAATGGCCTCAGTCATCTTGTTAATGTCAAGTAGTTGCATTTCATTCCTGATCAGTCCATGGAGCTCATGAGAGAAATCATACTCGTTCTATGAAGGCTTATATTTTGTCAGACAGTTTCATCGCACCATCAGCTTCGCTTCAACCAGTGACAGCTTGTCAACCCACTATGTAATGGAATTATCTCTGTCTGAAACATACTGTGATGTGTATATTCACAAAGCCTTATGCCAAACTTCACTTCTGGACTGTGCAATACAGTACATTCCTCAAGATGACAGTCATGTTATCAGCAAATTCCTCCAGTCGTTGCAGTTGCTGTATGCCTCCTTGGAGGACACAGTAAAGACAGGAGCTTAATTTTTCTCTGAGGTGCAAAGCAATAGACCTAAAAGTAATGGACTCAAGTTGATACATGGGAAGTTCTTATTAGATATTAGGAAAAAAAATAATTACACTGAGAGTGGTCAAAACCAGGAACAGGTTACCCAGGGATGTTGTGGAATCTCCATTCTTGGAGGCATTCAAGACTCAACTGGACGTGGCCCTGAGCAACTGACCTGCTTTGAGCAGGGGGTTGGACTAGTTCATTTCTGGATGTCCCTTCCAAACTAAAATTAGTCTACTGTTCTATAGTATCTTGGCCACTAACTGGGAATGTCTAACGGGTGGATGTGCTGTGCTCTCTGGACCAGCTTCTCAGAGTGGTGTACTTGCTACTGCTTTGTTTGTGACTATCTGGGGATAGTTCTTCCAGATAAATGACCAGTGGACAACTTGTCAGGCAGGAGGACTTTCATAGAATATACTAGCCACTTTTCAGTTTGTTTGGCCTATGTTTTTGCAGCCTGTGGTTCAAGGTTTCCTGAAGAGTCAATTCGGACATATCTCACTGTCTAAAAACTTTTTTCCTATGATATCTAATTATGCATCTTTGGGAATTTGGGGATTTCCCTCATAAGTGTCTGGATTCTTGCTACCTTCTTGTAGCCTTTGGTAGGGAGGTGGTGGAATTATTTAACCATGAGACAGTTTGCCAAATGATTTGAGCAGTATGACTGCTTGCTGATATCAAGTGTTAGAATGTACGTGTGGAACTTCTGCCCCAAAAAAGAAGAGATTATTTATTCAAAGCTAGTGTTCTTCAAGGTTTGTATGTACATTTATATCCTTCTTGCCATTCCACTGTCTCTCATATGGTTCTGCACTTAGAATGAATGAGATTTAGACATGCAGCGAGGAAAAGGACGGTTTACAGCACATCATTTAAAGATTCTGCAAAGTCTGACTTTCCGTTCCTGTGTTGGCTGGTACGCCCATTGGTAGAATCTGTGTGGCATACCTCTCAAAGAATTGATTGATTACTGCTAAGAATACTGGTACTGACTTCTTCTTTCCCACCAGAATGTTAAACCAATTTGCAAGGTGTGAGCTAAGCATAAGAAGGTCAAATGGTAGCTGGTATATCTGTATAAATTTAATTCTACTGTATTTCTTGTAATAATTGGATTTGAGAGAGTTGATATATCTGAATGTGGTGTAACTTATGCTGTTTTAATGATATGATTGTTTTGACACATTGGCTGTTACGGAATTTGACAAAAAACTTGCTTATTTAGTGTTGTAGAAATAGATGTGTCAGGTTAGTAGTGGAGTTATAATATACAAGAACTATGTATGGCTTTTTTGAATTTTTCACATTCATATTTCAAGATTTGTGGTGGAAAAAGGCTCAAGTTTTGTAATGAACAGTTGGTGCTTCTTGCACTTGTGAATCATTTTGTGACAGAATGATATAAGCTATGTAGCAGCTTTAATATTTGTGGTGGGTTGACCTTGGCTGGATGCTAGGTGCCACCAAGCCTCTCTATTACTCCCTTTCTCAGTAGGATGGGGGGGGGTGGGGGTGGGGGTGTAGAAAATGAGATGGAAAACAACCTCATGGGTCAAGATAAAGGCAGTTTAATAAAAGCAAAAGCAAAGGCAATGCGTGGAAGCAGAAGGAAAACAGAGATTTTATTCTCTACTTCCCATGAGCAGGTGATGTCCAGCTACTTCCTGGGAAGCAGGGCTTCAGTATGTGTAGCAGTTGCTCCAGAAGCAAATGTCATAAATAACAAATGCCCCCCCTTCCTCCTCCTTTCTCTTTACTTTTATTGCTGAGTGGATGTCATATGGTATGGAATATCCCTTTGGTCAGTTTGGGTCAGTGGTCCTGGCTTTGTCCTCTCCCATGGTGTTGCCCACCCCCAGCCTACTGGTGAGGGGGGGAAATGTTGGAGAGACAGCCTTGATGCTGTGCGAGCACTGCTCAGCAGTAGCCAAAACACTGGTGTGTCAACACCTTTCTAGCTACCGATACAAAGCACAGCACTATGAGGGTTGCTATAGGGAAAATTAACTCCGTCTCAACCAGACCCAATACCATATTTTATGAATATTAACAAGATTCTTGGGTACAGCCTGTAAAATGATGTCAGCTTGTGAAAGCAATTCCATAAAGCTGGATTTGAAATAGCCTCTTTGGTGCAAGTTCCTTGAATTTATGTATATGGTGACTTGGCTTAGTTTTTTTGCATCCTTGATGTTATGGCTGGAAATTTTTGAAGAAATGCAGAAAACTTTCAACTGTGTACTCTTCCTGATCTTCAAAAAGTATTTAAAAGCTTAACAGATGGATTTTTCACTAAGGTTTTCATCTAAGGTGACTTCACTTGCTTGAGGCTGGTCGTTCTGTTTCCATCTTGTTTCTCAGGCTCTTCTTGTGAGGAAAACTTAGCTTCCTCTTTTTTAAATTCATTGCACTCTAAAATACGTTTAACCTTTTAAACTGAACTCAGCAAAACATGAAATTTAATTTGGCTCAGAATGATTTCTCAGCATGATAATTATTATATTTAATTGGATGCTAACATTCTTTTAATGCTATACTTTTAAAAATTGTTTCTGCTTCATCAAACTTGCATAATGCTTCTCTTTCTTCATAATTGCTACCTGCTTTTCTTTAGTTCCATTAGGCATCAGTTGATTAAAATCAAGTTAACTGTAGTTTTCTTGTCTTTTTTCATCAGTTTTTGTCAGAATCTTTTGAATCTGTATGCACATCTTCTAAGTTATGTGACATTTACATTATTCTATGACAACAGTCCCAATAAATCTTTTCTACCTGATGATGATGATGAAGTTTCAATATACCTTTTGTACAGTGAGAAGAAAAGAACCTCAATCTGATAATGAGATGAAGCTGATTTTTTTTTTTTATTTTATTTCCTTTTTAAGACTTTCTTTACAAGAACTAAATGCTTCAAATAATACTTAGGAATGTTAGCAGAATGTAGGAGTGAGAAGACCAAAAGTTTAGAATGTGGGAAAACAAAAAACCAATTTCAAAAGTTGTAAGCGTTGCAAATCTGTATAAATGAAGGCTACTCCAATGGGGGAGTAAAACCTTTCCTTAAGCTTTGCTGAGATCTCAGGTTCATAATGCCTCTAGTGCTATATGAAAGATCATGTATTTGTGTTGTCCCTTTTTCTTTGGACTAGTAGCAGCCTGTGTGCGGTTCTGAAGTGGACTTGGCAAAGGTGGAGTGAACACACAGCTTCCAACTTTGGAGAGACATTGTTAAAACTATCCACTAGATCTTTGCAAACAGTGAAGCAGTACTTCTGTAGACTTAGCTAATATTTCTGCCAACTGGCTCACTTACTGTTGATTCATAAGTTTCATATTATCCTTATCTTATGAAAGACTCTTAACCCTTCCTCTCCCTTTTTCTCTTTTTACTTCATTGTATTGAAACATTTTGTATTGTTTCAATGGAGTATTTTTATCTCTGAGGGGTTAATTTCTAGTAAGTTTTTGAAGTTTAATTTTAAGAGTCATAAGAGAATGAACTGAAAGGCCTTTTATCTCTGAAGAACATATTTTTCTAGATATTTTAAACTACTTTTTTTTAATGTAAAGCTATTAATCAACAGGTATTCACCTTTTATATATGACCATTGGAAAACAAAGTAGGTATATAAACCACCCAGCTTGTATTAGTAAAAGTAATCAACTAAATACTTCTAGGGAAGCAACTCAATTTGAGTTCTACATGCTTTCTTTTCTTAATCAATGAAGCATTTTAGTGAGAGACTGAAGTTATCCCTGTTTGATGGAGGAGTATTTTTAGATGCACTTCTCGAAATATTTGATGCTTGATTTGTTGACTAAGGATGTTCATTATTACTGAAACTATATTTTCAATATCATGATTGGAAAACAGGGCATAAATGAGGATGGCATTAGATGGAGGGAAATAAAATCCTGTGTCTGGAAAGGTGTTTGCACTTGTCTTTGAATCAGAAAGAGAAGAAAAACAATTACTATTCTGAACTTCTAATTCTATTAGGGCATGATATGAGCATGCTCCATAGTATTTGTTGAAATGATTTGTTAATGCATACTTATGTAGCAGGTTCAGAAACCTGTCAGTAGGCCTGCTGTCAGAAATATGACTGGATTTCTTTCCCCAAATTAGTGCAGTTACTCTTGACCTACACTGTTTTAGTAGGATCAGTACTTTTAGAACTACATACCTTGTTTTATTTTGTTTTTATTTTTGATTACTCATCTGTTTTCCAAATATTACCATGTATTCCAACAGGAATTAGAGAAAGAAAGAACAGATCTTATTGAAGATGTGACTATGAACAAAAGGAGGATTAAAGACCTAGAAGATAACCTTTTATTCCGACTTACAAGCACTAAGGGTTCTCTGGCAGATGATGAGAGTCTAATAATTGTATTGAGTAACACTAAGAAGACTGCTGAAGAGGTAACACAGAAACTGCAAACTTCTGCTGAAACTGAAGTACAGATCAACTCAGCCCGTGAAGAGTACAGACCTGGTGAGTGAAGGTAGTGATGAAAGACAAGTGACTGGAGCGTACGGTTTAAAACTGCAATACTTAAAACTGCAATACTTAGAGTAAGAGACACGGTAGGATTAGATCAGGAAGACCATAAAGCGTGGGAAGGATCTGTGTTTTCCTGTAAGTAAAATGGATCTAGGAAATGTCATATTGAGCTATGGTGGAAAAAACAGTCAATGTTATGCTTCATGTGGAATTTATAAAATGGAATGATCTATTCTCTTCCTAGACTTTCCATTGCTCTATATACAAGTGTACCTGTCCATCTAGTTTACTGGGTAAGAAATGTGGGAGGGCTTGGTCTTTCTTTCTTAGCTGTTAATGTGTTGACACTTTTTATGGACTGTCAGTGAGACTAGTCATTAAGGTATTTAGGTAACTGTATGTTTGAGTTCAACATGTTGACATTCTTTTAGGGGGCCAGTATAATCGTAAATGCTTTTTGTATCTGTTGGGATGAACGCTTTGTTTATCCTGTTATAGATCCATAAGTTATCGTAGTCAGCACTTTTAATCAGTCTTTTGGCTTTTAACTGACAGGTGAAAACGTGAAAAAAGTGAAAAACACAAAGCTCTCTATAATTAAGTGTTATACCTGCCTTTTAGGAAATGTGTAAAATGGTACAGTTAGTGTACCAGAAATCATTGCAGGTTTTGTAAAACCTTTGTATTTAAAACTAAATGACTGCTGAAAATAAGTTAAATCAGTGCTGGGTAAGTTAAATAAATATAGTTCATTTGGCTTTTATATGACTCCTGTAAAGTCTGTAAAGAGAAACTTATTTGGATACTTAAACAGTACTTCAAACAGTCTCTCTTCTTATATGTTCTACTGATGATCTGAATATTGCAGTATACTATCCAGATGCTCTCCAAATGTGCTCATATTTGCAAAGTGGGCTTTACATAGTATGCATTAATTACAGAAAAGATTTTTTTTTTCTGATGTATAAATGAAGATTAAATTAAAATTTTAATTATTTTTCTGGCCGGTAAAGAATGCAGCAACTCAAGGATCTTCAGTTAGCGTTAATGTTAAACTTACTATACTTGTTGTAGAGAGTTAGTTTTCTGCTCTGCATTTCTACTTTGAACACAATCTTGTTTCCTGTCCTTCAGTTGCAACTCGAGGTAGCATCTTATATTTCCTTATTACTGAGATGAGCATGGTCAATGTGATGTATCAGACTTCGCTTCGGCAGTTTTTGGGGCTTTTTGACCGCTCCCTAGCCAGGTAATTTAGCTAACAATAAGATTAATTTGTATTTACCCAGTCCTGGAGGTGGTTGTAGTACACTAAAGATTTGTTGTAAACTAATGTAGGAAAGAAGAGTGTTGCTTATTACAATCTTGACAAGAATTGTTGGTTTAAATACCCATAAGCTTTTGTCTGTTAGTTACCAAGGCAAAGAACCTTCAAATGTACCTGCAGTCCTTAAAAATTAGGCATTAGGTAATTAAAAACTATTATACTGTGTTGATTTTTCAGCTGTGCAGAAAGGCTTGATTACAAAGGAAATTTTTTTTGTTGCTCCTTCAATCTGAAAGTTGTTGCTAGCTTGATGTCTGATATTCTGTGTTTGTGATTTATTATTTTTTTCATGTTTTGAAAGTTCTGAGCTATGGCTTTTTGTCTTTACATAGTATTCCCTTTAATAAAACCTATGGAAATCGACATTCAACTGCAAACCCTTCTTCCAACAGGTCTACCAAGAGCCCTATAACTAGCAAGAGGATTACTAATATTATTGAACATATGACATACGAAGTGTTCAAATATGCGGCCCGAGGACTCTATGAGGAGCACAAATTTCTTTTCACATTATTACTTACATTGAAGATTGATATACAAAGAAACAGAGTGAAGCATGAAGAATTTCTGACACTTATTAAAGGTTGGAACTATGGAACAATTTTAAGTAGAGCACATATATTATTGTAGAAAATTTATGAGCTGTAACTATATCTCCTAGCCAACCTGCTGCTTCTTTTTGCACATGAGAAGCCAGTCAGTTGAAAGAATACAAGCCTATCATTCTGTTCTGGTGACAGACAACATTGTTTGGTAGTTCTAATTTATAGCAGCACACTGAATATTGATAAATACAGTTTTGAGAATCGTGAGAAGTTAAAAAGAAAATTGTTAAGTATCCTTTCAGTTGACGTTTATGTCTACTGCTCAAATACCACCAGATATGTGTTTGACTTAGAAAAATTATTTTTATACTAAACATCTTTTAGTTTATTTGGTAACTGCAGGAGGGTGAGCAAGTAAATAGGAACAGACAGTGATGCTAACAGTTTAAAAGTATATCAGACTGTTAGCTGAATATGACAAGTTTATGGCTTTAGTCTTAACTGCATGCAACCACTGTGTATCCTCACTTGAAAGCTTGGAGTAGTTTTGTATTACCTTTCCAAGATCCTTAATTTTCCAGGCAACATTTATTTATGGATTATAACTGTTAATCTTTCCATGTTGAATCTTCAGAATATCTTTTCCCAACATGCATTTATTTCCAGGCACATTGCACAAAGTAGTAGTAAATCCTCAAAAGAGAAAGTGGTTAACAGAGATTAAGTTTAAGGTACATCATAAAAAAAAAATAATATAAACTAACCAAACTACAGACTCTGTTTCACCAAAGATGGCATGACTTTATAAGGTAGAAAACCCCTGTAACCTCATGATTAAAAATCTGGATTCTTGTAGCTTGTGTGTTGCTTTTATTTTGTATTTGCTTTGTTTTAGCTTTGGTTTAATTCCAAGGAAGGCAAATGTACATATTGGCAAAGTTATTACATGATCTACAACAACAAAAAATTGAAGAAAAAAAAAGGATTTAAAAAAGTGGTACAGATTTTAAAAAAATATCCCTTAAAGTAGGATGGAAAATAAGATTTGAAAATAAATTTTGAATGTTATCTAACTCAGAAATTTCTATATGACCGTCCTTAGTTATTAAGTAGTCTTTCTCCAGACTGGGAAGACTTAGTCATGTGAAATAGTCTTGCAGTATATAGTTTACATTTTTCAAATAGGTCTCTCTTTTTTTTTTTTTTTTCCTTTTGGATGTCTCCAACAGTTCTAATTATAATTAATTCCTAATTTCTTGCAGGTGGTGCTTCCCTAGACCTTAAGGCTTGTCCTCCTAAGCCTGCTAAATGGATTCTGGATATGACTTGGCTGAACTTGGTGGAGCTCAGTAAGCTTAAACAATTTTCAGATATTCTTGATCAAGTAAGTAAGAGCTTTTTAAAAGGAATCTCTTGTTTGACAGTGATTGACTGGTAGTAATCAAGGCATGTGGTGGGAAACTGGCTTATTTTATAGAACAGAATGAAACTGACAGCAGATAGCCACAGTTGTGGCCCCAACTGCTTAGCAACCTGTATTGATAAAAAGACTTAAAAAAACACAGGAAAATAAGAAGAAAATAGAACATTTCACATCCTATATAACTTTAATACTTTCAGTTTGCGATACAACTTGCTATTATCCAATTCACATGCAACTTGAATCTTCTTCCAGTTGTTAGACTTTCTTGCATCCCTGTTGTGCTTTCTTACACTATGTTTTATGATGCTTGTTCCAATATTTCTCTGGGTACGTGGAGTAAGAGTTAGGGAAAAAGTGTTCAGTAAATTCAACACTTGTGTGAATAGTCTTAATGGACACTAAGTGTATGGTAGCTAATGGAGTAAGTAAATAACATTTGATATATGCGAAGAGTACCTTCCGTACAGTCATGTGGGAAGCAGAGATGTACCTAGTGCTCTCAAAGATATGTCTGAGCCTAGTTATCTGTGTTTTGACCTTGCTATGCCGTTGTATCATTAATGGAAAATACTGAGTAGTAGCTCATTTTTTCCAAATATGAATACTTAAGGGCATTGTTGCATTCTACAATTTTGTACTTAAAATCTGACAGCTTATCCTCTCTTTTTTTATATAGCCTTACTAAATCTGTGTACTAACATTGCTAAACAAATGCCTGTGTGTGGATTACATGTCTCTGACCCTCATAAAAAGTTTGTGACCTAGTGGCAGCTGAAATGTGACTTACCTGTTTAGTGAGGTTTACTCCTTTGATGCTATAACTGCAGATTTCCAGAGCAGAGAAACAGTGGAAAATCTGGTTTGATAGTGAGAATCCTGAAGAAGAACTGGTTCCTAGTGGCTATGGTCAATCCCTGGACTGCTTCAGACATCTTCTTCTTATCAGATCTTGGTGTCCTGACAGGACCATAGCTCAGGTACATTTATATAGCCAACATAGTCTATTTAGGTGTCATTAGAATAATAGTTACAGGGTTGCAGTTCAGTACTTTTTTATTTCATGCTAAACTCCTTTTTGGAATGGACTTTTACATTGCATTTTCTGAAATTCTTTTCAGACAATTTATGCATTTGTTACAAGGGCAGTTTTAGCAAAATTATTCCAATATATTGAATGAATATTAGCCAATGATTTTACTATGGAGATAGGATTTAATCTGGAAACATATGTATTTATCCAGTTCTGCTTCATCAATTCAGAAGGTATTTTTGACTGTCCTTGCTGATATTACTCACTGGAATTGTACAAATGTCCTCATGCTAGGCCTTTATAAACTCAGTTGGCTGAGAGAAAACAAAACATGAGAACAATTTAATTGAGGAACCATTTCTTCCATGGAAGAATTAGACTCACCTTAGAAAAATATATATTAAGGTCTGTTCAAAATTTTTAGTTTATTGCCATCTATTTAGAAAGCAGAGAAATATAAAATTAAAGTTTATTAAATGGTTAGACCTATTTTTAAGAAAAATCAACTTCTAGGATCCTGTTTTTGATCTTTATGTTCTGCAGTGCAAAAGAATAAAAATTATGCAATTGCTGACAATTTCAAAGCAATGATTGGCAATTTACTGAAGTCAGAATGCATCGCTAAAGGTGTGGTATTAATTTTGTGAGTGCAAACCTTTAGACATTGTGACTGGGTTCAGAGAAAGTCTCATTAGTTATGGGTGTAACTGCAGTCAATAGAAAGTTAAATGGTATTGTATAATGAATCTCTCAGATGTGTGCTATGTGTCTGAAACTGATCACGCAAAATTAGTTCCTAACTTCTGTTAAGAGGGAGCAAGATACACTTTCATCTCACGATGGTTTTATGAAAACTGATAGTTTATCAAATGGTAAATACCAAATAACTTTTGTCTCTGAGAAGTAACCCAGAGGTATTAAGGGGAAGATTGGTCTAAGACAAAATCAATGTAGTGGGAAAGAATACAAGAAAGATCATCTCAGACTGTTTGGAAGAGCCTTTTCTGTTTCTTAGTAAAAAGGAACATAATCTACCAAATTTTGAAATAAATAAATAAGAAATAACAGAGATGGTCTTCACCTGTTCCTCTGGATCTTCTACTTAGTGACAGTTATTTTCATCATTACTACCATTAATTTATTGTTTGTTTAAGCATGAAGATGGGAAAGACTTAACACCTTTGAAGCATATCTTTTATCCTTTCCTCCTTTTTTCTCTAGTATTGGGAAAGGAAAGCTAGATTTTAAGGTTAGGAGTTATGATATCTAATGCAGATACCATCTTTAAATCATTAAAACCTTTCTAAAGGTTTACTAAGGTTGTTATTTTTATGATACTGTAATTATAGGTATTATATATAACAATACATGCAATACAATATCTAACAGAATAATTATTTTTTAAGTTTTAATTGGTATTATAAGGCTGTAAGAAATAACACCTTCAAAGACAGTATGATATGTTAACATGTAAAAATAAATTTGTTGCATATTTGTATTTCTGATATAAATTTATAGCAACCTTTGCTCTTCAGTTTACTTATTGGTTGTATTTACACTGGGAAGAAAACAGTATTAAATGATTACATCACAGGTTAAATTTACCTTTTTAATATAGGCAAGAAAATACATCATTGACACTATGGGGGAGAAATACGCAGAGGGAGTCATCTTGGACTTGGAGAAGACATGGGAAGAGTCAGATCCACGTACTCCTCTCATATGCTTTCTTTCCATGGGCTCTGATCCTACCGACTCAATTATTGCTTTGGGAAAAAGACTGAAGACAGAAACACGTTATGTTTCCATGGGCCAGGGGCAAGAAATCCATGCTCGTAAGCTTCTACAGCAGACAATGGCTCGTGTAAGAGACAAAAATCTGAATGTTTTTGTATGTGTATTAAACACTTAGAAATGAAAATCCTGAAATAAAGTTGTTTGGTAGGTAGTTAGTGCTGATGCAAGAACCTATATTTATTTGTATAAGTAAGTGTCCTAAGCAATAGAACTGTCTTTTCACAGTCATTTAATTGGCCATAACAAACTTTTTGATGCTGTGCAGACATCAGTGTTTTTCATATAAAATGAAGTTTTTGTTGTAGGTTGTTGACTGATGAACATAGCTGAATTGATTGTTTGGAATGCATGATTATTAAATATTCTTCAGCAAGCATTTCACAACAATTTTTCAGTTTTGTATTTTTAGTAATACAAATATATTTTGTTAAATGAAGAAGATTCATTCCAAATATGCTACTGATAGTTACATAACCTTGAGAAAAACAAGGCTGTATAGCAAAATATTTTGTATTGCTGTAGTCTGGATTTTGAATTGGGATGGACAATCTGATAGCACAGGCATTTTACAAATGAAACATGGAAGAATTAAAGAATAAAATTTCCTGTATGAGAAAAAAAAGCTGAGATGTTCCAATTTAGCACGCTTTGCCCATCAGGTAGTACTGCTATGCCTGTTGATGTGAACAGATTAAACTTCTTGCGCTCCTGTGTTATGAGCTTCTTTCCTGTCTGTATAACCAGTTTTCCTCTGACTTTTGCCTCAGATTCTCATTTGACAACTCTACATTAAGAGCTAATTAGCAGATCAGATGAGAAGAAACTCATTCAAAAGACAGGGAAGAAGAGCTCCTTTTTGTTTAGTTAAGAGAAATGCAGTTACTTTTCCTCACTGTCTCACATACCCTCTTAATGAAGAGGTATGTGAGATGTCTATATGAAGTATGGTAATTAATATGAGAAAGTTTGATATCTGTTGATTGATAGCAATAGATTAATTAAGTATGTATATTTGTTTTTTTTCCAAGCCTGTGACCTTTGTGAGGAACAAGGTTTAGCAGCTTGCTCTATGGACCTACTTCTGAGCTCCCTTATTTAGGTTCAATGAAATTATGGGTTCACCTAGAAAGTCAAGATTTATCAGTGTTTATCATCACCACAGTCATGTCCAGATATGTTTTAAATGTACTGAAATGGAAAAAGTAGGGATTATCTGAGACCAGATTGGACAAGTAAGGACCACTTGTTTAGATGATAAAACCAAACAAGCTAACAATGCCTCCAGAAGGAACAGCCCACAGCTTAGCTCACATGAGCTTTCTCTTAGAGAAAAAATACTTTGTTATTTGCATGTGTACCATTACTATGGATACTGGTCTCTGTTCGTACATGAAATGTACATGAAAACAAATGATTTAGGCCTTGGTTTTGAATTGGTGAGCCAGTGGTGCAAAATTGACTGTGGAAGATTTCTTCCTTTAACAGCTCTCATAAGCACTTAAACATGCTATGTTTTGCTATAGCTTAGATGCGTTGGGTTTGTTCCTAACCTACAGCATAAACAAAGAGTGATTTTAGTGATTTAAGTTTGTAAACAGTGTTGATAACTTTATATTCTGTTGTTTTAAACTAGGGAGGTTGGGCACTTCTGCAAAACTGCCACCTTGGACTTGACTTTTTGGATGAGTTGATGGACACTGTAATAGAGACAGAGATTGTCCATGAAAGCTTTCGACTGTGGATGACAACTGAAATTCACAAACAGTTCCCCATCACCCTTCTTCAAATGTCTATTAAGTTTACCAATGAACCACCACAAGGGCTCAGAGCTGGACTAAAGAGAACATATAGTGGTGAGTGCTAGAGTGGTAATGATTTAAAGTTAAATTTTGCTAATTTTTGGACTCTGGTGTTATCATGTGGTCACATTCTAGCCACTGATAGTAGGTGTAAGCTAGTATGAGGAACTGATTACAACAATGCTGGGACACATCTTGATCCTTGGTTTGAGCTAGAAGTTGTGAAAAGTAAAAGGAAGAGAAGATTGGCTGAAGTTTTGTTGCCAGAACTAATTGGATAGCAAAACAGGAAATGCTTTTTCTTTTCTCAAATGTTGGCTTCTAATATGTCAGTTGGAAGTGTTTAAATTTTTAATTTTCTTGTGTCTTTTGGCAGAAAAGCGGCATGTTCATCTTTGTTGGCTATTAAGTGCTCTTTACATTGCATAAAGTAAAGGTCTGTAGTCAAAGAGTCTGTACAGAAAGCTACTTAATGTGAATTCAGCTATTAGTAAATTGTGGGTTTTTTCTTCTGAAGTTTACTCTTTTGATTTGAGCGACTTAATAACATGCTATAAACTATCTTCAGCACAGAACGCTTTGTGGGACAATAATTTTCTCTTGGGAGAGGCAGAGAGCCAACTGAATATCTCTAAGAGTAATGTTTTAGTACTGATTTGAAGTGGTTTTGAAAAATGCTGTTATTGTGTTTCTCATAAAGCCCACTTACAATCAACAGGTGTCAGCCAGGATTTACTAGATGTCAGTGACATGGTACAATGGAAACCAATGTTGTATGCTGTAGCTTTTCTACACTCCACTGTTCAAGAAAGGCGCAAGTTTGGATCTCTGGGTTGGAATATACCCTATGAGTTTAATCAAGCTGATTTCAATGCTACTGTGCAGTTCATTCAAAACCACTTGGATGGCATGGATGCCAAGAGGGTAATTAATGTTTTTGTGCGGAAGGTGGATCAGGGTGATGGATCTTTCTAGTAGTGGAATGTGTATACGTGGTTTCCAATAACTGAAACAAAACATGATTTTCAATTATTCTTTTGTTTCTTTCCACAAATGTTCAATGTTTCAAGTGTACATGTCTGTAGAGCAGCAGGCTTAAATTAGACTTTTAATCCTGTGCATGTTAAATTTCTATAATAACCTGTATGTTAAAAAAAAAATCTCTCGGCCATCTCCCCTGAAAACTTCAGAAATATTAACTGTAGAGGTATAGACCTTCTTTTCAATGCTAATTAAACCAGTTAGTTAAAAACGGACCACTGTATTTTAAATATTCTTTTGTTTAAATTAATTTTCAGTAAAAATAATAAGATTTGGCTCCTCCAACCTATCCTGGCAGCATAAAGAAATGGAAAGTTGCTTTAAATGACTACGTAAGAATTCCTCTTGCATTCCTCAATTTCATTTGGTCAATTGTTATATAGAGGTCTGTGGCAGATCACTTTGAGTTTGGCATTTTAAGTGAAGTTGAAAGCATGATTGGAATGTAGCTGTATCCCTCTTGCCCAAATGCCGGAATAGCTTCTTGAATTAGTTGTCAATGAATTCTATTTTGAGAAATCCTTGAAGGTGTTCTGTGAATACAGGATTACAGGAAAGAAGAGTAGTAAGAAAATAACTTTCTTCCAAAAGGGACAGAGATGCAGGACTTGGTATATCAGCTGTTCTTACTAAGGGAGATGTAAATAGGTGAGAAGAGGATTAGCTAAAGTCAATGCTTTCTGCTTGGTTTCAGGGTGTCTCCTGGAGTACTGTTTGTTACATGATAGGTGAGATCCAGTATGGTGGTCGTGTGACAGATGACTATGACAAAAGACTCATGAACACCTTTGTAAAGGTTTGGTTCAGTGAAAATACATTCAGTCAGGATTTCAGCTTCTACAAAGGATACAGCATACCCAAATGTACTATGGTGGAGCAATACCTTCAGTACATACAGGTTGGTAAATAAAACTTTTCAGCACAAAAAAACCCCAATTTGCTTGTTTCTCACAAGTTCTCAAGTCCCTGTATTTTATCTTTTCTTCTGAGTACCTGTATTTTGTCTTTTATTCACAGAGTCTTCATTGTTTTCTAACAGTCTGCATATCTATAAGTGACAACTAATTGTTGTCATCAATGTTATCATCATTGTCATGACAGTAACCTTTTCTTTTTCATGTGATTTGCTTGAGGGACATACCTGAAGGCATACAGTTATTAAAAAGGGCATAGAATGGAGTCCAGACATGGGGTACAAATTCACAGAAATAAAACGTATAGATATATGAAAGTACAAGCTGACTCTTAAAATAGTGTATAGAGGCTAAAACTTAATTTGTTGTTAACCTTGGTGTGATTTGGGCTGTGACATGACAAATAGATCACAGCAAGTTATTTGCCGTATGACCGTTTGATCTAGCCTCTTCCTTTACAATCTAAGGGAGCTTTTTTTTGTATTTGTTATTTGGTTTTGTTGATTTGTGTTGGTTTGTTGTTGTTTTAATAATTAGCTTATAAACCCATCTCCAGTTGTGCTCTTTCTATATTTTATTGTGTAGAGTCTTCCTGCTTATGACACACCAGAGGTGTTTGGTTTGCACCCCAATGCGGATATCACTTACCAAAGTAAACTTTCAAAAGATATATTGGACATCATCCTCAGTATTCAGCCTAAAGATAGCTCTGGTGGAGGAGGTGAAACCCGAGAGGCAGTTGTAGCCAGACTGGCTGATGATATGCTGGAAAAGCTTCCTGCTGATTATGTACCATTTGAAGTGAGTTCATTAAGTTCTGACAAAAACATTTGCTTCATCTTGCTTTGTGTGGATTAAAAAAAAAAAAAGTAATGATATTAATTTTTCTAAAAGCATGTCTGAATTCATTCATACGGGCAATACTTCGAAACATATTTTGAAGTAGTCCGACCAGACTCTTAACATTTATAATGAAGTCACTAAATGTGCACTGAAGTGCTTTTGTAAGAGCTTTTTCAAAATATTAAACCACTTAATGCTTAAGTTGTCATTTGCACTATGGGGGAGGTAGGATCATCAGTTTTTAAGCTAAGCTTGTTGACATTGTAGAGAACTGAGGTGGTATTGCAAGTGTATTCATGTTTCTAAAAGTATTACAGCTTTAACATATGTATTACTTTGGGATTCAGCTTACATCCTGAAGATATTTTTAAGTTGCTTTGTTCTTCAGTGAAGTGAATGCTGAAAAGCTTGTCAAGTGATAGCTTTCATTGATTGAAGCCTAGTGTTAGTATCTCGGGATCCATATTAACACATAATAGCCCATGTAATTATATTTGTAATGGACACCTGCTGCCTTACAGCCATTTCTTTTCTGAAATAGCAGCTTTCCTTCTGTTTATGTGGAAGATGGAATGTCTCTCAAGGTTGGAGGGTTTTCTTGCAGTTAGAAAACATTTACTCATGACTAGATACGTGGACACTCCAGGCGACTGTATTCTATGTCCCCATCCCGGAGACTACAGTTTAATTGAGTGTTTGGACAATTTGTGTTGTTTCTGTGTCTTTCCATAGTTCTTAGTTGTCCTTCAGAGCCCCAGAATTTTAGGATGCTGACATTATAGTTCTTCCCAGGTGAGGCTGGTTATGAACTTCAAATAAATGAGAGGAAAATGCTTGTAAAATAGTTAAGGTTCCTATATTTCCTCTATCAGGGATGCTGAATTTTTGTGTTTCATTATCTTTGAGAAAGCTTAAAAGCAAGTAAGATTGGTTGTGTCAGTAATAAAGCATTTACAACACTTCTGTTATGAAAGGGATGTGAATCACCCCAGTGAGTCATCAGAAAAAAGTTCACACCTATGTTTGTGCTTTAACAGACTCCCAACGTAGCCACCTGCTCATTTAG
This sequence comes from Nipponia nippon, assembly GCF_047370975.1. NCBI lineage: Eukaryota > Metazoa > Chordata > Aves > Pelecaniformes > Threskiornithidae > Nipponia > Nipponia nippon. Next base: position 81,095,069 of record NW_028262290.1, on the reverse strand, counting down.
GCAGTAAGATGTTTTATTAATTAAATAATTTGCCTGCCATCTCCTTCTTGAGGAGAGTGAAATCTCTTATCCTTAGTCTTCTGCCGTTTTACTTGTTCTTTAATGGAAGTTAGCATGAGGACCTGATAGAAGGCTAGGTGGCTTATGAATGCCAAAATTCTCCTGTCAGGATGCTGAGCTATGAGAAGGAGCAAGGAGACTTGTACAACGCCCTCTTTTCTGTTTTTACACAGTAATAAGTTTCCCTTATGTGGGGTATGCTTATCAGTATAGACTCTCTTCAGGTACCCGTGTCTTACATCTGTTGTTTTATGTTTTCTGTGGCCCATTTTATGTTACGTAATCTTCCCCTCAAATGACATAATTATGATAATGTATTTTATCTGAACAGATGTAACGTATCTGAATTTGGAATACTGATTATCTAGCAGTATTCCAAAAGTTTGCATTTGCTGAAGTTTCTGACCTACTGTCTTTCTAGAAGCCTGAGCTTTATGACTTTCCAAAAGGCTGAACCAGATGTCTGAGATCTGCAAAGGACTGCAATTTGTTTAGTTTCTCAGAAGGGTACTACTTTAGTGATGGGCTAAATCGTCTAGTAGTTGCTAGTCCAACTCTCTTCAAATTCTACTCGACACCCCCAGAAATAGATATGTGACTTAATAAAGACATCTATTATATGGTGTCATTGTATAGGTACAGTTAGCCCTGTTAAGTTTACAAGAGCTCTTTTTGGGTAGATCGGCTGAGAAGTGACAAATTGGGATTTAGTTTGAATTAATAAAAGTGAATGTGGAGCACTAAACTTTTTCACATGGTGAAAACTGTTTAAATTCCTTTTTGTGTAGCAAAATACTGATAAACTTAGAAAAGTTATGCATATTACTAAGAACAGGGCTGTTACCCTGTATAGGGTTCAATACATGGTATATATAATTTTTTCACCTATCCCCAATAGGCCCATATTGACTACAAAATTTCTAGTTATGTCCATACAGTTATTGTTAATTTGTTAACTTCCCCCTTGTGATTAAAAATATATTATCAAGTTTTATTAGAATACAAGACTGTCTGGCATTGTGATAGTTCCCAGGCATTGCTGATAAATAGTGCTACTATGCTGAGGCGAAGTGGCTGGGGCAATTGCTCTTGATTGGGTTGTACAAAGTGAACCTTGGGAACTGTTGGAATTAAAGCTGAAATCTTTGAAATGGGGTATGGCCTACATGCTCTTTAAATGATGTTAGCTCATAGAATGATATACAGACTAAGTACTGAGTTAGGCTAAAAACATAGCCCATCTCAGCATCATAGATTTCTCTTGGAACAAAACCTGTATTTCTATCTTGCAGAAGATTCAAGGAAGATGCCAAACCGACCATTTAACTTCCTAAATAAAAGTATTATGTCTTAAAAATTGTATTGGGGCCTAACCTTGACATAAAGCCACCTTTTGTTTTTATTTCTGTTGAAGAATCTTTGGTTTTCTGCCTACAGGTAAAAGAGAAACTAAAGAATATGGGGCCTTTTCAGCCTATGAACATATTTTTGCGACAGGAGATTGAACAAATGCAGAGAGTTATTTCCTTAGTGAGAAGCACTCTGACTGATCTAAAACTTGCCATTGATGGTACAATTGTTATGAGTGAAAATCTGAGGGATGCTTTAGACTGCATGTACGATGGAAGGATTCCTGCTAGCTGGAAAAAAGTAGGTGTACATCACTTGTTTTCTGAGGAAAAAAAAAATTATTTCTGTAGAACTAGATTAAACTGCTAGACATACAGTAAATACATTTTTCAAACATAAGTGTTAACCAGGACTGTGCAACTGGTGGAGTAGATTTTGTGCTAAAATCAACACAGTCAAAACAAGCCCTCTTTAATTTATAAAAACAGAAATGAATGTGGGAGATGTAGGTATTTCCTATTTTAGCAGCCTGTTGCGTATTGGCAGGAAAAAAAGCTAGAGAGAAGAGAATAATTTAAAATGTGATGGTGGATTTTAAAAAATAGCACCCACACTAGTGGACTACACTGTTGCTATTCTTTGAGATTAAGACTTGTAGTTGCAGAATCACAGAATAGTAAAGGTTGAAAGGGACCTCTGGAGATAGTCTAGTTTAACCCCACTTCTGAAAGCAGGGTCAATTAGAGCAGGTTTCTCAGGACTCTCCAGAATCAAGAGTCCACAACTATCTGGGCAACCTGTTCCAGTGTTTGATCACCCTCACAGTAAAAAACAACCACCCACCTACCAAGCAAACAAAACTCCCTTACGTTTAAATGGAATTTCCCACATTTCGCCTTGTGCCCATTGCCTCTTCTCCTATCACTGACAAGGATCTGGTTCTATTTTCTTGCATTTTCCATGCATGAAGTATAAGCATTGATAATATCTCCTTTGAGCCTTCTCTTGTCCAGGCTAGAAAGTCACAGCGCTCTCAGTCTCTCCCTATGGAAATTGTTTTCAGGGACAACTAGTGCTGTTTATGGCAACTAATGGAAAGAAAACTGGGGAGGTTTTTTTGGTGGTTTTGTTTGCTTGGGGTTTTTCTTTTGTTAGGTGTTTTTTTTTTTTTTTTTTAATTGATGAAGTGTTTTCTTGGTACGAAACCTAGACCAAAGCAGATGTTTCACAGCCCAAGTATGATACAACTATTCAAAGAGAAAAATCATTGTAAATCTTTACATAGTCCAAGCTCAATTTTCCTTAGCTTTTTTCAGAAAACGCAGAATAGTTTTGGCAGAAATCCTGTTATCTCGATGCATTGACCTTGGCTTTAGAAAGACATGCAGACAATATTTCTTCCTAGGTCACGCAGCTATCTATTTTTGCAAAAAAGTCGTAAAATGGACAATTGCCACAGGGAGCATTAAGCATGTCTAAATGGAATGGTAGGCACAAATTTAAACAGAGCAAGGATTTGCTTCAGGTTTCAGTGGGATGCAACATTTATCTATTAGGTTAAAAGTTAAGATGTGAAAAATGAGCTTTAAATATGCTTTGGTAATATGATGTTGTTTACTACCTTGTGAGGAATTACCTTTTCTTGACATGAATATGATGTTTTAAAACTGTTGAATAAAATTAAAAAATGAACACGCTGTTTACTATTTTTAGGCATCCTGGGCTTCCAGTACACTTGGTTTCTGGTTTACTGAGCTTCTGGAAAGAAACCACCAATTTTACAATTGGATTTTTGAAAGCCGACCAAACTGCTTCTGGATGACAGGGTTTTTTAATCCTCAAGGATTTTTAACTGCAATGAGGCAGGTAAATTGTGTTTAAAGTCTTACTCTGCTTATTCTTTGATATACTTTTTTTAAAAAAAATATATATATTGTGTGATGAAGGCTGAGTTCTACACATGGCTCCATCATGTCAGCAGGGAAGATACGTGACTGCATAACTGTAACATTTTCTGAGTGAAGTGTGCTTCCTCTGCCCATACTCTTCCAGTACATCAACCACCAGTGTGTTAAAACGTATTTCCTACTTTGATCCGAGACCCATGTACATAGGGGCTACCTTACAACATTATTAAGGTAGATTGGAGAAGTAATGTCTCATGTTAGCATTGAGATATCCTTGAGAAGAGGAGTTAAGCCCATGAATTTATTTTGCTTTTTTTCCTCCCTTTTGGTCTGTGTTCAGTACTTACCTGGCTGGAGACATGCCAGAAGAGCTATTCAGAATTAGCCTTAAATTACACTTCTCCGATTCAGTAGCTGATTCAGTCTCTCTTCATGAAGTGGGAAAGAGTCTCCTAGGTATGAAGTTTGATGTATTTTTTAATGTATGTATCTCTGTCGGCTTGGTGATTGTGTTGGTTGCTCAGCATGCTAGTTGCGTTTGGCAAGTGAGCTACTTTTTACTTTAAAAGGAGGCAAGAAATACTTAGGTTGGTCAGCATAAAGGGACACATTGGAGACACTAATTGTCTGGAATCTGTAAAATTGGGAAAGAATACTCAGGTGGAAATCCAATGGGACCTTAGACAAAAGCTAACTTGTGGAGGAGAGAATGAAGATTTGCAGAGAAAGAAAATCTCCGCTCTTGCTCCAAGGTCTGGGCAGTGTAACTTTTGGCTGTCAAACTGAAGTTCTAATTGGTGACCTACTTCTACTAAAATTCATAGAATCATAGAATGGTTTGGGTTGGAAGGGACCTTAAAGATCAGCTAGTTCCAACCCCCCTGCCATGGGCAGGGACACCTTTCACTAGACGAGGTTGCTCAAAGCCCCGTCCAGCCTGGCCTTGACCATTTCCAGGGATGGGGCATCCACAACTTCTCTGGGCAACTTGTTCCAGTGCCTCACCACCTTCATAGTAAAGAATGTCTTGCATCTAATCTAAATCGACCCTCTTTCAGTTTGTAGCCATTACGCCTTGTCCTATCACTACAAGCCCTTGTAAAAAGTCCCTCTCCAGCTTTATTGTAGGCCTCCTTCAGGTACTGGAAGGCTGCTATAAGGTCTCCCTGGAGCCTTCTCTTCTCCAGGCTGAGCAACCCCAACTCTCTCAGCCTGTCCTCATAGGAGAGGTGCTCCAGCCCTCTGATCATCTTTGTGGCCCTCCTCTGGACTTACTCCAACAGGTCCATGTCCTTCTTATGTTGGGGGCCCTAGAGCTGAACGCAGTACTCCAGGTGGGGTCTTATAAGAGTGGAGTAGAGGGGCAGAATCACCTCCCTTGACCTGCTGGCCACGCTTCTTTTGATGCAGCCCAGGATACGGATGGCTTTCTGGGCTGCAAGCACACATTGCTGGTTCATGCTGAGTTTCTCATCAGCCAACACCCCCAAGCCCTTCTCCTCAGGGCTGCTTTCAATCCATTCTCTGCTGAGCCTGTATTTGTGCTTAGGATTGCCCTGACCCATGTGCAGGACATTGCCCTTGGCCTCGTTGAACTTCATGAGGTTTGCAGGGGCTCACCTCTCCAGCCTGTCAAGGTCCCTTTGGATGGCATCCCTTCCCTCCAGCATGTCGACTGCACCACACAGCTTGGTGTCATCAGCAAACTTGCTGAGGATGCACTCAATCCCACTGTCTGTGTCACCGACAAAGATGTTAAACAACACCAGTCCCAATACCGACCCCTGAGGAACACCACTCGTCACTGATCTCCACTTGGACATTGAGCCGTTGACTGCAACTCTGAGTGTGACCATCCAGCCAATTCCTTATCCGCCAAGTGGTCCATCCATCAGATCCATGTCTCTCCAGTTTAGAGACAAGGATGTTATGCAGGACAGTGCAGGCATATAGCCTTGGAATTCTATAACAAGATATTTCTTTTCAGTAAACAGTCCTAAACTGGAATTTTCTTTTGAACCCAAGCTTGTGGAAAGGGTTTAGTAGCAGGATTCTGGTTGGAATCTACAGAACTTTTCTGGTTCCCTAAAAAGAGAATGTGGATACATAACAACCTAATGTCTCAAGTAAAAACCAAAGGGACTTTCTGGGCTTTGCTATATGGAGAAACAGATGGAAATGAGAGAGGTGAAGAGCCAGAATGATCACTGATCTATAAGCCTTCTGCTCTTTTAAAACAGCTAATTAACTGCAGTATGGGACAAACTTTAATTCCAATTACTTCAAACAAAGATCTTGGAAAACATTTACAAGACCAGGATAAAACTTATGTCTGGCATAACTTACTAGCATGGGATAGTAAGGAATTGCGCAAGATAAAGGAGTGTTGTCCAGTGCACTAACTAACTGACTAAATTTGAAGCATATGTTGAATCTTAAGCATGTCTATCTCTAAGTGTTGTCTGGGATTTTTGCAGTGTCTTTATATAGCTTTAGAGCTGAGTGAGCTCTTACTCATTAACAATACAGTTCATTAAAAGTATAGGTACAGGAAAAGGAAGGTAACCCCAGAAAATATGCAGCAAATTATGCATTTTGCTTTTGTCATTGGAACTGTTTTACTTAGCACATGCAGTTAATGTTTTCTCATCTCATGAAAGCTGTGAAATATTCATATTTGCAAGAGCCAGTTACCATTGGCATTCAGTGGTTGTGTTACTTGGTATGGTCTTAAGATGTTGTATATAAAAGAAAAATTGGAAATCAAATATACTGAATGAAGTAATGAAAGCTTTCTTATAGTACTGTGCCATCACTAGATTAGAGAGAAGTCAAACTGCTGTAAACATGGATATCATAAAAAGTTAATTTTTTGTATTGAAGAGGATACGTTGTGGCCATACAAATATGTTTCTAATAAATGCTTGGAAAAAATGGTTCTGTGCGCATGTAACATCCATACTTTTGTCTATTTTGGGCAGGAAATAACAAGGGCTAACAAAGGATGGGCTCTTGACAGTGTAGTGCTGTGCAATGAGGTCACTAAATGGATGAAGGATGATATCACAAGCCCTCCTTTGGAAGGTGTCTATGTGTATGGGCTGTATTTGGAAGGAGCTGGTTGGGACAGAAGAAACATGAGACTGACAGAATCTAAGCCCAAGGTCCTCTTCGAGATGATGCCGGTTATAAGGATATATGCAGAGAATAACAGTAAGTACCTGTGTTGTAAAGGATGTTATTTTGATAGAATTCAATGTAAATTTTTATTCAACTGCATGGAAGTCTTTTGGGCTTTAGGGATTTCATGGGGCTGTCACTATTCATTGCAGACATACTGAAACTTTTTCAATGGGAAGACTTCCCAGTCTTCCATATAAAATGAGCTTTCAGCCTTCCTTGATAATTGATAATAAGCACTTTTTTTTTGCTAATATTTAGATAGGTCTCTACCTTCTGGTCTTAATGGTGTTAATAACTTTTTAAATCCATTACAGATGAGCTGTTCTCTGCCTCCTCTGACAAACATGCTTGCATTCAGTCTTCTGTTGACAATATTTGTCCTAGATTGAGAAGATCAACATTTATATACATAAATTCTGTAACCTCTGTAACCTAAACCCAAAGAACCTCTTTCCCACATCCCCAAAACCAATGTAATTTATACATATATAAAACTTACATAAGTATGTATATACAACATATATATATAAAACCCCATGTATCTCTCATATAAGGTATTTATAGATAACATGTTATGTAATGTATATATTTATAAAAATGCATTTTTTTTTACTGGACAAGGCTGTGTTTGAGCTAACAGAAGCATGCAAGAGGTGGAGTGAGGTGGTGGAAGATATTTTCTCTTTGAGGCAGAAAAGGGACGTAAGAATGGAAAGGAAACTTAGGGGGCTGAAGGACAGTGCTGTTTTGTGAAAATGTATAATTTTGGTTAAGGTGGGGGTTTTTTGCATATAAAATAGGGAATGCTGTTGAACAGGGATGTAAAATAGGATAGGACTGTCCACTGTTGAATGTAAAATTGGAAATTTCTGTTGAAAAGCATTCCACCTCCAAAAGCAAAGCCTGCTTACATGCTATTTTGCCAGGATTTTGTGTAGGTGATCTTTTATAAGATGCATGATCACTGTGAAGGCAGCCAAGATGCTAAATAATGAACACTGAAGTATTAAGCGCGACTAGACTACTGTTCTAATTCTGCAGTGAAGAAGCTGACAATTTATACTCTGAAATACTAAATGTATTTCAAAATAGGCTGTTCAAAACAGGGCATTTTTTTTTGTTTTGACACATAAATAATATATTGATAAGAAGTGATGCTCAGTGGGCAGATTGAACTAATAATAACGCTAATCATGCTAGAGTGTCCATTTACATTTCTTGCTACATCTAGGTCCTAGGTGCTGATGTTAAATCTTAAACCTACAGGAATTTCAAGCCATATGTGGCCTTCAGCTGGCAATAACATAGTAGCGAACAGTGTGAGAATCAAGTAAGAGTTTTCTTTGGTGGTGATGGAGAGCTGTGTGCTATTAAACTTCGATTCAATTTTACATTTGCCCTATGTCCAGTCCTTTAGGACCCTGTTTTTTCAACCTAGGTTCATTGTTTTTTATGTCTCTTCTGTCTTCTCAGCTTCAAAAGATCCACGTCTGTATTCATGTCCAGTCTACAAAAAGACCATTCGGACAGATATGAATTACATTGCTGCTGTGGATCTTAAAACCCTTCAGCCTCCAGAGCACTGGGTACTGCGTGGGGTAGCACTTCTGTGTGATGTTAAGTAATGTTAAAAAAAAAAGGTTTCTAAGAGTTCTTTTCTGGTTTTTAAATGTAAACATCAATATCTAGTTAGCTATACAATGGATCACTTCTAAAAATATATTTTCTAAGGCATAGAGTCCATTATGGCATTTTTAGAAAATTATTCTCAATAAACCTTTACAATAGGCTTATAAATGCTAGATCTTAGAGTGATATTAAGTTTGGTAAATAGATTGAAGTGTTACTTTTGATGGCTTGACAAATCATGACAAATATTTAGTGTTCCTGTCTCACTACTGTGTGCTTAATTTTACCTTGAATAAAGATTGATTGACTTAAACGTTGTTCCTTTTCAGTGGTAACTGTGCTTTTATCAGGGCTTACCTTCAAGTAGCTAAATGCAAAGCTTTTTTTTTTTTTGTGTGTGTGTGTCTGTATCTATGGAAAGCTAAGCCCAATTGCTTATTCATATTAGTTAATATCCCTCAGATGATGTTCCAAGTTTTATCTCCTAGCTGATAATTTCTAGTTTGCTTGCTGTCTAAATAAGGAAGGTGAGACTGGAAAATATGTCACACCTGTTTCACCACTTGGAGAACAACTTCATTGTGTTACATAGGAAAACAAGCATTTGATAGCTGCCAGAATTCCTCGCTATCTGGTTCATGACATAAATATGTAATGGATAGGAAGACAATAGTTCCATAAGAATGCTTGGACATTTTTTCATGTGCTAGTACACCAGATTTTATTCAATCTTCATCAAGGTTATTAGTTTTATGATATCAACTTTAGCTTTGTTTCTGCTCTAATTTTGCAATGTTGTGGTTTTATATACTGTTCTCCTCCTCCCCTCCCCCCACTTTCTCCTTTTTTACTTATGTGCTGCAGTCTTTTTGGTGTCTCAGCTAGACAGGAAACTTTTCACGTGGGAATCCATCTTCAGAGAGAAATGTTAGCGGCTCCATTTAGTTGAACATTATTGGCTTCACATATCAAGCACACTTATTTAATCATCAAAAAGCCAGTGTATTTTTGTTGCTGAGTCCAATAGGTCATGTTTCCTAGTGGTCCACTAGTCATTCATAGGTGCTGCAGAAAAGGAAGCAGAAAGAACCAATATTTCTGGTGCATGCTGCAAAGGAGAAGCTGTTTTGAATTTTATGTCAAATCAATACATGAAATTTGAAGGGTGCATTAATTAGTTTATTAAATAAACATGCTAAATATATCTCTTGCCTAGAACTAATATTTAAAAAAATTTTAAAAATTATTCGAAGACAGAATAATTGTCTTTGTAGTTTAGTGGAGACTTCAGCATTCATTTCTACAGTCAAACCAGTTATGAAACTTAGGTGGAACATTGATTCTGTTTGAAACTCTAGTTGTAGAGGTCTTTCCATCTTAGAATTATTTTTTTTTTTCTTTTTTTTCTTTTAAATAACTCACAGTGAAACAAAGGAAATGTATGAAAATCTCCTTTAGGAAATATTTTTAATTTGGAAATGAGAATAAATAAATAAAAGATGGGAGGGTTGAATTGTTCTTTATGGGACCTTGGAGCACCATACTCAGATTTCTAGGAGATATTCCAGATGCTCATTGGAGTTTTAAGTTGCTGTGGACTTTCACCAAGACCTTCTTCTCTGAAGGAGATGTATGTACTTTATCCTTGTGCAAGTCATTCATACTGAGAATTTTCAAGCCATGTACACTTCAACCGCCACCTTTCAAATACTGGATTTATTGTATCATTATTGCTATTGACATAGTGGAGATGTCAAACCCCACGGTAATTATCAGTGAGTGAACTGTGCACATTTTTTTCGGCGTGATTTTTCTATGAGGGTGATGGGCAAAAGGGTAGTTCCCCAAATAAATACACACTGGTGATCCTAGTTATGCCAAAGACTGTTAGATCAGTGAAGCAACTGATGTTGGCACTCACTGTTATTTCTGCTCTGTTAGCTCCATTTCTTAAGAGGTTTGGCATTGGCTCTTAAGGTGTCTGCAAAACAACCAGCAGGAGTAGAATGATGAGGAATGGGAAAGTTCAATGAAAAGCTCTTTTGAAATGCAGTATCATGTCAGGGGCCAGAGTGCATAACCCTGCTCTGCCAGGGGTTTCACTGCCTGGGCTGGGGGATGACTTGGTGCAGCTGGAATTGGACCTGCCTTATTACTACGGACTTGCCTGGCAATCACTGATCTGTGGCAGGCTCTGATTACCCTCATCAGATCAGGCCCTGCCTCGTTGACTCAACTTTCTGGTGTGACCTCAGATCTGCCTTGTTATTACAGCCTCCTTATGCAGTCACTGATAAGTTAGCTGACCCTGGTTGCTGTCACGGACCTGCTCTGCTTTTCTGTTCAAGTGCTGTTGGAGCGTGCCCTTGTCAGAAAGCGCCTTGCCCTGCCCACCCTGCTGTGTCTCTTGGCTCGCAGCTCCACTTTCCTTTCCAAGCAGCCTGCCCTTGTTGCTCCCTGACATATGGCTTCAAACAGGTGAAAAAATGAACAGTTTCTTGTTCATCTTCATGGCAGAAGTGGGTAATAAAATGTTTCTATGGAAAGGAATATCAATAAAATAACCAGCCCTGACGTATTATACAACTGGATGTACTTTCTCTGTGTTTGGCTCTGCTATTGATACTGAATGGATTAGTGAAGAAAAGCCATTCACAGACATCAATTGTGCGGTTATTAAGCATGCAGCACTATAAATTTGAGAGTGTGGAAAAATGCAGGACTACGGAAGGTATTCCCTTCTTTTCTTTCTGATATTTGACATGATAAGTACATGTATTTGGGAGAATATTTAAAAACAAATGTTATACAATTTTTTCTTAGAAATTAATGGTAAAATAACTTTCTGAATAAAGTGGAAAAATTATGGCATCATCAGAATCCTTTGAAATTCCTCGTTGATTTTAAGTATTTTAAAATAAGCAACCTAATCTTTCAAATATATGCTATGCTGTATAGGCTATACCACATAAAAAATTCTTGTCTTCTGAGCTTCTCTTCAGAAATACTTTTTTCCCTGAGCTGTGTGCCTACATTTATACTTTTTAGCTCATAGGTCACTCACGTTGAAGTTTTTGTTCTCACTGTTGTGATTTGTTCCACTTTCAGAGATTATAAGGAAGAAGAAAAAGCGAAGTTTTTATCACAGTAGGCAGTACAATTCCAAATTAACAATAAGTACAGTTGTCATCATTGAAAAGGATTTTTTTTATCAGAAGTTCATTGTTATGGTATATGTACAAACGGGATTATAGAGAAAGCATTTCTTATTCTGAACTATCCTTCATTAAATTCTTTTGATAATGAAATCAATATTGAAGGAAGTTCAATTTTTCTCTATTATGTGGTTTTTTTCTTTCCTTACTTGGGCAGTTATCCTGTTCTAATTACCTGGAGCTGGACATACAAAGTGGCTTCCTAATGAATCTTGAAATAGAGCTTGACTAGTGCTCATATACAACATTTTAATTTCTAACCATCATGTTTGCATTGCATAAGCATTATAGGTGTATACAAATATCTGAAGGCTTTTAGGACATATACAAGGCTTAAAAAACTAATGCTGCAGAGATGGATTCATATGAGACAAGTTGCTTATCAGTTGTGTACAATGAAAGGTCTATTAAAAAGATGAAAAAAAAAAAGACATAGTTTTTGAGATGTCTGTGGATCCCAAGATGTACCCTGTACTAGTGCTTCTGTCATCTTTTAATCTGCAATATGCAGCTTTCCCTCAAACTTTTCCAACTATTATACTACCTTTCTATACCTTTTGTTCTTATAATAAAGTTAAAACATCCAGGGTAAAGTATTATGTGTGTCTGTATATTAATATAGAAGAAGAACAATGAAAATATGTGCTTTTAAAACTGAACGGTGAATACATGTTCCTAATCTCAATTTGCCTGTGAAGTCTGCACATACAAATAGAAATGTCTTGGTATTTACTTGCATATTCAATCTTTTAAACAAATACCCAAAACAAAGAACTATTGAACCAACACTAGAAAAGTTAGCAGAAGAAAGAGTGGGAAGAACAACATGATTAAAATATTTTTCAGTTAGAGCTATTATTTGAAATGGATACTGCCCTTTAACTTTTTAGTGAAGCTATTATTTGCATTGCAGTCACTCTGAGAACTGAAGTAGTTATTTTAGGTTTTGCTGTCAGAGGGTATGAGATATCCTACTTTGGCAAGAAAAACAACAGATGTTTGATTGCTGATGTAAAAACATGATATTTTTTTTTTTCCAAAGGTGCTATCTTAGAACAAGAAAATTTACACAAAAAAAGAAGAGTTAAGAAACTGTAACCTTCTGTGAAAAGAGCTTAACGTGGTTTAACAGAAGGCAGTGTAACTTAAAACACTGTTTTTACATGAATTGCCTGCAAATAACTGAAAGTTTTCAGGTTCTCTGTTAAACTGCCACAAGAATGGCAGCCAATATATATTGCTCCTCCCCCAAAGCCTCTCCCCCACCAGCTTGCATAACTTGAGTATAAAAGGTGTATTTTTTGAGAAAAACGTAACCTGGAATATCTTTTCCTGTTAACTGACTTTACTATATCATATGTCACATTCTGCTTTCCTCTATTTAAGTTGAATTAGTTCCTATCTAGCTCGCTTGCTCTGAGTGAATTGTGATTCCAGCAAAGTAATAGTAGATTAGTTTGGGAAGAGCACTGTAAGTGGTTCATCTTATCATTCAGTTTCTTTTCTATTCTGATCAATATGGACTTGGAAAGTAAGTGTTGACTGACGATGAAGCTCATTAGCACTGCATAAGATTGTGACAAGAGTGTGTGTGCAAAGAATGTCTAGAAATGCTTTGTGAAGATATGTTCAATACATCTGCCTTTTCTGAGTTGTCATTTGCAGAAATCAATTCTTCTGTATTAACTTTCAATACTTAAGAAAGTTATAAGAAAGGTTATAAGAAATATGGGGACAGACTTTTTAGTAGGGCCTGTTGCGGTAGGACAGGGAGTAATGGTTTTAAACTAAAAGAAGGTAGATTTAGACTAGATATAAGGAAGAAATTTTTTTACAATGAGGGTGCTGAAACACTGGAACGGGTTGCCCAGAGAGGTGGTAGACCCCCCATCCCTGGAGACATTCAAGGTCAGGTTGGACGGGGCTCTGAGCAACCTGATCTAGTTGAAGCTGTCCCTGCTCATTGCAGGGGGGTTGGACTGGATGACCGTTAAAGGTCCCTTCCAACCCAAACTACTCCATGATTCTATGATTCTATAACTTGCATAAACCAAAATTGTTTCAATTAAAATGTTTTGCATAAAATGTGCAGATGAGAAAAAATAATAATCATTGCAACCAAAGCTCAAATGACTTTGTGCCTATAAATAAAAATGTTTACTTCATTTCGCCCATAAAATAAGTTGCTTTGCATTTCTTCTTGACACTACGTTGTGGAATAATAAAGCTCAAAAATGTATATCATTGAATAGTTACATGTTGAATTTTCATTTTAAGCATTTAGAAGATATTTTATCCTTCTGGAAAAAAAGTGAGCCAACAAAGAAGCAACTTTTGCAAAGAAAAAAAAATCACTGAACACTTGAAGTATGTTTTCCTTTTCGCAATTTGGTCTCCAAATTCAGCATAGTAATCCATACTTCCCAAGGGCAAATAAAGCTGTTATTTATTTTTCCAAAGCAAGACATCTCAGGTGAGTTATGTTTGAAGTTCAATATGTTTGTTATTTGGATAAAGTGAGAACCCAATTAAGAAATACATGATCTATGCATAACAGGAGAAATTTCATAATAGGAGGAGGTATGACAGAACATAATGGAAATGAAATCCTGATGAAGAAAAATGCTGATTGGTTATCTTTGGATTGCAAAAATTTGATTAACTGGCATTATTGTTCACTGTGTTATGTCAGCACAATAAAAATTATGCTTGATCCCTACATACTGAGTGAGAAATTTAATACTGAGTTGAGCTTTGTTTTTAGGCAGATTTGAGTGAGTCTCCCTTTTTATGCTTTAAAAAAAAATAAAAAGGTAATAATAATGCTGTAGGAGCTAGTTGTTTCTACTGGATGAGCAGTGGTTTCTGGTCTCTATTATACTAAAATGGCCAGGTGGAAAACCAGGCCCTGGAAATATCCAACCTATATGTTTGGTGTATGAAGTCTTGTACGCTCAGGGATTTTCTCAGAATACGACTTCATGAATAGGATGTTCTTTTGCACTACGTGTTGAATGAGTTCCTGTGTTTGAGAAGACGACTGGGGGAAAATGGAAGGGGGAGGGCCATATGAGAAAGTTGGGGTGGATCAGAATCACCTCTATATTTTATTGTACATTCTATTTATTGAATTGGTTTTATTTTAGGAAAAATGGTCTCTAGGTCTATTACTTGTAACTAGGGATGTTAGTTGTGGTACCACAGAATGGTTGAGGTTGGCAGGGACCTCTGGAGGTCATCTGGTCCAAGCCCCTGCTCAAGCAGGGTCACCTAGAGCAGGCTGCCTGGGACTGTGTCCAGATGGCTTTTGAATTTCTCTAAGGGGGGAGACTCCACAACCTCGCTGGGCAACCTATGCCAGTGCTCGGTCACCCTCACAGTAAAAAAGTGTTTCCTGATGTTCAGAGGGAACCTCCTGTGTTTTGGTTTGTGCCCGTTGCCTCTGGTCCTGTCACGGGGCACCACTGAAAAGTGCCTGGCTCTGTCATCTTTGCACCTTCCCTTCAGATACTTTTCCCCGTTAATAAGATTTCCCCTCAGTCTTCTCTTCTCCAGGCTGAATGGGCCCAGCACTCTCAGTCTTATCTTATGGGAGAGATGCTCCAGTCCATCGTCTTTGTGGCCCTTTGCTGGACTCTCTCCAGTATCTCTGTAGATTTATTTATGGTAGATTTCGTTCACAAGAGTTGGCGTACATTTGGTTCCTAACTATGCATTTGTTACAAGAGCATATATTTTAAATACAACAGGGTAACTGGCTGGCTATCAGTTTTCATACTGTTGTGCTTTTACCAGAAGCATTTATTCAAATGAATTAAAAATGTATTAAGTATGAAGAGGCAGTGTGCCTGCCTCTTTAGTCTGGTTAAGGCATTGCTGGTTGGCTGCGTTGTAATGAAAATTGGTAAATTTTCTAATGCATTTTTTTAATATAAAATTAAAATACATTACTTTGTTCCTAATGCCACCTGTGTATTGAACTATGAAAGAGTTACTGAGACTGGCAATATGTTATGCAGGTGCTGGATGTTAGATATGTATAGTGTACTTCTGGTTTTCTCAGACTAGATAGGGAAGTTTCAGGCATATATTGTGTTTTCAATTATCGTATCAAATCTTTGAGAATTCTGTTACCATTCCAAATTGTCTTGATGGCTTGATTCCATGGTAGATGCACGGTACCTATGGCTATACTGAAAGTGGCAGCATTTAACAGTTTATGTTGAGGAAATGGGGATATCTAGAATTTGGATGCAGTTCTCGGTGAATTTAATCACGCTGGTTTTGTTTCTTTTTCTAGTATCGGTGCATTGGGAATATGGAAATCAGGTATGTTCCAAGGATTAAATTGTTGGTATTTGCAAAAGGCTCTGACAGTGAAAAGCGTAGAAACAGTACAAATGTCTTTAGACAGTTCAGGGCTTTGGTGCACGTTACTGTGTCTTGCACCTTGTGGATTTTACAAGCCAAGCTATGGCAATGGGACAGTCGACAAAAAACATCTTTGTGCTTTTTCTCAAGAAGAAATTGTTCCTTGCATTAAGTGGAGATAAGAGAGATCTGAGGAAGGATCAAGACAATCGAAATGACACGAAAGCAGTTTCTGCCATTCATCTAAACAAGGTTAAGGCTAAAGAGTGAAAGCTTTTGAAATAAAAGCAGCTCTGCTCCTGAACTTGTTTGATAAAATAATCTTGCCTGGTCTGTTTCTCTTCTCACTTTCTTTTTTTTTTCAGTGGCAATGCATTATTTCCTTGATTATACTGTTTAAAGCCCATAATTATTATTGTAAAGGGTAAATGTAGAAGTAATAATTTTGGATATATCAATTACAATTAATATACATCTTAGCGAATGACATATTAAATGGTCCAGTTTTTCATTAACTAATAACAATAATCTTTTGCAGCTCAGGCCAAAGTAAATGAGTTATGAAAAATACTAAACATGTACAGTGTAAAAGCATACTTTTAATAAAAATAAAGAAATTTTGCACAACAGTTTGAATTTGCCTTTTGATGTCAGAGATTTTATTTGAAATTTAGCAACAGAAAAGTTACTTAGGAACTTTAAGATAATTGTTTATTGAGTTATGTAATAGAGTTTGAATCTGAAATTTATCATGGATGAAGGTGAAATATATCATGTGGTAGTGTCTGACCTATAAGTCAAAAAGTTCAATTAATCACATTTAAATGTAGTTAAGCAATAAAGTGTATATTACAGACAATTAATTGCAAATTTCAAAGGCTGCTTAAACACGGAAGCTTGATTAATGTCTGGGTCTAAATGCTCAAATATACTATTCCTAATATAGTTGCAAGACAAAACTATAAAAAAAGCTGATGTTTAGTCTGAACAGTTTTATCTTTCACTGATAACTGGTAATCTTACATGCATAAAATACAAATTGTAAAGATATAAGTGTTTTGGACATAATCTGCTTTTTAGTCTCAGAGGTTCAGCAGCCAGAATGTGAGAATTAAGATGATAATCCCAGAGCATTTTTAAGTGTGTTCTCTTGTCTAGCTGGAAATACTTATTTTGATTATTGTGCCTTGGAGAAAGAAAGAAAGCGACTGAACTTCCTATTTAAATGCAGGATTAAGTTCTGACTGGCTGAAGTGCCTAAGCCAAGATAACAGGCTGATGAGGAATGAAAGTAGCAGTAACTGTTTTGGTACCACAGCGGACAGCTTGAGTGGTGTCTGAGAAGAGAAACACATCTACTGTCATGAGCATTGTAAGAAAAGCACACCCTGTAGGCCCTAGCTAATTTCTTTCACTAACAGGATTGTGTATTCTCTACTGTTTTGTAGTCATATTCAGCTTATTCAATCCTTAGCATCTGTTATGTTTATGATATAAAGAACTACATAGTGTCTGTTCTAGTGGCTTCTTTTATATCAGTGAAGTTAAGTTTAGTTACCCTAAATTGGTTATACTGAAAGTTTAGAGCAGCACAACCCTCTCTGCATAGGTGTTTTGAAGCATCCAGACTTCTGTGCATTTTGTAACATTTTACTTAGTTAAACCATGTATTTCAGAAAGACAGATAGTAAGTTCTTTTAGGGAAACCTAAAAATTCCTGACCAGCAGCTCTCAAGAGACTAACTTACATGACAGTTGGTAGCAGTATGTGTTCTCCCGTTTTTTATGCAAGGCTAGTGATCAAGACCTCTAGGAGCCATTTTTCAGGGAAGTAAAATGCAATCTTATTCATCATTGTTATTACAGGTAGTCAGCAGGTTCAGTTGTTCATTTGCTATTTAAAACAGGAGTTTGTTTGGGGTTTTTTTTAATTGTTTTTGTGTCTGTTGTAAGTTGCGGAATTCCTTGACATCAGAAAATGTCATGTCAGCTAATTGATGCCTGTTTCCTAGGCAATATTAAGCCACTTCAGTGAAGCTGAGAATCTCATGTGAAATTGCCATTCTCCCAAACTAAGCCAAGGATAAAGTGTCACGTTTATACTATTGTAATGATAGGATTTGATTGGAATTAATTTTGAGACCATAATAAGGAGTTGCTTGTAGTTTATATTTTACACTAAAAACAAAAAACAAAGGAGCCATTAACTGAAAGTTACAGGCACTGAGATGTCCCAGTTAAATATGTGAGGCACAAAAAGGAAAAGATTGAAGTCACAACCAGTGGCAAGTATCTTTGAGTCACTCATCCTTGTAAAAGGTGTTTAGGCTGGGAGGGAAAGACTTTGACCGTTACTTCTTTTCATTGTGCTTCTCTTCCCTTTCTCCTCTTTACCGTCTTTCCACATTTTTACATCTCATCAGTATTACAGTGTTCCCTGAGTTGATATACGATTAAGCACTCTGCTGAATCACAGACATGGCCATATAAAATATTTCACTGCAAGTGCAATGAAAAGAACAGCTGCTCTGTTATCACCTCTCTTTTTCTAGGAGCTCGTGTGCCTGAAGCTGTTTGAGCCGAGGCTCACTAGGTGTCAGCAAAGTAGTCCAGAAAAAAGCTTTTTCTCTGAGAATTAAAAAAGGAAGTGACAGTTAAAACTTCATGCATGTAGCAGAAATTTTAAAGGATATTAGGTTGTTGTTTCAGTTCAAGTTAACCCAACCTAGAAAAACCAGTG
The DNA here is from genome assembly GCF_047370975.1 of Nipponia nippon. Lineage (NCBI taxonomy): Eukaryota > Metazoa > Chordata > Aves > Pelecaniformes > Threskiornithidae > Nipponia > Nipponia nippon. The sequence continues at coordinate 81,076,614 of NW_028262290.1, read as the reverse complement.
TTATTGTGCTTTCCATGTCATTAGCTCTGTTTTATTTCATAGTCAGACTGCTTTCTGTACATAGAAAGTATCATCTCTGTGTCTAGGGAACAGTGACTACGTGCTGCCTTTCAGGCAGTAAATGAGAAAGACTGTGAGTTAGAAAAGTGATCATGCTGCGAACTTTTCAAAATACCGTATCTGCTCAGACATGAGGCGTGCAGTCTGTCATGAATAACTTCCTCTTCCATTTCCTGTGTGTTATCAGGTTCCATGGTTTCTATGGTTTCTTCTAAAGACGCACAGAAATTCTGTCTCCTTTTTTTTTTTTTTTTTATTCCACTAATTGATAAAACTTTCTGTATATTCTCTTTCAGCTAGCTTCTGCCACAGAAGATAGCATCTGCCTTTGCACTCAAGGCAATTGTGCTTGCCAGCCATTCAAATGTCATCTTCCACTGGCATGCTTCGTTCTGGCTAACACTGGGCTCAACAGTCGGTTTTTATTTTATTCCTTGACAAACGTTATCTGATAAATCAGCCTGCCTCAGAACTTTGCCTTTATTTCCCAATGCCTTTTTAACATTTTGGCCTACTCTTAGGGGTGTTTGCAAAGTCTTGCCTTGCCACTCAAACAGTTCAGAATCAAACAGTTCAGAAAAGCCTTTCTATAATCATCACAAAATTAGCTTTACCTGGAACTACTGTAGCACTATCCATAGCTTGCACCTGAAGAACAAGCAGCTTCTACTACATGATATGCAATAAAATGTAACTGATATAATCCACATGTAGGGTGCATAGTTGCATATGTTTCAGTATGTACGCGTTTATATGTATATGAAAAGAATGGGTTTTAAAGATTTTTAAATACTTGGTATGTGATGCTCTTTCAAATAGCTTTTTTTTCTTTATTTTTTTAAACCAGATGCTTGGTATCTATGTAGAAGAAATTGCTAAGTGGCTTAGGGAATTGTCTGTGGAAAGTGGAGCTTATTTCTGTATTTATTTATGGAACTGATTCAGTCTCTGTCTAAGTAGGAAAGCATATATATTGGCTTGTTGAGGAGGCTGAGAAGTTCATCCTCTGTGTCTGATGAAATTTGTTGAGTTAGAGATGTGTCATGCTGTAAGGCAAGAAGTAATGACCTCTGAGGCTCAAGAAAGAGTCCCAATAAAAATTAGTTGGCCAAATCTAAGGCTATGCAGTTTTAAATATGGTCTGTGAAACTGCTGTTTAATGTCAAGCTACTACAAATGTTCATGACGATGCATCCTCTAAAGAAGTAAAGCACTGAATTTAATTATTATTACATTCAGATAATTCCTGGTATTTAAGGCTTTAAATTTATTTTTAAAGAGACAGTTTTGAAGATAGTGTTCCACAAGACAACGGCAATGTTTAACTTCTGCGTTAGAGGGAACTGACCTATTTAAAAACCTATGAATCATATAAGCTTTGTTGTTAGTGGTCTAATGTAGATAGGACGGAGAATAAATGTTGTCTTTTGCCTTTCCCATATCTGAAATATTTGTCCAGAAACTGAAGAAACCCAAGATGCAATAATTGTTTTGATGGTAATTCAGTAAACATATGGGTTTTCTGTTTTCAGAAGTTTATCATGATTTAAACTTTTTCTTTTTTAACAGGGGAAAAGGAGTATGTTATTTATTTTGACAAAAATATAATCTATGCTAAAAATAAGCAACATAGTATGAAAAATTAGTGGTGTAATTGTTGAGAATGTAAAAATGGTGTGAACTTCAGTGTCAATAATACAAGAGAGGGGATCTAGGTCTTAAGCTGTCAATGAATAAGTGGATAATTGTAGCTCATAAGAACTGTAGGAATTCTTATAAATTCATGGCTTTAGGGGTGTGCACAGCAATACAGGAATAAAAAAAAATGATCTGTATCATTTTTGAAAAACAGCTTTTAAATATCCTGAAGACCACCATAACTGATAGCATGCTTGCTTGTTTGTTCAGAAACATGTGCTATCGAGGTACATTTTCACGTTATGTTAGCTTTTGATAAAATTAATTCTCTTTTCAGGTTGAGCGTTAGCGTATGGACACTTAACAAATAAGATCAAGTACCTATATGTAGCTTATTGCGTTCTGAGGAGTGGATCCTTCACTCTGTGTAAGTCAAGTGTTCCTATTTTCAGACCTCTTCAATTTAATCTCCAAGAGATTTAAAGGAGGTGTGCTAGTGATAAAAATCATTAACAGTCTTGTTTGCAGATCTCTCAAATGCTGTATAGCACAGTGTTTCTTGTGGCCTAAGGTAGGGTTTTGCTGTATGAGTTAGATTTCAAATCATGTTGGCACTGTTCATTATACAACATTTTTTTTTTAAATCTAACATTGATGCAAGTGCCCTGAATAATAGCAATGACAGTGCAGCTGCTTTATCTTGCCATAGTTAACTTTGGAACACCATATGAAATCATATCTAATATTGTAAGAAATGTTCTAGGAGTTATTGTAGAAGTCTGAAATCGATTTTGCTGGCAAATGGAAAACAGGAACAACAGATTGCAGGTGTAGCATGATTGCTACATGATGTCCATTCAGCTTTCGATGCATAGAAACACTATGGTGTCAGAGGTAATATCATTAATTATAGAGAAGTTGCAGGAGTACCCAAGCAAGAGAATAGTTGTCACTGAAACCGGGCATACCAAGCTAGCAAAGCTTCTCAGGGATAGAGCTAATAAGGGACTCATGAGTTCGGTTCATTGCTGTATGCGTTCTGTGAAGCAGTCAGTCTTTAGTTTCAGGAATATGATGAACAGATGGACATGCCATACAAAATGTGTTCAATTTTTTTGAGATGAGCAGCCTTCCATCATCTCTCAGGGTTTTTGTGCTGTCAAAGGCACCCTGGCTTGATCCCATGTGTGTAACTTTGTAGCAGGTAGGCTTTGGAAAAACAAGGAAAAAGCTCACTGCAGATAAACTGGTAGCAATAAGGAGTCGTAAAGCTTTGACTTGCTTTTCATAGCCTTGATTTCTTTAATTTGTTCAGCATTACTTTTGTGTGCAAAATTTGTCTTAATGCTGTGTGTTCTGACTTCCTGAACTCTTCAAATTTATTTTGCTGCTTTAGTTGAACAATCATAATGGAAAATGACAATAATAGAATAAAATCTCGAGTTTTGTGTTCCAAGTGTACCTCTGCTTGTAAAAGCATTTATTGAGGTGAATTAAGAGCATGGTTCAGGCCTCTGCTGCTATTTCTTTGAATTGTGTGTAAAAGAGTTTTGTGAAGCTAGGTAATAAGGGCAGAACTGTGTTACCATTGCAGATTGTTTCCTTGGCATAATAAAAGTTTGTTAATTTTTATAGACACTTCCCCCCCCCAAAAAAAAAAAGAAAAAAAAAAGAAAGAAAAAAGGAAAAAAAAAGAAAAAAAAAAGAAAAAAATGGCGACAGAAAATCATGCATACCTTTGAATGCCACAGAACTTTCTGGAGAAAAAAATTAATTTAAAAAAAAAAATCAAAATCTCATTCACCTTTCTTTATTGACAATATTATACAAGAGCGTGAAAGGAAATGTAGTAACAGCTTAAAAAAAGAAGCAGAGGATTCTGAATGATTTTATGGCTGCTATGTAAAAAAAAAAAAAAGGCAAAACCCTTGATATAACCGTTTCTTTAATGAGTGCTTGAAAGGCACACGTTGAAGTGTTTTTTAAAAATGAAAGTTATCAATCATAATATGTTTGAAAATGAATAATATTTACAGTGAGACTGTATGCAGGCATGAATCTTGTATTTTCTGGGGATACATAAAAACAAGCCCAACCTCTGTCTTGGAGAGTCTCTAATCAAGGGTTATGTATTTGAATCAATAAAAAAATATATTATATGGTTTTCAAGTCAGTGTAGTACAGCTGAGTTTCAGCTTATCTTTGAGGAGCATCTTATGCTACTGTACTGGCTGATAGGAAATTTTGAAGACACTGGCAATGTAACTATAGAAAACCTGAAGGATAGAATTATTCTTTAGGTATTTCTAATGAAAGTTAAAAGTGGCATTAAGAAATGTAAAGTCCAAATTAGTGCAGTACTTCTGAAAGTAGTTATATCTGGAATGGACACTAGCTAGAAGGAAAAAGCTGTTGGTTTAAGCCAAAGGGTCTTGAATGTTACATGCTAAAACCCACGATTAACAGCAGGAAAGCTGCATTTTCTTAAAAAAAGATATACAAGTTCCTTAAGAAGCACTGCATATCATGCCAACACATTGTAAGGAAATACAGAAATTGAGTGCAGTTGACCACAGAAGACATGGGGAATGTTTGAGCAGAAACTGGTTATTTGAGTGAACACAGGCTGCACAGCAAGTCTTAAGCTTCATAGAAATTCTCTGAACTACCTTCCCTGAGAAAGCAACGTAGTAATTAAACATATTTCTTTCCAGCTGGTGCCACTTATAAGGAGCACATGAGCCATAGTTGATAGCAAAATTTATTTGATACTTTATGCAGGATACTGTTTTTGCAGTTGCTGGTATCTTGGCCAGTTTTTTACAGTGGAGAATGAAACTGTGGTTTATATGTGCATTGCAGAGAGTTGTCAGGGCTGTCATTAGCATGTATGGATGTCGTGGTTTAACCCCAGCTGGCTACTAAGCAGCACACAGCCGCTTGCTCACTCCCCCCTGGTGGGATGGGGGAGAGAATCGGAAGCGTAAAAGCGAGAAAACTTGTGGGTTGAGATAAAGACAGTTTAATAGGGGAAAAGCAAAAGCCACGCACACAAGCAAAGCCAAACAAAGTCGTCATTCACTACTTCCCATCAGCAGGCAAACGTTCAGCCATCCTCAGGAAAACAGGGTTCCATCACGCTTAACGGTTACTTGGGAAGACAAACGCCATCACTCCAAATGTCCCTCCCTTCCTTCCTTCTTCCCCCAGCTTTATATGCTGAGCATGACGTCATATGGTGTGGAATAGCCCTTGGGTCAGTTGGGGTCAGCTGTCCCAGCTGTGCCCCCTCCCAGCTTCTTGTGCACTCCCAGCCTACTCACGTGGTGGAGTGGTGTGAGAAGCAGAAAAGGCCTTGACTCTATGTAAGCACTGCTCAGCAGTAACTAAAACATCCCTGTATTATCAACACTGTTTCCAGCACAAATCCAAAACTTATCCCTATACTAGCTATTAAGAAGAAAATTAACTCTATCCCAGCCAAAACCAGTACAATGGATGATTTGGTCGTCAGCTTTCCTCTGACTTTTCAAATATGCTGACTGGAGACACTATCCACAGTGATTTCTTCTTACTCCTTGAGGGTAAGAGAAATCTACTTGGCATCCTTCTTCCTCACAGGGCGCCCTGGTCATGTGCAGGAGGACAAAGGTACCAGATGAGAGGGGAGTAGCTGAGAATATTGAGAAAGAGAAGAATAAAAGACTGGGGAATAAAGCCAAAATTGGTGTATGGAAGAGGTAGAGGGCAATATAAGGAAGATCCAGGGTACGGTTAAAACCAGGTGGGACTAGGGGAAGAAGGAAGGGATACGAGCTTATTGGGGAATGTAGAGGTTTAAGATATGAGAACAGGGAAGAAGATAACTAACAGAGACGAAGGAGGTGGTGCAATCAGGTAACAAAATTGGCATAGGAGCCTAGAACCAAGAACAGCTTTTTGCAATAGCTATAGGCTTCTGTTGCAAAGTGTGGCTTTGCAGCAGTGATTCCTGTATCTTGATACTAATTTATTGACAGAAGAGTGGAAGGGAAACTTATCAGTCATAAATGTATTTCCCCTTATGTTGGCATTACTACAAAATTCCCTAAAGTTGATTCCTGGGTAGTTAGTCACCCTGAAGTGTATGCTGCTCTTTTTTAGTCTCAATTGGGATCCAGTAATGAGCTCTGTGCCTCTTTGTTTCTTTCAGACAACATATCCCTGGCCAGTTTCCCAATTCATTATCATCTGGCTTTACAATTTTAAGCTTTTTTAAAAAATAAATTAATTTAAACATTTTTAATTATTTTAAACATTTTTATACAAATAATGTATTTGTTATTTCAGTCAAAACTGTTTTTTTTCCTAGAACCTTTTTTTGCTGAAGTGATAGAACCCAAAGCAGTGAAATGACCAAGTGTGAGCATTTAAAATGTTTCTGTGGATTTTCCTTTTGTTCCACAGCTGTTGTTTCTATGGAGTAGTCACTGTTGCTATGTATTTTTTCTCTTTGTGGTTGCCAGAACATGACTAGCTGGGTCAACATGCTCATGGTGTTGGTGGGGAATAACATAATTGCTGCTTGATTAGAGGAGGTATTTTAGAAACAGCTTTTTGAGTTAGAAAAATCCCTATAATATTTAAATTTCTCTAGAAATGGCATAATCATGAGTAATTAACTAAACAAGGCACGGTTAATTGTGATGATGTAACAACCTTTATATTGGAAAAAAAGGCGGGGGGGAGTAAATCTGAACAATAGTCGATATTGTGGCATCCTGTGCTTTGCTACTACTCAGTGAGCACTTATACATATCAATCTAAAATCTCTAGAGCAATGAAGCAGTGATCCTTTAATTATTTTAATCAGTACTGTACAGTCAGACAGGTTAAGTAGTTACCTGCCATAGCTGAACAAACTCAACTAAAAGAACCCTCTCTCAGTCTGTGTTCTCATGGGTGCACTCAGATGGATGCGCTTTCACCTAAAGGGCATGCAGATGCCTGACAGCAAGCTTTTGGGAAGTGTTTTGAGCCGTGAAACTTTTAACAGTTAATGGGTTGTTTCTCACAGATGTGAGAGGAAGAGAAGTTAAGAATGTGTCACCAGCAAAAACTGGCACGTTACATCCTCTTCTCCCACTTTCTGTGTTGTATTCAACCACTGACTTTTGGCCACATGAGTGGCCTTTTATCATTCTGAGAAATGCTGAATGTAACTTATAAACTAGCAAAAAAGAAGTATTGTGCTTCTTATTTTTTTGTACAAGTTTTCTTCACAGGCTGCTGAACTTCTAAGTCAGTCAGATCCCACAGCCTTGCAGCTTAGAATGTGCTTGAGCATGAAACTGAGCTTTGCCGTCTTGAATATCATGCTGACAGAGGAAGTGCTTTAAGAAAATTCCTCATGGAGCCAAGACAGAATGTAGTATAGATGAAGCAGCTCAGAGGTGAGAGGAGGTGATTTGCACTGTCAAGTGCTGCTGTGGCTGAATTCTGACCCCTGCACAGGGACAGTTTCAGCCCAGAGAGAGTTCAGAAATGACAAGAATTTCCTGTCAGCAGAAAGAATTCACACTGGCAGTGTTCATTTTAGTGAAGGTTTCTACAAATACAGATTTGCCTCTGAATTACTAGAGACTACCATTTCCAAAGAGAGGACGTAAAATAAAAGTGTAGCACCTCAGAGCACAAAGTGGAGCTTGAAGGGTAAGCATGTCAGGGAAGACAGTGCTCATAGCCCAGACTGTTTTCGTTATACAGCAGGATGAAAACTCAGCTGTTTGCACAAAGTCAGAGTTGTACAATAGAAATGACTGTGTAAGATCAACTAGGAATAACAGGGTTGTGGAGTATCAGCAAAGGAGTTGAAACAACTGCTCTGCACCAGCCTTGCCAGTATGCCATCCTGCGCCAAACGTATAATGAACTCCTGGCGACACAGTGATCACATTGTACGGAGATCATGGGCATCTGAGGATCATTATTAAACTGTGAATACTCCATATCCACTGTTTATTGTTTGCTGTTTGCTTTAGGCTTAGAAGTTCATTAAAATGGTACAATGTGACCTTTAGATTTTTGAGAGGTATAATTTGCTACATAACTTCAATATTTTGATAGTTTTTCTGAAGTGAAGTCTAAGCTTGGAAGAAACTGTATTATGGACAAGCCTTTTATTATGATGCATGTGAACAAATGTGTTGCCAGAAGCAGGTTTAAAAATATGCTATAGTTTTATGGAGCCAGTAAATGCACATAGCTCATGTAAAACAAGAGATGACAGGTATTTGTTTATAAAGTTAGAAAATCTATGAAGATACAGCTTAACTGAAATCCTGATTGAAAAAAGAGACCCTCACCATGCATTATAACTAGAATAATTGGGCACACTGTGAAAAGGAGTGTATCTACACTAACTCTGAAGGCACCTCAGCATTAATCAGAAAGACTGAAACCACTGTCAAGACACAATCATAGGTTGATAAAAGTGTGCTTCAGAAAATATTTGAATAGAAATGCACAAACCATGAAAGGAATTCTGAACTGACAATACAGAAGATAAAGTAAGGTCAGAAAAAATCTTTCACTGTTATGTAAAATGATTGCCTTTTGTAAATAGCAGTGTCCTGGTGAGAATGATAATGGCAGGTTTATATGCCTTTGTTCAGAATGATGATAATTAAAATGGAGACTCACATACCATTCTTGATGAGAAGAAGGTCTTTTGCTTTACACAACAATGTCTTCACTTGTGGTTGAGGTAGATAATTTGGGACAACAGCCTTCATATGTCTGGTTTGTGATTCCATCTGTTAGCTACATGAAGCTACTATCTTTGGTATGGTTACCTTCAGTATTATCTTTTGTCAGCAATATCTCCGTTACTGAATTAGTACTGAACTGAGATTTTTTTTTTTTTTTTCACAGTGTCACTAGACATCATAAAGTGCAGCTTCAATTGCTCTGTGTTAGTTCATACTTCTTGTGTCCTTGCCTGCTGATGAGATTCTACTCCCTCTTCTCCTCTATGAACTATGGATATTTCATGTCCACCCAACAGAAATACATTTCTCAGATCACCTGAACACTGGTGGAAAGTTTTGTCTTCATCAAAATTTCTCTTATGAAAGGAAAATAGAAGGACAAATTGGGGAAAGAACCTGGCATGGAGAAATCATTGGAAGCAGCTTTTAAGGGGAAGAAAAATAGTGTCAAATTCCAGATTCACAAACCTTCAGTCTGCTTGCTGATGTATCTGCATCTTGTGAATGTGATTGATGACATCACAGATGATGTTTCCTGGTAGGCTGGTGAATTCTAGAAAGCTGCTGGATAAAAATAGATTACAATTAAGTTAATGAATTGGTTCATTTGGATCAATGAAATTTTGACCTTTGAGTTGAGAGACAGAACAGTAAAAAGCCTGCTGTGAGCAGAAGATTCAGTACAGTCATGAAATCAGTTTGATAACTCCATCTTTAAATTAAGAAACACGGAGAACTCCTAAATTGTTGGTAGGGTCTATGCTTGATAGCAAATGCTTCTCAAAATTAATATCATGTGAGGCTCCCTTTACCTGGGTTTTACAGAGATGAAATTAAAATAGCTGAAGATGAAGTCAGTACAATGTTTAACCTAACCAAAACAAAACAAAAAAAAATTATGATGATGACTTTGCTCTCTGTTCAGGGTCAGAATAAGACAAAGAAATTGTGTTGCGAGGGCCTTAGTAATGGAAGCAAGGCAATGGTATATTTTACCAAGACTGTGCTACTGCAGAAGTAGGGATATCACTAAGATAGAAGTGACAGTATGGAGGGAAGTCATGTGATAAAGTCAGCTTTTGGATGGAGGTGGGACTACTACATCCTCTTATCTGAACTAAGCTGCACTTATTCCTAATGGCTAGAAATAAACCTGAGTACCACGGATGTAAGCAAATGAGGTTTTCAATTCAACTGATTCTGTAATTTTATGTACGTTCTCTTTATTTTAAATTGTCTCTTTGAAACATATAGCAAAAGAGACAGGGCAAAAGGTATATACTGTGAATCTGCTACCGAAACTACATAGTCTCATGTAACATAAAATTTTTGTCTATTTATATTAGGAGGACTTACCAGACAGGAGCTGTGCCTGAGGAATCAGGAGCACAATGCTGATCACTTGATGTTCCTGAAAACTTTTCTCTGTGAAGCCCTTGTGCAGTTTGAGGGGAAGAGGCACACAGTCTTTTTGATAAAGATGATGTGTGTACATTTTTTTCTTTATATCCTAAAATGTCACAGGGAGTGAAGTGTGTGAGGAAAGACACCTGTTGAGGTAGTGTTGTAATGCTGCAGCTTACCATTATATAGTGAAACTCTTAGTGTATGGTATTCCTCCCTACCTCCCTTCAATTCTTTTGTGATAGTTGAGAAATACAGCTGGTGGATTTTTCCCTGTGGACATGCCTATTTTTTTGAAGCTTAACAGTGTGAAAAAGGTATTGCAGTCTTTTTCAAAGAAGCATGAAACCTTTCTTCAAGGGCATGCAATGGTTTTTAGTACAACTTTTTTCCCATTCAGAGTACTTATGGAATATTAACATTTCCTTTCCATAACAGGCGATGTAGACTTGTTTATCAAGGACTACAGATAATATGGGAGTTTGTAACATTCTGAAACTTCAACAATGAAGTTTCTTTGCAGTTAAGGGACACCTCTTTCCTCGATGCTGCTTCCCATCCCCAACCATCTGGAAGATGAAGAAAAATGATTTGGCTAATAAATTGTATAGTGATGGTTTCACTTATATCCAGAGGGGCTACAGTTTTATAGGATCAATGTCCCATGCAAAGGCTTTCGGCATATCACCATAGTGTATTTCCTTAGAGAGAGGGAGTAAGATTTTTTTCTGCTTTATTTTGCTAACAATTTGTGGAGCCATTTGAAACCTTCTGGAGACAAATATGTTCTGCTCTTGGAAGGTGTCCCACTGTCCTGAAGTGTGGTGGTGGGAATTGAAATGTTAGGAAACTTCCTGTAGCTACAACAGAGAATAAGAATGTCTTTGGTTCTATGTTACTTGGGATCCTATTCAGCTTTTATCACATAAAAAAGGGATTGCCTCCAGTTACTCTAGTGTATCATTGGTAGACAGAAATGCTAATTACATTCCCACGACGTATGATAGCAGCTTTGACAGGTAATGGACTACTTTCCCTTCTTTTCTGAAGGGGCTGGTGAAAGTGTTATGGGATGTCCTGAACTGTGCTTTACTTCCTGTAAAACCATAACAACCATAATATTCATCAGTCCATAGTTTTTTTTTTTTCATCATGTTAGAGATTCTCTCATTCTTTAGATGTTTCTGTATTGATGGAAAACAGTGCAATGAGTATTTAGGGACAACATATTGGATGAAGCAGGGAGAGGAAGGAAGAAAGCTAAGGCCAGTTGCTATTCTACTTGAACATGTTTCATTACTTACCATCAGTAAGTTTGCAGATAACACTGTTAGGTGGAAGTGTCAATCTGGCAGAGGGTAGGAAGGCCCTGCAGAGGGACCTGGACAGGCTGGATCGTTGGGCCAGGGTCAACTGTATGAGGTTCAACAAGGCTAAGTGCCAGGTCCTGCACTTCGGTCACAACAACCCCATGCAACGCTACAGGCTTGGGGAGGAGTGGATGGAGAGCTGCCTGGTGGAAAAGAACCTGGCGGTGGTGGTTGACAGGAGGCTGAATATGAGCCAGCAGTGTGCCCAGGTGGCCAAGAAGGCCAATGGCATCCTGGCCTGTATCAGGAATAGTATGGCCAGCAGGACTAGGGAAGTGATCATCCCCCTGTACTCTGCACTGGTGAGGCTGCACCTCGAGTACTGTGTTCTGTTTTGGGCCTCTCACTGCAAGAAGGACATCGAGGTGCTGGAGCATGTCCAAAGAAGAGCAATGAAGCTGGTGAAGGGTCTAGAGAACAGGTCTTATGAGGAGCGGCTGAGGGAGCTGGGGTTGTTTAGTCTGGAGAAGAGGAGGCTGAGGGGAGACCTTATCACTCTCTACAACTACCTTGAAGGAGGTTGTAGTGAGGTGGGGGTCGGTCTATTCCCGCAAGTAACAAGCGATAGGACGAGAGGAAACGGCCTCAAGCTGCGCCAGGGGAAGTTTAGGTTGGATATTAGGAAAAACTTCTTTCACTGAAAGGGTAGTCAGGCATTGGAACAGGCTGCCCAGGCAAGTGGTTGAGTCTCCATCCCTGGAGGTATTTAAAAGATGGGTAGATGTGGTGCTTAGGGACATGGTTTAGTGGTGGACTTGGCAGTGCTAGGTTAATGGTTGGACTTGATGATCTTAAGGGTCTTTTTCAACCTAAATGATTCTATGATTCTATTTAACAGAAGCAAGAGTGACAGAGGTTTCTACTGAAGGTATAGATTTGAAATCAATGTAAACTCACTGGTCAGCTCAAAAGTACTAGAGACATTTTTTATAGATAATGCAGTCTTAATACTTAACATTACAGTTTTCGTAAGTACCTTAAAATATGACTTATAGGATTGGTTTTCTGCCAAGTTTTCTTTTGTTTTTCTTTTCGTTCTAAGAGATACAGAATCTGGCCAAGAACAATCATGCAGAACATCCACATATGTCTGAGGTAAAGTTTTGTTGTTTTTCAGGTAGCCTCTGAATGTACAAAGTAAAATGTACAGCAATAAATGTGAGTGTAAGCTTAAAATCAAGATCTTTTTGACAAAATCAGTACACTGGGATTTGCTTTTATGGTAAACTAATATTTAATTTCTGTAAATACTATACTGTCTTCTAGAAGATACACTTCTGAGGAAGTTGTTAATTTTGTGACTAACACCTAATATTGATTGGCTGGATCTGAAATGGTTCAACTGAAGGACAATCAGTACTATTTATGGCTCTATGTTGATCACTGTCTATCATAGTTCTAACATTAGACAAGCCATCTGTATTAATTTTAATAACAATTCAGTAAGACCACATTTGTTATTCTAAATTTGTGCAGCTCTTCTTTTAAATTTCCAATAGTAGAATCTCTGTAAATTTAATTTCTGGAATTGCCAATAGTAGACATTATCTACAGAAATCAGTGCCTGAAGAGTGCTGATTATGTTACTTTACTTTTAAACTTTTATTGTGCATGACTAGTACTTCTTACTGAGTGATACATTTCTCAGACTATGATATTTTAACATTAGCTGGTGGGTTGGGTTTCCCAGGATTCTGTGGAAAGAGCATAGATCTTAGTAAGCGTGTATACAGTGATGAGTACATTCACTTTCTAGGTGCCAGACTGGCAGAAGCTTGTATGTGGATATTTCTTGCTTAGTCATGGGGAAAATGCAGTGTTCAAAATGGTGGTGCCTAAGCTGATGTGTTCTGCCCATATGTCTCTACAGTGAACCAGAATTGTGCATTGGGGAGGGGGAGGGGGATGCGAATCAGGTCCCAGTGTCTGATGAAGTTGTCCTCCTCCTGTGTGAGGTAAGATATCTACTATTTGCATGATATTTATATGTAATTAATCTTCACTGCAGCATTGCTAATTCGGAAACCTACAACCAAGTTGAAGTCATATTTATTTAAAAATGAATCATCACATCATGGTGTTCTTCTAATGTCTGATACATTACTGGCCACAGAAGAGGTTTGCTGGTGGTAGGCTCTAGCAGATTAGTGTTTGATACAAAGAAATCAAAACTCTAGAGATGCTCTCAATTGAAAGAAAACTGTTTTGCCATTGACTCTGATGCATGTAAAAAACTAATTTCCAACCTAGAGGAAACACTGGAGAAATTTTTATTAACAACTTCAAGAAACCTTTTCTATTAGTTTGAGGCTCTTCACCAAAATATAGCATAATGAGTAAATTTCCCTCTAGATCACGCTGTTGAAAATACGGAGTTCTAACTCTATAATCGATTTAAGATGTTAAGCATTTTCCAAGCTAATTTGGGTGTGCTCAGTGATATTAGGTGATAGGTTAAACAAATGTTTCAACTAGTCAAACTAGTGAGAAGGCTTCTCTGTTCTGATGATAGATACAGAAATGATTCAGCAAGCTATGAATTAAATAAAGTTTGACATTTTAAAGAGCATATAGTTGATTTCTTGTGCACGTAAATGGCTAAGATATAAAAATTTCTCCGTTGTATGAGCTCATTCAGAACTAGGATGAAAGGTAGAGAAGAGTCACCCTATTAATATGCATTGACACATTAATAATAGCAATAGAAGTAACTAGCAGGGGTGAGGCTTGGATTAAAAACCCCAAATCTTCTTTGCTGCAAATGTTGAGATGAGTTGGGCTACAATCAAATCCAAATGCTAATCAACCAGAGTTATCTAACCAACCAAAGGCCCACTGTGAGTGGGCAAGGGGAAATGTAGGCAGTCTGACAGGTTTTGAATCAGATGTATTTGAGGCTCTGGAAGGGAAAGTAGTGGGAAATGACAGGATTTCAATTATTGGGATTTCAACAACAGCCAAATCATGATACCTGTTTAATCAAATGGCAAAGCAGAAGTATTTTATGTTCTGAAAGAAAACTGTTTGTAGAAGAGATGGGAGGTTTTAAAGCAAGTTGGGGTACTATGCAAATTGAAGAACCTGCACAGACAGCAAAGTAAAAGATGACTTCAGTGATGTTTACGGCTGTTTCTCACTTGCATGAATCCTGCTGCAGTGAGGGATTGTAGAGAGGGCAGAGGAATGGAGTAAAGAGAACAAAGGCTTTAGGAAATATTATCTTTACTTTAAGAAACTTTGACTGCTTTTTAACTACATTTGAAGGTGTAGAAGTAGACATTCAGAGGGCATCATCCTCAATAGGAATACACCAGAAAGTCAAGCCTAGAGTTAGGAAAGTTTGTGTTCTACTTCCTTAATATGACTTGTTTCATTTATTCAAAAAGAAATGCTTAATTATCTGAAGAAAAATGTCGTATCATTTATTTAGCACTGATAGGAAGTTTCATAAATCCATTCAAGTAATGTTTTCTAAAGAAGGGAATTAATTATTTTCCCTTTATTTAAAAATATTTCCATGATCAAACCAGTGTTAAACCTAATCATGCTTGAAAAAGATGTATTTCAACAATGGTAGGGAAGATTAAAATATGTGATGAATGTGAAACCAATTTGACTAAAAGTTCTCTAAACTGATAAATCCCAGGCCCATGCTGATTCTTTTTCTTCGTTACCACTTAAAAAAAAAAGTTGCTGTATTAATTCATCACCTAGTTTTGTTCAGATTGATTAGGTAATAGTAACTTTGGATCTTACTGGTGCATTATTTAGACACTCTGTAAATAAGTAATTTGTCTCACTTGAGGACTTCTCCTTCTGGTTTAGGAATTGAATACTGGCAGAATACATATCTCTTTTTTTTTTTTACAGTCATTTCATACCATGAGATTTTAATCAGAACTGTGATGTTGATAATATCTAGAAAGGGTTGTAATTTACTTTTGGTTCATGTCACACAACAGAAGTGGTTCCTTATAGAGTCATAATAACAGGATGGTTTATTTCAGCAGGTCAAAAGAAGTTTAAAACTCTGCTGGTATTTGGTTTCACAGCTGCAATCTTGGGGAACGAAAATAAGATATTGAAGATCGGGATTGTTGCTCTGATGGGGCTGGATTTAAAATCTTCTCCTATACAGGCACTCATTCCTGTCTCCATATCTTGCTACTACCAGCCACGTACATGATATAAACACTTCATAGTGTTCTTCATCTTGACAATAATCTTTTGACCTTATCTTTTGAAGATCTACTGCTGAAACATAAATTAAACATTTTTTTTTTATGACACAATTTGTCTTGAACAGTCTTGGCATGGATACAGGAGGAAGTGAACACCACTATAGAAATCAAGCCTGCTCAGAGATATTAGATGATAGTATCACATGCAAAAGTTACTGTAGTTCTACTTTGGCCATACATACTGTAATACCCTGTGGGTCAGTAATACAGTGAGGCCTTTGCTAGCAACAAGACACAAGCTTGCTATTGATTTTGCAAGATCTCAGAGCTGAGGCTTGCTCTCTCTGAAGTCATCAGGCTTGCTCTGTTTGAGTTTGTCTTGACCTCCCTGGAGCCTTGGTTTTTACTTGATTTAGCTGTCATTGCATTTTTTCTTCTGACTTCATAGGTGGCTACGGCCAGTTATTTTACTTTCCTTATCTTTGTATGGTACAATGATAATTTTATAGAGATAGAAGTAATAAGTTGTTATTCTGTGTAGAATGAGACATTTATGACTGACATAACAGTATAGTTTAGAGATATACAGGCCTGCTGTGGTAGTAGAGGCCTTAAGAAGTGAGGAGAACAAGTGCGGTGTAGAGGAGTACAGACAGGTGGTGATAAGACATGGGGCATAGACTGGCACTACTTATAGCTACAAACAACTCACCAGTGGTCAGCTAAAACAATGCAGACCTGCAGCTGGACAACACAGCTTTGAAGGGTAACAAGGAGAACAAAGAAATAGCATCTAAAGGATGTAAAATATGGTTAATATGACTGTAACATGGAATTGCAGACCAGTAAAGAAAAACAATGTAAAAAAGTGTTAACAAACATATAGAAGTGACTCCAAGTGGATTTTAGGGGAGGAAGCAGTCATCATATTTGTGTGAGTTATCAAAATGATATTACTACCTGTGAAGTACACCAGATGCTGACATCTTGCCATAGACCCCCAACCCCCACCAGAATGAAGTGTCCAACTTTAGGACCCAGAGAAGCAGGGAAAGGGTGAGCATAACCCTAGGAAAAGAGTGGAAACTATAAGGGTGTGTGTGTGTGTAACAATCTCAATCAAGTGATTTCTAAAGTTATGACAGTGTGCTATTGTATTTAACTTCATGGCAGCACTGATTACATACAAGTCTGATTTGGTACACCAAACTGCTGGAGGGAAAATCCAACAGGAAAGAAACAAGAAACTTCATTCCTGAAAAAGCCTTTGGTCTGAGCAGGATTCTACATATGGGTTTAAAATTCCTTTTGTTCTTAGTTTTGGTACTATTGTCTCTCGTACTGTAAATTGTTCAATGACATCACCGGCTGCTTTTCCACCTTTGAGTGCCTCTGTGAAGATAACTGTTAAAACTCACTTTCATTGTTCTTGAGGGCTGGAATCTCTTTTCAGCACTGTTAAGTGTTCTTAAGGGAGCAAAAATACCTTGATAGAAGCACTTTTAAAAGACAGCAGTTTCTGACTGCTCCTTACTTCCAAATGCTGTGGAAACAGTCTGCTATCTGTGCAGCAGCCTCACTTTTTGTGAGATCGTGCTTCATAACCTTCCAGAGTTTATACTAGTGTTGTGAAAAGCACAAAGACTATAGAAGGTTTTTTAAAGTGAAAAAACTGTGAACATTCAATGATCATATTTATTGTTGTTTCTTCAGTGAATCATATACTTGGAATTAGACCACAGAAAACATAATATTTTCAGATCGTATTAATAAATGAGTCTGCATTTTTCAGGACCAGGGGCTTGTTTAATGTGGCTAAATCCTAGTATATGCAACTAGCTAGAAGGACCTAGCAGAATTTCAATTATCAAGTGTATTTACAATAAAACTTAATTTTCACATTTTCCTTCAAAAATTTAAATGTTTTAAACTTTATATTTCAGTCAGGTATTAATACTGTAACTTTGATATAGGAGTTCCTTCCATTTAAAAAAAAAAACAAACACCCAAAACCGCCAAACTTGATTGATTGATAGGTCCTTAGTGAAACTAAAATGCTACCTCTAAAATGAAACACATGTCCACCTTTCTGCAGAGTTTTGGATTTGTCTGTTCAATTTGGAACAATTATTTTATGGCATAAATTGTTCACTATGTTCAGCAGTAGCTTAGTTTTATTTTTGAAAGTCTCGTTGAGAGTACGTCACAACAAAGTAAGCCGTCTGTAGAGGGAATATTTCTAAATGAAGGGTCTAATGTTGTGTCCTCTAAACTTAAAGCTACTTTTCTTTGCAGTGGTGAGGCTTTGTGTTCATGTTGAGGAAACACCTGAATAGATTTTATAAGGCTTGAAGTTCAGGTGCTTGCTTGTGGCTCTGGTACAATGTGCTATTGGAAAGTTAATGAGTGGAAAAAGACATAGTGGTTAAAAATAGGTAAGGAATAGCAGCTAGACTAAAATGTATACATTAGCCAAGGCTCTTATATGTATGCATTTGATATCTTCTGGAGAAAAAACTTTTAGCAGATGTCTTTGCATTGTGCTAAATTTTGCAACCTTAACATTCAAAATCATTAGATGGAAGGATTTGGACTGGTCAGTTCTGGACCTTCACTGCTCAAGCCCTATGGCAAACAGCAGCATTTGGCAGTAAGCCTATGTGGTTAATCTCAATGGACTCATCACTACAGATGGACTCTTAACCTACTGTATATGTGTAATCCCTCTTTCTGTTTTAGACTGTGTAGCCAAACGTCCATGTGAACAACTGTCTAGAGTTTACTTTGGTCATTTTGGAAAGTGAGATGCGAGTCCTCAGTGATGAAAGCTGTTTCCTTCCTGTACTAAGGTTGTATCAGGTATTTTGGTACTTGGTTCTTATTTGGGTACTAAATAATCCTGGCCATTATTAATGTTCCTTCTAAATTCTGATCCCACCTTTTTTTCTTCGCTCAGCTTGATCAGCCAGTGAGTTCCAGGTATAGCAAGTCAAAAGTCAGCACCAGGCAAAAGTCAGGGTGAAAAATCATTATGGTCTCTGTAATGCCAGCACATATTTGGTGACACATTCTGTTGATGTTCCATCTGGAAAAGTAAATTATGGCATATTCCACTAAATATGCTTCACTGATGAAATGTATCCATCTGCACACCTGTACACACATGAAGCCACCATAACACAGAACAAGTCAAAAATGTGAATTCATTCCAAAATTCATGTGGGATGGTTAGAAACATTTTATGACTCATGAGGGAGCAGCAAGGGTAAAGCAAGGATCATCTCCTTTAGAGAGCACAGAGAACATTTTAATTAAAACAATAAACTTTATAGTACAGATTGGAGATAGCACTTTAAGGTACTTCTAATACCTAAGTGTGAAGGCTGCACAATAATTTAAAGGTGGCAGTTTCGATTTAGTATAACTCTTTGCACAAAGAGATAGCGAAGAGAGTAATCAATTGTCTAGTGCTGAGGGTTACCAAACAAGGCTAAGTGACAGAAAAGGCAATGAATGCACAGTGGGAAAGGCAAGTTTGCAAATTTAAAGGCTTACATGCAAGTACAACAAACTGAGTGAGTAATGGTGTGTGCAGTAACGAAAATCAAATGCTGCTGACATATGCCTCTTGCTGTTTGTGTCGCTGAACATTGATACAGATGCTGATTGTTTATTTGTAATGATGGCCTCAGTTGCCACAAGGAGGAAGGGAAGGTTTGGGATAGTTACATTGCTCGCTCTTTATAACATATGCATTAAACTATCATGAGCATCACTAATTATTAAATCAGGAGTGAGATAGGGATTTTAAAAAGCTGGTGATTAGTGCCGTGATCGAGTATCAAATGCAGTGGTTGATTAGGTGCCATGTATGTGAGTGACTGAGTGGTTATATTAAAAAGATGTGAAGTAGCTGTATCAATTCCTTTTTAGTACAAGGTTGGTGAAAACATGTAATCTGTCTTATAGACTAATCACAGAAAAATGTTCGTTGGAGTAGCAGCAAAAAAAATGGCTTAATCTTGCTTACATTACTCTGATGCAGCAAAAAGCAAGTAAAGGGTGGGAGCAAGACTGAGAAATTATGCACACTTTAAATCAAGGCAGAGTGGGAGGAAATAGTTCTCACAAGTTAACTTTACTCTTCAGTAGCCTAATGCTCTTCCTCATATATTGATGTTTTGATTTTATCAGAGCTGACCTATATTTACTTGTCTTTTTCAAGGTTTCGTCTTTTCATTTTTCAGCATCAGTAGAATATGAAGAAACCAGCATGACTGGGGTAAAAGCAGTTGATACGTATTTATCTTCTAGGACAGACACAATTAAATGGTAGAGATTCTGAAGGAGAGAAGCAAGAGTATTTTCCAAGTTTACTGCATCAAGAAGGAGGTGTTAAATGAGGGTATATATTCTTGAGTCTCACAAGTGGCTGCTATTGCTACCCCAGAAGAGGGGGCGTGGATGAATTTCTGATGATTTGGGCTATGCACATTTAGAGACAAAATATGGAGGCTTATGTGGCTCTGAGAGCTGCACCATCACTTCAGATGGATAGAGGTATAATCAATCAGTTACAATTGCAGAGAGCAACCAACAGTAAAGAATGAGCATCTTCATTCAGTAGTAATAAAACATACTAAAATGGAAAAGCATGCTATGTATTGAAGAAATTGCTTACACAGCTTTAACAGGCACAGTATTGTCTATTGAGTCATGCAGAGCTCTGTTTCAAGATTTATTAACCTCAGAGCTTACATATATCTAGTTCAACAAGCTAACCTAAGTGAACGAAATCCCTCTATAAGCATTAAGCTCCTGATTTAACATTTCTGCTCATAACACAGGTGCATGTTCACACATCCAGAACAACCAGGCTGACTGCTCTGAATATCCTATCTTTGAATCAGAAGTTAAGAAATCCTGCCTCTGTCATTTGGTTGTGTTGTTAAAGCTAAAGAAAAGTACTTCTGTCAGTATTAAGAGTGTCATGCTTTTGACTGTGATGGAGATTATCCTCTTGTATTGCTTCTACACACTAGTGCAGAAGAAAAGTAGCTTTAGCTGAGGCTTAAGCAAAAATCTTTCATTCCCCAAAAGAGCACAGTATATGTTTAGCTAGACCTTTTAAAAATGACATATTGACACTTGGCACTTCTCATGTAATGCCAAAAATGAGGCAAATGTATTTTAAAATGGAACCTAAACACTAGAGTAAAAAATAATAAAAATGTTATCATTCCCTAATAGGCTGTCTATAAATATGAAAGAAATAATAGACAGTAATAAATATTTTTAAATTACGTAGCTAGCAATAAACAGCTTGGGGAAAAGCCTGTGCTTTGCACTATTCCTTACAGTTATATTAGCTTTTCAGTCCTGCTATTTCAAAGTGTCTTTTGTCAAAGTGTTGTTTTTATTCATATGCAGATGTGGGTGTCCTGGAACATTTGGCCAACACAAAGAGTACAGTGATTAGATAAACATTATGTTACAGAGCTAAGTCTAGTAAAGCAATTTCAATTTGCTGTCAGCTGGATGACTATTGCTTACATCTGTGTAGTTAATTTTTGAGGATGAAGTACTTGCTTAAATTTTTTTTACCACCACTGATAATGACATCAATAATAAGACAAATTTTTAAAATAGCAAACAAAGAGTATAAACTGAAGTTAGGAAGCTGTAGATGGGTAATGACTGTTGCTTAATTTTCTAAGGGTAAAGTTTGAAGTATGGTGTATTAACAGCAAGAAACATGACTCTTGCCTGGGATCAAACAGAAGCTGCATTCACAGTCTCCAAGTATGTGGTTTGGTGCTGAGATAACATGAACTGGCACTGTGATCCAAATATCCAGCTTTTACACGACAGAAGATCTTGAGTCTGTTTTGAAGTTATAATTATCAATGAGACATTTGAAGTATTTTCTACACCTCTGTGCTGCAAAAAGTAAATTGTTACCTTATAATTTTTCTGGTAAACTTTGACAAAGTTTCTCATTCTAGGAAGCTGGAGGGAAACTGGGAGAGCATTACTGAATTGTCAGCATTTAAAACATCCCAGTGGAATTATAATCCTGGCTGCCAGGCCCTGTAATGAGCCACCCTGGGGAGCCCCCAGCATTCTCGGTCCCAGGGAGCCACCGGACCCTGCAGTGTCTTGACACTGGGAAATATAGAATCAGTCTTTGCTGGTGTAGGCAGGCCCTTGGCCAGCAAGGCAATGGCTTACCCTTCAAGCTGCTCACTGGGAATGCAGCTTCTGAATCAGGCCATCAGCTGTTCAGTGGAGTTAAGCGGTTGTGTTCAGTCGCTTTGGCAGCATGAAGCCCTCTGTTTTGAATTTAATTTTTTTTTTTCCCCTTTGATAATTCAGTAAGCCATGTTGCAATTATCTGTTGAGATCTACGTGCATTTAACCTGAGGATGAGAAATCTCAAAGAATTATCTATGCTTTTGATCACATAACCATAACTGAGAAAAGCACCATATTCGCATGAAGTTGTTGACTAATCACAAACTCTGGGTAATGGATCACAACTTGCACTATAGTACTGTTGGCTGGTTTTGTATTTGTGTGTTTTAAACTTCACATTAGTTTGTACTGGGAATTTACACCTTTCATTAGAGTTATTGGATTTTGACACTATTTAAAAGAAAATGCCCACAGGTTATGAGTAACATGGCTGAGGAATGCTGAATTTATATTATATTCTCCTGGGACTGTGTATCAAGAGAGCTTTTGCTGAATGTGAAGAAAAGTCATTTCACATAGTAAAGTTGGCACCAAGCCCAGTTTCTTTATGGAGCTAAGATAAGTGAAAATCAAGATAAAGATATATTTAGTTGATCACACAGCTTTTTTTTCTTTCTTTTTATCCCCCCCTATATATCAGCTGCTAAAAAAAGTTATTAAAAATAATTCCAGTCCCTTTACTAAACCAGATTTTATTTGAAGGAAAAGTAGTCTGTGCTCCTGGGAGCAATTTCGTATTCTAAAATGGCTTTCTCTGAAGTGTTTATTGAAATGGAGAAATTATTCCCTATATTCGCTCCATTTGGAATGGAAAGCTACTCTAATACAGTGAATGACCCAAGGAAATGAAGAGTGCAGAGAAAAACAGTTTTTGATGAACGTGTGGGAGAGACGGGCAGGGGAGACAGACAGTAGAATCATTTGAGGAAATGGGAAGATGAAGTGTAATTGTATGAAGAAAGAGAAATGACCACATTTTTCATTGGCAGAATAATTAAGACAATTTAAAAGTTGCTTAGGCCAGTGACGTGCAACACTTTAGGCACTTGTATGTTGACTTTTCTGTGGATCAACCCCGTTGAGAAAGTATATGGTTCCTCTACTTCTTGAGAAGGTTAACTGTAGGGGAGTGAGACTTGAAGTATGCTGGGTGAGTTCAGGAGAACTTACAAACAGCAAAGTATTATTAATATGATATTTTGAGATCTGTGATCTTTTCAGATATCATCTTCTTTATTAAGAGCAATGCTTAGTCTCATACCAAATGTTTCATTGCTTTTTACCTTGAAGTTCAAGTTAGGACCATGACTAGGTGAGTAAGGTCTTCTGGCACTGCTGACATGCAGGACAGCAGTGCAGATTGTACTCTAACAGTATGCTCTACTCAGTCTCTTTTCTATCCACAGTATTTCTGTCCTGTGGCAAATGATAATTTGCAGTTTATGGGGTACTTCAAGAAATACAGAGCTGTAGGCTCATGAACATTATAATCTTGGGGAGCTTCTTTGTATTACCTTTCTGCCAAGACCTAACTGGGAGCAACAAGGGATAGGTAGAGATTTTGGAGGTGTCTAATAAACACCATTTGGTGTTCCTACTCAGCATCTTGGGAAAGCTGAAATACTGTGAGATACTAGTGAGATAATCTTCCCCCATCACCACCTCCAAGAGGGAAATCAAATAGCTTCATAGATGTCTTTCCTTTTGCCTTTTTCCTTTCAATAAATTTAGCCGTAAGATAAACAGACTAATGAATAATGACTAGATAATGTTCCCAAAGTATGCCTACAGTTATTTAAATCCTTCTCTATGGCTCATCTGCAAGGCAAGCTCTCACTCAAAACTTTGTGATTGTTAGGTCCCCTATGTTCTGACTAACACTACTTTTTATCCAAGGTATCACTTGCACCAAGAGGTAGCTGGCCACTTGTACTCAGCTAGCTACTGCTGTTGGAGCTCTATTTGTCACCCTCTGGCTACGGCTGTGCTCAGCTAGCTGCTTGGGCAGCCTTCACAGCCCCTGCTTTTCAGTTATTCTAAGTTATTAGCAGCTACTGTAGTATATAGGATCACATACAATCCCTGATAATCTGCCTCTGCCAAAGAAAACTCCACCTGAAAGAAGCCTCAACTCTTCCAAACCACCTCTCTTAAACAGGTTGCTTTTCAGTTTGATTTTTGGTTTTCATGTCTCCAAGATATATTATAGATTAGGGCAAATATTAATCCTAGACATATTTGGGAATACTTTATTGGCTCAAATATTTATGTAACCTTTACAATTATAAAGGTTAGTGGCAACTTCCTTTTAATTTAATTTTTTAAAACTGGAATTTCCTCAGCCATTGTAAACAAAACTCTAATTGCATGTTTCAGACCTGCTCATTAGTCTTATTCATTTCCCTCTCATGTCATAACAACCACCTCAACTGATTTCCTCCCTTCTTCCCTGGGACTCTGTGTATGTTTTTCTCTCCTAGGCCTCTGTTACCAGGCTAATAAATTTTTGAATGTGTCTCAGGAAAACAAAGAAGGGTTGTTTCTAAGCTTTCAAGAAGACCAGTGACATAGCAATAGATGTTTATAAGGTATGATCATCACTTTTAGAACAGGATCATACCCTGTTTAGAGGAAAAAGTTTAAAAAGAGAAAAAAAAGGTAGGAAGATAGGCAAGGACTTGCTTTTAGTAGTAGATTAATGGAGGTGAAAGTTCAAAGTAGGGTTGCTCAACATGACATCAGACACTGGCTTTTGTCTAAGCCACCACTTCATTATGAATCCAGGTGATACAGTGGGTAAATCCTTTGCTGGTTTTGGCTTTTTGATTTTCTGTTTGGTTTTAGTTTTTTTGTTTTATTTTGTGGTTTGGTTTTGTTGTTTTTTTTTTATTTTTTTTCAGCTGGAGTCAGTGAGAAAATGTCTTCATGGAAATTAAGTATATTTTTACTTGCAATTTTACAGGACAACAATGGCTTATTAATTGCCTTTTTTTTTTTTTTTTCTGAAATAAGACTTGACTATTGCTACCTTGACCTATTTTTTCAGTGGCTTCTATTATGAAAATGTAAGGGTTACACTAGCTGTATGTTTTGCCTAACACAAAGTGTCATGGAAGGAGCATGTAAGACAGCTTATAAATATTATACTGCTGTTGGCATAATGATAACAATAATTAAGAGATAATAGGGTTGTTTTTTCCCGTTTAAGTCCACAGGCTTATTGTATCTGGTTAAGGTTAGTGCATTCATGATTATTTCATCGATTTAAGCATTATCTTGAGAATAAATTGCATTAGGAAGGACTCCAGCTGTAGGAAAAAAGCATTGTTAAACTTGAATGGGAAAGATTTTTCCTCAGAAATGCCAAATTAATTTCCTTTTTTTTTTTCTTTTCTTTTTTTTTTTAAAAAAAAAAAGAAACTTGGGAGATCTCTCAGAATAGTAGTGAAAACCAGGGAAAGAGTGGAAAACTTTGTTGTCCGTGGGAAATAATTAAGCCAAAATTAATAAGAAAAGTTGTGATTAAAAAAAATATTGATCCTTTAGATTTAGACAGGTTTTAACAAAATTGGGACTGCATGCGTTGCTGTTATGCATGACTGCAGCACCAGTGATACATGGTTAGCTGTATATGATGCCTAAAATATAAATGGTTAATGAGGTTATTGAGGACAATCAGGAAAATTTAAGTAACCTCAAGCGTGTTTACATGTCTGTGTATCAAGGCTTGGTGAAAGTTAGCTGAAGACAGCTGTGTCCTCAGGCCCTCTTTTTCAGTCAGTATCTTGTTGTTCATTGTCACAGTGACAAATGAAAACATTTCATGGCAGGAACTGTCAAAAGCCCTCTTGTGAGCCCTGCATTTTCTTTCTATTTCTCAGTCAACAGCTGCCATGAAATATGACTGTATATCAGTAAGCTACAACTCCATGATGGGCTAGCTGTTAGTCATTGGCTGGTGGCCATTTAAATGGTGAATGATGAGCTTTAGTTGGCCATTTTTCACTGAAAGAGGAACTAAATCTCTCTTTATAGGCTACCTCATACTACAAATATGGAATATTTATCTGTGACATAAGAGCCTATTCAAACAGTGCAGTGTCAAACTCACTATAAATGGATGTGCTGGCTGATACATAAAAAGGTGCTTGGCATTTATCCTGCTGGCTGTGAAGTTTCCAGCAACTTTGTCTTTCCTGGCATCCATGTTAGTTAAAGAAGGAATGTATGCACATTTATTACTGTGTGTGGTACTGGTCTTAATTAGTAGCTGCCTGCCACCCCGGTGCTTTTCATCTATTTCTTCCACCTGATCATCCATCTCCTCTTACCTGGATATACAGGACCTTCATTTAATGGAAAAAGAGTTAATGCATTTCTGGTCATAAGCAAGCAGTGCTACTGAGTGGGAAGTATAAATCTGGAGTAGGGTATAGAATTCTTCAGGGAATGAAAGCTGTGTGTCCAGCATTAGTGTTAGTACACAAAAGAAATCACAGATGAAACTCCCTGGGAAGTGAATTTGTAGGTTATCCAGAGCATGAAATAAGAAATTAATCTGTAATATAACATAAAGAAAGAAAAAAGACATCTGGAAATTATCCAGCTCATCTTTTTTGTAATATCACTGCTTTATCCTGATGAATATCCAGTGAATATCCATGTACGTTGTATTCTCTTGATGGTCACTAAAGTGAAGAGAGTAAATTATTCTAATAAATGGAAAGTAATTTAGTATCAGCCGGTGTTGCAGAAATAGATTAGGTGGCTATTGATCATCCGTTCTCAAGCCTAAAAGTTTTGGAGCAGAATTCAACTTGTCAGATTTGTCCCTCTGCTTTCCCTTGCTAGTTCCTGTTCTTTGTCATGGAAAAGAGTTGAATATTATGATGACAATATTTTTTTTTTTTTTTAGTTTTATGAAGATAATTGTAAAAGAGAGTGTGGATCTTTTAATAATAATACAAAATAAGTCTATTAGTGGTTGTCTGCCCTTCTAATTAATGATTTTTTTTTTTTATTTACTTGTAGATTTATTTGCCAAATGTAGTAGTACTTGCCAAAAGCTGATTTCTGGAAAATCAATCCAACATAACACTTTGACCAATTGAATCATATCTGACCTTGTTTTGAGGGCAGAGATTTTGACTCCAGACTTGGAGTTTTCACGTCAGTATCTACATCACTTTGGTATTTCTTTTCAATAGCAGTGTTGAGACCTTGTTTGTACCTGTATCATCTCACAAAGAGGTCCAGCATTTCTTTCATAGTGTCATCTGCCCTTGTCAATGGAAAGAGAATTTGCTAGTCAAACTATCAAACCAGAATTTTATAGTTAGATAATTTTACTCAATCTTCAAAACTTTTTTAAGGATATCCTGTATTTAAGCTTTATCATTATCTCCTTCCCTCATATCTTCCATTACCTGCAAAAGAAAAGCTGCTGCTGAATCTCAGTACAGTATGGCAAGCTAGTTTTAGCCACTTTTTGAGGTAAATTCAAAATCTGCACGTTTCAAACTCTAACCGAAGTGAAAAATGGACAGAATCAATGTTATTTTTGCCTTTGGTCATGCCATAATTTAGACAGGTATAATTTCTACAAGCCATCATCATTCAGAATATACTAGTCCTATGATACTGCGTTAAAGACATCTCTAATGTAATAGTGCATATCGGTCAGCACAGACCCCAAACTCATCATCAAAGCCAGAAGAGCAGCAGACAAGCTAGCAACACCTGGAGCTCTGCCGTACATCATCAGTCTCTAGGTTTGGGGTAGTTACTTCAAACTTGACTAAATCATTAGACCTCACAGTTGGTTGTCAAGAGCCCCAGTGCCTTCATGGACACTCACTGCAAACCCTAGAGACAAAAAGTCTTGCATATTTATGCAAATTCATAGAGACAGTGCTTAGCCATGTTGCCAGGTTGAGCCTAGATAAGAGAGAAAAGAAGTCTCTGGTGGATAAATCATGATGATACTGCAGGATATAAAACCCTTCAGTGTTCATTCAGGCTGGGAATGGGATTTGTGGAATGAAAAATGCAATGCTGACCTTGGTATTAGAGTAAAGTTAGAAAAGCTTGAAACAGGCCCTGGAGCTATTTGAACTATTTCTGAAGACTTTTTTATTGTGTGTCAAAGAGGTAAACTGACTCATGTCACTTGGCCTTTTCCATCTGGGAAGATGCACTTCTCATTGTCATCACTGACACATTCTTTCTCAGTGGTTCAAGCAGAGATATCTTTGCTTTCAGAGAAAAAAAAGGTTTGACAACTTTTGCTCACTTTTAAAGTAGGGAAAGGGGCACAAGGGAAGAGAAAAAAAGGAGAGGCATACAAATTGATCTTCACAATTGAAAGTCAAAATTATAAGTTCAGTAACTCTTTGTAATTCCTTCAAGATGTAGTCTGATTTGTGTGTCTCAATCAGTGTACATTTTAAGTCATATACTTGACTACATATATGTAATTTGCAAAACATACCAAAATTTTATACAATACTGTTGTCTGGACTGACCTGGCAGAGAGCTTTCACAAAGAGCTTTCACTTACTAGAAGTCTTGGAAGGAAGGGAAGACTCTCACATCTGTCTTTTATATGAAGTTCCTCTGGTCAAACCACAGACATTTTGAATATTGAGCCTGGGCTAAACTGCCTGTTTCAGTCATGTTCTTAACCACACCATTACTCCATGGGTTAGTTGCAAGAAGCTAACTACAAGTGCAACTAAGACCTTCTTCAGATAAGTGAGTAAGAAACACATTCTTAAAGAATTACACCATCACATCATGGTTAAGTTTGTTATGCTTTTTGGTCTTTAAGCCTGCCTTGCTGATGGGCCACATGAAGCATCAGTCTTGAACTTTTTAGTATTGCTTGGCCTTAGATCTTATTAGCACTGACGACAGTATGTATGATATGAGTATGAATCTGAATAAGAAATGAAGTCACCCACTTGCATAATCTGGGTGTACGTAGTACTCAAGGATGTCAATTTAGAAATTTCTCTTCTTGTTAATTTTTGCGTAAGTTATTAGAGAGTAGCATAATATGCCATGAAATGCATTAAACACATTTTGATCTTCAAGGTAAATACATGTGAAGGCTCTGTAAGTCTTCAGCATACGCTAATTGCAGCAAGGCCCAATGTTTATTAGGAATAATTTATTTTCATCAGCTTGGAAAAATGGATGCCAATCTGCTACCTCAAAATTCTTAACCTCTCAAAATTTGTTCTGTATTTGTTCTCAAAATTTATTCTATTGATTCTTAGTCAAACCCCCAACCTTTAGTTTGAAGTATTGAAATGCCAGTCTGTAGCAGCAAATCACTTTAAAAATGCCTTTGCCAGACACTTAAATTTTTGTTATTAGCTAATGAATTATGTTTTGAGCAAATGTATTATTTACTAACATGTGAAATTATAGTTCTTATTGTAGCTACATTTAGATCCTCTCACAGGTGGTGATGAATGAATGGAAAATAACAAATATGGTAACTATATTTAAACAGGAGCAGTGCAGGGAAAGGAATTGGGCAAATTCAGTATGATATAAGATGGAAGAACAAGGAAAAAGAGAAACAGTAGCAAACTGATTAAATACACACAAATGTAGATTATATGAGACTAGTCTGACATCTGTTGAAATATAACTGATTGTCTGGAGAATATAACTGATTATCTGGAGGAAAGAAATGTGGTAGATCTGAATCACAAAGATTTCAATAACTCATATCATATGCTATCACAAGGCAAAAGTGTTAGTTCAAGCTCAATGATATGAAGGCTATTAGGAAACTTGTTTTAGTGGCTGCAGGTGAGAAGATATGATAACTGCTGAAAAGACCGTGTGGCAGATTTGAACATGACTTACAAATGGAATTCCTTAAGAACTGCAGGCTGACCATACTGGGAAGAGAAAGAAAATTAGAAATATGTTAATCAAACTGGTTGATTCAATAAAGTTAGAAAGCTCATGTATAAAGATTTTAGACATGATGAATTGGATGGTTTTGAGGAACAGGGTATTAGAAATTAGATGAAACTGAATAGTATGAAAACCAAAGTCATTCATATGGAGACAAGGAGAATTTTTACTAGAAGCTGGAAGCTTACAATTTGGAAATAACTAAAGGCATAAAAATCTGTGTGCATTTATTCAATTACCTATTGAGTCTGAATTGTCCATGTGATCTGTCTTTGCAAAATGTATTTGTGAATCACTTTTAAGACTAAACTTGATCAGTTAATGAACTAAAGATTTCTCATGTTTTGCCTTGACAACAGAGAATTACATTTACTTGACCAGAAGGTACTTCTCATTCCTTTGTTTGTGGTTTGTAGGATAGTAATCCATAGCATTGTGGTTTGGCTGCATGTATGCCCCAAATAGTAAAATTACTGGAGAGAGAGGAGGAAGATATTCTTTATCTCTGTGGGTAGTCAACTCTTATACTGTACACAAGATGCAAAGATACTTTGCTAATCTTGTCAGCTGCACTTTAGAAATGCAGTTTTACCTGGTATGGCAATTTCAAAGTTTAGCTTCGAAATATTGCAATAGAATATCTTGCTGAGTCTCCAGTGGGATACTTTTCATAATGATTTTGTAATCATTATAGACTTTACCCAAGGTGATGCTGAAACACAAACCAATCCTTCTAGGGTTATTAAAAACAGAAACAAACTCCAAATACTATTTCACTGTTTTTGAGATACAGAATGTACTGTTGCATAACAAAAGAAGAAAAATAAGGCTGTTAAATATATGCACCTAAGAGTGCACTCCGTTTTGAGAGATCATGAGCATCTTCATGTGCTACAGTTGTAAAACTCTGTATAATTGCCCGTTTTTCCCACCCAGCTTTTAAGTTTTGATCCTCAGTCATTCCTGTCATAGCTGAAAAGATCCATACAGACCCCATCACTTATGCAATTAGTTATGTTAGCTTTATCTTCAGTCAGTCAGCTCCAATGATTTGGTCTCATTCAACAAATTCTCATCTTCACCTACCTTTGATGGAAAAGAGACCATCAACAATATGAGCTAGCCACATTCACAAAGTAGATTCTACACTACTTAAGATATATGAGGTTGAGGGCAAATTTAGTTAGACTTAAACTAATAAAAGGGGTGGGTAGGTAAATAAAGTGCTGAAAACAGTTTTATTTTCCATGGTAACAGACACAATGCAGCTTCTGAGAATATAATGCTGAAAGAAGAACAAAACACAAAAAAGACAAAAACTGAGCAGCCATGGTGAGGTTAGTGGTATAGCAATAATCTCCTTGACATTTTTATTAATCTTGTCAGCTTGAATCATAGGATTATAATTGTATTACAATTCTATGATATTAGTTTAAAAAAAGATCTTTTTGTTTGAACTTTGCAAAGATTTGTAGTCATGACAGTGTAATTCAAAAAAATCATAGTGAATTTTCCTCTCACTTGCTGCTTCACAATATACGTGACAGAACATATTTTTGTCAAACATACAGGATATTTGTCTAGGAGCCACTCAAACTCTCAAGTCCAATGATATCTTTTTTTTACTTCCTCTCACAGTGTCTTTTATTTGGAGAAGAAACAAGAGTTTTTTGGGTTTTGTTTTTTCTTTTCTCAAATACAACTAAAATATCTTTTCAGAAATGTTTTAATAAATGTAAGTGGTATAAAAGTTCACACAGAGCGGCACAGCTGGTAGGTTTCATTGATGTTTGCTGGTACTAGCAAAGTGCTGAGACTGAAGAGGAGGCCCTGACTCTGGAAGCACTGGACTGCTGCACGCACCTTCTTTGACACATTCTTCCTTTTGTGTGACCTTTTCTGTTCCATTGCTTCCAACATGTTCAAATCCTGCTTCTTCTTACTTCCCAGATTTCAGGTATCTCACAATATTCTCATATCTACACTCTATTCTTCACAAGATAATTTCTGTCTTCCCTCTTACCTATTTTCTTGTCCCACTAATTTACTCTTGGCTTAACTCTCAATGGAAAACACATTTTCCCTCATCCCCATCACCTTTAGACACATGGGTATTCCTCCCGTCTATTTATCCTTGCCAGCTCCCCTAACCTTTTCACAGAGGTTTAGCGCTTTCCTTCATATTGAAGATTTAGATGTGTTATTTTGGCTTCAGCAATGCATCATTGAGAGGGACAGGTAACCTGCTAAAATGTATCCGATGCAGACAGAAATTTTGGCAAGTGTGTTTTTTAAAGTTCAGCAGGATATGCAAGTTTGACAAAGCTGCAAGCAACTGAGGACAGGTACCAGTCTTAATAATACCATATTCCAGTTGTGACCAAAACATTAATTATGAGATTGTGCACTGTATTTCAGCTGTAGCGTATATAAAAATTAGTTAACCATGTAGCTGAAATTCACCAACTGGCGTCTCTCATTGGAGAGATCTGAGAGCAAACACATTGTGGTTGAGGTATTTCTGTCATACTAAAGAGGCTGAATATCGCTACTGGTTTTAGCTTCACTGTCTGCAGTACATTTTTTCTTCAGCTGAGTCACAGTGACCAAGCACCTACTTCTAACTTATTAAATTAATGACCTACAATGAGATAAACCTAACGGTACTTTTGTTAGGAAAGGTCACCCAGTGTGTTATGAGGAGCTAACTGAAAATAATAACTTCCTTAGTTATAACCATTTTGACCTTTCAGTTTTTCTATCCTTAACTATAGATGCAAACAAATAAAATTTTAGCTAAAAAACATTCAGGTGCTGATGCCTCTTGTGATGAAGCCAATATTCTTAGGAAATGAGACACTGATAGTCTTCCACATTTAATTTCATTTTGACATTGAAGGAATTAGATGGGTGAAAAATAGACTAGCCTGGGGCTTACTAGAGGAGAAGTAACTGTCCTTTTCTAAGAATTATTAGCATGTTAACCTTAAGACTGCACTGTAATACTGTGTTCACCAATAACACTTCAGTTAGAAATTTGGTTCTGGAAATGTCCGTGAGGCAGGGAGCTACCAAGTGGCTTTAAAACAGTTGCTCCCTTAATGCCTTCATCCTTAGCACAATCAGCTGGAAATAAGAGGTGAAGGTGTTTTCTACATTGCTCTGGCAACCTGGAGATGGAGGCTCTGTTAAGAATGAAGGAAGAAATTTTATGTGTTTTTTAAGTTGTTATTTGTCTACTGGCTGAAAAAAAAATGTTGCTTCCCCGTTTCCTAAATGTACAGCTCATAAGCCTTTACCTTTTTACTCCTGTAATTATTTGTGGTTTAGGTAATTCTACAATGATAACTGACTTTGTGTCTGATGTGTGATTTGTTTTAATAAAAGTTAAAAGATTATTTGATGAGATGAATTGTGGATGGTTTTGGAATGGTTTACAGTTGTTTCAAATTAAAAATTATGATAAATTGTTGACAAATGCTTATATTAATACCTTTCTTGTAATTGCAAAGCAAAGTATTTATTTGATGATGACTGTTATGAGAGCTGAAGTGCATTTCAGGTGACTTTATTATCTTTTTCTTGAGCATCCCTTATTATAAGTTAATGTCATTTCATACAAAAAGATTAAAGACATAACAGCTGCTGAAGCTAGTTTGATTTTAAAACTTCAGGGCCATTTGTTATTTGGGGTCATTCTTTTTTTTTGGAGCCATTCTTTGAAGAAGTCATTCTTTTTTCTTCTTTTTTAATTATTTTTCCCCCGTGGCACATAAGCCTCATTTTGAAAGGGAAACTATAAGGGAAACTTATTTTTCTGGCTCTGAAATGGCTTTCTCAACCAAAGAAGAAAGCTGAATTGCTGCTACCTTGATTGTGTTCCTAACAGTATTTGATCTCAGATGATTCTTTAAGCACTTTGTAAATCAGATTCCTAGGGATGGTGTCCTGAACTACATTTCAAACAGTGAAGGGAAAAAAATAGGTAATTGTTTTGTAAAAAAGAAATTATGAAGAAGGCTTTTTACAGGCATTGAGAGTGAAAGGGATTTATTAGTGATCATTACTGACTGGGCCTGCTGAGATAAATAGTGTAGAAACCCTTTATTATCCACTAATTGTCTCACTTGATTTTACATCCTAAAAATGTCATTTTACCTTTACATTGCTGAAGAACAAATTCTAGGCATTTAGTTGCAAGATGCCCAGGCATTGTATATGTCAACATATAGCTCTTTAACCTCCAACAGAACTACATGATTTTATTAAAATTCTCTTCACTATACAGAAATAGAAGAAAAAGCAAAAAAGAAACTAATTTCCCTGATCAAAAAGAAGGCAAGGCTCCCTGAGGCAAGAGCTTTTTGGTTCTCCCCATTTGCTTAATAGTAGCATTTTATGATCATTTGAAAATAGGAGGAGACTCTTCTGAATGATAGGTCTAACTTTGGGTTGCTATTGAATAAAGTAACATGGAAAAATAGTAGATTACTATCTTGTAGAGTTTAGTATTTCGATGTTCAATAAATGCACAATCCAATCCTATTGTATGACAAATAAATATTTTCTGCAGGCTTAAAAGCACTGATCATATAAATTCAGAAACATTAAAAATGCACCTACTTCATAAATATGTCTGCATAACAATATACAGGAAACATAATCTTTGCTCTACTTAAAATGTGTTTGGTTGCAACTATTTTTTAGGTCTTTAGTGAAAAAAAGCGTGGGTGCAGTACTTAGTTACTTAATGGGATGTTTTTGTATAACCTGGTGTTTTAATTTGCTTATTTAATTCTTTGTTTCTGTGTGATATCAGAGGGTTAATGAATGGTCAGTTTCTAACTAGAAAAGGGAAATTATTGATTGAATGGGCTATTTTTAATTAAAAGTTTATTTTAAAGACTTCCGTTACAATCCAGTGGGTACTTCAGTGGTGCCCATTTGGCATCCAAGACCCAAAACGTGGGTTTTTCTCCTATCGGGCTGACTCAGGGCCTTATGACAAAAATTGAATATTACTTATGGCCAGCAAGTTTCGTGGATTTAATCTGAAATATTAATCGTGAGTTTTTAAGGATAAAAATTCCTTAGTTTTGCCACAGGTCACACTCAGCCCCTTCAGCGAGGCAGCAAGGGGGATTGCAGTCAGTGCACAGAGGTTTCTCTCTGCTGTTCCTTCTCTGACACCCTTTTCCCACACTCTAGTGTGGGTCCTTCATAGGCTGCAGAGAGCCCACGTGTCTGTGGTGCAGCAACTGGGGAGAGAAGAGGGCATACACATTGTGTGGGGGTGTATGTCAGTGTGTGGTCACCAGTGAACATCAAGCTAGACTAGCTAGAGAGTAGGCAGCCTAGTGTTGATTGGGCTTCCAGATTTGACAGCCCTAACAATTTATGGATGTTTTTATGTCTCTTTCTGATCCATTGGGTGGATCTCCCATGTAACAAGGGTGATAGGATCTCAGCCAGCAATTTCAGCATAACACATAGAGGTTAAAGTAAGGAAGGTGTATTTTTAACAGCTTCTACAGGGTTTAGACACCTAATTTTTCAGGAGAAATGATTTCTTCAGAAGTTTTACTGCAAGTGTGGCCTCTAAGATACTTGTGCTTTCCTGAGATGGTAATTTCTGTTTAAAAAGAAAGCTTAATACAAGGTCCGTCCTTTCACATTACTTGTTAAACTTTTCCATGGTCAGTTACTCATCTCTCCCCTTATCAGAGTTTTCCACTTTGAACATTAAATGTCATACCTTATTACGTTTTCATGTGATGCATTTTGGAATGCACTAAATCAATTTTAAATGTCTGTGCAACACCTGCCAAAAGTTTAAGCCATCTAATCAGTAGCTGCTGCTGAAAGTTGTTCTCCTCTTAAGCGAGAAACACAGAGAAATTACTTTCCTCTTTTAGGTTTAAATCACTGTCAGGGAAAGCAGTTCATGTTTTACAGTGAATTATTGTACTTAGTTTTTGGTGAGACAAAATTGTTGTGGACATAACCAATGTAAGATTGCATGCAGAACTGTAACAACTGATGTTGGGGAAAAGTGTTTCAACATGTTTCCTTAAAAATACAGATACTTTTAGGTGAATTGCTGCTTTTTGCACTCCCCAATACCAAGGTTGCTAAATAATCTAGTGGGCAAACCAGAATTTTACTCGGGAGCAGAAATGTGGTGGCTGAGTGATATGTAGAAGTTATGGCATCATTCTTTAATTAATAGCGGCTAGCAGGCCATGCCAAGTCAGCAGAAGTGAACTCTGCTGATGATGGCCTTAATCCTTGTCACCTCTGAGAATTTGGGCTGTAGTGATTATTGACAGGTGGAAAAAAATTATCTGAGTGACTTTATCGGGCTGTCCTACAGCTACAAACTATTGGCCATTTATGTGCTGGGTGTATTAATAACTTAAAACAAGAATCACACTTGGATTTTACCCTTTAAGTTTTGTAGCTGTTTCAGTCTTTTAAATGACAAATCATTTCAGCTATTTCTCTTTTTTTTTTTAAGTACCGCAGCATGTGAGCTTTTGGGATAATAGTACTTTTAATATGCAATTGTGATTGTTGAGGAAGACAGAAGGGGAGTTAAATTCAATTTCTAATGAAGAAAAGCAAAGAAGAATAAGAAATTCTTCAAAAGGATGGTAGGGATGAACTTAGAATTTTTTTTTTTTCTTGCAGAGAATTAGATAGAATGATATAACTGAATATACCTTTTGAACAACTTCAAGGTTGCATAAATCAGAGTGAGATTAGAAATGTCTTTTAATTGACGATCTGTGCAACTGGAATTCAGTCCTGAAGTCTAAACATGCTGAAGAAATCGTTGAAGACTAATTTTATACTGTTAGTGACCCTTCCTCCTCTTTGTGAACTGGGTAAGCTATATAGAGGATTTTCCTGGTTTCCATTATTTAAGTTTGTTTGCAGTGTAATATTTATAGATTCTGCTTTAAAGACTGAATTATTAATTGGCTTTCCTATGGCACTTTTTCTTATAGTAACCAGTGCTTCACAACTATCAACAAATCTATATTTGAAACATTCCAGTTTTGTGAGGTGACTGACATCTCAATTTTTGCTTTTCCCAGTTTACTGAGGCACTAAGTTAAAAACATTGCAGTTTATTAGAATGCTCAATGGAAGGGTCTAGAACTTGTTTTGGGAAAGTATTCAGTGTTCTGTGACACTTTACATTGGAAGTACGTCTCAAATGCCCTTCTGCATACTCGAGCTCTCTAACAAGCACCCAGAACAGTTGCCAGTCATCTGTGGAAAATCTAATTA
Source organism: Nipponia nippon (assembly GCF_047370975.1). Taxonomy (NCBI): domain Eukaryota; kingdom Metazoa; phylum Chordata; class Aves; order Pelecaniformes; family Threskiornithidae; genus Nipponia; species Nipponia nippon. Next base: position 81,039,726 of record NW_028262290.1, on the reverse strand, counting down.
ACGTCTTGATGGCAAAAGCCGGAACAGCCAAATCCTGACTGCACTGTTTATGGGAAGATGTTTCTTTATTCCTCAAACTTACCTCACTGTCAGGATGACTGCACAACCCCTAGCAGCTGAGGAAATAACACTCTTGGCGAGAAGCAAGTTCCTTAGCTACTCATCCTCAAGCCACTACCGCCTCTGCCTCCTTGTCTGTAATTTTTGCCCTGAATCCTCTGTCTGGATCAAGTCACTTCTCCATTTCACAGTGGCTATCCTCTTTGCCAAAACAGTTCCTCCTTCACTTTACATTTATTTTTCCAGCTGTCCCTAGCCTTTTCTGTGGGAAAACCTGTGTAATCTATTTTTCCCTTGCTTTTGGACCACTCTCAGTTCTGTTCCCTTATTCTCCCCCTTCCTTTTTCAGGATTATTTTCTGTCCACCTTGTTTCAGGATCCTTGCTTAGCTATGTCTATTTCTGTGAATTAAGTTAATCCACTTTTTTGAAGTGTAATGAACATATTTGGAATAAGAGTACACACACAGGGAGGTGATTAAAGACAAAATTAACTGTCTCTGAAGGACAATTCTTATTACAGTCCTTTGCCAAATACCAGTTTTCAGGTGGAATCTTCCAGAGGTTAGTTCCATTGTAGTTTACTCAGTAAACCTACTAATGAGCAGGTTAAGCACCTTTAAGTGGCTTAAGAGAAACTAAGCAGATCCATTTGTATTTAGCTTGAAAAAAGCAGAAAGACTCCTGAGATGTCATACTCTCCAGGGCTGCTCCTGTACTCCTCATGAAGTTACAGGAAAACTGGGAAGGTGCCAGATAAAGGGCCATTCTTGCTTCAGTGTCCTCATATCTTGGATGATTACTGGGTTCTTTTTAAACAGAGATCTTTTTTCAAATGCTTCTTTGACTTATCCTAATTTTTGGAGACCCTTTTCGTTTTTACCTTAGTTTGATTCCTATTCAAGACTGTGCATCATAAGGGTACCATTAGTTGACATTGGTATTAATACCTGAAGATCATTAACGCAAGGTGTATGACTTAATTGTCAAGACTGTAACAGAGTTGTTTAGTTCTAGGCTGTATTTCTGTCTGTACTCTTTGTTCAAGGCTAGTATCAGACAGCAGTCTCGTTGACTACTAATACATCTTACAGTTCTGGGATTTTTCCCTTTCTTCCAAACAGCTTCATGCTTTGGATTTGAAGAAATTTATAACCGAAGGGAACAATACTTCAAGGTTAATGCAGTCAGCCTTGACAATCCTCCTCCAGAAAAAGTATACATTACCCTATATAGCAACAGCTGTGATACAGCACAAACATCAAATATTGCAAGTATTTCAGATGCTGTATGAACTGCTTGTATTTTTATTTTCTCTCCAGCTTCCTACCTTCCTTGGGAGAACTGGTTCCTTTTCAAGTTTTTTTTGTTTATCATACTGAAATTTGGCAGTGTTGTAGGTAAAGCATGAGAATGCGAAAGCAAATTATTTAACATACCTGAAATCACACACATACAAGGAGAAACAGACTACCGTCAAATGACACTGACAGGATATTGTGCTTTATTTGCAAAACAGAATGAAAAACTTTTACGGCTCTTGACCATAAAGAAAAATGAGGGAATAGTCGGATTTACGCTCTGCAGAAGCCAGGAAGTTAACCTCCGTACTTAAAATGTGCTTAAACAGACTGTATTGGTATCTGAGTTGATTGATAACACAAAGGGGAAAGAGTACTATCAACTCACAATTCATTTGTCTTCTAAGATAGATGGAGAATCAAAATGATGCCGGATACTGTAGCTAACCCTGCTTCTGATTCTGTGACTCACTGAATTAACAGAGTTAAAAAGAGTTAAGAGCGCAGTGTCCAAAAATACTTTCTCATGGCAGTTTTTAGAGAATTGTGGAAACATAGGTGCATATTTAGTGTAGAAAGCAGAGACAGAAAAGGACTCAGAATACAACCTCTTAACTCCAGGATGTAAACTCTGCTTTCTAACAGATTCTTTCTCCAAGCTGTTACATGGACAAATTGGTTGATTTAGTAATAGGAATTTACAGGTCTTTGAAATATGGCAAAAGCCATCTTGTTATTCAAAAAGAGGAGACACCCGTTGAAATGCAGCATACAGTAGTAGCACTATATTAATCCTTAAAGTTCTGATTAGCATCTCTGCAGACAGCTGCTTTTTTGAATTTTCATGCAAATGGTAACTAGTGCAGTGGAGAATAAAATGTCTTTAACCCTCAAATTAAAATATAGCAATTTCTCTGGATAACCAGTGCATTTAAAAGAAAACTTATTTGCTTTACATTGATGTAAAACTCAAACTATAAAAACTCAAATTATGGGAAAGTAATGGAAATAATTTTTGAAAACACTTAAATTTTATTATGAGTTCTTGTCTGATTACATCCTAAAATCAGGTATTAGATGAAGAAGATCACCTCTAGCATAAATGTGGAATAGACTTACCTTGGCATCTACTGTTACATTTTTTTTGGAAGAGGCATCTACGGTGGTATTATACAATGTAATGTAAGAATCATTAGTACAGTGTGCATTATGACAGAAAAAGGGATGCATATTTTTGTGATATATCTCACCGCAGTATTCAAGCCCTTCTGTAGAACTTGTTTTCAGTCTTGGTGGAGGAAATATATCAGAGATTGCTACGGTAGATGATATTATTAGTCAGTTATAGTTTCTTTGACAAGGTAAACAGATTTTAATGGGATTCTCATTTTTTCTTTATTCTCTTCTGTATATGAAGTGAAAAAATAGAGTCTTACAATTTTATAAAGTGAATATTTTATTTCAGTTATGGAGAGTTTCTGTGAACCTTATTTCTGAGGTACTGTATTACTGGATAATGGCTGAAAGTCTGCAAGTGTGAAATTTCCTTGCATGGAAAAAGGATAGAAAGCCTTCATTTACTGTTTCTCCCTATTCACAGAATTTCTGTCACAGCACAGAGCACAGACTTCATTTATGCCATTAGTTAACCTTCAAGCAGGTTTGATGTTTAGTAAAATGTACACTGTGCATTCATTCCTCCATAAATTACTGTCTAAAATTTGGGGATTTTTTTTTTTCCCCTTCTGCTCTGTTATGGAAAAATCTTACTGATATTCCTATAATGGTATACAGCAGCTTGTGATAATATTATGCATGGAGGAGAAATTTAAACGTTATTCACCTATTAGTCAAAAACCTTATTGTGCATGAACATTATCCACTCAGCTAAGGGGCTGAGCTGTCAGTCAGACATTTATTTTGTATGGTTCTAGAGTCAGTGCCATAAAGGAGGACTGAATAAATCCTATAGGCTTAACAAACAACAGCATACTACTGAGATGCAGAATTACCGACCTAACTGAGCCTGCAATCAGACATTAGAGTGCAATAGCTGGGGAATTATGGAAGAGGCTGTTGATTAGGCCTAACTGAAGTTAGGCATGGAGATTAAAGCTGGTCAAAAAAATTTTTGAATCTCAGAAATTTTGTGGTATGATGAAACCCAGTGGCTTCTAATAGGTGCAAGTAAGTACCTCTGAGTTCCTCCTGATTTTCTGTGGCAAGGCCTCCCAGACCTGCACTTCCACCACTACTCATTTGAACTCCATAGTTCAGTCCCACCTCTGCCAGCCCTACTACTCCATCCAATCCAATGTTTCAAAAGCTCAGGCTGTCAATCCTATCATATTCCCATAGTACTTCCTTTTCCTCCTTTGATACATTGGAAAATGCATACTTGGATGCTTCAGGCACTTGATTTCATACGTTTTCCATGTTTCATTTTTCTATTTGTATAACCTGTCAGCTTTTTCTCACCCTTTCAGTAAAGCGTAGTCACTGTTAATAGCTTTGGGACTCTCTAGCACGTAACCAAGTTTTGCTTTTTTGGCTGATATCTCCCTCTGGATTTTGACACCACCTCCCACCAGGCCCTGAAACTAAGGTGTGCAAGCTCCTCAGTCTTTACATTGACTAATGCTGTTTCACTCAGGCTGCTGGTACTTTGAATTTCTAGTGCAGTCTATTTTGGAAAAGTGTTACATGGTTGAAGTAATTTAAAACTTAGCAAATAAATCTCCTACTCATTGAGATATCTGTCTGAACTTGAATGTTCATGTGTGCACTTGAAAACTATTCAAATCTTGGAGGATTCTGCCCTCTATCATGACTTGCTTTGCTGATTTGGGGCTTTGAGCTGGTTCCTCTGTCCTCTTTCCTTCATGTCTGGTTGCCCCTGTTGCACAACTGTACTTTTAGATAGGATGTCCTCTTGGTGTCACATGCTGAGACTAAGAAACAACAGTTCTACTAATTGTAAATTCTCTTTTTCCCCTACTGACTCCTCCTGATGATAAAATAAAGTGTTTCTTGGACATAGGCCAGTAGTGAAGCTGACAGTCCCAGAAGCCTCTTAGTTATACTCCTTCAATGAATTTCCAGGCAGGGTGACCGCAATGCAGTATAGTAGATTCTTGAGACAAGGTCAGACTAGTATTCAGCAGAATGCAAATAGAAATCGTAACTCAGCACAGACATATCTCACTCTGTCACATACGCTGCCTGCTGACAAATTGATAACTCTTTCAGGATTTAAATGCAGATGTTTTTCAAGCCTGTTCGCTATTTTTGCAGCAACTATAACTTTCTTGGGTATATCTACTTTATACATTTTTTTTATGAGGTAAATCACTGAGCTGAAAACAATTATTGCCTAACTGCTAATATCCCACTGAGTATTACTGTGGGTTGGTATTAGTTTGCAATGCTGTCTGCAAGCTGTCCATATATGAGTGGTTTGAAAGCTATCCCATGAGTCTTTGCATCCTCATGATGTGGGCAAATGCTATGTTTTCTTTCTGTCTGTCTTACAAAGATGAGGCTACCACACCAGTGCCTGTGGCAGAAGAGTGATACTAAAGTGTTTCTTTCTGCCATTGGTTACTACTATTGTCATTTTAGGAAGTCATGCTGGTGTTACTTTCTGCTCCCTCTGCTTCTGTTCTGTGGATCACAGTACCACAATACTCCCCGCAGTGGATCATATATGTTTTTCAGGAGGTGGTATGTATGTGAAGTCCTGGCATGTATCAGATGCTGACCTAGAAATATTCTTACAGTGCACTGGGGGGGGGGTGGGGGGTGTGTGTCAAAGATCTACCTCCAGGGGCTAAGAGGAGGGTCTGAGCCAAAGAAAGCAACAAAAGGTGGATGCAGAGAGTCTTGTTTCAAGATCTCTGTCAAGAGCAGGCATGTGCTCTGTAGCATCCACACATGACTCTCCAGCTGTGTATCACAGGCGGGAGGGTTTTGCAGTAAAAATTTGTAGTAGGGGACCAGAGGCTTGTCCAGGACAAAGGCTAGAAAGGAGACCCTTTACCCAGGTGGTAGCAGACATTGTTCTTTCTCTGGAGGTGGAGGGCAGTAGTTACTCAAGATGACGTGGGAAGCTAAGGAATAAGCAGAAGCCTGAACATGTCTCAAGAAGCTTGCTTTGGTGTTTGGCCCAGTGCTAGTTTTCGTGTTCTTAAATGTGAAGATCCTTTCAAGGCTTGCAGAGCAAGGTGTCGGTAGTTACTTCCTGGTGTTGTCTCCTGCCTAATTTTCCCAGCTGCAAAACCAGGGCCTCTCTCCTAGCACAGTCGGACCTGCACAACAGCTTACTGCAGTGCTCAGGGAGAGGGCCAGGCACAACTGCTTCTCTAGAGGAGAAGGGAGAACAAGGGAAGAGAATCTTAAGAAGACAAAGGACATGCGAAAGGAGGAAAAGGTGGCAAAAGAAAGGGGAAGGGGCTGAAGAGGAAAAATATCTGAAAAGGTGAAAATAACAACTAGCCAGCAGTATGGAAAAAAGTAGAACGAACAGCAGAGAGAGGCACACAAGAACTGGGCTTGGAAACATGCCACTGAATAAATCTCATGATGCTTAAGAGCTCTCTTAGTTTCCTTTTACACTGAGGTAACCATGGGAAGGCTTCCTTCTGCTAGGGTGGGACAAGCAGAGCCAGGCAGGGTCAGAAGGCAATGGATTGTTCTGCTCTGCCCCTCCTCCTTGCTGGGGAATGGTTGGAGTGAAATTTCTTCTTTTCCATATGAGAGCTTCATCTGCAATGGAAACTTTTTTGTTATTATTATTATTCCAGCTATGTGTCAAGGAGTGATGTAACGTGTCAAGTGAAGGCAGTCTGAAATGAAGCAGCTCCAATAACAAACTGTAAGGGTAGGTACATACCTGTTATATCTGTTCTCAAAGAGATGAGACACAGACCATGCCTGTATCATATGTTACATATATTGTAAATGTGCACAAAATTATATTCCTGCTTCCAAATGATCTGAACTAACGTTCATACAGTTGCAGTAGCAATGTTTTAATTGGAAACAAGGAACATATTTACTGTTGCATTATATTCCCAAAGAAAATAAAACCACATGTCAATAACCAATAATGTATAATAAATCAATGATTCTAGTATAGAAACAACCTGCCCTGGTCAACTTCAAGTCAAAATCATGCTGCTATGTATTGAGAATGCCAATTCATTTGTCTTTGTGGCTACAGAAGTAATTTCAAAGGAGTGAGAAGTCTACGCAGGCATGAAATCTCTATACAAGTATTTATTGGAAGAAATCATAGAATAGCTCAGGTTGGAAGGGACCTTTAAAGGTCGTCTACTCCATCCCACCTGCAATGAGCAGGGACATCTTCAGCTAGATCAGGTTGCTCAGAGCCCTGTCCAACCTGACCTTGAATGTCTCCAGGGATGGGGGGTCTACCACCTCTCTGGGCAACCTCTTCCAGTGTTTCACCACACTCATCATAAAAAATTTCTTCCTTACACCTAGTCTGAAATGACACAGGTGTTCTTGCTGAAATTTGACATTTTCAAAAAATGAAAAATGATTGTTAGAATGATGAACTAGCCTCTGTGTAAATATAATACATAATGTAAGTTCAATATACTAGAGTGTGCTCAAGTTCTTTCAGCTATGAAAGTTACAGAAAATTACTCCAAAATTTCTAAAATGTGTTTCCTGTCTTTGAAAATAATGCTTGTCTAGGAGTCACATTTGGAGTAGATTTTAGATCTAATTCCAAGGTGAGTGGTGTTGAGAAATGGGGAAACAGAATTGATTATTCTCCTCAGTGGAAGAATACAACAATCAGAATACTGCTCACTTCTCATGTCAATAGCCTTAGTCATCTTATTGGAATAAACTTAATGGCACTGGTGTATTTTTCTTAAATTAGAAGGTAAGAACAAACATGGAAAAATAATTTTCTGTGTCTCTAGGATATTTTGTTCAGTTTGAAAATGTGAATAATAAAATCAAGGAATACGTAAATACCATTTAAATAAAAAAGAGCCCAATATTGTCTTTTATTAAGATGTATGTATTTAAGTGTGTTTTGCAGGAAGGAAGTCTTGGTTTTGTTTTAGGCTGGCATACTTATTCAGGCCTATAAGTAATTTCATAAGTTGTGACAATGAACATAACTTCTGTCTTCTAAATTTTGAAATACTGCCAAATCTTTCTTATTTTTTTATTTTAAGGACCTAGGTATTTATCAATTAACAGAAAATAGCAAACACAATCATATTTTTTGGCTAGATTTCTACCATTCTTACAAGTCATTTAGATTGAAAAGAGATAACCTGGTTTATTCTACTGAAGTAGCCCAGTGTGAAATAATATTTTTTTAAAAAGCTTTTTCCTCACTGTGTCATGAAGAATGATAGGTGGACATGTGAATAAATAACAAAATAAATAAAAAGATGTGAATAAAAAACAAAGCCTTGAGTACTATGCAATCTTGAAGACATTGCAGAAAGCTGCTATATCAAGAAACAGGAAGCTTGACAAAAATGCTAGAGATTAACTCTGTGAGCGCATCTAGAACAGTGTGCAATGTTTATCGCTAGAACACCATATTAGCAGTTCACTTTCTATAAATTTACCTTTAGTTTCCAACTAATTGTACATATTATTTTGACATCTTCATAAGAAGAGAAATGGAATATATAATACTTTAAAAAATTTACTATTGAGTAATTTTGTGCCAAAACTAAAATGTACAACCATTCTTCTTAAACTAAATTATATGTGCTGTAACAATAGAAAAATTCAGATAGGGCAAATATTTATGGTGATATTGTCAAGGATTTTGTGAACTTTCTGCCCTAGAAAAGACATTTAAATTATAGACTCAGTGGGAGGGGAGTGGATGCACGCTTTTTGCTCTGAAGAGCAAAACAAATTCTGTGCAAAGTTTAAATTAAAATGCATCCTGCTTGTTATGGGGATGGGATCCTTAAATGTGAGTGAATGGAGGGAAAATAGTATGGAAGTAAAGAATAGGACACATGGCCCTTTCTAAGCTGTTTTGCACTTCACAGCAATTAGCTAATATCATGGTAATGAAAAAGATGTGTTTTTTTCTGGGAAGTGTTCATGATTCCTGTGAAGAAAAGTATACATTGTTACATTTAAGGTAGGTTCCCATTGGCTAAATACACCTCTTTTCTCACAACACAATAGATCAAACAGTATTCCTAACAGAATATGTTACATGCTGCTTTTGCTATTTTTTTCCCTCTCTTCTTGAGATGAAATGCAGTGTTTTCACCCTGGATAATTAGCCTAACTATCCTTACTGTCCTCTTAAGCCTTGGAGAGTGATTCACCTTAAACTTTATTGTTTCCTTTTTTAATAACTAAAGACACTTAGATATTTGAAGGGGACTCTCTACTTTGAATTCTGTATATTATAAGAAGATTTTGCTCCATGATTGTATACATCTAACATTTGTTGACTACTTCATTTCTGTTTTTTAAGATTATCCAGGCAACCTTACCTTCACCGCTCAGCACTTCAGAAAGAATAAAAGTTTGGAACAGATGAGATTTGATTCTTGCTTCCTCCTCTTGTGTGCTAGCCATCATGCTTAACATGGAGCTCTTATTACAGACTTTTGGAGTGTCTGATAGCAATCCAGGCTTTAAACACATTTAAATGTTATTTGGATTCATGTTCCATTCTATTATTTAATTTTGGGGAGAAAAAAGAAAAACAACTTTGTACCTCAAATTTTCAGCTGGCAATATGACAATAAAATCTTGACGCTTTTTCTAGAGTATTTGTCTGCATGATATGTCAGAACCATATTGAAAATATATTTGAAACAGAAATGCATTTGATTGTGTGGTATACCTTTTTGCATTTTTTTTCACTTATCAATTGATTTTGATGACCTGCTCAATGATTGTGTTAAAAATTCTTATTTTTACAGCAATTAATATTTATTTTGGTCTTAAACATTATTCTGCAAAGCGGTATTTGCAGCACTCTTCTTGTTTGTAAACTATAATTTAACCAAAAACTATAGAAAACCAATGAACTAGAAAGACTTGCTAAAATTTACTACATAAGAATCTTTGAATTGTTTTTAGCTGAGTTTGCATATGTTTTTCACTGTGGAGTCACTTGTCCGTTTGATCCACTGACTTGGTGGCCTGACCTAAACTGACAATAACTGTTTGCTTTATCTAATTCTATTAATTATTTCAAATGTTCAAAACTTTCTCTTTGCTCAGAACTAGTAAAGAATAGATAAGGCTTTCTCTGGCCAAACGTATTCCCCTGTGATGGGGCATATGTCAATTGCCCTTGGATTAGATGACATGTTCTGGGCTCAGGTAAACTGTGAGGGAAATAAGACTTTAAACCAAGCACGATTCCTTATTCCTGTTTAATAACTTATTAATATTTCAATGCTTCTTTTTATTTCTTTTTTTTTTCTTTTTTTTTTTAATAAACTCACTAGTTTACGAGGGACTGGTTCAGACTTTGAGTATTAGTTTTGTGTTCCTGTTGAAGCTGTATCTTGTGAAAAAAAGTGTTTATGAGCAGTATCATCAGCTGTTGGGTTCTTGTTCTTATCAATATTATTTTTTTTGGATATTGGAAGAAGAAATAGTGAACTCTATGTGGTCTTATGATTTGTTAATGACTTTTTTGAAAAACATTACTTGTTCTTTTTCTGTTGACATGTTTCACAAAAGGTACGAAAAAAATCCTATTTTTCCACTTATATAATCACTTTATACAACTTTGTTTTGATTTACAATTCTATTGCTGGTGTCAAACGTAACAAATTTCCAGACCTATACCTGAACTTTTACTCAAGAAGATTTAATTCTGTTTAGGTATGTGTTAACGATTCTACACGTGGTGGATTCTTTAAGTTTTAAACTAGGATAAATATAATGCACTATATAGTTGTGTAATTATTGATGTATTATAGTATCTCTTCATCCCTCAGAATGTTGTGATTCTTTTAAATAATTTAAAACATATTTCTATTACATATTCTTGTACAATTAGTAGAAAATTTGAGAAACTTTCAATTCCCACTGCCAAATTGTGTTTTCCAGTAAAGTGCTGATCTCTTTCTTTACAGTTTCCGTACTCTCATGCGTTCACTAGATATATTGTATTGCACTCAATTTGCTGTGTTCATTGCTCTTTATTTGTGGAAAGAGGCTCTTAAAACTTTAGCTGGGAATTCCTTCTTTAGAATCTGACACTCTTTTCCCCATCAGGGTTTGTGACAAATGATTAGAGGAGAGAAAGAAAGGAGTGATTATATCCTAAGGCAACCTGCATGACAACATTGTCGGCAAAAAAATTTACTAAGGCTAAAGTGCGGCTTTAATGGTACTAATTCAAAAGCATTTCTTACTTCTGCAAGAAAAGCAGTTGATTTGTTTAAATCTCAGCTACTTACTGAGGGTTTTTTTGTCTTTTTTGTGTTTTTTTTTTTTTTCTGCACAGAGTGAAACATCAGGTAGATATATAGCACCTTTTTTCAGATAAACTAAAAAAAAAGCTCTTTCAAAATTGAGAGCAGATAATCTGAGTTTGTTTTTCTTTATTCAGGTGATGAGATGTCAGTTCTCAAAGTCTATATTATCTGTGAGAATTTGATGTTTAAGAAAAATTAAGCTTTTATGAACCTGTGGTGGGAATTCACTATGCAATTGTCTTTTTGTTCCTGGGAAGTTAATGAAAACAAGAGAAGATTTTCACATGTTTTTCATAGCTTTCAATTTCTTATTGTAGAATCTGATACTGTTGGATCTGTCTGTTTGGTCTTCTTGATCTCCTACTGCTCCAACTTCTCACTCAAAATCTTGTGATTCCTGTGCTTCCTCCATAAGACAATGACTTCCAGTTCCCTGGTATGTCTCGTTCAATCAGTGTTAATGTCCTGTTCTCTGGACCTGGGACTCCAAAGGCCTGATGTTCTTTTTTGACATGGGCCAAGGTGATTGCTTCACATGCTTGTTCAATTTTCCAGTTTTGTCTTTTCCATTCGTGAGCTGCGTTCTTTAATCCTGAAATCAATTAAATTATATTTTTCCTCTTTTGAGGGAGAATAATACTTGAGTGCTGTTAGATTTTTTTTCCATGTAGCATACACAGATACACTGTCTCTGGCAGTTTTAACATTCTTCTGCTGTAGAGCTAGTTGGACTGAGAGTTTCAATGAAAACCTAACCATCAGCTACCAGAGTTTTTCCCGTTTTTCCTCAACTGAGGGTTTATTTTAATTCTGATATTGTATGGTAAATTTCTACCCTGATTGCTGGTACCAGAGATACCTTTATTTCTTTTTTTTTACTTCAGAAACAAAGCCTACAACTTGCAAAATTTCATGTCATTATCTGACCTTTCTACTGCATCAGTATGAATTGCAGTAGACTCTAAAACATATTTAGACTCTATCTTAATTAAAAAATTTGAACATGCCTCTAATCTAGGCAAAAGTGCTTTTGGAATTCAGTCAATTGTTCCTGTCAGCTTAAGCAATCTATGGCCCAGGGTACATTCTTACCTACAATAAAAATTCCTTTCACTACTTTAAAAATCTTCTGTTCAAAGAGATAAAGCAGATATTACAAGATTTTGAGCAGGAGTATAAAATGTTAGTTACATTGATTAGCCAGGTCAGAGAGACTTTATGGCACCATATTAAATAGACACATAGGAAAGTTTCCACCTACGTTTGAAGTGATACCACAGTGGTCACTCAGTCAGGAATTTTGAATGTGTTATCATAGAATCATAGAATCGTTAAGGTTGGAAAAGACCCTTAAGATCATCGAGTCCAACCGTTAACCTAGCACTGCCAAGTCCACCACTAAACCCATGTCCTCAAGCACCACGTCTACCCGTCTTTTAAATACCTCCAGGGATGAGGACTCAACCACTTCCCTGGGCAGCCTGTTCCAATGCCTAATTACCCTTTCGGTGAAAGTTTTTCCTAATATCTAACCTAAAACTTCCCCTGGCACAGCTTGAGGCTGTTTCCTCTCGTCCTATCACTTGTTACTTGGGAGAAGAGACTGACCCCCACCTCGCTACAACCTCCTTCAAGGTAGTTGCAGAGAGCGATAAGGTCACCCCTCAGCCTCCTCTTCTCCAGACTAAACAACCCCAGCTCCTTCAGCCAGTCCTCATAAGACTTGCACTCTAGACCCTTCACCAGCTTAGTTGCCCTCCTCTGGACACGCTCCAGCACCTCAATGTCCTTCTTGTAGGGAGGGGCCCAAAACTGAACACAGTACTTGAGGTGGGGCCTCACCAGTGCCGAGTACAGGGGCACTATCACCTCCCTGGTCCTGCTGGCCACATTATTCCTGATACACGCCAGGATGCCATTGGCCTTCTTGGCCACCTGGGCACACTGCTGGCTCATGTTCCGGCGGCTGTCAACCAACACCCCCAAGTCCTGTTCCACCAGGCAGCTCTCCAGCCACTCCTCCCCCAGCCTGTAGTGTTGCATGGGGTTGTTGTGACCCAAGTGCAGGACCCAGCACTTAGCCTTGTTGAATCTCATGCAGTTGGCCCTGGCCCAATGATCCAGCCTGTCCAGGTCCCTCTGCAGGGCCTTCCTACCCTCCAGCAGATCGACACTGCCACCCAACTTGGTGTCATCTGCAAACTTACTGATGGTGCACTCAATCCCCTCATCCAGATCATCAATGAAGATATTGAACAGGACTGGCCCCGGTACTGAGCCCTGGGGAACACCACTCGTGACCAGCCGCCAACTGGATTTGACTCCATTCACCACGACTCTCTGGGCTTTGTCATCCAGCCAGTTTTTAACCCAGCGCAGAGTGCACTTACCCAAGCCATGTGCAGCCAGCTTCTCCAGGAGAATGCTGTGGGAGACAGTGTCAAAGGCTTTACTAAAGTCCAGGTAGACAATATCCACACCTTTCCCTCATCAGGCTCTGGTTGTTGTAATATTGTTTGTTTGTTGAACAAATGCTTATATTTCTACTAGGACAGTAGCTACTTGAATAGATGGAAGCATAATAGAAGGCTAATGTCTTGTCAACTGCCGAGCAGGCCTGAAAGGGCCTCCTAATAGTGAGTCTCTTGGAAAGCGCTAGGAAGCCAGTGATGGATTAAAGTCCTGCAAGCTGATGCTAACTTTCTTGAATGGAGGACAGTCTAAGACTGGTCCAGTGTCAGAATTAGCAAATAAGAGCTGACAGGGCTTTTAACATATGGGTAAAACAGAGGATTCATAGATTGCTGTCAGGCAAGCACAAAATATTTGTCTAAGTTAGCAGAAACACAGCATTTATGGTAAGTCAAGACATGCGTATAAAACACCATGGTAACTGGTGAAAAAGGAAGGTAGCTAGCCACAAAATGCAAGTTGCTATATTGACTTGGTAAGGCCAAATACAAATAAATTACATGGACTGGCCCATAGCAATGGTAAGAATAGCTGATAAACAGAGTGTTGCTTTTGGTTGTGATCATGTAAGTGAATGTTCTTGGAAGTGACCTGCCTCCGTCCTCCTGGCAAGCTGGTGAGTCTGTTGCCTGCTTGACTCTAATGCAGTAGTCCATCTGTCTTTAAGTGTTGATCTTGGAATTTGAACTGAAAAACATGTTTTCACCACTTGGCTGCATGTTCCTTGAAAGGACACTTGAAAAGACCAGATACTTCAGACAACCTTAGTTTTCCTCCCTGTCTGTCTGATCTGCCTTGGAGAGAGTCTCAAGATCTTGGCATGTACTCTTGAGGTTTTATTCTGGACTAATAAGGATGGGGAGAAAAGGCAAGTAATTTGGCAGGTGGGATATGTTAACTTACAGAGGAAGTGAAGCAGCCTGCTGATCAACCTTATCTATAAGCCTCTGAAGACACCTTGCTCAAAAGTTTGCTTTTCTGGGCTTCCTTCACCTCATTCCAGACACCAAACATTAATTTATAGAACTTAGAGTTTTTGTTTTCATTTAAAGCTGGAGTTCATGTGTTTTGTAGACTCATAAACTAAGCAAAGCCAGGAAAGTTACTGGAAATAATGGTAATTATAAATTGACTTACTTGGTACTAGTGTAATAGTGGATTACTTTATGTCACTATTTTACAGTTAGGACACCATGATAGACCTATTTATAAGCATATAAGAGAGATAGAAGGTGAGCACATACAAGGCTTTATGATAGCCATTAAAGGTTATGAGATTTCACATATTGTGTTTGTGGTTCTTCAGTAATTCTCTTTACATTTGACTTGATTGCTTCATTTCTTGTTGCGCAATACAAAGTCCAGGAAGCAAATGTAGGCTGTTTGTTTTTTTAATGTGAACAACAGTAAAAATGTACATAGGCATTTTCTTTTAAAAGAATAGATTAAATGAAAGTGGCAGAAGAAAATTTCCTTATCAAGAAATTGCCAAAACACTAAGACTAAGAAATTGCAGTTGATTTCAACTCCAAATTTGCATACTGAAGACAGAGTGCCAGAAAAAGGATTAACAGTTTTCAGCATCATTCAATTCTACCCAGCATTTTTAGTAATGGCATATATTTCCACCCCCCACCCCCCCCAAAGAGTTTTGAAGCTATCTAAGACTGAGAAAACGTAGAACCTTATCACCCTGGCACTGGGGTAGTTAAATGTTTATTTTTCTGAAGTATGATTATACACTCCAGCTGATTTTCTAGAAAAGCTGAGTACCTTTGTTGCTTAATTTTCTGTGTGCATATGTGATTATAAACATACTTGTACATATAAAATCATATGTTAATAAATATGATGACTATTAGTGTTTTACATAAATTAGTGATAATAAACAGAGGTAATTAAATGTCAGACTAAACAATAATTAATAACAATTTTGGACTCCCATACGTAAGTATACTGAAGATCACTTGCTATTCACCCATCTCTAGGTTTGAATTTCCATAATAGCTTTCTTCTGTTTTGATTTGGTTTTAATGAAATAAGTATGATTCCCTCAAGTGAAAAGGCATCCAAGCAAGAGGTGACAAAGGAGCCTCAGCTGCACTGTGTTTTGTAAATGTAAATACAATTAAACTCTAGGTCAGTACTTCAAAATATTTCCGTGTGCATGTTTCTAACCTGCTTTAGGAAAAATATAGCATCTCCCTGAGTGTTGTTTTTCACTACTGTATCGAAGCAATCCCTCTTCAATTATGTGTAAATATTTGACTACACCTTTGTATTGTTTTTAAAATTAGAGGATAAATAACAGTTGATGCTTCTTCTCTTAAGTATTATAGGCCTCGATGTTTTCCTTAACATCATACATATTTAAAGCACATTTATTTTTTTATATATTAGGTGGAAAACATATATAGGATTTAGATAACATTTATTTTTATCTTCTAGGTAATTTGAATTTTTACTACCTGCTAAGGGAAGAGAGCAGAAATTGAAATAAATACATTTATCTTAGATGTTTGAAGTGGAATACACTTTATGTAGATTTTAAATAGGAATATCTGTGAAGGTTTGTGTGTTCAACTGACAAGGGTTTATGGATGGAAAGGAGGAAGCTTTATTCTATGACCAAAGTATCTTGGAAGTCTAATCTACCATTGTGAAATATAATGCATTATTTAGAAGTTGAGCACTCACAATATGGTGCTATGAATTAGAAAAGCTGACTAAATGACTCTATGGCCTGTATTGTGAGGTGACAGATAATAACTTCTTTCAAAATTAAGTGAATAAGGATTGTTTTTGACAATATTGTATTTTAAACTTTCTCTATTTCACATTGTAGTGAATCCCCAGGAATGCTGGGACTTGAGCTGTAAGTTAGTGCTTGGGCTTCCAGAAAAAAGTAGTAGCTATCAAACAGCTCTTGTGCCATTGTATTGGGTGCAGATGTCAAGGTTTTGGTAGCGCTGAGGGCCTGCAGGGTCAGTGCATTGTATTTCCCTCTGTTGAACTTCAAGAGATGCTTGTTGACCTATTTCTCCAAACTGTTGAGGTCCCCTGAATGTCTGCAAAACCATTTGGTGAGTTGGCAATTTTTCCCAATTTTGTGTTATCTGCAAACATGCTGAGAGTGCACTTTCTCCCATCATCCAGGTCATTAATGAAGAGGTTAAACAGTATTGGCCCCATTAATGACTCCTGGGGTACAGAACTAGTGACTGGCCTCCAGCTGCACTTTGTGCCACTGATCACCACCCTCTGGGTCTGGCAGATCAGTCAGTTTTCAACCCACCTCACCATTCACTTACCCAGTTTGTACTTCATCAGTTTTTCAGTGAGAACTTTATGGGAGACAGTGGTGAATGCCTTGCTGAAGTCAGGATAAACAATATCCACTGCTCTCCCCTCATCCACAAAGCCATTCATTACATTGCTTGATCAACCTCATAGCCTTCTACATTCTCTTCTGTTTTACTATTAATCAGTTGAGTCTGCTTGTCCAACTTTCTTCAGTTTCTTTCTCCATGTATCTTTTTTTGGTGGAGGTAGAAAGGGTCCTGTAACCAACCGTTCATTATATTAGTATTGTTTTCTTGAGTCTTTTAACCAAAACTGTAGGTTTCATTTTAAAATATTGAACATGTAAGGGTTAACATAATTTCATTTTCTTAAAGCAAATGGAAATCAATGAAACAATGCAAACACAACTACACAGAGTCTTAAATACCATCTAATAGAAGTATGGATTAACAGATTTAATGGAATTAAGTGAACGGATGGCAGCTTTAGTACTCTCCTAATAAAAGAAGGGATGGAGACAGAGATGCTCGGAAATCAAGTTTTGTAGCTACTTTGGTGCAGTGTGGAGGTTGCAAGATAGCCACTTTATTTACTCCATTTTTCAACCTACGGCTTCTTTAAAGTAAAATAAAGTCACTAAAATTGGAAATGGGCTGAGTAGAAAAATAAGAGGTAATATGGATCTCTTCGGACTAGGACTGTTTTACCTAAATTTTTACTTTACCTGTCTTAACAAGGAAAATGTTCAGAAAGGCATGAAAAAATAGTATGCTAATCAATCTGATGATTAATTCCATGGTTTTACTAAAGAAATGAATAAAAAAATAAAGGAGTTTTTGGCAAAGAAATGTTGCATATTGTGTAAATATAAGAATGTTACATCATAGCTGAAATATTTGATATGATAATTGGCCTTTCTGCTTCAAAATGGTTTGCTTCTATCAGAACAAAATGGACAAGAAGTAAATATGTGACAATCTTTCTCCTTCACTGGGTGGGGAAAGTAACATGGACAGATACGGAGTGAAGAGTCACTCATTTAATGTCATCATTACACTGGACTTGCTGGTTTTTATGTGTCTGATAGAACTGTAGAAATGTGAGTAATTATCAGTTCCTGCATTTTTTGTGATGAACCATGGGGCCTTTTATTTTGGAGCATTTTATAATAATATATACAAGTTAAAATTACTTTGTGCATTATTTCCTTCATAATAGTGATGGGTAATTTAAGATAATTAAGTCTTAAAAAATGTACAGGACTATATTGGCCTATTAACAATGACTGGAGAGTAGATCAGGAATTTAGAATGAGAATAAATCAAATTATCTGCTCCAGCAGTGAAATGACTGAGCTACCAATAAACTACTTATATGCCCTTTTACAAGGAATCTTAAGGTGTAACAGATTTTTGCTCAGTATGAATTGTAGCTACCGAAATTATTTTCTAAAATAAGTTTGAATTACCATTTTATGCAGTGTATGTAGAACTTAGTAAATATATTTGAAAACAATTTCTTCAGACTTAAATTTGCCCATTTTGTTTGTCATCTTCCCAACAGCTGACTGGTGTGTTACTTGCTGCTACCTCAGATGGGTTTAGCCACTGTTACCAGCAGAATAACTAGATTTCCCTCCTATGATCATAAATATACTGTGAGGCTATTTAAAGGAGCTGCATCAGTTTTGCTTCCATAATATTTTTTTTTTATACAGAACACAGAAGAAGCATGTGGCATATATAAAACGAAGAAATTTCTGGTAAAGTATGGTAGTCTGTGAACAATTAGGTTTTACTGTTTTCTTTCAACATTCAGAAAACTATGTGAGTGCTATAAATTAATAGAGCTCCCCAGTTGACTCTGAAGCTTCCAAATAAATATTTGAATATAGAGCTCCTGTCATGGTTTAACCCCAGCCAGCAACTAAGGACCACACAGCTGCTTGCTCACTCTCTGAATCTGAAGAGTAAAAGTGAGAAAGCTCATGAGTTGAGATAAAGACAGTTCAATAGGGAAAGCAAAAGCCGCACATACAAGCAAAACAAAACAAGTTCACTACTTCCCATCAGCAGGCAGGTGTTCAGCCATCCTCAGGAAAGCAAGGCTCCGTCATGTGTAATGGTTACTTGGGAAGACAAACATCATCACTCTGAACGTCTCTCCCTTCCTTCTTCTTCCCCCTGTTTATATGCTGAGCATGACATCATACGGTACGGCATAGCCCTTTGGCCAGTCTGGGTCATCTGTCCTGGCTGTGCCCCCTCCCAGCTTCTTGTGCACCTGGCAGAGCATGGGAAGCTGAAAAGTCCTTGACTGGTGTAAGCACTACTTAGCAACAACTAAAAGATCAGTGTGTTATCAACTTTAGTCTCATTGTAAATCCAAAACACAGCACTATACCAGCTACTAAGAAAATTAACTCTATCCCAGCTGAAACCAGGACAGATCCCCAGCTTTGGCCATAAAATGGGTACTGAATTGACTACAATGGAGATAGCAGGTTGTGTTGAAACTGGAAGTATCAGAATTGAAAGATGTGATTAGTACAATTTGTCAGTGATCATTCTGGGAATAATTTTATTTAATACTTGCTTTACTGTCTGCTAGGAATTCATATAGAAGGAAGATTTTAGTAAGTATTGGAATAATAGAAGCAATGGGACATAACAGTGTAAAAAGTAAAGTTTGAGCTCTTACCATGCATATTACCAAGTGGCAGCTCATCAATTTGTAATAAGAGAAATGAATTGAACTATAGGTGTAATGTTAAATCCAAGGGTGATGTTTGGTTTGTGAAGGTGATTCTTTGATGTAATCACCTGGAATCACAGGAGACTATTTGAGATAGAAGTGCTTAGAGTGCTGCTTAGCTGGTTTTTCAAAAGTAAGGGATCATTTGATGCATTTGATGATAGTCTTTCTACTATGTCCTAACACTTTAAATTGGTCATCTTAGGAGAACTGGGCTTTTTTTGTCTTGATAAAATGCTTGTGGGTGGGTATTTTTTTTTTTTTATTTAGATTGCTTTGGAGTCACAAAGTAATCTTTGAGGTGAACTGAGAGATCAATTGACCCTGTGAAAGTGAAAATCACATAAAAGAAAGTTTCTTGTTCTTTCATGCAGCCAACAAAGCAAAAAATGGAATAATAAAAACCTCCTCTCCAGTACGATCTTAAAGACATATGAACTACTCGATACTCCTTGCAGATGTTATCTAATATGTTTAAAAAGCTGTAGCATTTGGAGACAATGCTATCTGATACCCAGGAGCTTATTTCAGTGCTCCATGTTCTTTACAGTTGTTAGTGTGTATTTATAAATTTACTCAAAATCCCAAAGAACTAACATCTAATCTTGAATACCCCTTGTCTTGTTTGAGTATAGAAGATATTTACTTTATATCATGTTTTTGCTTTTTCTGATAAGTTTAGAATTTTGAATTCTTTCTTATGTGCCCATATTTTCCATATGATGCATAGAACTGGGCACAGTAGTCCAGCTGGGAGCTTACCAATAGTAAGCAGTATGGAAGATTACATAAGAGTAGAAGGCATTCACACTCTTCATCTGTAACTTTCTCTTAATAAAGGAAAAGCATGATCTCCTGTGTATTTTTGCAAGCATTTATTTATGGGAAAACCACCTTCAACAGTGTCCTTAATGAAAATACTACTATGTTAACAAATTAGACATTTCTGTGTTAAAAAAAAAAAAAAAAAAATCACTGTTCAAAAGTTCCTCTTAAGCATCTTTTTTTTTTTTTTAATTTTGTAGAAAAAAATGTCTTGTTACAATGAAGAAAAGTAGAAATGAGAATAAGGAATCTACATGTGCAATAAAAAGAGTTCCAATAAGTGAGTAATAAAAATGTCTTGTCCTGGTCCATCTGACCACTATAGTCTCTAAAAGGGAGTAAGCGTGTGAATTTTGCTAGTTTGAGCAGTAACATTTTTTGTGATGGCTTGATATCAGAATAGAGGATTAAATCATTCAGATTCTTATGTCATTCATACTTGTAATGAACTTGAAAGCTTAAGTAATCCTAAACCCATGTTTATAAAGTGATTTTTCCAAATGAATGCACAAGTCTTTTGTATGGCAAAGAAGTATGAAAAGGGTTAGTGTGACTAGAGCACATGTTTCTGAGATGAAAACCATAGGCCTATGCAGGTACACCTTGCAGTCACTCTGAAGAACTATCTATGGAATGGCAGTAATTCTTCTGAACTATCAGATAAGTGAATTTCTGCTGAGAATTGTACTTGAGAGGTATTATTGTAGGAAATTGTTCAAATATAATTGAAAAGGAGATGATACAAAGATGTACTTACATGACACTTGTAAGTTGTGGGAGAGCAGGGTAGAACAATGTGGTAGAAGGAATGGTAATTGGCATGGTGGCATCTAGGATATAATGGTCTCATCTCTTCCACAAAACTCAGGCCAAGTCCCTTTTTCCAAAGTCTCTTACAATGGAATATACCTATTCTGTTAGAAGGTATAGAGGAAACTCTTAAGGAAAATTATATATTTTTCCTCATTGAGTTTTTCCCACCTATTTTTTCATTTTTTTTGGAGAGAGTTCTGAGAGAGGTGAGAAGAGATTAGGATGTGGATGGGGGATATTGTGTTAGTCATCTGGGGGAAAAATGTCCAAAAGCACATGTTCAGTTTGAGAATCTGATTCAGTCCAGCTATCCATGTCCTTCTCCATTTGAAAATTTGAAATGAAAGTACTTATTTGAATAGTGCCTTTTTATTACTTGATTGTTAGAAAATTTAGTAGACTAATGTTTATGAGTCATGTCAATGGTGACAATTATGCCAAATATGTGTGCTAGCATTAGTAAAGTAATTGATTGCATTATTATTGTCTAAATTGGTAAACATTGTTACCATCACAGTTGAATTTTTAATCGTAATTTCTGTTATCTTTCTGATTTCCCAGTGTAATTTGGAGTCTCTGCTAAAGGTAACAAATGCAAATCTAAATATCTAACTAACATTTGTCAGATTAACAATTGATACAGTGTGTTTCGTGCTCGACTCAACATTACTTTAATCAGATGGTAGAATATACATAATTTGATGTGTTTCTGTTCTTCAGAATGAACTGCATCATACAGATCTTTGCCTGAGACTGCTTCTTTCTACCTACAAACAGTGAAACTTTCTTATTTCCCCTCCACTCTTTCACTTAGGTTTTTATTCACTTCCTTGTCTTTGGAAAGAACACAAATATTTGAGAGGCCTTTTCCAACTCTGGACCGTTTTCTGTCTCAAACCTTTTCATCACATCTCTTACTTGAGTTTTATTTGTCACTCTTTATCCCTCCACTTCTTTTACACCACTTTTTTTTTTTTTTTTTCTGACAGCCTGTTCACAGGAACATCTTGTAACATCACTGCAACTGGAATGCCAAAGTCTTGCTCAGTGAACTATATGTTTAAAACCTTAGAAAGGATTAATAGAAAAATGAATGAACTTTTGGATTTCTTTTAAAAAGAAACTATCACATTTTGACATGTAAAACTGTCCTTTTAAATGAGTACAAAACTGAAAATTAAAGGTTATGCCGTGGTTCCTTTTGATACATTCCAGAAGATCAAAAGTACAAATGCTTCTGAAATACAATATTTTCGTGCTTCCCTAGGCTCCCAGAGTCCATTCTGCAGAGCTTTCTGTTAGTGTTGGAAATTGCTCTGGTCAAAATTCCCGTGGTTTCTTTCCTCTGCCAACCAAGAAAAAAGTCTGAAATTCTTAAAATTATTGATCCTGCCACGTTTTTGGGGGGAGAAACCCTAATTCCTACGTGACCATTCTCAGGCACTTCTGCGGTTTCTAATGCATCCATAGCCCTTGCATCTTTGCTGCCGCATGGATCTCCATCCCCTGCCTCCACTGAGACAGCAGACTGAATCATAGAATCATAGAATGCTTTGGGATGGAAGGGACCTTTAAAGGTCATCTAGTCCATCCCCCCTGCAATTGGCAGGGACATCTACAACTAGATCAGGTTGTTCAGAGCCCCATCCAGCCTGTCCTTGAATGTTTCCAAGGATGGGGCATCTACCACCTCTCTGGGCAACCCCTTCCAGTGTTTCACTACCCTCATTGTAAAAAATTTCTTCCTTATATCTAGTCTGATAGGACGTCGCTAGCACACCATCCCTCAAACACTGGTGTGCCACCCCCAGGCTTATCTCTAGTGAGCCTGGCTTTATCCCTTTCCCCCTTCAAATCTAGTTTAAAGCTCTTTCAACGAGCCCTGCTAACTCCTGAGCAAGGATTCTTTTCCCCCTTTGAGACAAGCGTAACCCGTCTGTCACCAGCAGGCCTGGTGTCGTGTAAACCGACCCGTGATCAAAAAACCCAAAATTCTGCCGGTGATACCAGGCTTGGAGCCAGGCATTGATCTGCTGGCTCTTCCTTCCCACCGAAGAGCATCTGAGTGACAGTGAAACAAAATTAACTGGATAAACAGAAAAGTAGCCATTTAATGCTAAGTGGTTCTGATAAAAAATGGTGTTGGTGAATGGAAAAGTAAAAACATGATGCATACACAAAACAAGTTTGTGTTTTCATTTTATACTGAAGCTTCGTATGTTTAATTCTTTCACATCCTTAGAAGCCTGCTTTCATAAGTAGGAAATAAGATGTCCTTTTAGAGGAGATAAGGAAAGGAAGCGGCTGATATACTGATGCTGGCGTTTATGTGACCAGCTGCAAAAGAAGTTCATTAATAGGGAGAAGATTAAAAGAAAAGCCTTCTTGTTATCAAATGTTAGGATGAACTGCTTATATGAAGCTCCTCATTTTAAACAGTAGAACCTTCAGAGGTGCTTAAAATGACCAGCAAAAGCAAAGCAGACATGGAAGATAAAGAACTGCTTAAGAAACAAATTTCTACAAGAAATTAAGATGCTTTACCAATATTCATGAAGGTACAAAGCTTTTTAGGAAATTAGGTCTAGATTCTTGTCTAAAACTACAGATTTGCAGACAGAAGTGACACCGTTATGCTGTTAGGTTACTCCAAAATGAAGTTAACGTGCTAATATAAAGAACTACTTACCTCTAAAGAAATATTATTAAACTTTTTTTCTCCAGGTCACTCTATTGCATGTTAAAGAACTCCTTTAATTATGGAGTCAGCTTCGGGATTTATCTAATACCAGAAATGAAAATTTCTCCTTTAATCAGTTTCTATAACAAATTATCAAGTCGACAGGATGATGAAAGGACTATCACAATCTGATTGTGACAATGAGTTCCATCATCCAGTTGTGACATCATCAGTCATCATGGAAGCTGTATAACAGTAATAAACACGGAGTGACCTTGTCTCATTGTTAATGGTGCTGCTGGAGTGCTGGCCTGTGCAGTGAGGCAAAGAGTAAAAGCTGGGATCCTGTGCTGATGTCTGGGAGTGTGGGGAGGTTGGAGGCTGCTGTTGGCTGGGGGACCCTGTCTGTTGACAGTGTCTGGCTATGAGTACCTTCGCAGCCATGGTTATTGTAAAACGCTTTCTTACAACCTTTATAAGCCCTCTTTCCTCTGCTTCAAAAGGGCATGGGAGGGCAGAACAGTCATGGCATGGCAGCAGGAGAGAGGAAGAGATTGTGAGTAGTTACTTGATATATATGCCTGCCTGCTGCTCGTCACAAAAGCTCTCCTTAAGAATGGACCATTAGAGTTTTATTAAATCCAAATGTATTTTCTTCAGGATAACTTAGTAATACAGCAAGAACGCCACGTGTAAACTCTGACTTCAGATCCATTCAGAGGGTTGCTGACAGTCCTAACCTTATACAGTCATTTGAATTTTAGTTTGCCCAAACTTCCAGTGGCAACTCAACTCACCTATGTGCATAAATCCATGGAACAGGCAGATTTTGCTCTTTGTGCCATGCACTGAGATTGCTTTTGGCCTTATTGAGAACTGATGGTCTTTCCCTTTTCTCTTTTCTAATATTCTGTAGCTCAAGAGCCAATTCTGTGTCTATATCTTAATTTCTCTAGGGATTTCTTCAGTAGCTATTTCTTGGCAGGCTTTTTGAAGGCAGAGAGCACCTTTAGCCATTGATTCATTTGGATATTGGAATGCCACTACAGAAACTTTAAAAAACTTTTCTTAAAATTATTGAAGAAAAAAATTATCAAAACCAGGCTTCCCCCGTAAGGTCCTTTGTTGTCTTAACATTACCAGTTCTCCTTCCGGAGCAGCATGCTGCTGTTCTGCTGCTTTTTCTGTTGTTATATGTATTCTGACCTGGCTGACCTTGCCATGTAGTTAGTTAAACCAATTTTGCTCATACCTGAAGACTAAGAGATTTTAGTTCTGTGCAGAAGTTTTTATGCATAAATGTTCTTGTCTGCATTTGCTCACAATGCAGTGAATCTCTGCTGCTATTCTGTAAGGAGAAAAATATACATTTCATTTCAATGCTTTGGTTTCCCCTTAGAAAAAGAGTGTATTATTTTTGTATGAATGTAGTTCTCCTGCACTGCAGTCCTTTGTTCTATTCTTTCTCATTTTGCTTCATGTTTCTGTTCTTAAAGCTGTCACCTTTATTTCAAAGTTGTCAGCCCCAGATTTTGCCAATCAGCAAAATGCTAGCTCCTCTGTGACCTACCAGGGAGTTATACCAATGGGCTGTAGAGAAGTGTGTGCATAATCACAGTAATAGCTGAGCTGTTTGGAAAAGAACTCAGTATCTGCAGTTACCAGGGAGATCACCTTGTCCTGTGATGTAATCCTGGCCATATGCAGTCTCACCCATGGAGCAGTGCAAAAAATGAAGATGCTCCAGGACCTGCACTGTGAAATCAGAGCAAAATCTCTAGAACAGTCCATGGAGCAGCATAACCTAGCAAGTTTTGTGTTCAACGTCAGGAAGCTTAGTAAAGCTGTACTTGAACACCTGTTTTCTAATTGTTGCTCATTAACTTCACTGTTATAGGAGAAATGGTATCCTTACAAGGTAGACCACCTGGTTTAAGACAAAAATAGCTTTTCATGCAGAAGAATATGCACGCAATCGTATGACATAACTTTATCTGGGAATGGCAGCTAGAGTGTCTGGAAAAACTTTCCGTCCATACAGCCATATGTGTGAAACAGGGTTTTAAAAGAAAGTTTTAGGGTGAAAAGATAGAATTGAGTTTATAATTAATGGTAGTGGTAAATGATTTCTGATTCTAAGCTGAGTGATGGAGTTAGCATGAGTAAGTGCCTGTGTTAGCAAATGCTCTTCCTTCTTGTAACTGAGCCATGAGTCATTAGAATTATGGTGTGCTATAAAACTTAATTAGCATTAAAGTATTCTCTCAGGTGTTATACATTTTAACAATCCTGTATTAATAGTCACATCCCACAAGTCCTTTACAGATTTCATGGTTTAATTATCTCTTCTCAGTGTTTAGAACCTGTCTGGATTGTCCACTCTTTGGGAATGAGTGGCAAATTCATCCCAGTTTTAGTAAGTTTCTGCATGAAGTAATTTCACATCCTGTTAATATCTGTCTAAATTTTGGCTGTCTGGGAAAACAGATAGCCAGGAATAGTGAGCATGTACTTATGAAGGTTAAATCATGCTTGACGTAATTGCTTTCTACATTAAAATGAGGAAGGGGAAGCAGAAAGAGTGGTGCATGCAATATACCTTAATTTTAGTTAGAATTTTTACACCATCTGCCACAGTATTTTCACTTGGAAGCTCATGAAATATGGACTGGAAATATGGATAATTAAGTGGACTGAACATTGGCTGGATCTTCATGTTTAAAATGTAGTAATCAATGGATGAACATCTATTTGGTTTCTGGTAAGAAGCAGAGTGTGCCAGGGCTCAATACTGAGGCCCAGGTTATTGAATATCTTCATCGTTGACCTAGATCATGAGACAGACTGCACTTTTATCAGAACTGTGGATGACAGCAAATAGGATGAAATGACTGACATACCAAACAGTCAAACTTCAATCCAGTGAGACCTTGGGGAAACTTGAGGGTTGGGCCAACAGAACCCTATTAATTTCAGCACAGAAGAAATGCAAGGGTCTGTACCAGAGGTAGAATAATCCATGCATCACAGGCTGGGAGCTGACTGGCTGAGAAACAGCCCTGCTGAAAAGTACCTGGATATCCTTGTAGATGCCTATCTGAATATGAATCAGCAATGTATTCTTATCTTAAAGAAGGCAAACAATGCACTGGAGTTCCTTAGGGTGAGCGTGGCTAGTAGATTTGAAGAAAGTTACTCTCCTCTACTTGGTACTGGTAAAGACACACATGGACTACTGTGTCCAAGTTCGGCTGCCTGTTTCAAGAATAATATTGAGTAGCTGGAGAGGGTCCATTGGAGGGCTACTACAATGATTTGGGGTACGCATGTCCCATGAGGAGACGTTAAGAAAAGTAGGCTTGTTTAGTCCAGCGAAAAGGAGCCTAGAAGGGCAGCCTACAGCTACTTGAAAGTGTGACAAAGGTGATGGACACAAGACGCTCCTCTTCATTGGCAGATGATAAGCAGGAGACAATAGCCTCAGGTTGCACCTTGGGAGGTTCATGTTGGACAGTAGGAGAAAACATTTACGCTAGTAGAGTAGTGCTGCAGTGGAACAGGTTGTGGTATCTTGATCCTAGAGCTTTTCAAGACTTTGCTAGATAAAGCCCCAGCTGACCTGAGTTGTTGATAGACCAACTTTGAGCAGGAGGCTGGACTAGAGACTCTAGAAGTGCCTTCCAAATAATATGATTATGTGAATTTTACTTCCATTACTACTACTTCACCAGATGACAAAAAAAAGTTTTAAATTTTATGAACAGAGATAATTCTGCCTACTGTATTGCTAGACAAGGCTTTCTCTGTTTGTTAGTATGCTGTTGATTCATCAAATGAGATATAATTTTCTTTTTGTTGACAGCTGAGGCATGGAAACATTGGTCATGGTTCTGATTTGAGACCTCTTAAATTAGTAATATTTTAAAGACTTTTTCCAAACCAGGATTAATATTAAAGCCAATACATGGAACAAAGCTCTGCAGCTGAAATCAGCTAAGTCCCCTCTCTTACCTTTTTTCCCTACTTCAACCTCTGTAGGTTTTAGGTCACATTAAATCTGAATTACTTACTAAAGGCACAACTTTGGTAGAAGCTGCTCAATGTGTCATAAAAAACCCCAAAAGTAAACTTTTAAAGGGTTTTATATGTTCATTTTTAACTGAAGGCTTGATGCAGAGAATGAAATATGAAACATGGAGATAAAATACCAGATCACTCCATATGAATACAGGTGTTTTTACCTCACATGCTCATTCAAAAAGAAAAAAAAAATATTCTGCAGACTGCTTTAGAGAAGTTTCAACCCATGAGGAAGAAAGGTGAAGGACAGCTATGGGACGGTAAATGTTACCTCCTAGGGCAACGTGAAAATTCTTCCATTGATCTCTGCTGCTGCTGGTCAGGGTACAGCACACCTGTTGCCTGACTCCCTAACAGTAGGGTTTACTCTGTTGAGATAAGACTATAGTTGGACTCCAACAATTTCTTTAGACGGTTCTTCAGGGCAGAATGAGGCTTCTGCTTGTCCAAATAGAAAGCTGCTAAATTTCATTGCCACTATACTGTCTATTTTTTCTATATGGAAATTTTCCAATGAACCTACTTCTAGTCAGTCACAAATTTTAAAAGAATGGAGTGGCACCTTCTGAACTTGAGATTCTCTTACTTACTCTAATGTGCAGAGTATGTGAAAGCAAGTGTTATTGGTTCGTTGATAGCTTGAAAAGTCTATATGCTGGAAAAACAACAGTTATTTCAGCTTTACTATTTATGCCAATCATAACATCTATTAGTGTGAGTAAGCCACAGCATTGATCAGTTCAGACTTCCATCAACACAATATTAAAATGCATTGCAAGCAGTCAATATAATATTAGGCCACAGTTTAATGACAATCAATCATAAACAGGTTTCAGAATGCATTTGAAACATATTTCTGACCTGTAATCACCACCTTTGTATGGCCAGCTACTGGAGAATGTAGAAAAGGGCTTTGAAAGGCCTAAAAGTCTCTTTCTTCATGTGGTAATTGTAAACTAATATGAGTTTCAGATGCTATTACTCTTTTACGCTTGTTGTCCCACACTAGTTACTAGTCACTTTCCATTAAAAAATATTGTTATAAAATCTGTTATGATTTCCCCATGAATATTACATTTGCTATAAATGTAACACTTCAAGCCCTGGTAGCTTCTACAATTCAGATAATGATGCTTATAACATTACTTTCAGTTTCAGAAAATATCTTTTTGCATTCACACTTCACAAACAGAAACAGTTCATTCCTATCTTAACCTCAGTTTGGAATGGATATGGGCAGAGTGCAGATAAAATGCATTAAGTAGTGATGGCCAACTGCCTCCAGTTAACAAGACATGAGGGACCTTGGGATACATACTAAGGACCTAATGTCCATACGGAATAAAAGGTTCCCATGAGGAACTGCATGTTGAACAGTATTATATAGTGCTGGGAAGTGGATCCTGAGATATGACCAGGTAATGACACATAATCAAGATGTAGATATATGTCGTGGTTTAACCCCAACCGGCAACTAAGCACCACACAGCTGCTCGCTCACTTCCCCCCCAGTGGGATGGGGGAGAGAATCAGAAGGGTAAAAGTGAGAAAACTCATGGGTTGAGATAAAGACAGTTCAATGGGGAAAGCAAAAGCCACGCACACAAGCAAAGCAAAGCAAGGAATTAATTCACTATTTCCCATCGGCAGGCAGGTGTTCAGCCATCTCCAGGAAAGCAGGGCTCCATCACATGTAACGGTTACTTAGGAAGACAAATGCCATCACTCTGAACGTCCCCCCCTTCCTTCTTCCCCCAGCTTATATACTGAGCATGACGTCATACGGTATGGCATAGCCCTTTGGCCAGTCTGGGTCAGCTGTCCTAGCTGTGCTCCCTCCCAGCTTCTTGTGCACCTGGCAGAGCACGAGAAGCTGAAAAGTCCTTGACTGGTGTAAACTCTACTGAGCAAGAACCAAAACATCAGTGTGTTATCAACACTGTTCTCATCCTAAATCCAAAACATAGCATGATACCAGCTACTAAGAAGAAAATTAACTCTATCCCAGCTGAAACCAGGACAGTATATTTTGTAGTAATGTAGGTGCCTCTCAAATTCTTTTTCCCTTCACTAGTAATACCCAGAGGAATTGGATTAGCATAATTTCCTGTTTACTTTTTGAGATTTAATTATGCTATCTCCTACTTTATCAATGTTTTTCTCTGTTGCCTAACAAAGGGCAATATCCCTTTTTCTCCATGCTCTTTCCTTATTTGCTCTCGCACTACACTGGGCAGTTCATTTGTTGAAATACACTGGTACTTGTAGTCACAGCCTACTCAGGGAATCCAGCTTTGTCACAGCTGTCTTAGAAATAACTTCAAAATACCTTGTGGAAATTGCTTGGTGTCAGTGCATCTGTATTGAATCTCTTGATCGTTAAGATAGAGGTCATATATAGACACACCATAGATGGGAACACCAAGAAGTTGTTTTAGTATGTGAATGTAGTCATGCTGACAAAGCCTTTGTTTGCTATTATAATAAAAATAATAAAATGTATGTAAGGAAAGCTGGAAAGCTGGCTGCCAGCTGAGAGGCTGTCTTCCATCTTCACGTTGTAAACCTTGGAGGGAGGTTACAAAGAAAAGACATACAGTAACACAGTTATAGTTGTCTTCTTTCTAACATTCCTTGTAATTTCTACCTTACCAAATCTAAAGATAATATTTAAGTTGCTGTTTAAATAGTAACTTCTATGAACAAACATTGTTGATGATTCATCATACTTGGTTGCTGTGGAGATTATATTTCTTCAGTAGGAGAGAAACAATTAATCTTTGGTTTTCATTGTAGCCTTTAGTGAGTAATGAATTAGTAATATTTGACCAATAGAACAGATTTTGAGGTCCTAGTGCAACTTTACAGAAATACAAATGTTCACTGTTAGCCACTTACAGCTAGTATCTTTTGAATAAAACTTCCAAATTCTTCCTTTGAAAATATATTATTTTCTTAAATGCTTTTGGTATTGATTTTGAGATTCAAGGGAATTCAACAAACAAGCAGGAAGGTACCCCATGGCACCTCGGTCAATGATTTTTATTTTTTTTTCCTCTTCTTATCTTCTCTAACAACATTTGTATACTGAAGATTTTGTGTTTTCTGATTTTCCATTGACAAGAATGCCACAAGTGGTCTTAGCCCTCACAACATATTCATAATAGTCCCTTGCATGTTCTGTGATTGCCAATTAAGTTTCAAAACTAGAATCAATAATGTTTCACTTAAATATGGACAAATTTAAAGTTTTCTGAGAGTAATGTCATGTTGCATTTATGCAACAATTTATGCCAGAAAATGTTGGAACTTCTTGTCAAATTAACTTAAAGTGTTATTTTCTGAAGTTGAACAGCTTTTGCCCATGATGATTCCCTTAATTGTGTTTGTAAAGCTTTGCATTTAAAAAAGAGAGGTTGTATGAGGACAAAGACAGAAAACCAGAGGAATAATCCTTTGCAAACTCTTAAACTACCAGTGATGTGGAAGGTTTCTGAAGTTCTTTCATGAATCTGTAAGAATCTATTATTAGAAACATGGAACTATAGTTCTTGGGGGAAAATAACTTTTTTTCAGTTGCTTACTTCAGAGTCTTTAAAAGTTTGTAGTTTTTCTAGTTGAATTTTAAATGGAAATTAATTTGATATTTCACTGAGCATTCATTTCCAAACAGGAAAAATCCAGCCTTCTTCAGAAGTGTACTGCAGATTCTAGACTACGTTTTAGACCTAGATTTTTAGGTTTGGATCTTAGGTTAACTGTCCTACAGTAAAGATGGACACCATGTATCCTGCTGTAAAGGGGGTTGGAATAAACTATTGCAGAAAATAGAACACATTCTATTTCATTAAATATTTGCACTCTTATACTGATAACAAGCTTCCATTGGTCATACACAAGTATAGCTGATATTACAGAATTAGTATCATTAACCAGAACAGAATTCAAAATCCCATTCAGTTACATCAGTATGACTTCCATCCTATGATCTAAACACAAATTTTTGAAAATTCATAGCAGTGTGAGTAATTAACATGTTCTATATTTACATTCATTACCCATTGTGTAAAAGACATTTTGCTTTTATAGGTCGAAGGACTCAGGATGATGTACATGTTGCAAGAGAGAGGATTAATAACTTTATGCAGTTTTTATCTACTTGGAACCATTCTTTTCACTTCCAAATCCATTATCATCACTAAACACAGATTTCTGGAATTAGTTATTTTGGTAGCAATAGAATATTCTTTTGGTTCTTGTCATGTTTTGTATGCTTCTGTTTAGAAGTGTTGATGGTGAGAGGTGAGTATAGGTAAAATACATTTCTTCAAAATCTAGGTAATCCAAATATTTTTTTCTTCAGAATAGCATGTGTCTTGATTTTTTCACTGTTCTTCCTTGTGATGTTAATTATATTCAGTTATGCAGTGTCCAAGGTGATTATTTATAAGCATGGCCTACAAACAGTTTGAAATTATACTATGAGAAAAAGATGGGAAAATATCCTTTTGGAATAGGACCAGATGCTTCATGAATACTGTGGTTTATTTTGCTTATTTTTCTGGTTGACTTAAATCTGTTGAAATCTTTGAAACAGTACAGGCTGAGCCTTCTTCAGCATAGGAGCCTTCTGTAGGAAATGAAACCTGCAAATAAACTTTGTGAATTTGTTATATTACTCCTGTGTTCTGATTGACTTCAGCTAGGACTTATGTGTGAAAGGTGTTTGTGCGCCATGAAGCAGAGAAAGTAAATAAATTTTTCTTCAAGTGCTTTCATTGCCATTGAGTTAGGCAGCTCAGTAGAGCTAAATGACTGGAAACACTTATGTGAGTTGAAAAGTTGCTTAGAACATGTTTTATTAAAGATGGTTAGTGACAACTGTCCCAGTGCTCTGTGTTCATCACTGTTGCAAGTGAACCCAGCTGTTGGAGCCACTATTATTTTTGTGACAATGCAGCCTGGTTAAAGAGGAGTTGCTGCTCCCAGTGGGTTATGAAGGCACATTCCTAGGCTCAGCTGCTCTGCATGAGACACACACTTGGGCTCCAAGACTCCACTTGCTTGTTGTCAGATACCTGGAGTCTGAGACCTTTTCATCCTTCAGTTGGCTATGCAGTCTCTAAGATGGGCTCTGAGGTACCTGAATCTCCATTTCCATTCCTTGGGGGATTATAAGCATTACTGAATAATCAGAAGACTCCTACCTCAGCAGTCATCTTTCCTGGTGAGCTCTAGAATGGATATGACCAACTACACTGTGGTAAATGACAGTGCTGCTAGGACACAAGTTTTTTGTCATCCTGAAACTAAATGTAAGCTAAGATTGAATTTTCCAAAAGGTTTTGAGTATGAGCAGAAACGTTTTTAGAGACTTTGTGCCACTTCTCACTTAAGTTCTCAGAAATTATTGCATTTATTCCAGGTTGTGGGAGATTTAATATCAATTTCCTTCTCTTTCTATAGGTAGCAGTATACCTCATCTTAAAAGAGTATCCTGACTACAAGAATACTTCTGTTTGTCTTGGCTTTGGCTCTTGGTTTTACAGTGGAGTTCTCTCAACCTGTCCTATTAGATTTCTGCCTCATCTCATAAAGTGCTTATATCTGAACAGTAAAAATGAGTATGATCTAGTTTGATGGTTAGGGGATCTTCTCAGGAAGTGGGAGACTTGGATATCCAGTTACTTATTGATCAGATGCTCTTGTAAAATTGAACCATGTCACCAAGAAAGATGAGCTGGACAGTTTCCTGAGAAGGAGGAAATGAAGATTCTAATCATTTTTGGCAGCAGAAGAAACCTGCCTGAATCATGCATGCACATTTTTGCCCCTGTGCTATTAAGCCCTTATGTGAATCAGTCTTTCACTTCCTTTTTTTAAAAAAATTTTGAAAACTTTTTTAAAAAAAAACAGTAAGACAAAGGAAAGAATTTCACCTTTGCTTCGGTTCAAACCTACTTTCTGAAATACTGAAGCAAAATGAAAACAAATCCACTTCCTTCAGGAAAGTTAAGGATGTGCTTGCTGTAGGGAGAGTTTTGCTTAATTCTGACTTGCATGCTTTGTGAATCTAAATATGTCTTTCTATAAAACTGACATTTGCCGGTGTTTGTAAAACCAGGCAGAGTCCATCCTGCCTCTTTCCTACAAGTTCTTATTACATGTAAAATTAAGCATGCCTGTACCAAATAGATACCTGCCTTGTATAGATATAAAAAAAAATCTATATCAAGTAGATCTTTTCTCTTCTGCATGCCATGTATTCTACCTGGGATGTTGTAGCTTCTTTTCCCATATCTGCAGAGCAGGGGAAAACAATAAACAAAAAGTCCTGTCCCATGGAGGGTTGGCTGGTGTTTGTTCTGCTTAATAACTTTGAGCTGTTTTCAGCAACCATTCTATCAAAGGGTTGTCAAACAACTCTTCTCAACAGAGCAATTATCCAGATGTAGTGCAGTAGATTCTCTCTAGGCATCTTCAGGCTTGTTTCTAGTCTAATAATTTGACATCGATACATCCTGTTCTGTCATTTAGTGGAATACTGCCACTGAACTAGCTACCGACCTAACGAAACAAATAAATTGTAAGTTGCCTGCGACCATGATGTACTTAATAAAAGCTTTGTGGAAACATGGAGAGCACATAAGAAATCAGAAATCAGTAAATATTGTTGTAAAACATAAAATATTGCTGAATGTGTAACATAGTTCTTAAAGCTACAAAAATGCTGTCAGGACAAATAAAATTTCAATAAAAAATTACTGTCATTCATACAGATGTAAAACCAAGTCTTTAATAGCTGGGATGACAAAAACTTTGGTTCATCATCTGGGAGAGACAGTCTATGAATAAGACAAATACATGAATAAATGTTTGGACAGCTTTTCTGTATGGAATACTCATGTATTCATTTACTCATTCCTCTAACTCAGTTTAATATTCAGGTTTCAGATTTGCTTACTATATCAGTGAAAGTAAAAAATCAAATTTGTATGAAAAATTTATTGGAATTCTCTTGCTGGTAATATTATTATCGGCAAATCCTTGTAAAACTGACATCCAAGAGAAGGTCTAGCTCATTTGTCCTGAGATAAAGTAGTTGAAGTGTCAGACTCTATAGTCCCACTCGTCTTTTTCCTAAATAACAGCCCTTTCTTCCCGGAGGGGATTGTTACCATGATATATATAAACTATTAAGCCTTGCAGCAGTAATTATATATATGTGTAATATACCTATTTATAACAACTTATAGTGAAGACATAATTTGATTTCTGGAAAGAACTTTTGTACTGTGTAATCATTGAAATAATTCTGAGTGAAATAGTGATTTCTAATAAGTAAAACAATTCTGTGTACAAGAAAAAATATGGACATTAATGTCTTTAACAGCAAAAAATTATTTTGCTCAGCTGATATAATTCTGGATATCTATGCAGATAAATCCCCTAGTTTATTTGGAAACTTGTATATGTTTTATTTCTGAAACTTTTTTTGGACTCCTTTTTATCTAGTCTAGAAGCTGGGAACAGAAAAATGCTTATTTATGTTAGAATCAGTAAATGGGCAGGTTTTGTGTTTCACAAAGGAAATAGAGGAAAAGCCTCTTTTTGTGATATTAAATTTGAGAAGTTCACTAGCAGTATCAACAAGGGACCAGGTAACTTTTTCTTAAATAAACCTCAAAGAATTGTGGAGACAACAAGGTTGCTTGAATTGCTCCATTAACTTCCTGCTTTTGGTTTATCAATATTTTTGTGTTGGTTCTTTCAAGTTATTCTTTATTGCTGCAGCATGTTTTAGAATGTGTGCATGCAGGAATCCACAGTTTTTATTATGGAAATAGCAAAATATAGCTGTATTTTTTCTCATGTTTTTCTGTTGCATATTTTTATTTTTGCCTTCTAGTTTTATCACCTCTCCTTTTGGGGAGGTTGCCTCTATTGGACTGCATCAAACCTGGTACCTAAGGGGGATTTAAGGTTCCAGGTGCAATTTTATGTTTTTCTTCAGCCAGTTTATGTGGTATACTTGTCTCTTTAGAAATGATCTCTGCAACTGCTGAAGCTTTTGTACAGATGGAGCTTTATTAAAATGGAAAAAAAAAGAAAAAGAGCATAGTCTTGGTTTTCTAATATAGTTCCTGTCTTTTTTCAGGGTTGTATGCAGCCAGATTAAATTTTGTAGTCCCTTTCCTGCCTCATCAGGTGGCACTTACAGCCCATGGTTCTATGAGATCTCTCTTCCCTTTGTTTCAATGTAAAACATACCGTTTCATTACCATTGGATTTTGCATTTTTTTGATAGGGTTGCATAGTGATGAACCACAAAATAAATCAACTGGTCATCTAATTACCTTCCCAAGGGACAGGATGTTACCAGGCCCCCAAAATCACTTAATTAGACAGTGATATATGCTGTGTGGTTGTCACTTGCAGAATTTGAAGCAAAAATAACAATAAAGCAAAAATTTCACCTCTACTTACCCTTGTGTAATTGTACAGTACAGTTCTTCCTACCTTGATTAATAGCCATGACAGAGACCATTTGGCCAGAGAGTTAAAACTAGTAATAACGGAGCAATTTTTAAATTTACCATCTGTGTTCTCAAAAAATGACACTTAAGGCTTTATAGTACAGAAGTGTGTTGTTTCTGTTGAAAAGCTATTAATTATATTCATAATCCAAAATGCATAATCAAAACTGTTTTGATTCTATAAGACTTGGGAAACACTGTTGAACACAGCAGGTGAATAAATATGACTCTCTTCTATGGTGGCAGAATAAGAATATGTGTAAAAGAATGCAAATATTATTTATCCTTTGGATTTCAGACAAAGTATTTAGAGTTGAATGTAATGTCAGAGGCTGATTTTCTGTGGATGATGTGGTGAGGTTTACTGACTCAGAAATACTTGCAGTAGTTATAGAACTTCACTGAATCATAAGCAATGCATTTTTTAGCTAGAAGGACCCAGAAATGTATAGAGAAGGAATTCGTAGTTACTAGACATGCTCTGTGTCTTTTTCTGAAGCTGTAAAGCAAGATTCCACCCAGAGTGAGGAAGCTTCCAAAATGAAAGCCTTGAGAAGCTTATTCATGGAGAGCTCAAAGAAAAAAATGTTAAAGGTAGACACGGGGCACAGCTCCACAGACACTAGGGATGGTTGTCTGAGCGCCCAGTATGATGTTGTAGGCTTGTTTTTAGGTACTCATCAGCTTTGGTATAAGTTTACAAAATCAGTCTAGCCTTTTCTCAAGAACTGGGCATGCTGCTAGGTCAAAGATCTTATAACTTGAGAATGGAAAGATGAAGGACTAGTTACTTACTCAGTCACTTTAGCATCTTTGGAAACACTGTCTGTGGAAACTGGAAAGAAATGGGTAGGTTCTTGTATGCTAAAGTAAAAGTGTATATGATGAGCTGCACTGGAGGGAATGTTACAGCCACTGAACAAGCAAGTCTAAAGTATATAAACCTCTGTTAGTGCTATGTGGCCTTCTTGGACTGACACCGTCTGTCTTTTCTTCTCTCCCTGCTTCCTCAATCTATTCTCTCAAAATGTCTTCCATTTACCTGGGCTCAGCTGATCTCAAGCAAGTTACCATCTCGTCCTTTTACAGAGATTTCAACCCAAACCAGCGGACAGCAGCAAGAGCAAAGCTAACAGGCAGCTTCCCTCCACTGCCAAGCTACAACATTTTAACAACAGATAAACAATATTACAGTACACTAAACAAGCAAATGTTTATATAATTCACATTATCATTATCACATTAGCAAAAGAAAAGAAGTCTATATTAAGATAAGCAGAGGTACCAGAAATGTGTGTGTAGATATGTGACTGACAGAACCCTGGGAGTAGAATGTGACTCCCTGAATAAATCCCTACAATGGAAGGAGGCTCAGAGGAGATGGGTGAGGAGGATGTGCCCATGAAGCTCAGGGCATAGTGCAGGGGATGACTGACCACAGCTGTTGCACAGAAGCTGACTGTATCTCAATACAGGGGACCAGAGGGAGGCCTTTGTTTTAGATAAACAGCTATCAACAGGTCAGTGGATCAAATGGTGGTGTAAATGTTTCTCACTGAGTTCATTAAAACAGTGTGAACGTCTCCCTGAGTTACACAGACCAGCACGGGGGAAGTGAATGCGTGGCTCAGCCCAACTTAAGAGTATGAAAACTAAACAACTAACAAAAGAATTTCAAAGAGAGAAATGGGCATGAGTGACTTCGCAGCGACTGTGGACACCCAGCATCATGACAGTGAGTATATTATAGGGACTGGTAATGGGGACCACATTGGTATTGTGATTGAACTGCGTACTGCAATTGTTATTTTTTGCTAAGTGTAACTTACATTTATATTATGATTTCAGTTTATTTTGTATCATTCTGTTAAATCAAAAATCCCATGTAACATCCACTGTCTTCAAAGAAGTAAATTTGATTTTAAACATTACACCCTCCACTCATGGAACATCTAAAAGAACCTGGTCAGTGAGTATTGGACAGGATAAGAGAGGGTAGAGGGAAGGCATCTACTAAAGGTATAGAAAAAATATCCAACAAAAAAAAGCCTATTAGAAAAAGTCACGTAAAAGCCTGAGCTGCACTTTTCCAAGATGAATAAGTAGGTAGATAATTTCGCCCTTTCATGCACTCCTGTGTGTTTTGGAAAATTGTATGCAGT
Source organism: Nipponia nippon (assembly GCF_047370975.1). Lineage (NCBI taxonomy): Eukaryota > Metazoa > Chordata > Aves > Pelecaniformes > Threskiornithidae > Nipponia > Nipponia nippon. The sequence goes on along the minus strand of NW_028262290.1, from coordinate 81,001,273 downwards.
AATAAGAATGTTCTAGACTTGGCATTTTTGAATACAAAGATCTTATGTCAGATACTGCCCCTTTGAGAGTTCAAGAACTTAGTGATTTAATGAGAGATCTAGAACATCAATGTTCTTTGTGGGCATTTATTTGGTGGAGATCATGTGCTTCACCTTCACCTTTCCTGAGTAACAATGACCAGAAAGATTTGCCAAAGTTGAGGTCCTAATGTTATCCCATGTCTCAGGTACTGGAACTTAAGCAAAATGTGTATTGAAGGAGCTGAAGATATACTTTGAAAGAAGAAATTCATCTACTCATATAAAAAGTCACTGCAGCAATACTAGCTGTTATGACAACTTGAATAGGTTTTGGCAGGTATGGTGTCTGTATCCAGATAATTCTTTTTTCTTGCCCAGGAGTGAACAACTGCAGTTGACTGATACCTCCTATCAACCACAGTTAAAACAATAAAACAATAAAATAAATAAATAATAATAAAAAAGAAATCCTGATTGGGAACTATTTATGTACACTTTCTGTTGGTCAGACCTATAGGTTATAACAACTTCCTGCTACTAACCAAATAGAACAAATTTAATTGAGAGATGTAAAAAGGAAAGTTCTATAACCGATTACTTAACATGTTACAGGTTGCTCTTCAGTATGGAGAGAATCAACAAAATGGGTGGAAGCAACTCTATTTCTCACAAGTTTTGGCTAAATTGCATTTTTAAAATATTTTTAGGACATTGAAATGATAATATATTTATGCTCTGTGGAGTTCTTATACTATTTGAACAAAGGGTAATGCAAATTGGCAGGGAAAAAGAGATCTAAGCAGGTGCTGAGATGGGCTTGCCAAATAGATTTTATTTTGACGCTAGGTGAGTACAGTGTGAGTCTTTCAGAAATCTAAAAAGACATCCACTGATTGTATTTTTATTTGTATGTATGTTTGTTATCAAGTTTTTTGAAGGTGCTAATTCTAACTCCGGTTAGACACTTGTGTCCACGTGGTGGTGGAGGGTGGGGATAGCTGATTAAAATGACTGGTGATTAAAAAGTGGGTATGAAAATCAAAACTGTATTTAAACCCTGCTTTCTAAATAATAAGAATAGTGTTTTCTCAGTTTGTAATAAAAAAGGTTATCAGCAGTTGAATGTAATGGGTTGAAGAAAATTTTAAGGCAGGTAGTTCACACTCACCAAAATAGTAGCAACCACCACAAAATTTAGATCCAAAGGCTGCAAAACAACATTGCTTGGCATGTTCCATATTCATGAATGTTTGCATTAGATGGATCTTTGTACTGGATATAACTAAGGGAAGCTGCATTTAAGCAGGAAACTGGAAAGAGGTTTTCTGCAAGACCAAGCAAACCCAGTCTGTTGGAAAATAAAAAGTAGTTGGAATGGCTACACTGAGGTGTTAAATCTGTTGATATCACCTGCATAAAGTTATTAATGATGTTCAGAACACTCATTTATCACAAACATTTATCACAAGCATTTTTTCACAAACACCTCCTCCATTGCTGAATTTTAAGTCCCAGTCTTCAAGGGACTCATACAAAGAGAGGAGCCTTGGCACTGAAAAGCCTGCCTTTATTTGCTTCTAAAATTCAGGAACTCACTTGAGTTATGGATTAGGGTTTGCATGCAGATGGCTAACCCTGACCTGTGGCACCACTAACAAGGTAACAACATGAGGAGTTTCAGGATGCTGCAGACTACAAAAGGAGAGTGATGTTTGTGCAGGTGGCTCACCCTGACCTATGGCATCACTAACAAGACAGTGACATGAAAATGTCAGGATACTGTAGACAACAGAATGGGTGTGGGTGTGTGTGTTAGCTTAATAGAATTAATAACCAACACCGAAATTAACAAGGTATCCATATCATAAACACCAGATCGTGCTAGAAAATCAATGAAACTGAGGCCACTGGGGAAGGGAGAAAGAAGGGCATACTCTGTATGTGGGAGGGGATGGAGGAGATATAGGAAAATGATTTGAGAGGCAGGAGAAAAGGCACTATAGAGTTAAGCAAACCTTTTGATCAGGGTGGTTTAGGAGTGAGTCCCTGTTGAGCAGCTCTGTGTCTGACAAATGCAGCTTGAAGCAGGACAATAAACCTGTTTTTGTTCTAACCATACTTGTGTATGACTGACTTTGCAAGGCTGGAGGGGAGCCTGGGATGATTTCCCTACTGCTGACAAGGGAACACCTAGAGGGGACTTCTTGCCATTCTAACACTTACTGATTTTATAATACCTTGTAAGTTTTCCCACCGTCAACTTAGACTTCAGTGTTCCCCAGGCAATCGTGTGCCCATCTGTCTAATGTGCTAAGAATCTTATCATCTGTCCCCTTATTAATATTTTTCTCTTTCCTGCTGGTACTAATAATCTTTTCTCTCAGGTTAATTAATATAACCAATTAAGCTCTGATCAGTTCTTCTCAATCTGTATTTATCATTAATGTCCCTGTTTTTATTTCAGACTTAGTGAAAGGTCTGTTCATTGAAAAGCAGACTTTTTGTATTTATTTGGTCTTACAAGATTGCCTCTTCTCATGTGTCTTGACACATATATCCTGATTTAGACATAATCTTTCAAAACACCCTTACTCAGCCCAAGCTATGCAAACTTTACTTAATATGTTAAGACAACATAACAGGCTTCCTGTTCCTTAAGGGGCGTCCTATTAAGAATAACTTTTTTCCTCTTTTCAAGTTTGCCTACACTTGTGGACAGTATAGCCCAGAACTGGGATTTCCCAAAGATGGGAAATTTTGCTATTGATTGAATTTATGTTTTTATAGCTTATAAGGTAGTATATAAGTGACATGCAGGCCTCAGTGTGGGAAACCACAGACTTTTGGGGTCAGGCTTGTCTAGAAATGCTGCCAGAGGACAAACTTGGGGTAATCACCAGTTCTGGATTGAAAGATACTTTGTCACTACTTTTTGAATGTATATAGCCTTGTTCTGCTACAGGAATTACAAGGGTTACAATGTAGTTACTTATTTTGCACAGTATAAAGAAACCTAGTTTAAAGAGTGTTTGTGTGGGGAAGATAATAAAGGGTTTCTCATAGAGGGTTTTCTCACAGGAGGCAGTGATGTACGGAAGAAAGCAACTGCTTTAAAATACTGGGAGGATAAAACTTCCAGAAAGACTTGAAGTTGCTGATAGGTGAAAATAGGAAGGTAACAGGTTTATGAAACCATTCCAAAATGCAGGGTTTCTTTCAACATGAAATTGCTGCTTGTCTTGAAGCTTGTTTCTCAAGGATCAGTTTAAATGCAGCTTTTTGGATTTAGCAGTTTTTCCTTACACATTGCCATGAGTTACATTGTGCTGTGAAACAGGTCCTGGAGATTCAAATCCTGAGAAGCTACAGGGAAGTTTGGTGTGTAATGTGAAGTACTTGAATTTTCAAAATATTTGGTCTGCTATGAAAGAAATATATTTTTGCTTGGTTCTATTAGTGCTGTCAATATAATAAGAAGCTATACTTCTAATTGCAAAAATTGAATTTGTGTTAATGACCATGGAAAAAAAGATGACTTTGTATTCACCTTCAGGTGGAAAAACTCTGGCCTTTGTATGGCAGGTTCCACCTGCATTTGCTGCCCGAAAAGAAGCTCAGTATTCAGCTTCTACAAGTGAGATCAAGTAGAATGGTAAGAGGAGTCGTAGATGAAGTGCTCATGTTAGGAGTTTAAGAGCAGAATTTCACCTAAAAAATTACCCAGTTATTGATAGTTAAAGGTTGAACGCATTCTTACTGAAAAATCTGAACTTTTCAGGCAGCCTGAGTGTGCAGTAGGTGAAAAACTGAGGGAATGCTATTACTTGAATCAAATTCAAAACAATCTTAAATCAGACTGTAAATCTATGAGGGAATTTTTGGGGTTTGGGGGTTTTTTTTGGTAGAGTGCATTGAGGGCTGTGTATGTTAGAAAACTTGCTACTGAAGTTCTGTAGGAGACATGAATATTCTTGAGCCTCACTTTTAAAAAACTCTTAGAAAAATGCTAGATATTGGATTAAAAAAAAATTAAAAAGCAAACCCTGATGATTTTTAGAGATACTTGTCTTGACGAGACAGTTTCTTTTGATAATTCTGGTTATGTATACAATAGACAGCTTACTGCGCACTTCTGAGTATTAGAAATCTACAACAAAATGTTGTTCAGACAGAAGCACAACACATTTAGAATGGAAAGGAGCAATGCTGCAGTCATTTTTGCATTCACTTTACCTAGTGAAAGAATATTAAATGATCTTGGAAGCAACCCCCCCACACACAACCCCTTAAAAATTTGTTTTGTCCAAAAAAATTAACTAATGATAATAACCTTAATAATAATAACAAAACCAATAATTTCAGTTAAACTAATGTAGGACCATCTGAGTGTTAAGTAAAATGTGTTGAATACATAAGTCTTAAAAATGCATTTACTTCTTAGACATACTAATCACAACATAGCTGATGTAGTTTGCCTGTAGATGTCAGACTGAATGAAATAACCCTGTTGGAGTGATAGCATCCATATAAGTAATTTGCATATAGTAAAGGAAGGCAAACACTGACTATTTGCAGAGAAGACATTAGGAAATAAAAGTATCCTGTCACAGTAATTCCCTCCATCCAAGCCAACAGAGTATATGTAACTTTATCCATGTTGAGAGTTAAATAAAATTTTATAGTAAATGACTTCTTTTGCACCTGTTATTCTTGGAAATAGCAAACAGAAGTGCCTGCTCTTTCCTGATCACCATCTAATGTGCAATATTTCCTCCTTCCACTGGCTTATATTCTTCTTTGACAGAAAGGAATACTTAAGCTCTGTTTAACAAAATAATCCATTAACCTGTGTTAGTACAAAACAGGAGAGCATGCTCTTTGGTTTTCTTACAGACCTTGGCTCCTGTCAAGATTAGTAAGGAAGAGACTGGATGCTTAATCAGGGTATGAATCCTGGTGTCCTCAGATGTTCTGGGTGGCCCGTGATGATGAACAGCAGAGGACTCATTTTCATCACGGCACAAAATTAGCTATGTAATGTCTATTGTTCTCTAATTTCTCACTCATCACTCTAGAAATGTAATCTCAGGTGTCTCATTCCTATGCAAGCAGATGTGGAAGCTCATAAACTGAATTGCAACCTGAAGGAATGAGTTGTTCTCAGATCTTTTGGTTGCCAGGGAAACTACATTCTCAGTCTGTGTATGTTTACAATGGCCTCTTTTCCAAAGCTGTCTAAATTTCATGTTTTGGCACTCGGGAGCAGACTAAGATAAAGAAATAGTAATATATTTCTACTAAATATTATCATTGATTTCTTAAATAATATTTACAAAAATAAGTCATACATTCTGTCTCAGACAATGCATGATTTTAATAGATATGGGGCAAACATGAGAAGTATTTAATATATGTTTTGATCCTTTTGGCTGCTTTCCTCTGCTCCACTTATAAATCAGTCTCAGTTAGAGTACATTTAGTATGGCCTGAATGTCTAAAGAGGTACTTCTCAAAAAAAAGTTGTTTCAGGAGAAATTGTATTTTTTTCTCTTCCAAACATAGTATATTTTTCCAAATTACTTTGTGGCACAAAAGCAGAATGGAGGTTATTGAATCATGCTTCACCAATGGGGACATTATAGATCTAGGGAACTGTCCTTTATGTGACAGAATTTGAGAATTTCTCTATAATAATTCAAAATCTTAAATGGTGGTGTTCCTATGTACACCACACCTACTCTGACTAGTATTTAGGGCTTTCTTTAATATACTAGTATCCTATTTTTCCCTTGAGGATCATAAAGTTAGAGTTCAGACACTAAGAAAATTCAATTTGCAGAAAAGGTATCACACAATTTTTTTTAATTACTTAACGAAATAATTTTCAAAATCATATCTCTGAAATGAATGTGAATAGTGACATAGTATAAAATCCATACTTGTTCTCTGTAGAGGCAACTTCTGTGACTGACGGCCTGAGTTCTTCACCATTTAGGAGTCAATGCAGTTCTCCAGATTCAATACAGCAAAAAAAGCTGTCCTGTGCTGGTACACGGCGTGCATGCAGGTTATTTCTAGCTAATTTTCTCCACAGCAGCAGCTGCCTCACTCACATTATTTCCTCCTGGGCAGTGAAATACAGAAACATTTGATTTTTCCTCTTGTGTGAAGGTCTACCATCACTACCTTTTTTTTTTTTTTTTTTTTTTTTTAGCTTTTTTTAAATTTAAAAAATCATAATAATTGGGCATTGTATCTATAAAGGCAGCTTGTAGGAGCTATCTGGAAGCTGTTCTGTTGTGCAGAGGCTCAAAATGGTCAGTAAAAACCCAGACAGTGTAGCAGATCTGTCAGATTTCTTGTCTCTGAATTATTTCTCAACAGAATATATTATCACTAATAAAATAAATAATGTCTTAAGCAGAACAATATAATTCTTAAAAGTCCCACTGGAACAGCAGTTCACTTAAAATGTGAATCAGAACGGAGGTAGGTTTAAATACTCTGTGTTTACAACCAACAGGCGTCAGCAGTAAGGAAAATAGCGAAAAGGTGCAGTAGTGACAAGAGCTAGGTTTTGAAACACTTGAGTTTGAATGTTCAGGTAGCTCAGCAAAGAAACTGTTACTGAATTGAAGGGAATTGCTATGGGCATTGCAAAAACGTGATATGTGTTCCATGTTTGTAAAATGAATATAAAAAAATGATGTCACATATATTAGAAGACTGGAAACTGTAGAGTTTTAAGGGTCTGGACTCTGACTAGAGTTCTAGTTATGCTAGTTTCTGGTATAAAATTTTGAGGATATTGGAAAGACCATAATCAATCAGTGACAAAATAGATTAAATTGCTGATAGCTGATGATGCCCTGGTTCTGCCATTGGTAAAGTGAATCCAAAATGTTACAATCAGAATGTTCTAAAATGAGAGAATCAAGGCAAAAGTCAGCAGTTCAGAGTCTGGATTAAAAGGTAGTATGTGGAGCTATATGTGGCATTTGTCATGTTTTATCATGTTTCCTGGTGTTTGAGGGGAAAAATAAAAAGCAAGATTTAATTATTCTTCAAGAGCTTGTTGAGGTGGGAAGTATTTGCATGAACAGGTATAACTGTGACACAGCTCTGTTGGCACAGAGGAAGACCTTGAGTGAATCGGTAGACACTTGTGCATCAGGAGATGAATGAATTATAAATCCCCCAAGTGATCTGCCATTTGTTCATTTGAGTTTGGAACCTGGTACCCAGTAAACAGATTTATTAGAAAAAAGGCATACTTAGATGAATAACTGTTATGAGATTAATGGCTAGATCATAATAAAGCTGAAATTTTCCTGTTATTTCTGCCAGGACAGACAAAGAATCAGTTCAAAGATTTCTTTGATGTAGTGATCTCAGAATGTGAACTATGTGCCCACATTAGTGACCTTGGAGGACTATTACACAAACACATCTTAAAATGTTATGCTGATATCTTTAAGACATTTGAGAAACTGAAGGAGTTTATGGAGGAGATCTGTAGACATCAGTGTGGAAGTATTTAGAAAGTGAAACTGAACTGTGTACATTGCTTGCTTATACATATTTGAAGCTTTATATTACGAGAATATTAACTTGTATTTGAATGGGGAAAGAGGCTCACACAGGAGCTGAGAACAGCAGCTATGATGTTGTGTAGAAGCTGCTGATAAACAGCTAAAATCCGTGCCATTAGGCTGGTTCTGTGGTGGCTATGAAGAACCCTGTGGTCTAAGTGAAGGACAGATGAATGAAACATTATTGTATGTATGTTTTAGCTCATATTTTAAGGGAATTAAGGAAGTGACTTGAGAGTAGAAACGTAGCTAAGTCAGTTGATATCAGAACTATAAAACTGCTCCTGTGGACTGCACTGATGAAGGGACATGGTATTTGTCTTTCTGTAAACTAAATGGATGGTGGGAAAGAAAATCTTCATGCACCAAATGGTTGATACTGAGCAACTACTCAGTACTTTGACTGTTGAGTAGTTGAGCCCGTCACTTGCTACATTTGTGCACTGTGCTGTAGCCTGTGTGTCCAGATAAGAGGCTTAATCTTCTGAACTTCAGCTTGACTAATCCCCTGAATATCTGGCCCATTTGAAGTAAAAAACCTAAATTCCAATTTTACATTCATATATCCATTTTTTGAAAACTTGTTTTCAGAACTTCTCAGTAGTGTCTCCCTACAACATCCCTCAAAATCAAAAGGTGTAATGCGTGAATAGATTTGTTATCCTTTGTTGAAAGTAATGTCTTTTCAAACCACATTCTTGCATTACTTTCCCCCTGCCCCCCCTTTCCCATTTTCAAAGTGGTCATGATACAGTTATTTGAGGTAAGTAAAACTCTTTACTAAGGGGACATTTCTTTCAAGTCCCATACTATAAAGAACATGATGTTATTAAGAACTTACAGTCTGGCACAGCTTGGCACAGCTTTCTTTGATTGGTAGGTATATATTTGCCATTCAGTTTTCAATCACCATGTAAGTTTTGCTTGGACTGCCTCATTTATCTTACATAACAGACTAGAGCAGTGAGAGCTTGCAAGAAGAAAGAGGGGGAAATGCCTTCTGGGAGTACTAATTTAATAAAAAAATTGTTTTTCTGAGCACTTCAAATTTATAAGCACTTGAGTGCACCTAATTCCCTGCCAAAATACACACTTTCTATTCATAGAGGAATTGCACAGACCAGCTGTCAGTTTGTCTCAGCATCTTCTCTTCTGCTTTACTGAGATACGTACTTCCCTAACATGCAGTCTGCTGCTTGCAGTATAGATATGAGTGACTATACCACACTTACTAGTGAATCTCTTCTAGCTTCTCCTTTAGCGTCTCTGAAGTGGCTAGAGGGGTTTTTATTGTTGTCGTTTGGGATTTTTTTTAATTAAATCATCATTAGTTTTAAGTGGGCTACCACCTTGCAGAAAGAAAATTATTGTCAATTGGGCTATGCCGTCTATGACTTATTCCAGATTTCTAAAATAGGCCTAATGAGACAAAAGTTTGCTATGGCTTTTATTATTTGGCAAACAAGTCTTTTGTATTTCAAATTAGTCAACTAATTAGTCATGTTCTAAAGTGATGTTTTATTAGAAGCAATCTAAGTCATATCCTGAAGTTAGCTAAAATATCACAACAACAAGATGAGGTAGCTGGGAAATTCTAGTAAAATCTTAGTATTGTGAAGACTGTAGTTTTTTTTAAAGTAACATTTTCATACATTTTACACATTTTTTTCTCTCTGATCTTGTTTTAAAGAAACACAGCAAGGTATTTATTATTAGGGCTGGCCTAATGAAAATATTTCTGAGCTAAAAGGAAATTTATTCTTTTATATTGTTTCCCCTTGGGAGAAACCTTTGCAGCCTGCTGCCGTAGGTTGAATCTCTTGGTTGCTCACCTCTCCTGTAAGGCAGTGCAATCTGCTCTCTCTGCTATGGTGCTCTATGGGAGGTGTGAACTGGCTTTGCTACCAGTCTTGCGAAAAAGAACAGAAGTCCTTTGAACACCGGGAATCTCATACAGCGTCCTGCATATGTGAAAGCTTTACATTAACTGCTAACCAGAGGCACAGTTTTCCTTCTGTTTATGCTGAGGCCATCTTGAATCCAATATGCCAATTCAATGTGGCATTCCTAAAGCATTGTGCAGAAGGTGACTATCACGTATTGACTATTTGTGGTCGAGTAGTCAGTTAATACCTTTCAGTACAGCTCTTGTCTTTCCTAAGTTTGAAAAACTACAATTAAAACGAGGATGAAATTCATTGTGCAGATTGTACGAAAAGAATGGAAAATTTCACCATGGAGATCAGATGGTCTGCAAATAGCCATCTGTATTATTTTTTAGGCCAGAATCCATTATGAAGTAGCCACTGTTATTCTGCTCTTGAAAGACATAATTTACCTTTTTGCATAGATGTGACTTTTAATTTTTTATCAATAAGAAAAAGGAATAAATAAAACCTACTCGGTGTTCAGTTATCTACTGTCAAGCCTCAAATATATTTAATAAATACTAGCCACAGATGTAAAGTAGGTCTACTATGTTCCTTCTGGTATTTATTTCAGATTAGATGCCTCCGGCTTGCTTTAAATAAAAATTTAAAAAGTCAAGCTTTACTCTGAGAAATGACTGTCTAATATGCAGCATGGAACACTTCAGAGCAGCATTTGCTGGAACCTCTATTACTACACTTCCTATCGAAAGCATCAGTCCATACACTGTGCCCTTGTTCTCTGGCCCAGTGATACTTGATTTCTCTTTGCTCAGAAAAAATTCGAAAGAATGTCGTCACTCCAGAATGAGATATTGTCCTGTGATTTGTGTCCAATGTTCTCCCAGCTGGAATTCAACAGGATTTTGAGGCTATAGATTTTGTTTGTAGGCGTCAAAAGGAAAATTATATATCTGTCTCCATTTTAGATATAATAGCAGTTTTTACACTAGTTATTTTCAGATGTTTACCAGTATACATGAGTTCATGCCCTCATATTGGCACGTATTAGCACCACAATTAAATATTGTTGGTTTTGAAGTTAACAACAGAATATAGGATATAATAATAAACTATAAAATACAATAATATTATAAATTATTTTATATTATTCAGGCGCCACTTGCTTCATGTTCAGCACATGCTTAATGATCAGCTTTACAGAAGTGGAAACAAGTATCTGTTTATTTGAATCTAACCCAATTTAGTCACTTTTTTTTTTGTTTTAATGATCCTGCTTTCCTTTCCTTTACTGTTAGATGTTCTACATACAAACCTAGTTCACTTTTGTGTTACCAGGTCACCTGATCCTGAAATGTTTTCTAGGTTTAAAAGCACATCTTTAAGGATGCATGCAAATCTGGTTAATCTTCACAGAAATTTTTCTACCTCAAACTGACTAGGTCATCACACGAAGCTGAAGACTTTGATATATTGTGAATGATCTTGCTATTTTATCAGAATGGAGGGAATTGAGTATTGAGATGTATTTTACTGACAAAAGCAAGAAAAACTTCAGTGTATTTGGATGCATACTCTGCTATATGTTAAATTAAGCTTGTCTATGATTTTCTGAGACGTCTAGTAAGAATTGAGAGAACTATATGGTTTCAAAGAAGAAACAGAACATCTTACACTTGAGGGTAAGAAAATTTTTAAATTAATTACAGGGTATAGACCTTAGGAAGGAAAGTATTGCTTCCAGGGAAAATGGAGTTGAAAAAGACAATGAAAAAAGTTGTTCATAAAATTAACTTTAACTGAAAATTACAAACAAGCTAAGGTATTAACACTGTGTTCTGTCACTTAGCTGTTGTGTAGCACTGCCTTTGTGGATTTTTGTTACCATTCAGTAACTGAAAGGCCATTTGCCTTTCAAATTAATGACAGGTAAGCTTCTGCACACTTTCAGCAGGACAAGTGTGTTCCGATGTTAACTTGCCATTAAAGGGCTAAAACCATTAACCATCACACCAATCTCTCCCTGCACAACCGGTGTGTCAACACAGTTGGTAATAAGAAGTATAAAATTATTGAGCAAACTGCTCAGGTTTCTGAGGACTCCACCTTCTGGCCTGTTCTCTTCTGTTGCTTTGATAGAGATTGTTGCAGCATTTGCAATTATTAGTTGATTCAGTCTTGGATATCTTGATTTCAATTTGATCATATGAATAAAAAGTTTTCAGAGTGGGGCTTTATAGTAAAATACTGCTTTAAGTCATCATGCAAAAAAAAAAAAAGATGCAAAATCTGGCTCTATTTGCTCGCTATTACAAAGGTCTCAGATTTCTTTAAAAGTATCAAAAGTTGTTAGCTGTTCTTAGCACTGCATAATATTCTTCTGTGGAATGGCTACAGATACATTTGGGTACTAGAAGACTGGTTTCAGTGGGACATTGAACAGTGGTTTACTTTTGAGTCAGACAGGGTTATGTCAATGTACTCCAAAGGCACCCTATCATTCAGGGACCCTTTTTCATAATGCTTTGTTCTTTATGGAAACGGCGTTGCAAGCTTCTGGTTTGAGGGAGGAAAATATCTTTGGCTAGGGAGAGTACAGTGTTAACCTAGACAGGTCAAAGAACACACTATTACCCTTGCAGGTTTTGCAGTGAAATGGTTAACAGAGTTGTTGAGATTTCAGAAATGTTCGTGGTTAGAAGACAATGAAGTGTGGATAATCTTACCATTATTCCACCCTGGATGATGTAGAGCGAAGAGAGATCACTTTGAGAAAATGGAAAACAATGGTATTATTCAATGAACTGAAATGACTTTATGTGGTACAGTAACTGTGTAAAGTGCTTTTTCCTTGAAAAGGTCTGAAGCTTGAAAGCAAAAGCTGGAGCAGCTCTTGCAGTCTACTTCTGTGCATGCTCACTTCTATGTCTTTTGTGTTCCTGAGGGCATTTGGACTAATTTAAAAACCCAAACAAAACCATTCTACTGGGTTAAAATGGAGCTGATTCACATCAGAGGCAGCTGATAGCCATTTCCCTACAGTAAGCCATTGCCTTGTTGCAGTTTGAATGTATTGTGTGCATAGAGTAAATGTGCATATTTAGTGATGTTTTTTCTGTCTTGTGTTGCTATATTTGAGTGAAAGGTGACTCTAGAGATACTGAAATAGAATGCTTTTGTAGTACTGGAACTCAAAGATGGTATGTAGAGCTCCAAAATTTCACTGGTTTAGAGTGGATCTACAGTTAAACCCAAAATTATGGTGGGAGTTTTCTTGCTTAAGGTGATTTCTTCTGTAAACAATTTATTTTATAAATACCCTGTAATTCCTGAAGAAAAAGAAGAGAGTTCTCCAGAACTGTAAAATTCAGCAGTGTGCTTTCTCAAGTATTTTTCTTCAGCACAGGGAAGATTTAACTCTGGTTATTAATTCAACTTGCTTTTAAATTTTCAAAATGGAAAAGTTTTATTTTTTTCTTTTTTTTTTCATTCATTTTGATTTCTTCTGGCAAAATGTCAAGAATAAATAACTAGAATACATCTAACTTATTTAACCATTCTGCTGGTCAGCTTCTGGATAAAGAATTCAGCTCTGGTGAGGCTTAGCAGAATGAAATTAGAACTGAGAGCTCACTCCTTGAAGTCCTTGTAGATTAAGATAGTCTAAGTAACCTAATAGTTTCAATGCTTCACACTGCATTCAATACAGAAAAAAAAAACAACCTGCATAAAATCATTTGTTTCTATAAGATATAACTGTATTTTTCTCAACCCCCAAATTCTAAGAAAATGAAATTAACAGTTCTTATGGTCTGAATACTGAATAAAAAATGCCTCCTTTAGGTTTTGTTTAGAGTAGCTCAAACATGCAAAAATGTCCAGAACAAATAGGTATTTTTCTCCATGTTTTTGTTTACTCCTTTAACCTGTTGCATTAATTAGGTGGATAGGCATTAAGTATCTTAGATAGTGGTAGAACTGGGACTCCCATCATAAAATGACGTTGGTAGTGTGCTTGTTTCCTATTATATCCTGTGGGAATACAATGGATAAATTGCACTTCTGTCTCAAAGTATTTTCTCTCCCAATGTACGTTTTGACAGCCAATGGGAGATTTGGCACTGGCTGGGAATAGAGGAATTTTGACTTACAGCTGGAGTGGGTAGTTTTGAGAGTCAATCTGAATTTACCTAAAAGTTGTTAAAAATCCTTGATGCATTTGGCGTCATAAAAGTCACAGAAATTGAGATGTTAGTAACAAAAGTCTTCGTAGCTGCTGATGTAAGTGCATCTGCATCGGGGAGATCTTGGACTAATTATTCCCAGATTTGCCTGCTTAATTCCAGTTCCTTCTCAGAGCAATAACATGGACTGGATGCAAAATGTAAACAGTCTTTGCATGCTATGTCCAAGCTGGTATCTTTTCAAATACAGTACTACTTCTGTACTCAGAAGTGACCACTACAAATTGTCCTGTCCTAAAGTCACCCCTATTCTGTCATCGTATTCTAAGGTCAGATGAACAGCTTGTGAATTTGAATTAACTGATTTGAGCTGAGATAACCTGATTTGAACTGACTGCATTTGCACTCCCACCACATGTCCAATGGCGTATCAGATTTTAACAGATAGTGAAGGATTTTATAAGATGACTTTGCAATGCTGAAATTGCTGGAAGATGATTTTCAGTTATTAAATTGGAAAAAACCTCAAACCAACTATGCAAGCATGAGCCTTTCCCTTAGTATTCCCTTTTTTCTTTGGAAAATTGTGTATGACATAGGAGTAACACCTAAGCTTTTAAAATGAAGTTTAGGAAACAAAAAATGGAGTCTGGTCTCAGTGGAAATGCAAAATACAAGCATAGATAGCACGTGCTGTGGCAGAGCAACTGGATTTTCAGCCTGGATGCTTGAGAGTTGTCTGTTTACAGTAGCACAAGCCGCCAATTTTCCTTCTGTTATTTTTCCTTAAACTCATCCATGCATTTCATTCCTTCTCTTTGCCTCTGCAGTCTTGTGTTTTCATCTTTCTGCCAAACTTTAAACATATTCTAATATTGCATGCTCTTCTTCCTTCCCTTTCCTTCAGTGTTTTCTGTCAGTAAACAATGAAATTACGAATCTTGGGTGGATATTGCTGCCAGAAGTGCTTCTTACTTTCTGGTCTAGAAACGAATACCGTAGCACCTATAAATAGAAGAGTTTCCTAGATTTATCTTTATTCACTACTGAGAGGAGCTTTAGAAATAGACCTCTTTCAGGATGACTAGCTGTTTGATGCATCATGCTCTTTGTTCTCTAGCTGTGCCCCATAACATGTATTCTCTGCAGATTAATTTCCCAGTATGAACAGGGCCATTGTGTGTGGCAATGTAAATAAGCATCACATTTGATGTACAGTAACAAAAAGGACATCCTCTCTACAGACCTGCAGGAGTTGTATGAGGATGAGGAGAGTGTGTGCTTGCTAATTGTAGCTATGACCTGGCTTGATGGCTCAGAATTTGATTGAGAACAGTGGTTGACTGAGTGTCGTGGTTTAACCCCAACTGGCAAATAAGCACCACACAGTCGCTCGCTCACTCACTCCCCCCCAGCAGGATGGGGGAAAGAATCAGAAGGGCAAAAGTGAGAAAGCTCGTGGGTTGAGATAAAGGCAGTTTAATAGGGAAAGCAAAAGCTGTGCAAGCAGGCAAAGCAAAACAAGGAATTCATTCACTGCTTCCCATCAGCAGGCAGGTGTTCAGCCATCTCAAGGGAAGCAGGGCTCCATCACGCGTAACGGTTACTTGGGAAGACAAATGCCATCACTCCTAATGTCTCCCACTTCCTTCTTCTTCCCCCAGCTTTTATTGCTGAGCATGACGTCATCTGGTATGGAATATCCCTTTGGCCAGTTGGGGTCAGCTGTCCCGGCTGTGTCCCGTCCAACTTCTTGTGCACCCCCAGCCTACTCGCTGGTGGAGTGGTGTGAGGAGCAGAAAAGGCCTTGACTCTGTGTAAGCACTGCTCAGCAGCAACCAAAACATCCCTGTATTATCAACACTGTTTTCAGTAAAAAATCTAAAACATAGCCCCATACTAGCTTCCATGAAGGAAATTAACTCTATCCCAGGCAAAACCAGCACACTGAGTAAAAAAAAGTTTCTTGCTGCAGTTCTTTTCCTCTGCTACCCAAGATTTCCAAAATAGCGCTTTTTAACACATTAATTGAAAATAGGATGTTGTATTTCTTCTGATGCTTTGTTCTATAACCTTTTTGACACCATTTTTCTTCTCCAGAATGTTGGTAAAGATTTTCTTTTGTTTCACTGTGTAGAAGGGGGTATAATCCACTATTTAATAGCTTTTTATAGTGGAACCATGTGGACTCAGTATCTCAGCTGATACTGAGAATACAACTTCAAACTGAGCTTTTTGTCTTGACCCCTGAATTGTTAACATGATACTTTTGGCCAATCTCTTAACTTGTCTCTATTTCTATATTTGAAAATGGAGATAAAGGAGCATATCGACCATCTCACCTTGAGTGTTCAATTCTGCTGTCAATGTTATCATACTTATCAAGCTCCCATGGGTCTTAATTATTGTTATAATAACATCTTAATAGTAGTGTTCTTACATTTGGAGGATAGTGGAGGGACTCTAGGCCCCTAATTGCAGTGCTTCCACACCTCAGAGTCCTGTAATAAAGCACTCTTCAGAACCTACTACATAACACTGTAGTTTGCTGTTATGCAGCAAACTGGGCAAGTTGTTGTATTAGTAGTTATATGCCTCTGTTTCCACCAGCAAAAAGCCAAATATACTTTCAGGATTGTCCTAACTATTGGACATCATTGTGTTTTCATTAATATCTATGTAAAAATTTTTGTTCTGTTAGCAAAGAGCATATTTTGATATTGAAGAGACTATTTTTCCTAGTATATTGTTCTTATTCTGTATTAAAAAACTGCAAAGCCAACACATTTTGACATTAATTTACTATTGCTACAATACTTATGAAAATGAATTGTAATTTTAACAACTTATAATAATAATGTAATAATTCAGTTTTCCCATAAAGTAGATCCTTCTCTAAACGATCATTAACTGTGCTCTCCTTCCCCATGTATTTCCTCTGATTAATATTTATGCATCATTTTACATGGAGTGGTGTTCTTTCAACTTCAAGATCCAGGAAGGGAGGATAAAAACAGAAGAGAGAAGGGAATAACTACAATAAAGACTTTTGGAATTTGCTTTTGTGAAAACACCAATGATACAGCTGACAAATTTATTAATAGCCTAGCACTTTGGGAAGAACCACTGAAAGTCTTCCATAAGAAAACCATTTTCTGATTCTGAGGAAATGTTTTGATGGGAACATATTGATTTTTGTCTCTGCTCTTGGGAGAAACTGCCTAGCCTGCTTGTTTCTCAGTTTTCATGGCATCCTGCTCCCTGGTGCTGTTAGGGGGACAGGAGAGTCCTGCCAAACCTCTCTGTTCCTTTGTGAAGCTAACCACACAGGGATTCAGTTCCTGACTTCTAGGCAGCTTTTCTTCAGCCTGATCAGTTTCCCAAAGAGATGGCTCTTTAATGAACTGGAGAGTCCTGAGCAGCTATTTCCATGATTCAGTCACCCCATATAATAAGTCATTTGCATCCCATTATATTTAGTCTCACTATGAAACTAGTAATTAGCTGAATTTCATATCACTGATGTGTTCGTATAACTGCTTCTGGAGTTTTACAACATGAAAAGAGTATGTACTGAGACTCACAAACTGAGAGGTGATTAATATCTCCTTTTCTCACCAGTTTGTCCAGAAGAAATACACCTGCCCCACAGGAAAATTGCCCTGGCAAGCTAACTGATAATAGAGGCCAGTTACCCAGGCAGTTAGCACTTTTTTTGCATGGCCTTACATTAGCAGGAGATTCATAAGTCAATATCCTGATCACATTTATCAATGGGATTCTGGATTATAGGAAAACCTGATGGATATATTTACATTAAGTAAAAATTCCAACAAAGAAATCTTCAAGTTAAGAGGTTACAATCTGGGAGGCAGTGCCAGAGGGATATATATTTTCTGATGAATCAGACTTCAGATCTAAGAAACACAGAATCCCTCTTGTCAGCTTATAGCTAAATGAAGCACAGAAAAGACTGGGAATGAACCCCTGAGGTAGCTAATGAAGTGTGTTCTTGTTTGACTACTTCATGTCCATTTTCTCGAATTAAGGAAGTTAGTTTCTCTATTCCTTCATGGCTTTCATTTGCATCTTTTCTGACATGACAGGGATTTCTAGAAAATTGTCAAATAACAGTGTGCTCCCTCCTGAGAAAATGATGAGAAGCACAGTCCTGCCCTTGGTGCAGCTAGCATTGGTGTCTCTTGTGCTTCCAATGTCAAGCTGCAAGAAGAGCCTGTCTGTGTCCTCTCCTGGACTCCCCAGGGTAGCTGAAGAGAGCAGGTAGCTGAGAAAGCCTCCTTGGTCTTTCTTCTCCAGAGTGACCTAAGCCTGCTATGTCATCATCTCCCCATAGGTCCTGTGCTCCATCTGCCTGCTTACCTGGGAGGTCCATCTGGGCATGTTCTGCAGCTTGGTCATGAACCCCAGTAGAGACTTAGGCCACAGACTCTGGCTGCCCTCCTCCTGTGGAGCTGGGGGTTAAGGTGATCATCTCTGCAGGGGTTCTGTGTTGATCCTGTTAATCTCTCCATCCTCCCTGATGCTCCACAGCCTGCCCACCTGCTCGTGCAGCCCCATACCCTGGTGATGCAGCTCCCCAACCAGCCCACATCTTCTGCAAGTAAGGATGCTGTTTCCACCTGCCCCCACCCTGGAGGGAGGCCCAAGGCACTGGGTAGCCACATCGTCCATCAGAAGCCCCTCTGGGTCCAACCTCTGCTGTGCTGTGGGAGCTGCTCCAGGTGCTGCTGGGGACCATGCCCTATGTTGTGACACCATCACTGTTGAGTACTTGTATCCTGTCATGGGCAGAGTTTCCAGCCCCCAACTATGCTCCCTCCTGCATCAACTGCTGTGTCTCTTATTTGACACATCTGTTAGCAGTGCTCTAGGCCTGCTAGTGTTATCCCTAGCACAAGCCAAACTGTTGCCGGAAACTCTTTAAACAGGAATCTGCTGAAGATAAAAGGTCAAAGCACCCTTTAATCAGAGACACCTGATAGGTCATTAGAAACTGCTGGAGTCTGTGAGGAGCAAAAGCCTGGGACAACTCCCCTTGCCCAGTAGAAGCAGACACCCTGAACCTCGAACAGATCCTTGAAATCCTCTGACAATCACAGAAGTTTCCAGAAAATAGAGAAGATTTAGAAGCTGAGCCTAGAAATGACTGCCCAAACTGCTGCATCTCCGAGTTGCTCCTGTTTTGCTGTTTTTCCATGATGCTAGATGACATCTTTGCAGTGTGATGGCACAGCTCGCTCAACACCCTTGGATGCCTTACTTATGGTCCCCTGCGGTTGGGGGTCATCTGGTTTGCTGAAAAGTTCCCATATTTGACCTTCCTTTCTCTTAGGGAAGTTACGGTGTTTTCGGATAATGTTTCAGTGCTCCCAACTCTGCAGCTGGGCTTAGGCACCTGAGAGTAGACCTTCTCCACCAAAGCCCTGGGGCACTTTTTGTCTTCTCCATATCCTTTGTCACTGAGTTGCCTGCCCCATGAAAGAGCAGGCCCAGCTTGACCTTGACTTTCTTTTGTATGTCAATGCTTCTTGAAAGACAGAAAAGTCTTTCTTGTTGTCCCTGTCATTCAGCCTGTTATTGTCTCTCTGTATGGTGTTTTATCCTTTCAAGATTATCTGTAGCTCCTGCTACTTTGCTCTCATCCACACAATTTGTGATCACGCATTTGATCCAATCATCCAGATCATTTATAAAGATTAAGTAGCAGGACTACCAGTATCTGTTCCCTGGAAGCTTCATGCCTGATGTCTGCCAGTTTGATTTTGAGCCATTCATCACCACCCTTTGAGCTCAGTAGCTTAGGCCACTTTCAACCCATGTTGTGGTTCATCTGTCCAGTCCAGAGCTTGCCAGCTTGTTCACAAGGTTGTTGGGTGAGAAGGCGTCAAAAGCCTTGCCAAAATCAAGGCAGATGACATCCGCAGCTTGCCTCTCATTCACTCAGCAAGTTGTTTCATCATAGAAGGCAACCAAGTTGGTCAAGTACGGTTTACCCTCGGTAAATCTGTGTTGGCTTCTGCCAGTCACTTTCTTGTCAATTGCGTTACTGTCAGTAGCTTTCCTGAGGACCTTTCCTCAATTTTCCCAGGAAATGAAGTGAGGCTGACAGACTTTAGTTTCCTGGATCTTTCTTTTTGCCTTGTTTGCAGATGGGCAAAATAATCTGGACTTCCCTTGATCCCAGTGACCTTTCAGAAATGAGAGGGGGCGTTTTGTAATGACGCCAGCCAACTCGCTCAGCACACTCAGATGCATCTTGTCAGGTTCTGTGGACTTGTAGAAGTCTCATTTATACAGATGGTCCCTAACTTGACCCTTTTCTGCTGCCAGTGGCTCACCATTTTCTTTGCCACTGCTCCTTGGTGTAGAGGCTTGGTTGCTGACCTTACCCATGAAGACCAAGGTGAAGAAGGCATTGGCTACCCCAGCCTCTGCTGTGTCATTTGTAACTAACTTGCCAGCCTCATTCAGCAGCAGACCTCCTTCTTCCTTATACTACTTCCTACTGAGATAGCTCTAGATGCCTTTCATGTTATTCTTGATATCTCTTGCCAGTTTGCTCTGCTCCAGCAGACCTTCTGCAGTCCTAGATGCACCTAACTGCAGATCACCCAACTGATAATTCTATGTTCCCTTTGGGAGTCTGTCCCCTTTTCCATTTCTTGTATGCTTCTGAGGAACTGCCTCAGTATCTTGCTGTTTTCTTGTTCCAGTCTGCTTTCTTGTTATACCTGATCATTTTCCCAGTTAGGAAAAAGGGCTGTCCCTGTGGTTCAAGAAGGCTGTCTCCAAAAATCTCCCAACACTCATGAGCTCCTTTGCTTTCCAAGGCAGACACCCATGAGATCCCTCCTCACTGTTCCCTGGGCTCTTCTGAAGTCTCTAGGTCTTCTTTCTACTGCTTGTCTGCCTCACGCCTCTTAGATCTGAAACTCTACAGCCACTGTGGTCTGTGCTGCTGTGTTGATTTCCCTGCAAATAGCAGGGGGGGTTGAAGTCCCTATGAGAAGCAAGTCCTGTAGGCCTGAGGCCTGTTGGAGGAATCTGCAGAAGGCTCCATCCATTTCTTCTGCCTGATCCAGTGGCCTGTAGCAGACACCTAATACAAGGTCTCTGTTGTTGCTGGTCTTTCTGATTTTGGCCCAAAGGCACTCTACAGATCACACACTGTGCACTCAAATTGCTCTTCTACAGAATGCACGCCCCCCTGTTCTCTGCCAGCCCACTGACAATGTCCTTGCCCCTTCTTGGTAAGCAGATCCTATTCCTTCCAGAAACCTTTGAATTTTCTTCAAAGAGCATCTTGTGGTCATGGGGGCCAAAAACCTGCCTGTAACACAGGTCATGCAGGCAGGTGCTGGTTGGGTGATATGCTTGCCCCTGCCTGCACCCTTGCCCTGCACTGACAACATTGAGGAGAAAGCAACCTTAGTTCTGGTCCTCTTTCCTTTAGCCCTTGGGACTCTGTTTTCCTGCTTGTTATTTTCCGGCTCATGTTTTGCAGAATTGTTGGCATCCACACTGAAGAAGAGTAGAGGCTAGAAACCTGTGGGCTGGATCAGCCTTGGCAGTCTCTTCATGACATGCCGGACTTTGGCTCCAGTAAGCAGCAAACTTTCTGTGACTGGGTGTCAGGTCAGCAGATGGGTGCCACAGTGTCCTGCAGAAGAAGTCCTGTGATACTAATACCTTCTCCTTCTTCTCCCTGAGGATTTTGCCCTGTTGAGCAGAAGCCAATGGCCTGGTTCTCTCTTCCAGGGACACTTGTTTGTCCTTCCCATCTTTTGCCAGGATTCCCTGCATCTTCTTCATCTGAATTTTTCCAGGCAAGGGATGAGCTGTTGCCTGTCAGAGACAATGCGCTCTAACCAGGTTCTTTATATATTCCACAAGGCATGTTAATGTTTATGTATTGGGTTTGCATGGCCAGGTTTTGGTAGTGGCGGGGGGGCTACAGGGGTGGCTTCTCTGAGAAGCGGCTAGAAGCTTCTCCTGTGTCTGATAGAGCCAATTCCAGCCGGCTCCAAGACAGACCTGTTGCTGGCCAAGGCTGAGCCCATCAGCGACGGTGGTAGCACCTCTGGGATAACATATTTCAGAAGGAAAAAGAAAAACTGCACAACACCAGCAGAAGTCAGAAGAGAGGAGTGAGAATATGTGAGAGAAAAAACTCTGCAGACACCAAGGTCAGTGAAGAAGGAGGGGGAGGAGGTGCTCCAGGCACCAGAGCAGAGATTCCCCTGCAGCCCCTGGTGAAGACCATGGTGAGGCAGGCTGACCCCCTGCAGCCCATGGAGGTTAACGGTGGAGCAGATATCCACCTGCAGCCCATGGAGGACCCCACACTGGAGCAGGTGGATGCTCAAAGGAGAACATGACCCCATGGGAAGCCTGTGCTGGAGCTGGCTCCTGGCAGGACCTGTGAACCTATGGAGAGAGGAGCCCAGGTGGGAGCAGGTTTGCTGGCAGGGCTTGTGCCTCGTGGGGGACCCACCCTGGACCAGTCTGTTCCTGAAGGACTGCACCCTGTGGAAGGGACCCATGCTGGAGCAGGTCGTGAAGAACTGCAGCCCATGGGAAGGACCCACGTTGCAGAAGTTCATGGAGGACTGTCTCCCATGGGAGGGACCCCATGCTGGAGCAGGGGAAGAATGTGAGGAGTCCTCCCCCTGAGGAGGAAGAAGCAGCAGAGACAGTGTGTGATGAACTGATGGCAACCCCCTTTCCCCATCCCCCTGTGCCACTGGAGGGGGAGGAGGTAGAGAAATCAGGAGTGAAGTTGAGCCCAGGAAGAAGGGAGAGGTGAGGGGAAGGTGTTTTAACATTTAGGTTTTATTTCTCATTATCCTACACTGATCTGATCGGTAATAAATTAAAATAATTTCCCCAAGTCGACTCTGTTTTGCCTGTGACGGTAACTGATGAATGATCTCTCCCTGTCCTTATCTTGACCCATGAGACTTTCATTGTTTTCTCTCTCCTGTCCAGCTGAGGAGGGGGAGTGATAGAGCAGCTTAGGCGGACACCTGGCATCCAGCCAGGGTCAACCCACCACAGTTTAATCTCAAATTTACTGATGTGATATATTTGGCCTTACATGGGATTTTTATTCAGCAGAGTGATACAGCAATGTACTGCATAATACAGCAATTGCTATATATGGTTGCATCACAATATGAACGTGGTTCCTATTACAGCTCTCTATGTGCTCACGGTCCCGATGCTGGGTGTCCCCATTCACTGGGAAGGAGTATGTGGGTTGAAATCAGCTCAAACTTGTTTTTTTCAAAGACTATCATCTTATTAGTTGTCAGTTTTTATACTTTATGTTGGACTGAGCCATGTACACACTTTCCCTTCCACACACCAGGCTGGTCACACATCAGGAAGACATTACTCTCTACTAATTATCTCAGGAAAAGCTGGGATAATTAGTGCAGCCATATAGCCAAAACAAAGGTTACCCTCCAGTCTCCTTTGTGTTGCGATAAGTTCAGCTTTCTTTACAATTGGTAGTCATTCTTTACATTCTTCCTCTTTGCCCATAAATAAAGTTTTGAGCCTATCACAGGGCAAAAGTACTAACTACTAAGTAGTAGTGTAAGTATTTTAGTGTGTTGCATGTGTTTAACTTCTACTCAGTCCTGCCCCCTCCCCCCACCCCCCAAAAAAAAAAAAAAAGGTTTCTGTTGGGATATTATAGATTCGGCAGGTTCATGGTAAAGGGCAGTGAAAGTTACATTCTACTTTTCTCTTTCTGTGAACATTTTCTTTATGTGTCCTGGACTTTCTCTTTTTTTTTTTTTTTCCATTTTATTTTTGGATGGTGTGTGCAATATTCAATTTTTACTGTTGCAGCAGTTATAGTCAGTGCAGTAGCGAGGACTTAATGAATTATAGATGACTGTTAGAACTAAGAATCTTAGATGAATAACAATATTATTGGATGAAATTCAAGTCAGAAATGTGTTCTAAGAAATGAGTTTAAGCCCTCTTATATCTGCCGAGAACGTGAAATAACATCTAAATACCAACTAAGACAATCTGATGTTAAGAAAGTGGTCTACTAGAAGGAACACAAAAAGGAATGTACACTTACTAGATGGAAGATGTTTCACAGTTGCTATATTGTACATTACTGCTGGCAGTGATGACACTGCAGTTAAAATGATTGTAATTAATATAGTCTTGTAATTGTTATTCCTGTGTCTCTCAACCTGAGATCAGGCTGCTCACATTTTTAAAAGTGTTTAGAACCCACAGCTCTGGTGCAAGGCATATTCTCATGTACTAATAGCTCTTTTGAGAAATACGTTACAGAGCTCACTGACATTTGGGTTGTTTATGTTTGTTTTTGTCAAATCCTAGCCATGCAAAACTAGGGATTGGATGTAGGTTACTACGGTGTTTTTTAGCTACACAGTTTGTGCAGGACTAAAAAAAGTGTGTAAGCTGTGATGGGCTGTTGATGGTGTGGGAGCATGAGAAGGGGGGACTGTTTGAACGAATAGGTGGCTCAAATGATGAGACTTCATAGGTATGCAGTGAGGTATTATTTGTGATTTCTGAGGAAAATTGCAAACAATGATATACTGACGTGAAAACTAATGCACAGAGCTATTAAGTGATCTCTTTCCCATAGGATATCTATAGGAAAAGCTATAATCAAAGCTGGAAATTTTATACGTCCCTTTCATTTATTAGTCTCTACAGATTTTGTTATGGTGTTGCAGATGTCTTGAAAGAAGAACAGAACCAAAAAAAAAAAATTTATAGGGAAATAAGAAAGATCTGAGAATTATATATATGTATTAAAAAATCTCTGTATGACAGTTACTAGGAAAATGGATAAACATGAATGAAAGCTTTTCTGGGTTCAGTTAGTGCTGGTCAGATCCCACATTTAATGCTTTCATGAATTTTGAATGATTTCTATGGAAGAACTTGCCTTAAGGCTGTTTCACTCACCACAGTGGCAACATGGTGTGCAAAACTGATAGCAGGAACAACAGCACTTTCAAATTCTGCCTCTGGGGAAGTTATAATGGTTTCTCAGAGGATTTGTAGAAGTAACTTGTACTCAGCTTCTTGGCCTGACCATCTTCAGGTTGTATCACCACTTCATCTTAAATTGGCCTGCTGGAAGCCCATGTGAATGTCATTTACTCAGTTTTTGTTCTACTACCCAATTCACCTGGGAGCTCTTTGCAGAATGCTATACTGGGTGAATTTTTTTATGTTATACACTGTGTTCGTATAGCTGAGAAATGACTCACACCTCAACTGCAACAGCTGTTAGCTGGCCATAAAAAGCTTAAATATATCTTGCTATATTGGAATCTTAACTTGTGCAAACTCATGATTGCAGTTGCCAACAGAGTGCTGTGCAAAAATGGTGGCACAGACAGCTTGCTCCGAAATGCCATCTTATGACTGTAGCCTTCCTTCCACCATACACGCAGTTCTTGGGCATCTTTAAAGTTGGCAGAATACTGCACGTGAATTCCCCAATGTAAGCGTTCTTACAATTGACTACTGTACCTGACACGCTCCTGGTGGAGGTCTCTAACTCCTAGTGCATTTCATTGTCATTATTATGAAATAATTGGCACACTCTAGATGAAACTGTGTATATGTGCTTGGTGCTTGAAGCATAAGCCTTTGTTAAGCAATCTGACTGCATGCACATTTTAGTGCTATGAGTATTTTTTGCATTATTTTTGTGAGAGGCAAGTTACCTCAGTAGAGGATTGAATACCATGAACATTTGAGCACACGTGTTTTTGTCAAAGTCTCTGCAGTGAGAAAAGTTTGGCTGACATTTTCCCAAATTGCATCTTGGAAATTTTTCCTTTTTGTAGTTAGTAGTTAAAACATTGAAACAAGTATGATAAAAACATCCTTTTGGTCCGTTCATTACTTCAAAGCTGCATGAAATATTTATTTTTGAATGTTCATTTTTAAATTGTAGTATTGGAAGAATAAAATTCTCTACAGTTTTGCAAGTATGTCTTCAACAGCATTAGTGAAATGGAGAATGGAAGGGAAGCTGCTACTGTCTTTTTTATATACGTATATTTTTTGTGAGAAAAATTGCTACAGATACTCAAGAAAAAGGACCCCCTAAAAGAAACATATGAAAAGAGCAAGTACAGAAATTAATTTTTAATTCTTGATTACATGCAAGTTCAAACAACTGTTCTAGAAAAGTGTAGCTGTATATACCAACTGAAGTATCTATCCCATGCAGACTTGATGAGAATGACCTTTTATACCATTGTTCTTTTATAGGTGAAATAACTATAAAAAAATTGTGATGGCTGGTCTATTTGGAACAAGGAGTATTTGAGCTACATGTGTTTATAAGACAAATCTAAATATAAAACTCAACTCTGACATTAGTGTCTTTCAGGTTTTTGGTTTCTGTTTTTTTCACCCAAATAATTGGTAGTTTTATTATCTTAAAATTATAATTAAGTTATTATTGTATTTCCTTAATATTCTCTGAATGCCTGTAATATTTTCTTAACCAAAATTACTAATTTCAGCACTAGTCCAAGGATTTTTGGAGTGCTCTGGGCAGTATATTGCAACCTTAACGATTCTATGATTCTGTGAATCTGGTGAAAAATAATTATATCGGTCTTTGCACCAGCTTGATTTTTTTTTGTTGTAAATCTGTCTATACAATGCTATATAAACTGAGTTAGACACAGGATTTCACTTGATTGAATTATAAATATTATATGTTATTCTAAATATGGTTATTTAAATTTTTTTTGGTGGAGATAGTAAATACTGAAACCCTAACTTACAGCACTTAATCTCATTTTTATAAGACTTTTTTTTTTTAAATCCACTATGAAATAAAAAATATGTAAAATAAGTAGTTAATTTGCTTTTGCAGATTCATTTCGAAGAACTATTTTCAAGCTAGAATCCCTGTCTGCACTAGATAGATATAGCCATAATTTATTCCAGGATATGTTCATGAAAATAAATGTAAAAGACCTTCTCACAATGTGTTTTTCAACCTTGGAATAAGTTAGATAAAGTCCCTTAGCTGATCGTAAACCACAAACTTGTGTAGCTTTGGTGATACATGTTCTCTCAAAGAGTCAGACTCCTCAGCAGTGAAATAATTTTCCTGATCAATAAAGTAAATTAGGAACAAAAGACAAAGTGTAAGATGAAGATTCTGGGTAGGACAGTGAATTGGGTGCTGGAACTTTAGTTGTTTGATCTTGCTTTTATACAAAACCTGACAAAAGTAAAAATAGAAATGCCAGGATTAGCTTCTGTTGAACAAATTTTATTTCTGATCTTAAATAAATAACCATGGCCAGTCAAACCCTAAAGCTTACACGCAGAAAAACTCCTGAAGTTTAATAGGACTTAATGTTGTAATTCTGCAGTCAGCATTGACATCCTTCATAAACCCCTTCCAGACTTGCAGCTAAAGTGCTGTGGTGTATCAGGTGGATATGTCAGAGGTAAGAAGCTTATGCTAGTAAAGTCCTATGGCATGGTGGGTGTTTTTGATGTTCAATATCTGATCAACAAAATTAAGGAGCCTGGAAGAAAATCATCTATTGGGTCAGTTTGTGCCCACTGTAGCATCAGCACATACAGGAGGAGGAGCTTGCCTTCTCAGCCTACAGCAAGTGCACCTTCCATGAGCTGCAAGGTTGACATAGTCATATTTAAAGCTGGTGATTGTGGGGAAAAAATTATATGGTTTAGTGGTGGTAGGATATTTTAAGTTATTTGACCATATACTAAGCAAATTAAACACAAACACCCAGGAAGGATCAGAGGCACAGTATCACTTAATCAGTAAGAATGGAGAAAACTCAGTTGGCTCCTCCTACATCCAGCCAAGGAGAGCAACTAGACCACTGCTCCTGGTGTGAAACCCACCAGGATGACACAAGGACAGAAATGCTCTCCCTAGAGAACCATTTAAACTGACAGAGGTTATTGCTTACAGGGGGATAGGATTTACTATGGGATGCAGGGGAAAGTGCAATTTGCAATCAGACCGTGATAGTTTTGGGGATTTTATGGAAAAGGATTTTGGGGATGTGTGTAGTGTATTATGGGATGCTTAGGGGAAAGAGCAAAGGCAGGGAAAAGGAGGGATCCAGGTGGGCTGAAGAGGAACAGGTATGGGAAAACAGAGGGAAGAGGGGATAAAGAGCTCTGCTCATGTTTAAACAGCTTGCTGATCTGTAAACTTGTGTGACAGAGCTCTTATGCTTGAACTGCAGTTTGTCCTATATTCTCATTCAATCCTAATTCTATGTTCTGTGAGAGTGCACTCTCTATCCTCTGTGTATGCATGTGTGAACACTAGCAAATATCCAGTTGGACTAGCAGAGAAGTAGGGTGAGAGGTTTGAGTACTGTCCACTAGAGCTGGTCATGGGTCTGAGAGATCTGAGGGTCTAGGGGACAGCAACTGCAGGACACCAGGATGTGAGTGCCAACCACTGGATCGACTGTGTCCAACACTAGCGACCTGAGAGATGCATACGTGTGTAAGTGTGTGCATGTTGCAGCTAAAAAACTCCATTCTTGCTCAGCTGGAGAGGAAAAACAGGATCAAGTCATCCATCATTGATGTTTATGTGAGTTCTGTGTTTGTGTGGGTGCAGGTAAAGGCACTGCTCTGTCTGTCTCAATCTGTGTGGCTGGTCATATGTACACTGTTTGTGTTGTGTGTGTGTGTCTTGGCACCTATTGGGAATACGTGCTCGGCCTCACTACAGCCTGGAGACACAGAACTGCACCAGCCTCGCTGGGACAGGAGAAATCCCCTGGGCCCAGTCCCCAATGGGTGTGATTACCTGTGGCAGAGTATTGGACACACAAAAGAAAGGCAGAACATAGAAATGAATGGACTAACAGTTCAAATATATTCTATAGAACTGCCAGAGCTGTTCTGTGACAACATTGTTAAAATTTGGAAATGCATGTTGCAGCCAAGCACTTTCATCTTGCATATTATAGGCAGTGGAAAAATCTTCACCTACCCAAAACAGCTGCATAACAATGTCATTTCCTCCTTCCTCATGGGGTATTAACAACTTACAGCTTGAAAAAGCTTCTGAAATGTGGCAAGGGGCCAGAGTCAGAGACGCGTCGGGCAGGGTACATGCAACAGGAGTGAAGGCTGGAAAAGCTTACAAGGGCCCTGTGGTCAAGCTTCAGTTTCATAGGTATGATCAATGAGTGCGTATCCACGTATGATTTGTAGGAAAGTGGAGAATGAGAATGAGTTAGAAGCCTGCTGGTAGACAAGCATGTATTCTTGTTCCTATTGAAACTAATAGGATCAGAAGCTATCCTTAAAACAGAGAAGGTGACACGCTTTTTGACAATATTGACCAAAAAGGGAGAAATAACAAAATGCAGTGCTTTAGACACAGGCAACTTTTCCCCTTGATGTTTCAGTGGGAAATGAAATTCAACTAGGTATGATACTAATCCTAATTCTGTATTTTTTTTCCAATGTATGTAGGATTATGCTAAGGAGTTGAAACCCAAACCAATTAAGGAAAGTGGGTAAGTGTTGTTAAGTCTGTATGTAAGGGGTTGTCATCAATAACAAGGAAGATAATTCACAGAAATATTTGTGTATCGGTATTTAAAACCAGAGATGAGGAAAACACAGCCCATCTCTGAAACAATTCTGGAAAAAAAAAAAAAAAAAAGAATAAATGGAATACTGGATGTTCTACATTTAGAAGCAGAATTTCTTAAATCCCTGTGTGCGTGATAGATTTAAAGGTCCATGAATGATCATAGCATCTGCTAGACTTAGGTATCTTTTTAGGTCTTGATACTTGACTGCTATCTCATTACTGTTACTATATGTAAGCTGTAGTGATTAGGGGCTTGGTGAGTAAAAGGCTTATTACAGGTGCAAATAGAAAAAAAAATCCTGTTTTTTTTTACTGAATTAAAAAACAAGCCACAAAAACCCCAAACAAATACATAAATCTATACACCTGATAGTATGCTGGTATCAAGTGTATGATGATACACTTTTCTGTGCCTGAACAGAGACTGCAGTAAGATGTTGGATGCCAAAGTCTAAATTAAAGTACTATCTGCTGACCTTCACATTGTTAGTATCAGAAAAATATATAGTTGTAATAACTGTGCTTCAGTAAGTTAACTTGCTCATATTCAGGCTTATGCCTGAATTGCAAATGAGAGTTGTATTGCAATGATAGGATTATACTATCGGGTTTTTCTCTGCCTGTGGATTCTTAGAAGAATAAGTATATATGGACGAAGCTACTAAAAAGCACAATGAATGGATACAAGCTAAAAGACCTCACACTTTGTTAAAACCAAAGAAAAATATTTGGCTATGTGATAGCTGTAAAATTTGAAGGTCCCTGTAAACAGTACATTCACATTTGGGATTGATTTGGTTGTGACTGATTTAATCCCTGATGCTGCACAGGGCTTTTCCTGAATAACTGAGCCTGTTCTCTGCATTTCAGATTCAGTAAATAGTCTGGGCTGACAGAGAATCCAACAATTTTTTTAATTTTTTTTATTTTTTTAATTTTTTTTATTTTTTTAATTTTTTTTTATTTTAGAAGCCTTCAATCTCTCTAGGGTATTGTCTACAGGAATTTCCTCACTCTCATGAACTGTAAAAAGATTTTACTTTTCTGGTAGTGGACATAAAAAACTAAGCTTGGGTATATTGGATAGTATCAACCCAGGCAAAAAAAAATACTGTAAATGTATACCAAAGAAAAGACATACCAAAGACTGATATTTCCTCAAACTCATCTTTCCCATTGGGTGAGGTATAGTCATCTGATGAATTGAAACATACCCCTTGTTCCATGAAAATCTTGAAATATATTAACATTTTTCTTAAAAATTCATTCTATGCAATCTATAATTCCTTCTAGCAGATGTTAACTGCTGCAAAAGAGTAATGTGAAAATAAGTCAAACTTCCCATGGAAAGGACATTGTTGATACTAACCAGCAGTTGATACTAACAGTGCAGTACAGATGAAAACGATACCTATATGTCCGTGCTGAAGTCAAAGTCCCACTGTATTGTTCACTCTACAAAAGCAGAGTGTCTACCTTAACAAGATGCGATTTTAACAGAGAGCTGATTCAGCCTTCAGTAAACTAAAAGATGAATGATAGCTCTTTCTCACTCCTTTGCTCCGAGCAGCTATTTTCTAGACTGGAACAATAAATGCAAAACACACTGCTACCTGATTGAAACTGATTGAAAGATTTAAAACTCTTGATAGATAAAACTCACAGCCTCTCCCTACCTAGACTACAGCAAGTTTTGCAGGTCCATTTAATTGTGAGATTTTAACTCATTCTGAAACTTCATTATAATTGTTCCACTTGTGTCATTGCAGAGTGTGAATGTGAAATTTCAAGATATGAAAAAATAGGCTTTAGCTCTTGTACTGCACAATGCAATCATTAACTTTAAGCAGTAACAGACTTTTGAGCCTGTGTATATAGTGCTAGATGGGGACACAAAGCTGGTCAGATGACAGTGTTCTACACTATAATTTAGGAAAAATATTTTTCCAATAATTTTGTGAAGAAGACATCCATAAGCTACGATTATTATTATTTGTAAGTAGTTTTGTTTTGCAGTGAAATCACTTTCTCTTCTATAAGAAATAAAACAAATGTTGCTTTCATGGAGCAGAGACACCAAATATCAAGGTCCTATGCAGCTTGTTTTGTTGTTGGACAAGGATATGCCAGCAAGTCTTGGATGTGTCTTAGCTTAACCAAGGAACTTTAAATATTCTTATCTTCTTTGGAGCAAAGATCACCAGAAAGTTCATTGAGGCTATTTTGTATTTAAAATATTTCTGTCCAGAACCAATCTTTGTTTCTCTGGAAATAATCTAAGGGAAGCATTAATGGACAAATGAACATTAGCTACAACTTCCTCAAAGGAATGGTTTTAAAAATCAAAGAGCAGTAGACCTGGTTAGGAATTTGCTGATAAAACATAAATGTCAGAAAAGATGGATGATAAATAACAGGTCAGAAGCATCCTTCCTATTACCCCAGCTTCACAAAATGGTATTGAGAAAGTGGTGGAAGTGCTGGGAAAGATTTCTAGGGCTGATGGTCCAAGTGTGTCAATGAGTCCTTGACATATTTACTATGTTTGGGCTGGATAAATGATAGCCACCAAACTCAAAGGTTGGAAACTTGCAGCTTCAGGAGAGCTTTCTGATTGGGCTACCCAGCACCAGGGGCTATAAAACCGTTCTAGTTAATATGATGTTCTGTCCTTTTCATAGCTTTTTGT
Source organism: Nipponia nippon (assembly GCF_047370975.1). Lineage (NCBI taxonomy): Eukaryota > Metazoa > Chordata > Aves > Pelecaniformes > Threskiornithidae > Nipponia > Nipponia nippon. The sequence goes on along the minus strand of NW_028262290.1, from coordinate 80,969,231 downwards.
AACTGAACTTTATTGATAATTTAATCACTGGAGTTATGAACAATGTGAAATGTAAAAAATCATAGCAGTTCGACTAAGAAGCTGTGAGGAAAAAATAGTTATGTCCATCTCCCTGATATGTAGTTTCAGTGTTTCCAAGATTAAGACTTTGAAGTTTTTTAGAAGATTAGGCTTCTGTCAGAACAAAAGCACATTATAGATGTGATTTTTACTTTAGATGGAAAATTCAGTGATTTCCCTCCTTTCCCAATTTTAACTATAGACTGTTTCCAAACGCCAAAATGTTAACTGAGGCATACATTAACACGTAGTAAATCGACACTGATGTACTTGGGCAGATACGTATCAGAGCACAGTCAGTTTCTAGATATGTGTCTTTTTACGGTCACTTTAAAATGCGTGTATGATTAATTTAATGTAATCCTTTCTATTGTTTTCAGAAATATGAATAATGAATATATTTTCCAAACCTTCACAGTGTTACTTGAGGAATATGTTATAAGCTAGTATTAAGTATTAAGTCTGGAGTATAGATTTGCCACATTTAACCATTTTTAACAGTCTGAGAAGTAAATTGGTTGCCGAAGTATGGTGTTCTAGATTGACAGTTTCAGGTCTTAAAAGTCTGTTTTGAACAAAACAGCCCATTCATAATGACTTAAAGCTGTCTTGCTGTATAGAAAAGTTCACATTAGAGAAAAAAGAAAGCTAAGAGCAGATGCAAGCAATTCTTATTTCTTAAGTGTGAGTAATGTATGAGACAGCCGAAGTAAACATTTTGATAGCTTTTCCTTTTATTCTCTAATTGTGTCTTGTCACTTTTGACTTATACATAAGTCTACTGTACAAATAGAGAGGGCAGCAGTGTGAACTTTTTTATATCTTTCCAAGCATATGAGGACCCCTCACTTCAGACTGAGTTGAAGAGCCATTAATTAACATTAATGCATCTTTATAGGACTAGATTTATAAAGTAAAACAACCGGTGCTTTATAAAACAAAACAGCTGGAGCTGAGGACTGGAAACACACACTATTTGCATTAAGGGGATTTACCTTGGACTAACTCGAGACTGGTCCCAGGGACTGAATGTACATTAGAGATTGGACTTCATCTTTTTGGTTCGGCCTCATCTAAAAGAAATGCTGCTCCTGCACTTAGAGACTGCTCCACAGTGTGAACCAAAGCATAGCAAATGGGGACAGTCAGAAGATTTGTTTCAAAAGCACAGCCCTGAACTGATCTGAAATGATAAACACACTGTGAGGGTACTTGTGTCCCATTGCTCTTCTTTGAAATACATCATCTAATGTCAGTGTCCCTTGAAGATGTTTTTTCCTGTGATGTGGACAGCCAGCCAGCCTGTTTTGCACTGAACTGATAATATTTCCTGTCCTGTCCTAAACTATCACAGCTTCCAGCTGTCATTTAGGTGGGATTCATTTTACCTACTTTTAGTTGAGTAAAATTAATTTTCTAATATCACAGAGTCATCCAGACTCTGCTGTCTGCTGGAGAAAAACACTCCTCCAGATGGGGATTCATTTCACTTGTCTTAGGATGGAACAGATCACTCTGAAAGTGCTGCTTTCTCCACAGGATAGAGGGGGATCCTAACCCTGAAGACACCTAAATTTAGAAGGATAGATCAAGATGAAAACAATTTCATGCAAATTCATCTCAGCCAGTTTTGAACTCCTTACCTATCACAATGGCTTAATATTAAGTTGCAAGCTAATCTCTGTCGTTTTCTTAAATTAATTTGAATCAGTTATTAATTAGAATCGTAGAACCATAGAATATCTCAAGTTGGAAAGCACCCATAAGGATCATCAAGTCCAACTCCTTGCTTCTCGCAGGACTACCTAAAACTAAACCATATGACTAAGAGTACCATCCAGATGCTACTTGAAATCTGACAGGCTTGGTGCTGTGACCACTTCCCTGGGGAGCCTGTTCCAGCAACCAACCACCCTCTCAATGAAGAACCTTTTCCTAATGTCCAACTTCCCCTGATGCAGCTTCATGCCATTTCCTCGTGTCCTACCGCTGGTCACCAGAGAGAGGAGATCAGCACCTCCCCCTCTGCTGCCCCCCTTGAGGAAGGTGTAGACTGTGATGAGGTGACCCCTCAGCCTTCTCTTCTCCAAGCTGAACAAACCAAGTGACCTCAGCCACTCCTCATAAGTCTTGCCTTCGAGGCCTTTCACTACCTTGGTCACCGTCCTCTGTGCACACTCTAATAGTTTGATGTCTTTCTTATATTGAGGCACCCAAAACTGCACACAGTACTTGAGGTGGGACCACATTAGTCCGGTGTAGAGTGGGACAATCACTTCTGTCGACTGGCTGGCTATGCTCTGTTTGATGCACACCAGGACACAGTTGGCCCTTTTGGCTGCCAGGACACATTGTTGATTCATATTCAACTTACCATCAACCCAGCTCCCCAGATCTCTTTCCGTGGGGCTGCTCTCCAGCCTCTCATCCCTCAGTTTGTATGAATAACCAGGATTACCCTCTCCCAGGTGCAGAATCTGGCACTTGCTCTTGTTAAATTTCATACGATTGGTGATTGCCCAGCTCTCTAGTCTATTCAGATCTCTCTGTAAGGCCTTTCTACCCTCAAGGGAGTCCACAGCTCTTCCTAATTTAGTATCATTCTAATAGATATTCCAAGGAAGAAGCTGAAGAACTATTTTACAAACTCTGGGCCACATACTAAACTGTAACTTTTAAAAATACATCCTGCATGGATTTGCATTTGGGAGCAGGGGGAGGTACAGGTTCAGTTTTGTGCATCATAAGCAGATCTTGCTGAATAGTGAACGATGCATCCTAGACTTCCATCCCCACCCTAGACCCAGAATTACAGCTGCTATAGGGGTTTCTTGCATGTTGCTGAAATCAATCACTTCAGAATAATGCATTGTATTATATTAATTTTCTTCCATAGCAGCTTTGTGTCTGATATTGAATATGCTTCCTTACTGAAAGAATGGGATGTTTTCCACATATGTTTATATAAATATCTTGTTCATATTAACTACTTCTGTTAAAAAAATTAAATAACCCCATGAAATACAATTTATGATAAAAGATGGATTATCTCAAAGGTAGAACCTTTTTTTTTTTTTTTTTGAATGATATACCACTTGTCCTCTTTTATTATCTCCAGCTCTTAATGTGAAGCTGAAACTACCAGCCACACAAAAATGAAAGCTATGACTTTGCAAAACACTCAGGAGTGCTATGGCAGTGATTATTAAAGAACTTGAATGATACAGGAAAAGTCACATATTTACCATCTGTCTGTGTAGTTAGGGAGCTATTGTGGAACTGCAATGTCTCAGTTGTATGAGTGACTGTACAGGGGGATGAAGGCTGTGCAAGAACAGAGCTAAGAAGCCTAAACCATCTGCAGGAACTATTAATTACAGGTCACATTATTTGAGGGGGCATCCCAGAGGAACAGATACACTCAGCACACATAATAAAAGTATCAGAATGTATTAAAACTGATTTTAGTGATTGATTGTAGCTTTAATGGTGTTCTACATGATAATTACTCTGGGCATCATCTCTTTGAAGATTTCCCTACCTCTACCCTTTCAATTTTATTTTTTAAAAATTATGTAAATAGATCATTTTGTCTCTTTTTGCTTTGTGTTGAGGTATTTCCCACAAATCCTCACTTCAGAAGCTTAATGGTGATGCTGGCTACATTCCTTGCAGTGAGATAACTAATACAAAACATGCAGGATACAAGCATGTCTCTGAGCTATGTGAAATCTTGACAAAATGACTACATTTTTCACCTGTGATCAGAATGACCTAATTAAACATGTCAGCAACCACAGGGGGTTTGGACGGCTAGTGGAACAGTTTTATGCTTGGTTCCAGTAATTCCTCTGGAATAATTATTTGTCTGATCAGCAGAATGGAACCAAGGAGGGAAAGTAAATACCAAGTGTTGTTCTGCCTTTTCCGTATATTTCATCAGTCAAAGCATGCAGCTTTTTTTATAATCTTTAGCTCTATCAAAATAAGCAGCCAGACATCAGTTGGTCCATTTTAACTTGAAAGCAGAGCAGCAGAGGTCAGCCTTCAATATCTGAAAGCTTCTTTTCTGAGCAAAAAGAAAAAAAGAAAAAAAGAAAGAAAGAGAAAGCAAGCAAGCAACCAAGCACCAGTAAGCTATTATTTTAATAAAGGCTTTCACAGTGATGCTAATACTTGTTTTGCTGGCAATGGCAAATAAAAAAAGGGGAAAGATGCTTGGACTATGGGAGCCATGGCACGCAAACTAAACTTTGGCATTGTTCCTGCCAGATTTTCTAAAGAACTGTATAGGAGACTGTAGGAAATAGATTTTTTTTTTTTTATTATAGTTTCAAACAAATGTTTAGAGATAGATGTTCACATAGAAGTTCACTAAGGACATGTTCATAAAAGTCATCTTTTTGTATTGGGGGAAAGGGAAACAGTTATACATTTCTTTTTGTTCTCTCACAATTGAGACATTTCTCTTGGGCAGTAGGAGATCTTTCTTTCTCTTTCATGAATGACTTCTAGGTTTCTGCTATATAGTGGTTGTACATAGCTTTTACAGACATGGTTGTAATTCTTGGGGAGCTTAGTCACCGTTTTTGGTCCTGAACTGGGGGAATGTATGGACTTTTACAGTTTAGCAACAATCACAGCTGAAATTTGTACTGGACAAGCCCTCTTGGACGTTGATTTACCAATGGTGCTGAAACTCTCCTTCATAGTAGTTCATGTACCGTAATGAATGATACAGTTTTTTTACATTAGTCAAAATAAAGTTACAGTGTGCTTATGTACATAAACACACATACATGTGCATGTATACGTATGTGAGAAACTGTTTTCCAGTCTTAAGCTTTTCCTTGCTTTGTTGATAGTTCTGCATTTTACACCTGGTAATTGTTAAGATGATTTCATGACTGAGATGCACAAATGCACTTTTTGTTTTGTTTTGTTTTTTTGTTTTTGTTTTTAATGAAGGAGTGGTACACATCATCAGTTTGGGTTCTATTTCATTTATTTCCAAGTGTGTATTTAAGCAATGAATTTGTCTTGTTACTTAATGCAATCCAGCAATAACCTGGAATTGTCTCCATTGCTGATATGCAGTAGCTATTAGAACTATAATAATGATGTAAAAACATTTTTCATCTGTTTTTTCCAGACTTCTTTGTTGTCTTTGTATCACCCAATATTTTCTCAGCTTGACTCGCTGGTATTCCCAGTGTGCCCATCTTCCACAAATGGAACAGGCATCCCACTGCCACTCAGTTTGATAGCAGAACAAAGTGATCTACTCATGACAGCAGTCATCCCTAGAAAAATGAAGCAAGCAGGTATGGCTCCTTGGCTGGTGCAGCCTTGCAATTTTGTCTCTTGTCAAGAGCTTACTGCAGTGTGTCAGCTCTAGATTTGGACCTTAATAAGGTATAGAAACAGATATTCTCTCTACAGTTACTGTCATTTCATTCTTGAGATTGCAGCAAATGTCCTGAGTTTCATGTCCTTACTGATGGGATTGCATGTTAAGAAAGCCACTAATGTTTCATAAAATGAGCACCCTGATTTTGTCAGTTGCCTGCGAGTAACCATATAGGCTTTTCCATGTTTCTTTCTAAATGTGGAAAGGTCACTGAAATTAACCATTTTGATGTGAAATGCTGCTTTTTAATCTATCAACAGCTAGGGAAGGCTGACTGCCACCTTTCATATTTCACAAGGCACAATCACAGCTGTCTTATCTCATGCAGTAATGCTCCTTTGCCTACCTTTTACAAAAAGGACCAGAATACCTTGGAAGGAAATTTGGATTTTTTTTTTTTAAGATGACATAATTTGAAATAATATTGAATCTCTCTCATGTGGAAGTTTAGGCACTCATCATCCTTGAGAAATCATGCCCTTTGTAGGTCACGTGTGTATATGGCTTTAACTTTGGTGACTGTCTTGCTGGCAAGCAGTGAATAAAAACTTTAACTTGCTGTACCATGAATGATCCGCCTACTTGAAAGGTGGGAGCCTTCTTTCACAAGTTAGAAAAGAGTCAAGGCAAGGTGGCAGGCAAAGAAGCAGAGAGACAATACTCTGATCTTCTCAATCCAAAGGGAGAAGCCTGCACTTGCTGCTTGAAGTGTCGATGTGGCAGTGGATGGAAGAGTTAGGAGAAATAGATGATGATGTTAACAGTTATTGAAGAACTGTGCAAAAGAAGAGCTGCACTATTTCCATGCATTAATTATGCAGCTGGAAGTTGCGTCAAGAAGCATCTGTTGACTTCAGAAACCTTGCTGTTTGTGTCTGTGGATGTTCCTTTTAGGATGCTGGAAGCTAACTTTTTAGCTGGATTCTAATGGGATTTAGGGTGCTTTTTTACAGGATAGGTGAAGGCTTTCTGTCTTCTGAGTTGGATGCAGTCTGTGACTTTCTGTGTGTGACTTTTAGGAAGGTGATTTTGTGTGTGTAGGGAGAGACCTGTTATTTTTGTGAGTGAAAGCTCTTAGGTAAGCCTCCAAAAGGACTGTCTAATACATAAGTAGTAAAAGGATACCTGCCCTATTTGAGATTTTCATTTCCCAAGCATTTCATAGGTACATCAGAAAAATGTGATGTATCTGGATAATCGTATATGACAGTGTATCCAGAAGAACTCACTTGAAATCTTTTTTCCCCCTTTTTCTTAAAAAGTTATTTGTCTTATTTCTAACAATTCTAGCCATTTGTAAAACTCAAAAGCTTTGCACATGTATCTGACTGGCGATGACTCTGTTTGGTATACTTGATGTGAAACAAGGTTTTGCCAGGGACAGGTTTCTGTTAAATTCTTCAGTCTTTGAGGTGAAGTCACATACTGCTGCTTGTTAGGTAAGATTCCTTATTGAGTGTCTGCTCTTTTGCCACCTTTCACCAGTCTCTTAAAAAAAGAGAAAAAGGTAGACAACCAATTTGCAAACACAATTGCAAATCATCCTAGGTTTCCTTCACATGTACATATATGCAGAAATTTGCAGATAATGGAAAGGTGTTTCTTAAAGATGCTTAGTCATTCTTAATTTTTGTTCCTCTGCTGCCAGGCAAAAATTTATAATTCTACCAGACCTGTTTTTAACTATTATTTTTTTCACTTGACTAACAGCCTTGCAGTAACATAAATATTGCAAGACCACTTCATAACTACTGAGCTTTTGAATGAACACAGATTTTGACAAGAGTTCTTTAATTACCCAGGACCAAATGGTAGACTGCTAATCTTTACAGGAACTTTATTCTAATGGTTCCTAAGGAAGCTTGTACATGAAAACCTTGGTCTCTCTGCTTAGACTGAACTGGAGGGCTGTTCTTAATATAAAATTGGGTAAAGTGTCGTAGTACTCCAAAGCGGTGGAATACCAGAAGTGGCACTTTTATACCAGGAGATTGTGTAGTTGCCGTTTTCACATATTTTGACATGAGTAGGTTTTTTTGTTTGTTTGTTTGTTTTGTGGGCTCTTGTGCAATACTATTGTAACATCTATACTAGTAGTTTAGGAGACAACTAATTTTTTAGTTTTGGGTCTCTCACTAAGGACTTCCTCTTTTACTGTTGCAAAAACCACTGGCACTGAAAGATACAGCTTGTGAAATGGAGACAGACATGTTCCTTCCACTGGCAGCAGAAGGATGTATTTTCACAGGAAATTGTTGTTCAGTAATAGTGCTGTAGTTCTTCAACCACTTAGATAGATGAACTACAGTCAATAACATTATAATATTTATATCTTGGTATATGGTGAAAACACTCACATTTGCAAATAATTTTTTTTTTTAGGAAAATGTAAGGGACTATGTATTACACAGCAGTTTCTCTGAAATGTGAGGAATATTAAGTAAAATTGCATGGGAGAGATTTAGAAGGTTAGTTCCTTGCTTACAGGAATTATTCTGCCTAAGACAGACATAGTTAAAGTAATTTCTGTTCCCAGTTTATTTCTTTACCCATGTCCTCCTATCTTTCTCTGCACTACATTGGAGACAATATCCTTTCAATATTTTTGTTTTTCCTGGCTTGAACATTTGTCTATCTATTCTCAGTCTCATTTCTGTGAAATAAACTGATTTTAAGAAAAAAAAAAACAAACAGAGCCTTTTGTCAAGTAAATGGTAAAACTGATATGGAGCAGCAACCACCAGTGTGCTGTGGAGAGATAGCTAGGATTATAATCATTTAACACAGATCTGCTGCAACCACAGTCCAGGTAACCATGCCCTTGGGCAGGATTATCTGTTTAGTTTAAAATATCTGGAAGGTAACTTTCCAGAGATACTTTAGCAACATTACTCCTACTGTGAGGCCTTTTGCTCCCTAATGGCGTCATCTGCTTCCTAAATGTCAATGCAGTGTTTCACTGCTGCCTGTACTTTGATTCTGTACAGCATTACTCTATAAAAGCTAAAGGTTACTGTTCTACTGGTGGAAAGTGTCTGAATGATTTGCAAGAGTAAAGCTAAAATCATAAAAGGAAGGAACTCAATAGATCAGGGGATGCCTTAAGACATACTGGTATAAAATTAATCAAAAAAGCCGTTCCAGCCCCTGCTCCCCCTCTCAGCCAACATAAAGGTTGAGAAAAATAGAGGAAACAACAAAGAAACCATTTCTGTATGAGACAGATGGCATTTTGAATGTTTTGAAGATACAATTAAGTATTCTTATGGCAGGATATAACTTTCTGCAACTTTTCTAAGTCCTGTAGTTAAATTACTGGTACTGAATATTAGTTTTGTGTAGATAGCTAAAGATTTTGTGTGTGTGTGTGTGTGTGTTTTCTTTTTTTTTTCTTAGCCTGAATCCTTTAGGTTATTGTGCAGGAAATATAAGTTCTTTGAATCCAGTGAACTAGCTATTTATAGAACTGAAGCACAAATTTTAATGCAAAAATTAGCTGAGGCACTGAGAACAGTTTCAGCAATTATTTTAGTGTGTGCATGTCTGACTATGGCAAAAGAAAATACACTTCAAACTCTGCAACAAGCAACCATATGGAATAATAGCTGTAGGGGTCTGCAAGAGAAATGGTGTTACATATCTGAAGTTCTCTTGTCAGCTTTTCAGCTCATTTATATTAAGCTATAATTCCCTGAGGAGTCAGGAGCTAGAACTGGGGTGTCTGGTATAGATCTGACGCAAAGCTGCTGGGGGCTTAAAGGAAGAAGAGTTGTTCCTTGTGAAAGGCAGTCAAGTATCAATACTGAATATTCAAATTTCAATATTGGATGAATAGAAAGAAGTTGGCTTCCTTATCTCTGGCAGTTAAGATGCATCCATAAATGTTGTCTTTAAAACCTTTCCTTGGCAGCCATCTTTTGAAGTTCAATATGAAACTTCCAAATTATTGAAAGAAGAATAAAAGAAACCCTTTAACTACTTAAGTTTAGAGTAATTTAATTGGCAGCTTCAAACAGGTGAGATATTTCCTGTATATACTCTCATGATTAAAGAAGGAAAGAAAAAAAATATTGCTATCCTTTAAATTGCCCCATTATCTTCTATTGCTTTAATATTATACACAAGTGTTTATAGCATACAAAAGTACTACATCATCTTTTATTATGTAGACATGTAAATGGCTGTGGACTGCCTGGCATGGAGATAACTAATACAAGAAGTTGCATATAAGTGACAATTTTTGATTCCAAGTTCTCTGCTGTATGTGGGATTTAGGTGGCATTTTTTTCAGGTACTGTGTACAGATTGTCTGTCAAGCTGAGTTTCCTTCCATGAAGTCCCTCTGCATACTTTAATGAATACTTAATAAGGCAAATCATCCAGTGTCTGACAGGCTACCTGTGCTGTGGTAATCTGTGCAAGCCAGATCCTTGTTTCTCTTCCTTTGCTCATATACTATTCTGTCTCAGTGGTTGAACACAAACCTCCTCTACCGCTGCAGCTTAAATGTAGCCAGTCACTTTAATGATCTGACTAATGGTCAAATAGAAGAAACATGAGGATAAACATCCTCTGCCAAGAGAATCTCCATCAGCACCTATTGTGCATGGATGTGAGCTAAGCAGTGGCTGATTTCTTTGCTGCCCAGCGCTCTGCACCAGCAGAATCATGCCTGCGACAGTCAATGCATGCCCTATGCCTTTTACACACCATGCTAAAGTCAGAGGCAAGACTGTTTAACCTAACCAATATCTAATTATTACACAGTCTTCTCTTATTTTAAGGTTGTTTAACCCTTTCTCTTCTTTTTGAATTGTATTCTTCCTAGAAATCTCTTTGCAGCAGCAACAGCACCTTGCAAGGCTGATGGCTAGAGATGAAATGTGGTGTTTGATTTCTCCCAATATCTGCCAATCTGTGCAAATGCCAGTGTGCCTATTTGAGTTAGCTTAAGAATGTACATTCTTTCCGCCCACCCCTCCCCCCCCCAAATATGCAGGATGATATTTAAGAAAACATAGTTCTTATATTAAGTGAACTTATGGGTGATTAAGAGCAAACAGAATGTTGAGAAAAGGTTGTGGACTAAAATGTTCCTCATTGTAATTCCACATTTTTTCAGTAAACTCCTCCATCATGTTCTAATAAAAACAGTCTGCTGCATAAAACTTGGTTTCCGACATTCCTTGTGTCAGTTCTTTCCTGAAAACAACAAAAAAATTATTCTTGTTTTGTTTATTCCTGAAAGAAAGCTAGTTTATCTGGAGCCTGCTATTCACTGTTTAGATAATTAATGGTGTTTTACCCTAGATCTTGAACACCTGCATCAGTCAGAGCAATGGGTGTCAGCTTCAGTCTCTGTCACCAGGCTGAAAATCTGTATTTGGTCACTGGGAACAATCTTCCCAATGGTTACAAAGGCAATCTGTAGAATGTAACTATTATTTTCTCAAGAAGAGAGAGTTATTTTATTTTCATGGGAAATTATGCAATGTAGCAGTACTGCATATTTTGATAGTTACAGGTGGAATTTTTTACAGCACTGTATAAGACACTTATCAAAACTTTTCTTCTAGTGAAGGTGCATAATCTAATTAACATGAATTATTGGTTAGCCTTCATTCACAGGAACAATCCTGCTTCTGCCATCCTCCCTCTCTGGGAATTGTGTGTTCCTGCTCTCCCTCTTATGTCAGCACTAGTGCTTGTCTGATCCAATGGTGAGCTGGTGCAAGACACTAAATGGAAGAAAAGTATTTCTTTTTTGTTAGTTCTCTGTCATTTATCTTCCAGGATTGGCTTGCCATAGTGTCAGCTTGGTACCTATGCAAGTTTGAAGAAAATAGGATGAGTTCCTGGTGGGGATCTGGGACTGGGACAGTGAGGGGTCAGGACCACCACTTCACACAGCAGCTGCCTGCTATATTGGTTTGGTGGTACTGCAAAACAGTATCTCTCAGGAGTCTTTCTCTTGACATTTGTTGACAACAATAACTTTCAGCATAAATTACCTTTGATTAATCCACAAATTATGTTCATTTTTTTCTTAACATTTTGGTATTGCAGTGCTTAGAATTTGTTAATTTAATATTAGAATCATAGAATCATAGAATCATTTAGGTTGGAAAAGACCCTTAAGATCATCGAGTCCAACTGTTAACCTAACACTGCCAAGTCCACCACTAAACCATGTCCCTAAGCACCACATCTACACCTCTTTTAAATACCTCCAGGGATGGGGATTCAACCACTTCCCTGGGCAGCCTGTTCCAGTGCCTGACTACCCTTTTGGTGAAAGAAGTTTTTCCTAATATCCAGTCTAAACCTGCCCTGGTGCAACTTGAGCCCATTTCTTCTACTCCTATCCTTGTTACTTGGGAGAAGAGACCGACACCCATCTCACTACAACCTCCTTACAGGTAGTTGTAGAGAGCAATAAGGTCTCCCCTCAGCCTCCTTTTCTCCAGACTAAACAACCCCAGCTCCCTCAGCCACTCCTTGTAAGACTTGTGCTCCAGACCCTTCACCAGCTTCATTGCCCTTCTTTGGACATGCTCCAGCCCCTCGATGTCCTTCTTGTAGGGAGGGGCCCAAAAGTGAACACAGTACTCGAGGTGTGGCCTCACCAGTGCCAAGTACAGGGGGATGATCGCTGGCCACACTATTCCTGATACAAGCCAGGATGCCATTGGCCTTCTTGGCCACCTGGGCACAGTGCTGGCTCATATTCAGCCAGCTGTCGACCCACACCCCCAGGTCGTTTTCTGCGGGGCACTCTTCCCCAAGCCTGTAGCGTTGCATGGGGTTGTTGTGACTCAAATGCAGGACGCGGCAATTAGCCTTGTGGAACCTCATACAGCTGGTCTTGGCTCATCGATCCAGCCTGTCGAGATCCCTCTGTAGAACCTTCCTACCCTCCAGCAGATCAACACTCCCACCCAACTTGCTGTCATCTGCAAACTTACTGAGGGTGCACTCAATCCCCTCATCCAGATTGTTGATAAAGATATTAAACAGGACTGGCCCCAATATTGAGCCCTGGGGAACACCACTTGTGACTCTCTGTCAACTGGATTTAACACCATTTACTGCAACTCTTTGTGCCCGGCCATCCAGAAAGTTTTTTACCCAGCAAAGAGTACATCCATCCAAGCCATGAGCAATCAGTTTCTCCAGGAGAATGCTGTGGGAAACCGTGTCAAAGGCCTTACTAAAGTCCAAGTAGACAACATCCACAGCCTTTCCCTCATCCACTAAGTGGGTCACCTTGTCATAGGAGATTGGGTTAGTGAAGCAGGACCTGCCTTTCATAAACCCATGCTGCCTGGGCCTGATCACCTGGTTGTCCCACACATGCTGCATGATGGCATTCAAGATGATCTGCTCCATAACCTTCCCCGGCACAGAGGTCAGACTGACAGGCCTGTAGTTCCCTGGACCATCCTTCCAGCCCTTCTTGTAGATGGGCATCATGTTTACTAACCTCCAGTCAGCTGGGACTTCCCCAGCCAGGCAGGATTGCTGATAGATGATTAAAAGTGGCTTTGTGAGCACTTCTGCCAGCTCCCTGAGTACCCTTGGGTGGATCCCATCCGGCCCCATAGACTTGTGTGTGTCTACATGGTGTAGCAAGTCACTAACCGTTTCCCCTTGGATTGTGGGGGCTTCATTCTGCTCCCCATTCCTGTCTTCCAGGTCAGGGGGCTGGGTACCCTGAGAACAACTGGTCTGACTATTAAAGACTGAGGCAAAGAAGGCATTAAGCAGCTCAGCCTTTTCCTCATCCTTTGTTACTATGTTTCCCCCTGCATCTAATGAAGGATGAAGATTCTCCATAGCCCTCCTTTTGTTGCTAATGTATTTGTAGAAATGTTTTGAAACATATTGATCAATCAATGCAGTGATCTGGGTTGATACATGAAGAATTTTCCTAAACAGTGAAATTTAGAAAGTTACATCTCCTGAAGATAATCAGAGAACTAAGCAGAATAGTAGTAGCAATTCCATTCCATATAAACTAAAAGATGCATTTTCTTCCCTAGCTAAATCAAAATCACTTGAGTTTTGTTTTCAAAATGGAAAAACATCCTTTTAGCAGTGGTTGCTGTACCTTGCCTGCCTCACTTTTCATGCAAAATCTCAGTTTACAACATAGGAATTTCAAACTGATAAGGCTAATATCCTGCAAGAAAAAAAACAAAAACAAAAACAAAACCAAAAATGTTTGAAACTACAGAGTAATAATACAAAAAAAATGTGAATTTTAATAAACCATATCTAGAGACTAAAAGTTAAAAAATAAACTAATTTTATTCTACTTATTGCCAGAAAAGGATAATAAATACAAATACAGCACTTCGGAGAGAATGAAATTACCTGATGATCACCCGTTGAAACCTGTTGTGGAAAGGAACTTGAATCAATATCTCAACAGATTACATGGAAATACCTGAAGCAGAAGCTTAGAGATTGTAATGAACTTTTCTGCCAAGTGCACAAATATAAATTCACATGTATTATGCTGCTGACATTAGATCACAGTGTATTATATTCTGTCTGCTGCTGTCCCAATGGTCCTTTTATAACATCTATGTTAATTCTATTGTCTCTGCTCTCAGAGCAGTGATTATCTCCTATAGTTGTATAGCTTTTACCATGTGTTGAACTCTGGCTTAATAGGCAGAGATCCTAACACAGGTAGAAAGTAATTTTGTTGTTTAAGGGGTTTGGCTACGGAATTGGATGCTCAAACTTTCCCAAATCCCTGTTGTTACACATGATGGTTCTGAGAACATCATTACATCAAATCCTTTAGGCAGTTGTCCAGACCTTGATGTCTATGCAGATTACATAAATGAACACATGCTGGTTTTATCCTGAATCAGAAATCGATAACTTCTACATCAGCTTAGGAAAAGAACTTTCCAAAACCTGAGTAGGGCAACATAAACATGATTTTTTTTCCTTAGTTAATTACAAAAAGACTTGTGAAATCTTGACATTAGATACTAGATTTTTGTTTTATTGAACAATCTCAGTACTTACACTAACTTCCCCATTTTGCCAAAGATCTAGGTTATTTCTTGGCAAACTGTACATTACCCAAGCAAAAATATTATGTGCTACTCCAAAAAAATGAACCTTAAAAATCCTCCTCAAACATCAGCTTCTAGTGAACTACAAATCACAGAGATTTTTGTGCCTTTCTCCTGGTTTTGTAAGCAATTAAAATGTGTGTTTGTTCACTTAAATGTTTGCTCAATAATTAAGCTAAAGGAAGCAAGATTGTGTTTTCTTTTACTTTGATCAAGTGTTAGACTTAATTGCTTGCTGAATGGACTGATATGGCATTGCAATTCAAAAGGAAGATTATGAACGGGGCTTTGCCTGGTATCTTTTGGGAAATGTTCTGAAAAAAATAAGCCTTGTGGTTTGTGTCAAGTGTTAATGATTTGTTTTTAAGGGCAACTTTTGTGAACCCCTGTGATTAATCTGGGGCTAGATAGAGGTAATGTCACTAATAGAGAGCAGCTGGGCTTGCTGTAAATGTGGCTTTCTTCTTGTGAATAGGTTATAAACTTTGCCCTGTGGCTGGTTCTGCTCTAGTAAATGCAGATATTTTAGTAAGCAATGGAGTTTTCATCTTCTCTTTGCTAGATACTGGCTGGAGACCATATATTCTGATGAGAGGAGAAACTTGTTTTGTTGCTGTATATTGCATAAAACAGTTGGAGTTTTATGTAAAAGATAATGCTAAATTTTCCCAAGGGAAGTGAGGGAAGAAGAGGTTTTGGGAAGGAGAGGAGGGGCTCCTTTATAGCTGTCTGGCATAACACGATTTGCTCAATGATGTAATTATTCTGTCCTGTTCTGTTTTTCAAGATTGCAGGTGCAAGATGTCTCAGAATCTGGTGACACGCATACTGTGATATAGCTCTGTGTCCCCACTGTTTTGTTCAGCACTTGTTGGCTCTCAAACTTTTTATTGCAACATATGGCTGTCGGATGTTAGCATTTCACTGTGGACAACATAATGAACTTCCTTCCAGCAGTCTATTGCTCCCATAAGCCTCGTGCTAGCTGAGCAGTGGTGAACTTTAGCAAATATAGTGCTTTTTCAGAAAAGCTTGACATGAATGTCTGGAATGTGCACAAGGACCCTCTCCACCCTCCCCTCCCTAATTAGAACTGCAAAATCTTAGTTTTTGCTCAAACTCCACTTAGGCTCTGGCTTATTTTGATTTTTTTAAATATTATTATTATTTTCTTAAATATCTAGGTTTTGATTGCTTTGCTATCGCTTCACCAGAGGAGCAGAGGACCTTCTCCATGGTTTTGGTTTCTATTCTTAGCTCAGCTGGTGAGGTAAAGGATCACATATTGAAATTTTGAAGTTGTGGTCCAATGCCTTAATAATAAGTAGCCCTGTTACCTTTTTTTTTTTTTTTTTTTAATCCTATGCTAAGTTGAGAATTTTTACTAGCTTTTGTGTGAAATGATAAACTGTTTCTTCTTACTTTGATCTGTTCTATTCTACTTCCACAACTTCTCGTATTTATGGGCTACATTAAATATTTTGGCAAATTGATAGTGTTTAAAATTGTTGCCAGCTGCAGGCAAACACTAAAGATTTTGGAAGTTTAATAAACTACCATGGAACCTGTATAGCTACATGTATTTCTTAAGGGGGAAAATACCGCACTGTTTAGGAGTGTAATTTTTGAACTTCATCTATTTTTGGAAAAAGGAACAGAAAGTTCAATGGAGGAACTGAAATGTGACGATAAATCATGGTGATATATCTAAGTGGAAATGAGCTGTTTATATAGGTTTTGTAAAACTGTGTGTATTTGTGGAAATAGATCAGAAAGTACCCATTGGTTATCTCTTATGAGCAATTGGTGGTTTGGAGGAATGTTATCACGTACTGCCTGGGTTAGGAAACAGGCCTGAAATTTTCATTATTTCAGAGATGCTGTCATACTTTAAAGCCAGTAGTGGTATAGTAATGTGTCTTTTTGATAGTATTAAAGTGAAGGTTAATTCACAGTTGCTTTCATGTTGAGCTACAACTTTCAGCCATTTCTTAAATACTTTAGAAAATTAGAAATGAGACTGTTAGAAATATTCCAATGCATGCAAGAGGAAGGATCAACATTAGCCACTCAGAAGAAACGTTTAGAGGACAATCCCCCTCTCCTTGCCTGGCATTTTCTTAAGACTCAGTCTTCCAGTACAATCGTCAGAAATTCAGAATAATATTTTTTGATATTTTAGTCAGATAGGACTCAGAAATTTCACCTGTTCATTAAGTCCAGTCCTTATTATGTAATCACCATGTTTTATATGTTTTTTTTCATAAATTCATTGATCTTCTTCTCAAAAACAATGGAGTATTTTGCTATTGCTGCTTCTCCTGGAAGTCTGTTCTGGTACCTGAGTGCTCTGATGGTTAGCAGTATGACAATTTCTATGTAAATTCTTGGCTGTGGTTTTTTTGGTCTTTTTTTTTTTTTTTTCCTTTGACTGAATAGCTTGAATTCAATTACATCCTATTTCTGTTCATCATGGGTAGTGCTTATAAAGCTTAAGTGGCATTGAGGTTTCTACTATGCCACAAATTTAAAACCCAGGAAAAATATAGTGTTTAGTCAGACTGTAAAGACTGAATTAAATTAACTGCTTGATGGTTGATTTCAGCTGTATAACAACTTTGCTCTGAACCCATGAAAATCATTAGGTGCAATTTGAATGCTGGAGGGTAATCTAAGGATGCAGTCCAATGATGTCAAAATTTTTAAGCATAACAGCCTAAGCAGTTGCTGTGAAAAGGTCATAGAGCTGCAAGCAATATAAGTGAACAGATTACCTGGACCACTTTGGACCATTTATACTGTATAGGTAATAAAAAGGACAGTGGAAACTACTGCTTGAGGAGCTTCTTAGGTTGACTAAATCCCTAGTCAAGGGGCAACATTTATATTGATTCCAATGGCAGAAGAAGAGTATTCAGTTTTGAAAGCATTTTATCACCTTGCTATCTTGTGATATGTATGAGATTTAGGGTTTGATCTCTACTGTAATAAAGATTATTTGTTTTTATGTTAACTGCATGTTAATGTTGACTATTAGTAGTGCTGGTCTAAGGAACAACTGAGAAACCACAGCTGCTGGTCTCCCTTTCTAGCATCTTGAAGTGCTGGATAGAACATTTGTGGTCAACTGAAGCCAGCCAAGCTATTATGTTTCTCATTTCTGTTAGGGAAACAGTCTCTGGAGTGATTAGGAAATACCGCGTGCTGCCGAATCTGAACCAGGTACAGCAGGCGTTGCTCAACAGATAGTCTAGGGGTTCTGAGGAAAGACCAGGGTGATGGAAAGGCTTTGTCCTCACTTTATCCCTATAGCAAAAGTAGTTTATAAAAGATGAAGAGCATGAGGAAGACATTTAAAAAGAATAATCTATTATAGTTTTTAAACTATTGACATAGTCTGTTTAGCTTAATAGAGAGACAATGGGGAATATAATGGCACTACCTTATTCTTGACCGTACTTGCCAGGGCAGCGAACACCCTCTTCTTCTGCATCCTGGTGTTTTGGCTGCCTGGTCCCCAGACCAAATTTGATATGGCATCTGTATGGCCTTGTGTTAGTGATCTGTCTGAGCAAGAGGTTTCCAAAGCCTTGATAGGCACTTGTCCTCATCACTTGGGTGATGCTTTTAAGCTCAGGCTCTCACCATTGGGATCTGCCTGAGCAATGCTGCAGCTGTGCCTATGCCTGGCCATGTGTCTTGCTGCACCTTGGCTTTCTGGCTGGCCTTAGACCTGCCTCATCACCATGGACTTCTCTGGAGATCACTGGTCTTCAGATGAACTTCATTACCATCTTCAGGCTCACTCTGTTCAGCTTCTGTGGGTACCATGAGTCTGTGCCCTTGCCAATGAGGGTGCTGCTCTGCCGGGCTTGTTGTCACCTCCAGCTGCTAGCTTGCCTCCCTTTACTGAGCAACCCCCTCCTGCTACTCCCTTCCGATAGCTGCCAATACATCTTTTTAGCATAAAGATTCCCAGTTTGCAGCCATTTTGTGGTAATTTGCAAAACAAAAGATTTTTTTATAACATAGTTTTTCTTCAGTGTTTTACAGTTCCACAAGAGAAATTTACTGATAAAACAGGTCTGTTCCATCTCCTGATATTTGAGGTCAAAGTGTATGGTGTTTGATCCTGTTTCAGTCATTGAATCAGGGTGTGTGATGGGTACAACACTGTTCTTTTTTTCTTAAATGCTTTGAAGTATATTGGCTAGCAAAGGAATGCATGCTGGAATATGGATGTGCTTCCAATTATCCTAATGGACTACAGTGCTCCACAAAATCATTAAGGTAATCACACATGCTGATGACTCTGCCCTTGAAGCAGACATAGCAAAACATGGAGCTGATTGTGAATAAATTGGCATAACCAGGAGATAGCTAGCACACAATTTCTACACTGGCCTTTGTGAAGTAAATTGTATATAGATCCATAATTATAGCTGGAGCACAGAGGGTTAAAGGCACCTGCAGATTAGCCCATTTTGCCAGCACCTTATTCAGTGATACCCTCTCATATAAGGCATTGAGAAATCCAGAACCAATGCCTCTTTGGTTAATGGTCAGGCAAAATTTGGATTCAGGGTTACCTGAACGTGAGTCCTCTGTTTAGGTACCAGTCTTGCCTTTGCTGTTGATGGGTATATATGGCTTTTGGCTGTGTTCAGACTGTATGCTATCTTATGTATAATGCAGCAGGGTATAATCTGTAACAATAGCATTGTGGAGTGCTGCAGGATCCTAAGGATTGATATCCTAACATTCACAGGATAGTTTTGGTGGGCTGGGCATGTATTGGGAATGAAAGACATCAGAATGCTGAAGTGGCTTTTCTCCTTGTGAGGATGAAGTATTGCACTGAGTAGCATGAGACTGAAATCAATAGCTTGGAAACTGTAGATAGCAAACTAGCACACAGTCATTTCAGTTAGTGGGGCTCAGCTGGGGAAGTAAAAGACAGAGCTAAGGGGACAGGATGGGAATCAGAGTTTTCTGGGAGTGGGATGAGAATTAGAGATGTCAAGTGTAGTTGCTAAAAACTCTCCTTTACCTGTTCATTAATTGGACATGAGGTTGGGTGAGTTGCATTCGTGTATGAAAGAGAGAATATTCTCAGTCAGGTAATTTCTGTTTAATGAAGTGCTACTGCAACAATCGCTGTACTAAGTGGTACAGTGTCAGTAAAACACAAGACTAGTTACAGGTCTGCAGAGAGTCTTCAATGGCAGTGGTGATAGTATAGCCCTGTACTCTGCTGTATAGTCCTAAGCCTGTTTCAATTAGACCTAATTAGTGTCTTCCTCTATGCATTCAAACCAAAGACATCTCAGTTTAGCTACTTCCCTCTGTTTTTGACATGTATCGTAGTTACTTGCTGTTGCTTAAAGCAAACCTTATTGCTTTGTAGTATCTCTATGTCTTTGTTTCACATCCTTGTACAAAACATTGTTCTAGTCCAAAAGGTACCTGTAGAAAAGAATATTATAGGAATGTAAGTCAGTGTGCCAGGTAGATCATCAAATCAAAGACTTTGAGTTCACAAAGGCCTACAAAAAACTTCACGGCATCTGACAACAAATCTGGAACAGGTGCTTAAAGATCATATGTCCAACTTGAGGTGTCAAGGCACTCACCAAAGGTTGCTTAGTGTTCTAGTGCTGTTAAATACACTTTTCAGATGACACTAGGAAGCATGTGGATGCACAGAATACAAGGGATATGTAGATACTTGGAATGTAAGGATATCTGGTTTGTGGGCATATCTGGTTTGTGGGCATATCTGATTAACAAGTATTCAACATTAAAACAGAAGACTAGAGACAGAAACAGTAATAAACCTGACCTAGATACACAAACACTAAGGCACAGGAGACAAGGGAGACCAAAGATCAAATCTCTCAGGTCACAGATTGAGGAAACACAACTGAAGGAACATCTCAAAGCCTTGGAGATGCTCAACCAACATTTTGTAACTGATAAGTGGGGGAAGATTATATATGAGATATTTGAGGAAGCTTGTGGGATTATGTGAAATTTATCATGGGATGTTATAGAGGCAATGTGGGAATGTACAAAATTTATTCTGTGATGTTTAGGGGAGGAGCCAAAGGCAGGGAAAGGGAGGGATCCAGGTGGGTGGAAGGAGGAACAAGCATAGGAAAATGGAAATAAGGACAACTTGCTTCCTTGTCACTACGTTTGTCTGAGTTCTGTGCCTGATCACTGTAGTCTGTCCTACCTTAAACTCTGTTCCTAACTCTTTTCTGTCTAACCTTGCTGTCTGTGCAGAAGTGCCTTACTAGCACACTTCAAGCTGGACTAGCTGACAAGTGGGAGGAGACCAGGATCTTGAAAGACCAAAGGTTAGATCTGGTTAGACCTGAGGCCAAGGTTAAACAGGGTCATGGGTCTGGGCACAGGTTCTGGGTCAACCTATGGGTCTGTTCTTGGGACCTGCAAATGTAGGAGTGACTGCAAATGAAGAGTGAAGTTGTGTGAGTGTCCACTAGTAAACTGATCAGCTGAAGAGGGGGAACTGGGCTGTGTTCTTCATGTCTCTGTAAGTGCTGTGTGTGCTTACATGAGTGCCATAAAAGGCACTGCTCACTTTGTGGGTGGCTGTCTGCATTTTGCTTGTGCCTGTTGGGAATACATGCTCAGCCTCACTGCTGGCTGGACCTAAAAAGACCACAGCAAACAGACTGGGGAAGAAAATCACCTTGATCTTGAAGTCTACCATATCCAGGTTCCCTTAGCAGGAAGGAAGCCACATCCCTACACTATAAAGAGAAGCAAAAGAATCTAAAGAAAAAGTTGCTATTGGTATGAGTTGGAGCACAGATTCCCTTCTGACTTTACTTCTAATGACTGATTAATCTCTTATGTTAGAGAAGCCTCTAATCAGGTGAGAGACTTTATTGTCACTTGATACTTCACAGCCCTCCTTTCCATTTGGTTTCCAGCTGCGACTGATTGCTACCTTTCCCAAACTTCCATTTGTCTTTAACACACCTGCAGCTTCAAAGGGGAGAAGAACACTTCCTGGGTCAAGAAACCACTTTTAAAAACCTAGACATATGAGCTGAATTACAAATGGCTCCAAAATTCAATGTTGAAAAATAAAATAAAATATCCCCCCCCCTACTCCCTGGTAATAATCAACAAGAGAGAAAAAAATATACTTGAATATGTAATTTATCTATCCCATCTCTGCTTTCATTCTCTTGCTTAGTGTAGGCACATTCAAGGAATTCAAAAGTTTTGCTGTTAATCAGTAAAGGCTTCCTGGTGATCAACTGGCATTTCATGAGCCTCACGAACTTTTGTTGTCATTCTTTTCCTTCTAAAGAACAGGTAATTAGTACATTTTCTTGTGCTTTTAGTGATAAGACAGTGGAGATTACAAATGTTCTCATTTATACTGCCAAAATACATTCAGAGCTGTGACATACATTTTTTCATTCTGTGTTTACTAGTAGTTTCTCATGCCATGAACCATCAGCATGCTCATGTTAAGTATTAAGCCTCTCTTCTCTTGGGCACTCTTATGTATTCAAGCTTCACGGCTGTAGATTTTGTTCTCAGAGTAGTGTGTTTTCTTTCTGTTATTAGAGGTGGGGGAGGAAAGCATCTTCTAGATGAATTGACTAGCACACCTGGGGGGAGGGGGGGGGGAAATCACTTGAACTATCAAGGACGTCTGTGCCTCCTGACCCCTAAGTAAGTAGAGCTCCTTAGCAGCCTTTCTGTGTCAAGAATCAAGGTCCTTTTCCTCTCTGCAAATTGAAGCACTGTAACCTTCTGTTGGTAAGTGATTTGTGTCAACTACATTTTGCTTGAGTACATAATTTCTCTTAATTGCAGGATACTGTAGATTTTATGGTTTGAAATCTAGCTTTTGACTGGGCAAACAAGTCTGACTTGCAGTCAATATTGTCATTGTAAGTAACAACTGTCTAACTTGCTTTATTTGACAGAGTTTTCTCAATTTTTTCCCTTTCATTAACTATTCCACTGGGATAAAATTTATGTTAAATGAAGAAGAGTTAAAGTAAATATTTTAAAGATGTCTTATATTTGCAAACCTGAGTGACAGTATGGACTTATGTTTTTGTGCAAATGGTTTGAGAACAAATTTTACTTGTGCTACTGACAGTATCATTTGAATAATCTAAAAGCATTATGGTCTCAGTTTCTATGTTAAAGGACTTTGCGATGACTACAATCTACTTATTGACTAACAATTTATATGTATACTGTAGCAATCCTTCTCTGAAACCCAGTGAAACATCTAGAAAAATATAAACAGCTGAAAATGATGTTCAGAAAATTCTGTTCCCCCTTTGAGGAATTATATCTTGCAACTGAGAAGTAGGGTGCTCTGACTGAATTGGTTCATATATATCCAGATCACAGATTAGGAAATGTAACATGTGAGTCATGAGCACTTGGTGCAATTTTGAAGCAAGTAGAAATCATGCCTAGTGCATGTTGTTTTTATTAGCCTGAAGTGAAGAGATTTAAATTCGATATTTTTTTCAGTGATCATTTCACTAATGATTTCTGTAAAAAGTGTTTCTTCTAGTTTTTTGCTTTTAAATATTTTGTAGCACATAGCAAAGTCTCAGTCTAAATCCCAAATTATTCCTTGAATGAAAAAGGTTTAAGGACCAATATTTTTGTGATCAAAGGCTGGCAACAGGCATTTTATTAACTTATAAACTTAGGGAACTTAGGCAATAGAAATACCATAATGTTGTTTCGGTTTTTAATATTTTTTTTATATATATATATATATATATAGGAATACAGAATACCTTAAATAAAACATTTAAAGCTAGGTTGTTTGGGTGGTTTTTCTTGTTTATTTATTTATAAGTGCCCAGGTGTAGTTCTGGTCACCAGTCTACTGGATTCTAAAAGCAACCTATCTTGCAGAAATGTCAGATGATGTATAATTAATGGAATTAGTTGCCTTTCTTGAAAACTAAAGTAATTGCTTTCTTGTCTCCCTGATCATGTTTTCTGTGCGAGACAACTTTGTAGACCACTAACACTTGTCTAGTCATACTCAAGAATAGCTGTTTGAAGAAAAGGGCAGATTGTGTATCAGCTTCTTTGATTGTTGCTCTTTTATCTTATGATTTCTTCTGTTGTTTCCTTAAAAATTTTTACTTTTAGTTTTTTTAACCGTTATTCTTCCCCATTAGTCTGACTCTGTATTACTTGTTAGGACTAACGTTGTTCCTTTTCTGCTTTAGGTAATCAAACACTGGACAGATATATACCTGTGTTCTCTAGAAATTAATGCTATTACTTTACATACCATCAATATTGAATATGCAGTAACAACAGTTTCAGTGCAATGTGGTGCTACTGGATAGAAGCACAATATAGAAAGGTGAAAAAAGATTTTTCTTGTCTTTCCTTCATTCTTCTATTGAGAGAAAAACAAGTGAAGTGGAGGGATGGGAGTTTTTTAAACAACAAAATGTCCAAACCAAACTTTTGAAGCCCAACAGAACAAAGGGAAGGGTTTCATGTTGTGATTGCAGAAAAGTAAATTGTATAGATGAGACCTGCATGACAACAGGAAATCCAGAGTGTGTGGCTGAGGATAAAATAAGAGCAATTTGAGAAAGAAAATTAAAGATAAACCAGATTTTCATTATAAAAAAAAATGACAATATCAGGATGATATAAAAAGTCTGTGTTGTAAACTGCTCTTTGTTTGAATAACTGAGGCTGTTCTGATTTTCTTGCAGGCTGTCTCTAAGGCAATCTTCACAGATGCACAACAAACTTCTAGTGGGAATACTTTTTTATTGCCATACAGGTTCTTAGTATAAAGTAGTGTAGTTCAGTGCTCAAGAGACAGGTACATGTATTGGTGTCCAAAGTTAAGCAAAACCTAGATATTAGCACACAGTACTGCACAAAATCTAGTTTCTTCGTGCAAGTAAAGTATTAATGCATCCTTTGCAAATGTCTGCTCTTGTGAATGAACGCACACACTGTAAAGACAGTCAAGATTTAGTATTACGTTTTCATATGACAATAATTAAAAGGAGGAGCAATGCCCAAGACACATCTGAATTTAGTCTTTCTCAACAAAGTGACTCATTCTTTGTGTTATGATATGCATTATATGTGGAGTCCAAAGTGTTGCGTGCAGCTTCTAGCAGAAACTGACAGTACTGTGGCGACTGAGGACTAGAAGAATGTACATATAGTTTATAATTTCATTAAAAGTTTGTATAAACATACAAACCTAAGACTTGAGAAAGGTTGAAAATACACAAAATTTCAGACTTAAGAAAAGTTGGAGAATCTGTATTTCACTCCTTGTGGCAAGGAAGTGGGTGGAAAACCTAAACTGAGGAACAAGAATGAGCACAAAACATTAAAATCTGAGAAATGCATTCTTGTGGGTGAGGAATGGTTTTCACAGATTTTTGGACTACAGCACTGTGTCTCTGATTGTCAAGATGATGCAGACCAGTGGTCTGCCACAGAGGTCAGCAAAGTACAGACACTCCAAATCGATGTGTCCCGAGAGTGCAGGCAGAGCTGTGACCTAGAGTAAGCCCCAGGATATGTTTCATAGAAAGGGAGCGTACTGTAGAAAGTCATGTTACCTTGCCTTCTCTCACTGTTAATCTGGCCTTAATAACAACTATTTTAAGAAGCTGTTTGCAAGCACATGCCTTGTTATAGTCACTTGTAGTCCTGGAAGAAGGAAAAAGGTGAAAAACAAAGGCAGTGATTTTCGGAATAAGAGGCATCATTCACAAAACTCGGTCTGACCACTCTCTTCTTTCTCTGGCACTGTGTACTGCACAGTAATTTGGGCCTTACCATAATAACAACTCAAAGATAGGTAGTGTTCACTAAATGCAAATCTTATTATGCAAGTATCATAATTTTGTAAGGCACATGCCCAGACTTATGAATACATAATCAGTAGAAGCAAGGGTTAGCTAGAATAAATTTATTTCCTTGCTTGGAATAAAAAACTTAGTATTAGTTTGGTTATAGTGCAATTTCATGACAGTTACTGCTTGAATTACTGTTTGGATCTTTTTGAGTAAAGATGATGAGCTTGGACAGCCAAAGGGATAGACGGATAAGAAAGTAAATGTTCTCCTCAGAATTGCCTCAGTTACTGAAATGTATTTATATTGCATAAGACTTTGCTTGGTTAAACCTGGGTAGAGTTGGAAATATAGCGTAGCGAGGTTTCAGAAGGTATGTATCCAAGATGCATCTAACATGTAAAGTTAGTGTCCAATGCAATTTGAAAGGCTGTCTGCAGCATTACCCTACTGCAATTCTAGTACATCTCTTTCTATCGAAGACTATTTAAAATGAATAATAATGGATTTCCTCTCTTTGTAAGAGGATATTCCATAGTTTTTCACTTAATGCAGAGCACCAAGTAGAGAAAAATGACAGCTGAAAGTGATGACTACAGTTCTATGTATGTTTGCTTCATTTTACTTTCAGCTCATGTCCTGAAAGAGAGAAAAAAAAAATGCAGCTTTTTTGTCCAAGATTAGATTTCAAGCAGGAAATTCATGACTTGCTAAAAAGGCTTTGGTTAGGTCACCATTGCTGCAGATTTGTGTCAACATTTGATCTATTAAATTTATTTGCACAAAGGATGATGAAAGTAAACTCTGAACTTGCAAAACCATGTTATTAGGAAGTGATTATATTAATTAGACCATCAGATGTTTTTCTGTCAGGCTTCTGCTTCATTTATAATGGATAAATTAGATCAGCTTTGAAGATAATAGAAGCCTGTATAATGTGCAAGACGCCTGCTTTCTTTCTTTGCTGAAATCAAAATGTACATACCATGTAAAGCACGGGGTTTTAGAGAAAGAAAGGACCCTCCAAAGGTTCATGTGCTGTCCAGGAGAACAGGTTTTACTCCTAATTTTTCTGTAGCTGATGTTCCTGTTCGGGTCAGATTTATGATGTGAGTAAAATGCAGCTATACTGGCTGAAGCTGAATGCCTAAAATTGTAATCGAATATGCAGCAGGTGAGCAGAAGACACTAAAAGTAAAGAAAGAACAAAATATCAAGGCCTAGCTGTTCATTCTGGAAACCAGTTGTGGGAGATACCTGTTCTGCAAACACTAGCTTAAAATATCTGTGCTTTGTTCCCTGGGTATAAATTGTTTATGAATTTTGCTTGTCTGTACTCTGAAGGTGAATAATAAATAAAGAAAGCAAGCTTCCTTAACACATGTATGCATTCCAGGTGTGGCAAGAGAAAAAAAAACACCCAGCCCACAAAATCCCCAAATAAAAACACCCCCTTTACATTCAGTGCAAAGTTTAGTACATATTATGAATGAGGACGGTACTGCAAAACAGCAGAACACCACCTAATTATTTTCTCAATGTGGTGATCATTCTGATTAAAAACAATATTTGATAAATCTTACTACTGGGGTGCAAGTTTTTTTAAAAAATTGTAGTACTAAACCATTTTAGGCAGGACGTTTACTTTACGTCCATAATTATAAATCTCATGAAATAACTTAATATTCCTATTCAAAAATCTTGTAATCGTAACCCTTGCAAACTTGTTAAATGGTAGCAATCAACTGATGTCTTAAAACTGTTTACTCATGAACAGCAATAATCTTGAACATTCATTAGACAATACCTTGCAGCTGGTAATAAAGCCTTAATAAGGCTATGTAGTGGATACACTTGATAAGATTTCTTTTTCACATAGAGTATAAATTTTTGCTGTAACAGTAGACCAAGGCTAAGCATACATAAAAATTTATTAGCTCATGCACAGATCAAGATACCTGAAACACAGCCATTGCCCTGAGCACACATCAGATGAATTAAATAACACATGCCACATAAAACAAGTTGGCTTAAATACCTTTTCAGCCCCTGTCTTCAACTCATTCTGACGGCCTGGGGAAACAGGGTATAGGGGGGAAAGTACCGATGCGTACTGATGGGGGCAGGACTGGATTACATACATACATACTTCAAACAAAGGTGAATGCTACATCTAGTGAGAGACAGAGAAATGTCTTAATCTACAGTCAGAATTAGTGGTAACTCACTTCCAGTGCTTTAAGGACAGATACTCATCCACACTAGTGTTGACTGATGTTGATATCCATCTCTTCTTGCATTCTGTGTATTTTCTAAAGAATTTGTAAGGGCTCTGTGGTCCTCCTCTGGTCAAGTTTGCAGATTCCCCGACTTCTCCTTTCAAGAAGCAGTTATTTAAACAAGCTTCTTTTGGCTGGAAAATGTTAGCACCATTACCATGAAAACTGATGAAATGTTGCTTGACTACAAGTCCTATTATGCAATACCAAGATGCCAAACTCTGACACTTTTATCAGTCGATGCTCAACATCCTGGTGAACTGATGAAGAGGATTTTGGTACTGTTTTTTCAGCAAATACTCTGGCCATTTTGGAGAAGGGCAGATTATCAAACCCAGCACAGGAAGGAAAGAAATTACAAAAATCTTGGTGAGTGAGTAGATTACCGAAACTGTTTCTCTTCCTTCTAATTTTCCTAATCCCTGTTGTTTTCTTTTGATTTTTGATTTTTACTGGAAATTCTGGGAGGTCAAATATAGAAAAGGACTCGTTGTCATTGATACAAACAGAAAAATTTTTACCTACAGATATATACTAGAATTTGTTCTTGGTCATACTGATACTCATTCTTTCTTTCTCTGCATTTAAATGTTATCTATGTACACATGGTCTTCAAAATGTTTCTGAAAAGGAAACCTTTGATGAACAAAGAAAGCAGAAACTGAGCTATTTTTTCCTTATATAATTCTTCATTTGTCTCCCATATATTATTTAAACTTCAGAATTCTCCCAATTTGACATAGTTCATGGTATTCTTTCTATTATTCACCCACTTCAGCGAAATGTAATCTTTTTTAGTGAAGTGTTATCTTTGACCTTAATTATGTTGAATGATATTTTTATCACATATGTTTACTCAGTTTTCATGTTTTCAGTCACAAGCGCAATTCTACCAAGCAGTTTGTAACACGTGCAGATTCCTCCATTCACCCATTGCAGAAGTATTTATTCAGCTATATAGATTTTCTTTCTTTCTTCATATGTTGAATACGAATGGATTTCTGAAGTCCCTTTCTGAAGTTCAGTCTTACTGCTTCATGCTCACCACTTCAACTTTTGCAGCAGTACATGCAATTCTTTTCTGTTTGTAGTCATTTAAACTTCTCTATTCAGATATAGCCATTACCTTTTTTTTTTTTTTTTTTTTTGCTATTAAGACATGCTATTTCCATTGGAAATAAAGAATTAAAATTTATGCTTTGTACGCATATCTACTTCCCCACATAGAGACCTTTTTTTTTCAATTTATTGCTTCCTTTTATTTTAAAACCTGTTTGGTCTTTTTCATGAGAAAAGTAGATCATAGAAATCATAGAAAAAAAATAACTTGAATGAGCTCTCAGCAGGTCGTCTTTACCAACCCCCAGCTCAAAACAGGGCTTGATTCAGAGTTATATCAATTGTTCAAGGTATCATCCAGTTGAGCTTTGAAAATCCTCCTGGGTAGAGGTTTCAGAGTCTCTCTTTGCAACCCCTTCCTGTGCTTAACCTATGTCACTGTGAAGAATTATGTTCTATTGGAATATCTCTGATTTATTTTTTGTAAAATGTATTTGCTATTCACAGTGGAGGTTAGTGAATCACTTTATCAGCATGATCTTCTGCACATCCAGGAACTTGTCACGTTGAAGTCTTGAGAAGAAGTTATGATGATGTCTGGGAATGAGTACAGATGTAGAGGAAGTCCTTTGAGTGAGTGCATCACTTCCCACTGTACATTGACCTACCAAAAGTTCCAAGAGTTGGCTGGGGGCAGTAAATGGAATTAATATTATTTTAATTGTGTTTTTCTCTGGAAAGACCTTTCTGATTTTGATAGACTTATACTCCAAATTACATGAAGTGATTTTAGTCTTACCATAAACAACACCTGCAACACTTTCTGGTCTTCATCCACTGCTGCAACTCAGATTTTATCCTGTAAGTATTAAGGACATGCGGCTTTAAGTCATTTGACTCTTTTTGGGAGATGCTGTGTTTCACGCATGGGATGTTGTTCCTTGTTCCTGAAGAGTGAGCTTGGATCATGTCCATTTCATTGTTCTCATTAGGCAGCAGCCAGAGAGAGGAAGGAGGTGCTGTCTGCTTCAGTTTTTGTGTGTATTACAGACAAACATCTGCCAAGACGCTAATTCTGCTCTGCAAATAAGAGTGAAACTTCAGCAGGTTAGTAGGTTAGTTTTCTTGAATGTTAAACAGATATTAATGTCAATGGGCAGATGAAGATGTGATATGAATGAATTACTTCTGAATCATAGAGGGCTGCCATTTGGACATGAATCAAGATTGATGAGAGACAATAAGTTTTGCCTAGTCTTAAGGGAATGCAAAATGGAAAAGTGCTGCACATCACTTCCCACTCTCATGCTAAACAGTCTCCCAATAGAGTTGTAAAAGATGAAAACATCAATGTAGAGCAGTGTGAAAGAGTTACTGAGGCAGAGACCTTGCTAGGGAAGGTATAAGTGAGGCTTGCCCTTCTGTATTACCTGCAAACCTGCTACTCAAAGCTGAATTTTGTCCTTAAGTTTCTATTGGAAGTGATAGATACTGAATTTGATTGTAGTTATTCTTAAGAACATTATTTTTTTAACGTTTCATATTTTATTTTTTACATGCATTACTATTCCTTTGGGTTTGCTTGTTTAAGTAATAACTCATTATCTAGATAAACTATATATCTTATTAAGTAGATAACTCAGATAAAACGCTATTTAGATGAGTTTATGATTGTTGTTGCAGTTGCTATCTCCTTGACTGTGACTAAAATGACAATTTTACTTTTTGCAACAGGGCAAAGTAGTTGGTGCTGTTTTTGCTGTCTTCATGATGAACAAATGAGTCTACCCTGGAAGAGGTCATCACTCTTGTTGGGAGGACAGGTACTGCACTTATTTTTCTTTGCAGAAAAAGATTGTGACTGAGAAAATTGTACCTCAGCCTACTATGTAAAGCCAATAGCAGTGGAGCTCTGAGTCACAGAATTTTCTTTACTGTTTTTGTAAACTCTGTAATGGAGATGACACAACAAGTTTTCAGCTAATGGAGCTTTTATTGCTAGCACTGTTTTGGGCTCATTTCTCCCTTTGTAAATTGCTACCTCTGCCTCATTCAATGCCGGATTCTGCTCTTTGTGAAAATTCACCTCCAGAAATCCCGACAAATTTGTGGATCAGAATTCAGCTTTGGGTCTGCAGCACTAAAACACACTGGCTCTAGAAATTAAAGTGAATACATAATTTCTTTCAGATATCTGCAATCCTGAAAATACCGTTAAGGAAGAACTCAGCCTAGTGAAAGTAATTTTGTAGCTAATATTTTGCTTAGTTCTATAAGTCCTTGAGATTTACTCACATATAAAGTTACTGTAGAAATTGCCGTTCATTTGTATGGAAGAAATGACATTTTCTTAAAGTTTTTAGGGTTATGAAAAGATTTTCTTACATGAGAAAAAATGAAGTTTGGTGGGAATTTGATATTAATGTATATATGTTTAACTCGAGTTGAAACTTTTATATCAAGATACCCAAGTTAATAAACTGATAACACATCTCAAAAATTTTAGAAAGCTTTATATATTGTTATCTTAGAATCTTAGTATTTGATTCATATAGTGACTTTATTCAGAAGCAGATGTTAGGTTTTTCAATTTTTATCCTATAACTTAAGGATAAATACAGACACACTCAGGTAAATAAATATGAATGAACTTTTAAAGTAGATTGTTAAACTACATTTAATGTCTGAATAATACTTTTTTCATGTAGAATTAAAATGACCTCAGTATACTTAAAATTTGTGATTTGGGTTAACCTAAAATGAGGCCACTTTAATTATGAAAAAAGGTGTCTACAGAGGAAAGCCTAGTGCAGATTAACTAATCCTCTACAATATTTTCAGTTAATTGAATTAATTTTTTAGATTATAGTAGAGACAACTACCCTATTATGAAAGTCTTGTGCTTATGAAATATTGTTATTGAGTGGTGGTTCATTGGGTTGTTTTTAAATTTA